>NC_134578.1:105730623-106335623 GCF_050947875.1 Dermacentor variabilis | reverse complement strand
GCCCGCTCTGCTACCACTGCGGCGAATCCGGCCATGTGAACCGCCGATGCCCATAGCGCGACCTGGGATTGCGAGGCTTCGCCGTCAACGCAGCGCGCCCGAGGGAAGGTGAACGCCCTCGTGACATCGCCGACTACCTCGCCGCTACCCAGTGGAGCCCTCGACGATCGCCCACTCGCCGTCACCAGGCTGCTACCTGTGGCCGCAGCACCGTCCATACACTGGCCCAGCCCGGGGCCGGTCCGTGAGCCCATATCTGGAAAACTAATACCAGCAACCGATGGAGGTGTGGTTGCTGTTCGTCGAACTGACGAAGTTCCTACGCCCCCTACGAAGACTACGAAGAGACTACCTCGACGACATAAGGACACGCCGCCGTCCCGACGAAGTCTGGAAGCAAAGAATACGCAGACGAAAGACCACATGACGACGCCACATACCAGCCACTGGTCAACGCGACGCAGCTGTGATCCGACGCCAAGGCCTAACTATAACGCAAGACAAAGAACCACCGACCTCGACGTACTTCTCGACGGCCACGCAGTCACCGCCTTAGTATACACAAGAGCCGATTACTCCGTCATGAGTGGACCCATCACCGCCCAGTTCAAGAATGTTAAGACTGCATGGGAAGGCACGTCAATTCGGATCGCTGGAGGACACCTCATAACGCCGACTAGAATCTGCATGGCAAGAATTACCATTCATGACGTGGCTTCATGCACTTCATTCATTACTGACTGGAATTACCATTCGTGACTCAACCTTCGTTATCCTGCAACAGTGCTCACGAAACGCCATTCTTGGCATGGACTTCCTGAACCAACACGGCGCCATCATCGACCTGAAGTCTCTGTCAATAACGCTGTCAGAAGATCAGGTTATACCGCCAGAGAGCCCTCGTAGTCACCACGCCTTGAGAGTACTCGAAGATCAAGTGAGCATCCCGCCTCGCTCCAGCATTGTTATTTCGGTCGGCACTGAAGCACCCCTTGACGTAGAAGGCGTCATCGAAGGCGACGAACGTCTACTGCTCGACCGTGAAATTTGCATCGAAAGAGGGATCGCTTGGCTACGACGAGGTAATACGAAGGTGTTGCTGACAAACTTCAGCCACGAGTTTAAGCACATCAACACTGGCACGACGATCGCATGCATCGAGGAAATTCTAGAGACCAACAATGCTTTTGTCCTCTCGGATTCTGCCGCATCTACCCCGACGACCGTAGTTCCCGAGCCAGACTTCGACATAAATCGAAGTCTCCCCGTGATTAAGCAGCAACAGCTGAGAAGTCAGCTTCAACGATACAAAGACTGCTTTACGACGTCATCAAGAATTCGACAAACACCAGTCGCAAAGCATCGCATAATAACCGAAGAGTGCGGTCAACCACTCCTCCAGAGCCCTTACCGAGTTTCGACACGAGAAGGTGAAGCTATGAGACAAGTCGACGAAATGCTGCGCGACGACATTATCCAGCCGTCGAAAAGCCCGTGGGCGTCTCCTGTTGTCTTAGTGAAGAAAAAGGACGGAACCCTACGTTTATGCGTCGATTATCGTCGACTGAACAAGAACACGAAGAAGGACGTATACCCCCTCCCACGGATAGACGACGCATTGGATCGTCTCGGCAACGCTCAATACTTCTCGTCGATGTACCTCAAGTCTGGCTGCTGGCAAATAGAAGTCCAATGGCGGCCTGTCTGGACAGGCCGCCATTGGAATATGAACCTGGTAACGTTTAACACTTGAACGTTATCTAGTGAGGCGAGTCCAGCAGTGCTATTGGCGGAATTAGAGGGCAGTAAATTGGATATAATAGGGCTCAGTGAAGTTAGGAGGTCAAAAGAAGCATATACAGTGCTAAAAGGCGGGCACGTCCTGTGCTACCGGGGCTTAGCGGAGAAACGAGAACTAGGAGTCGGATTCCTGATTAATAAGAATATAGTTGGCAACATACAGGAATTCTATAACATTACAGAGAGGGTGGCAGGTCTTGCGAAACTTAATAAGAGTTACAAAATGAAGGTTGTACAAGTATACGCCCCTACATCCAGTCATGATGACCAGGAAGTCGAAAGCTTCTATGAAGACGTGGAATCGGCGATGGGTAAAGTCAAAACAATATACACTATACTGATGGGCGACTTCATCGCCAAGGTAGGCAAGAAGCAGGCTCGAGACGAGGCAGTGGGGGAATATGGCACAGACACTAGGAATAGCAGGGGAGAGTTATTAGTAGAGTTTGCGGAACAGAATAATATGAGTATAATTAATACCTTCTTCCGGAAGCGGGATAGCCGAAAGTGGAAGTGGAGGAGCCCGAACGGCGAGACTAGAAATGAAATAGAGTTCATACCCTGCGCTAAGCCTGGCATCATACAAGATGCGGACGTGCTCAGCAAGGTGCGCTGCAGTGACTATAGGATGGTAAGAACTCGAATTACCCTAGACCTGAGGAGGCAACGGAAGAAACTGGTACATAAGAAGCCGATGAATGAGTTAGCGGTAAGAGGAAAAATAGTGGAATTCCAGATCAAGCTACAGAACAGGTATTCGGCTTTAACTCAGGAAGAGGACCTTAGTGTTGAAGCAATGAACGACAATCTTCTGGGCGTCATTGAGGAGTGTGCAATAGAAGTCGGTGGTAACCCCGTTAGACAGGATACCAGTAAGCTATCGCAGGAGACGAAAGATCTGATCAAGAAACGCCACTGTATGAAAGCCTCTAACCCTACAGCTAGAATAGAACTGGCAGAACTTTCGAAGTTAATCAAAAAGCGTAAGACAGCTGACATAAGGAAGTATAGTACGGATAGAATTAAACTTGCTCTCAAGAACGGAGGAAGCCTAAAAGCAGTGAAGAAGAAACTAGGAATTGGCAAGAATCAGATGTATGCGTTACGAGACAAAGTCGCCAATATCATTACTAGTATAGATGAGATAGTTCAAGTGGCTGAGGAGTTCTATAGAGATTTATACAGTACCAGTGGCACCCACGACGATAATGGAAGATAGAATCGTCTAGAGGAATTCGAAATCCCACAGGTAACGACCGAAGAACTAAAGAAAGCCTTGGGAGCTATGCAAAGGGGGAAGGCAGCCGGGGAGGATCAGGTAACAGCAAATTTGTTGAAGGATGGTGCGCAGACTTTTCTAGAGAAACTGGCCACCCTGTGTACACAACGCCTCATGACTTCGAGCGTACCCGAATCTTGGATAAACGCTAACATAATCCCAATCCATAAGAATGGGGACGCCAAAGACTTTAACGATTATAGACCGATCAGCTTACTGTCCGTTTACGGACGCTCATAGACCGTCAGCGTCCGTAAAACAAAATCAGAAGTTCCTCAGCGTCCGTTTTACGGACGCTGAGGAACTTCTGATTTTGTTTTCTTTGCTACGACTGCTTTTCTTTATTACTTTCGTTTGTTTGCAGCATTGGGTCGATGCTTTTTTAAGAGGGGGGTATTGACACGTGTACTTATATTTATCGAGCGACCACGTTTCGCCGCCTAACAAATCTTTTCGCACAGCGCGGGACGCACCTGCATGGATCCGAAGTTTCTGGAAAGTTATCGATGCTTCTATCCGTTGTCTGTTGTCGCGGAACCTTGTGTTATCTTATTTCATCGCGTGACGCGAATGGTGCCGAACTTTGTGGAAGGCATGCGGGTGCCAACGATCAGTCTGGAACATTCGATGACTGCTGTATAAAAGCCGACGCGCTGGACCCGCTGATCTGATTTTCGACGATCGCCGACCGTGTTCGCTGCTATCCTTGTGCTATAAGTGTAGCCTGCTTTTGAGCGCACCGGTTCGCCCAATAGAAGTTAGCTTGTCCTTCACAGTGTTGCTACTGTGTTCTTCAACGTCACCACCACGTGACAATATATACCGTGGTGAGGAAAGCATACGTCGCCTTGAAGAAGACAAGTGCACTTGTCGAAACGTTGGCTCTTGCTTTCACCTTGTTCTCGTTTTGTTCATCGTCATGAATTTCCATCTGCCGTATTTCCCGTGTTTTCCCTGGACTTTAGCGCATAGAATGACTGTGGAATACTTCATCAACGGATCCACCATATCAGAGTAAAGGATGAAAGAGTAATTAAAGACTACAGCCGAAGTATTTGACAGGCTAAGCCTTGTCATTTAGCATCTGTACCACATATATTGTTCTATGCACATGGAGAGCATTAAGGTATGCGCTCAGAAAGAAATTTTTTATGAGGTGACTTCATATTTTTGGGAGTACTTATGGATGATGTTAAAGCAAGTGTATCTGGCATTCAATTTTTGGTGACCGGCGTGTCCTTGTAGCTTGTTTAGCGGGGATAGTAAAATTTTGAACTTTAATCGTAGAAGTACGACCTAATTATTTTAGAAGTTTGAGGGCTTGTGGTGCTGTAGTGAATTGCATATGTTTTTGCCCTGGATAGGTGTAAATGATAAATCGAAATTATCGGATGAAATTTGCTTCAGAGTTCCACAGATTCTTTTGCTCAGCCACACCACAATGTTAGTGCTGCTTTATGATTTCAAATTTCTTGTGCTTTGCTGCGTAACACAATCCCTAGAATACTTTTGAAGAATTAAAAATCTATGTGCTCACCATTAATTATAAATTTCTCCAGTAGTCTTTCTTACGAATCAGTTGCGAACTGTATATCTTATGTTTAATGCGACTATTTAGGGAACTCTGTCTGGTATAATGAACTATATTATATAAATTGTTTCTTTGTATTAAATAAGTAAATATTCTTACTCTTACATCTTTTCCTTTCCCATTGCAATAGTTACTTTTATATCGATTTTGTTATTTGCATTTTACGTGAGTAGAACAACAAACCACTGCGGGATAATCAATCGACATGTTATTACAAAATTTGGATAGGGATGCTCCCGCGTTTTCTTTCGTGTTTTTTTGCATTTTCATTTCGCAAGATATTTATCCGCTCTTCCCAATTTCTGGTTTCTTGCCGTACCAAATACTAAAGTGCTTGGCGTGAATGCGTTATCGCCTATTAACCCGCGTCTAGAAGTGAGCGCGTATGCTTAGTGCATAAAATACTGAGCAACATTTTCACATGTTTCTGCTGCCATGAGATCGCCAAATATGGACAAATTTTGTGCATCCACTTGTTTGAACGAGAATACCCGCCCAACGTTCATAACTGTAGGCCATATTGCTGAGTTTCTTATCGTGAGGAGGACATTCTGGATGCAATAAATGGGAACACCGAAATACAAACAACGGAGACGCGATATTCTGAAGTGAAATCAATAACGACGCCTTAGATGCATGCATCAGCAACTTGAGCATCTGCAACTGTGCCAGTTAAGACAGAAAACAAAGTGATTGACTATGTATTTAGATTACAGACCTAAAAAAAATATATTCGCTTTCAAGTACACTGAAATGGAAGGGTCTTTCCTATAGCCTATTTTGTCGTTTGAGCATTTCTTTTGTTTTGACGTGTGGGTGCGATTATCCACCATGTCAAGTGTCTATGACCTCGACAAGTTTCTTTGTGTGGTAAGCTATTTTAAATCATGTCTTCTAAGAGGCTGTACCAGCCTAAGTGGGCAATTTGCCTCGATAGCTGCTTTAACTTGATTACCTTGAAAAAAAGGCAAGAAATTGTCATTGGCTCATGTAAACATAATGAGACTCTAGATCTTGCCTGGCAAACCAACAACGGTAATTTTTCTTGCAAGAGCGGCAATCGCTTCACTGCGATTGAAAGACTGGATAACTTGTATGAAACACGAATTTACAAGAACTGCATTGTCAGTTGTTGTATGCTTGCGAGTAAATGCCTCTGACTTACCCATGAATCATTTTCCATGCGGGGCTTCTGCAATGACATACGCAATAATTTTGTTGAAGAGGTTATCTACACCTGAGGACTCAGAACATCTTTTTTTTTCTTTTTTTTATTCACAAGTTTTCCAGTTTGCTTACAGAAAACTAGAAGGGTCAGGACTAAAGGCGCTAGCATGCACCTGACTTAGGCCCTGGCCCCTGTACAACCTGGGCTCCAGCGAAGCAATCAGGACAGCGTAAGAATGAGGAGGAAAGAAAAAAAAAGAGGAGTTGGGATTGGAACAAGCAATTTATGAGGCAAGATCACTAAAAAACTAAGAAAAACAAGCACACGATGTGCAACACAAAAACAGCATGAACAACATTGTTTGGGCGAAAAAAAAAAACGTCACAATTTCCAGCATTACGCATTCGATAACAAACATAGGAATCAGGAAACAAAAACAGGCACATAACTTTACTATATCTTGCATATAAAAACACCACAGCATACATTCGGCTTAAACTGACATAAATAAGCATTTAAAACTCGCTTTGTAAAAACACAGAGTTCGCACGAAAATCACACAACACAGCAACGAGCTATGTTTGGTTACATATATTTCTTTTATGCAATTTTATTGAAGGCGATTGCTTTATTAGGTCTAACATTTCCTTGTTTTCACTTAGGAGCTCGGGAATATTATACTTCAAGCTTTGCATCCCATAATTAGTTGTAATTTTGGGTAGTGTATAGTTAATCACACGAAAGTTGCGGTCTGTGGTCGTTTGAAAAAATGTGCCCAATTTTCCTTAATTAGCGTGAACATATAAAGTGAGAACTTCTCTGTATAAAGAAAATTTGGCGGAATTTATACCTCATTTTAAACGGAGGCGTGGTATCATTTAAGCGGACGCGTTCAACAGCACGAACAGCTCTCTTGTAAAACCTCTAGTTTATTTAAATTTGTCGTCGTTGTAGAGCCCCATAACAGTAAGCTGTATTGTAGACGGGACTGAGTTAGTGCATGATATACAACCCGTTTTAATCTGTTTGGAAGTAAAGAACCTAATTTTCACAGTACGCCAATTGTTCGACATAGCTTACTTTGGAGGTGGGATTTGGGGTCATTCCACGATAAATGTTCCTGAAAAAAATACGCCTAGGAACATTACACTGCTCGTCTTTTCAAGCACTGCGTCTTCAAAACGCTGGCTGAAACTATTTTTTATATACCAGTTTCAAGCTCTCAAGATGACATATTTTATTTTACTTTGATTTAACTGTAACTCATTTGCATCTAACCAAAGTGATAATTCTCTTAGCCATATATTAGCTTTTAATTCGGCCTGTTCCAAATTTTTGCTGTGAAAAAATACATTTGTATCGTCGGCGAAAAGTACTATTTCCTCAGTATGGGGTATGTCGCAGATGTCATTCACAAATAAAAGAAATAAAAGGGGGCCAAATATCGAGCCTTGTGGTATTCCCGTTGTAATTATGTTGTGAACTGAAGAGCAGCTGTTCAATATCCTGCACTGTTTGCGATTTTCGAGATAACTTTTGCTTATTTGATAAGCCTGGCCCCTTAAGCCGTAACAAGGTTGTTTTTTTTAATAATATGGTGAGTAACTGAGTCAAACGCTTTCTTAATATCTAAAAATATTGCCGCCGTAAACTGCTTGTTTACAATTTTCTCAACTAATTTTTCTTTAATGCCTAGTATCGCTATCTCAATGGAATTGGTTTTTTGAAATCCAAACTCCTGGGGTACCATCACTTTGTGTTTTTCCAAAAAGTTAGTTATTCTTTTAAATATGGCCCGCTCATTTACTTTCGAGAATATATTGAGAACGGAGATAGGACGATAGTTTCGTACGTCATCTTTTTTTCCACCTTTGTGTACAGGATTTACGCGTGCTACTTTTAATTCATCTAGAAAATACCCGTCTTTCAGAATGCTGTTGCAAATGTGTGCCAGCGGAACCGAAATCGCTGATGCTACAGCTATGATTGGATCAGCCTTAATCTTGTCGGCACCAGCTGCAGTTTCATTATTCATAGATGCTATTATACTAATTATTTCGAATTCGCTAGTAGGCATCAGGTATAAAGTATCAGAAAAACTTATGTTTATATAACTGCTTGGGTCCACTTTTGTTGTATTATTTAATTCCCTGCCGCAAGTTAAAAAATGCTGAATAAATTTATTGGAAAGGTCTCGGTGTATGATAGCTTTGCCGGCAAATTTAATTTCATGAGTGATTAAATGAGTGGGCTTTGACTGACATATTTCATTATAGATATTCCATAATTTACTGGAGTCATCAACGCCATCAAATTTATTAGCGTAAAAGATGTCTTTTGCCTTTCTGATTTCATTGTTTAGTTTATTGCGATACCTTTCATATTCATTGAATTTATCGCTATCTTTCAGTCTCAAGAACTCTTTAAACAGCTTCTTCCTGTCTTGTATTTGCTTATAAATTGAAGGTGTCATGCATGGTTTCCTAAACTCTTTCTTTTTTTCCATACAACTACTGGGAAAGCCTGGTAGTATAAGTCCAGTATCTTTTCGTAAAATGTTAAAAAAACAGACCGAAGTGTGGTCTTCGATCAGGACTTCGGACCCGTCTGCATTCAGCACGACCTGCTTGAACACATCTATTTTAGAATCGTCTATTCTTCTAAATTTATGGCATTTATCAGAACTTTTCTTCCTTACTTTTTTTCCTAATATACAAAAGACAGGGAAATGATCACTAACATGGATAAATAGTGCCCCAGAGGTTATATTATTTTCCACACTATTTGTATAACAAATATCTAGCATTGCCTCGTTGGCAACAGTTATTCGCGTAGCACATTTTATGAGATTTTCGCAAGAATAACTAGACATAAGAGATAAAAACTGTTTTACTGCAGGGCTGTTTGACAAAAGTTTAATATTTATGTCACCAGTAACTATAATTTCTTTCGGAAAGGCTGACAGATATCCCAGAACATGATCAAGATATTCAAAAAAGCGCGTGGCATTTCCCGATGGAGGCCTGTATATAGCAATTACGTAGGTGTTGCCAAAAGATATTGTAACAATTTCGTAGTCATTTGAAATCACTGCGTACTCTTTTTCCATAGTGCAATCAACGTCGTCCCTTGTGTAAACAGTGACACCACCACTCTTTCTTGACCTACGAAATACACTAAATTCCCTGTAGCCATTGAACAAATAGACATCTTATCACTTGCAAACCATGTTTCAGTGAGGCATAGTACATGAAACTTCAATGACGTCCTCTCCGATTGACACTCAATTTGTTCCCCCTTGTTTTTCAAACTACGTGCGTTGAAATGTAGCATAGGAACCACGTTGTATGTCCACTCATCCTATTTTAGGTACTGGTTAAAGTATCTGGACTATACATCTCCATGGTATTTACGAGTTTATCGAAGAATCCAGCAAGTTATGTGGGCCAGAACACTTGTACCATCTTCTCGAGATCGCTCTCAGCAGAAATTTTAATTGCTGAGTTCCCTGGTTTCTTGCGTGCAACCACTGTTCCGCGATGTTCCCAAACGAACTGGTGGCCTCTTTTCATTGCTTTTGAACGTGCAAGATAAAGAAGCTTCTTATTGAGTGGTTTCAAGTTTTCAAAAAAATTTAGATCCGACTGTCTTTCTTTCAGTAGCTTAGCTTTTGCTTTCCATTGTTCTTCCATCTTGCGTGTGGCAAAACGAATGATGATGGGTGGAACACGACTAGGGCGTGAGGGCAACCTATGAATGCTATCAATGTCAGAGTCAGTCAATTCCTGTAGCCCCAGTGGCTCACTCACAGAATGTACTACGGTCAACAAAATCTCATTTGTTGTTACTTGAATGCCTCAAGTTCTGTCGTCTACTGTATTACTGAAGTTCATTTAGCTCTTCCTTCAACCGAGGTATTTCTTCCCTTAGATTTCCCGCTTCTACTTCGGTCACCCTTTTCTCAAGATTATTTATCGCCTGGTCTTGCTTGTTCAACCGCGTTGCAAACTCATCATATTTACCAGAGAGCATTCGCACAGAACTCTCAATGCTATCAATGGTTTGTTTCATTCCTGGTACTAATTCCATTTTCTCGGAGAGGGCTAGCAAAGTGGTTAGCATTTTCTTAATGTTGCTCAGTTTATCAATACTGCTCGGCTCTTTCCTTGTCACCACAGGAACTGCGTTGCCAGTCATTTTGCAACTGCGCATTTTTCTACTTAAACGCCTGTTCTGTTACTCCCGGACACTTTCCCACATGGAAACATGCTTCACACTCGCTGCATCTGAATGCCTGCTGATTGTCTAAAAAATGTTTGACGCAAGTGCCACAAACATCATTCCGCATCACCGAATCTTGTGAGCCCGCCATATGAAGATGTATACAAACGTCACTCGCACGACGACAGAGGAAGCAGCAATTCTATCTGAACACTGTTTTACACAATAGTAAAGAAGTATAATTTACCAAACTACGAATACGGAAAGTAACACTTTGGGCCGGGTGAACCGTTCGAACTGCCTTCTGTTCCCATCGCCGAGCTAAGAATGAGGGGGGCGGACAGGGGCGGATCGTTGAGCGGTAGTGACGTATTCCCTCGGCGCTTGTCTTCGACGTACGGTTATCGCCGAAACATCAAGTCCAGTAGACGCTGCTTCGCCCAGGAGCTTGAGTCGACTCAGAACGGCGGTTGATGCCTCACCGAACCCGGCAGGCTTGAGTCTTGAGGTGACAGACACAGATGTGCGCACGTGAAGCTCCACGGAATGATGGCAGCGCAAAATATTGTAGATCCGGTTAGGGCTTGCTTCGATGCGCTCTCACGCGGATCGCTCACTGTACTGAAGCTGCTTATGCGTGGAAGACGAGGCACCTGCTTATATAGCCTTCTAGTCCAGCAGACGCTGCTCGGCGCAGGCGCTTGTGTCGACTTACAACCGCGGTTGATTTCTTGCTGAAGCCGGCAGGCTTGAGTCTTGAGGTGACAGACGCAGATGTGCGCACGTGTAGCTCCACGGAATGATGGCAGCGAAAAATATGGTAGATACGGTTAGGGCTTGCTTCGATGCGCTCTCATCCGGATCGCTCACTGTACTGAAGCTGCTTAAGCGTCGAAGACGAGGCACCTGCTTATATAGCCTTCTAGTTCAGTAGACGCTGCTCGGCGCAGGCGCTTGTGTCGACTCAGAACCGCAGTTGATTTCTTGCCGAACCCGGTAGGCTTGAGTCTTGAGGTGACAGACGCAGATGTGCGCACGTGTAGCTCCACGGAATGATGGCAGCGAAAAATATGGTAGATACGGTTAGGGCTTGCTTCGATGCGCTCTCACCCGGATCGCTCACTGTACTGAAGCTGCTTAAGCGTCGAAGACGAGGCACCTGCTTATATAGCCTTCTAGTTCAGTAGACGCTGCTCGGCGCAGGCGCTTGTGTCGACTCAGAACCGCGGTTGATTTCTTGCCGAACCCGGTAGGCTTGAGTCTTGAGGTGACAGACACAGATGTGCGCACGTGTAGATCCACGGAATGATGGCAGCGAAAAATATTGTAGATACGGTTAGGGCTTGCTTCGATGCGCTCTCACGCGGATCGCTCAATGTACTGAAGCTGCTTAAGCGTCGAAGACGAGGCACCTGCTTATATAGCCTTCTAGTCCAGTAGACGCTGCTCGGCGCAGGCGCTTGTGTCGACTCACAACCGCGGTTGATTTCTTGCTGAACCCGGCAGGCTTGAGTCTTGAGGTGACAGACACAGATGTGCGCACGTGTAGCTCCACGGAATATGGCAGCGCAATATATTGTAGATACGGTTAGGGCTTGCTTCGATGCGCTCTCACCCGGATCGCTCACTGTACTGAAGCTGCTTAAGCGTCGAAGACGAGGCACCTGCTTATAGCCTTCTAGTTCAGTAGACGCTGCTCGGCGCAGGCGCTTGTGTCGACTCAGAACCGCGGTTGATTTCTTGCCGAACTCGGTAGGCTTGAGTCTTGAGGTGACAGACGCAGATGTGCGCACGTGTAGATCCACGGAATGATGGCAGCGCAAAATATTGTAGATCCGGTTAGGGCTTGCTTCGATGCGCTCTCACGCGGATCGCTCACTCTACTGAAGCTGCTTAAGCGTCGAAGACGAGGCACCTGCTTATATAGCCTTCTAGTTCAGTAGACGCTGCTCGGCGCAGACGCTTGTGTCGACTCAGAACCGCGGTTGATTTCTTGCCGAACCCGGTAGGCTTGAGTCTTGAGGTGACAGACGCAGATGTGCGCACGTGTAGATCCACGGAATGATGGCAGCGCAAAATATTGTAGATAACGGTTAGGGCTTGCTTCGATGCGCTCTCACCCGGATCGCTCACTGTACTGAAGCTGCTTAAGCGTCGAAGACGAGGCACCTGCTTATATAGCCTTCTAGTTCAGTAGACGCTGCTCGGCGCAGGCGGTTGTGTCGACTCAGAACCGCGGTTGATTTCTTGCCGAACCCGGTAGGCTTGAGTCTTGAGGTGACAGACACAGATGTGCGCACGTGTAGCTCCACGGAATGATGGCAGCGCAAAATATTGTAGATCCGGTTAGGGCTTGCTTCGATGCGCTCTCACGCGGATCGCTCACCGTACTGAAGCTGCTTAAGCGTCGAAGACGAGGCACCTGCTTATATAGCCTTCTAGTTCAGTAGACGCTGCTCGGCGCAGGCGCTTGTGTCGACTCACAACCGCGGTTGATTTCTTGCCGAACCCGGTAGGCTTGAGTCTTGAGGTGACAGACACAGATGTGCGCACGTGTAGATCCACGGAATAATGGCAGCGAAAAATATTGTAGATACGGTTAGGGCTTGCTTCGATGCGCTCTCACGCGGATCGCTCAATGTACTGAAGCTGCTTAAGCGTCGAAGACTAGGCGCCTGCTTATATAGCCTTCTAGTCCAGTAGACGCTGCTCGGCGCAGGCGCTTGTGTCGACTCACAACCGCGGTTGATTTCTTGCTGAACCCGGCAGGCTTGAGTCTTGAGGTGACAGACACAGATGTGCGCACGTGTAGCTCCACGGAATATGGCAGCGGAATATATTGTAGATACGGTTAGGGCTTGCTTCGATGCGCTCTCACCCGGATCGCTCACTGTACTGAAGCTGCTTAAGCGTCGAAGACGAGGCACCTGCTTATAGCCCTCTAGTTCAGTAGACGCTGCTCGGCGCAGGAGCTTGAGTCGACTCAGAACCGCGGTTGATTTCTTGCCGAACTCGGTAGGCTTGAGTCTTGAGGTGACAGACGCAGATGTGCGCACGTGTAGATCCACGGAATGATGGCAGCGCAAAATATTGTAGATCCGGTTAGGGCTTGCTTCGATGCGCTCTCACGCGGATCGCTCATTGTACTGAAGCTGCTTAAGCGTCGAAGACGAGGCACCTGCTTATATAGCCTTCTAGTTCAGTAGACGCTGCTCGGCGCAGACGCTTGTGTCGACTCAGAACCGCGGTTGATTTCTTGCCGAACCCGGTAGGCTTGAGTCTTGAGGTGACAGACGCAGATGTGCGCACGTGTAGATCCACGGAATGATGGCAGCGCAAAATATTGTAGATCCGGTTAGGGCTTGCTTCGATGCGCTCTCACGCGGATCGCTCACTGTACTGAAGCTGCTTAAGCGTCGAAGACGAGGCACCTGCTTATATAGCCTTCTAGTTCAGTAGACGCTGCTCGGCGCAGACGCTTGTGTCGACTCAGAACCGCGGTTGATTTCTTGCCGAACCCGGTAGGCTTGAGTCTTGAGGTGACAGACGCAGATGTGCGCACGTGTAGATCCACGGAATGATGGCAGCGCCAAATATTGTAGATAACGGTTAGGGCTTGCTTCGATGCGCTCTCACCCGGATCGCTCACCGTACTGAAGCTGCTTAAGCGTCGAAGACGAGGCACCTGCTTATATAGCCTTCTAGTTCAGTAGACGCTGCTCGGCGCAGGCGGTTGTGTCGACTCAGAACCGCGGTTGATTTCTTGCCGAACCCGGTAGGCTTGAGTCTTGAGGTGACAGACACAGATGTGCGCACGTGTAGCTCCACGGAATGATGGCAGCGCAAAATATTGTAGATCCGGTTAGGGCTTCCTTCGATGCGCTTTCAATAGGATCGCTCGCTCTACTCCAAAACCCGTCTCCAAACTTACTTTTTAGTATTGGTAAGACAGTAGCAAATTAGCCTCGTCGCCACGTTCTTCCACTCCTCGATGATAATCCCAATTAGGGTGCTGTAGCCGCATCCCCTATGAAGCGGGATATGGTGAAGACCAGTCACCAATCTTGCTTCAGCTATACAGGTAATCTATTCAAACCTACCAACAAAGCATTTTGCCTTCACTTCCTTTGAGTTTTCTTTCTTTTAAAGTTACTACACCTCTGTGTGTAAGGAATCTAATCTATTCTCAGCTTTTTATCCACAATTCTCTTAACGTCTCGTAGCTATGTCTCGACTGCAGACCGCTTGATGCTTGCATACGATTTCATTGCCAGTTCTCCTCTATGGTGTGCGTTCCTTTCATGTTTAACTAAATTTGCATAGATTCCGAGATGTGTCTGTCATCTGCACATGTTATTTATTCTCGTTTTTTTCATATATTGTGTCAAATTATTGCATAACACAGCTGCCGGAGTTATGCTGTAATTTAGCAATTGCCACCACAGCGTAGGAAGGGCAGCGACAAGGCTGATCATGAAGGTAACCTGAAAGTACGAATAGATACGTGGTTCTGAGCAGGTGGGCAGCAACGAACAGAACAAAAACAAAGCAGTAATGGAAATAGAAGAAAAATGCCAAGAATAGGTTAAAGGCAGTGCGGTGGAGTTCCAATTGACATTATTTCATCAAATGATTCTCTTACTAGGCCCCCGAAATGGGGCGTGCATCGTAACGCATTTTTCATATCACATATGACCATGCGCCGTAAATATTTCTCGGTGTCTGAAATCATGGGGTAATGAAAGGTGTGCGGAGAACAGATTGCAGTGAGGGCCATGTTGAACATATGTACGAAAATGCAGACCGTTCGTGTAACTAGGGGCGCTATACCGTAAAGCTATTCCAAACTTTCCTATTCCACTTCTACGTTGAGCCTCCCGCGATTGGACATTTCGCACCATCCCCAAGTCGGAGGTCTCTCACGCGACGTCGCGACAAAGGCAAAAACTCCCTATTTGATATGGTATGCGCACACTTATTATGCGCGATTATGCCAAACGAAAGAAATAAAATTTTTCCTGAATAATTACTGGCGCAATAATATGCCGAGAAAAACTGAATTATTTTCGGAATAGCCAGGCAGTTCCTCGTCCCAAAAGGAATAGAAGAAGGCTGCTCGCCGATCGGTCAGGCAGTGGCAAGTCGGAGCTGCCAGGAAATATGGGTGTATTTACGTATAATAAATAAAGCTTCGTGGCAGTGTAACGTTACCGAGCCCTTTAGGCGCATATACGGCATTGCTCTGCCGACTCTACTTTGCTCAGGAGCCGTTTTAGCGGCATTTTTAACCTTCCTTTGCATTTCCCCGCAATTTTCGACCAGCTACAGCAAACTAAGCAAGGGAAAATGGGCCAATCGCAGATTGCAGCCCCAGCCTTCGCATCTGGTTAACTACTTTTATTGCGCTGTCTCAGCCCCATGGACATCCTCTCCACTTGAGCGTGCTCCTCGCCTCGTGACACCCAACTAGATAAGAAAGACTGCTCACCGTATTCAATGCTATTCGCTTCGGAAGCAAAAATAAGTGTGCTCCTTTAAACGAGGACAACATTTGATTTTCTTTTCAAACAACGCTGCGGTTTACCGCGAGATGCTTGCGTCGATGGTTAGGTAAATTTGACGTCAGGAGATTAGAATAAAAACAGATTAGAATGGTTTTACGCAATAGCGCCCTAGATTTTCTTAGCGAGTGCGAAAGCACACATTGGATAGACATTGGATAGCAAAGGCGCTGTGTCAATAACAGGATGCGTGACGGTGAGAAACTAGTTCTGCACCGGGTGCAAGCGGCCATTGTATTGTAACGAGTGTGGTGCTGGCGCGCTATTACAAAGCATATACATTATTGGTGAAATGGTGAGCCAGCAAGAAGGAGGGATTCTGAATGATTCTGACAAGACTCAGAAAACCGCTTTCAGCTTCGCACGGGCAAAGAACCTGAATTATTCGATCAGCACATCAATATAAAACTATGACGTATAAGTATGTGTCTGTCTACAGTAACACCAGATCCCTCAGGTCTTGTAAGGATTGCGTTTTACCAAATTTTTCATTTTTTATCCATTTTTAAATCAAGCTCCCTACTTTCCACTTATAATCTGCCATTCACTCGACTTCTTTTTCCCAGGTGGTTCGATGTTATTATGCTCAGTGCGAGAGCTAACTGCTTTTATTCTGCGAAACACTAACAGCAAGTGGCATATCAATTTTTATTTTTCTTAGTGCGTACCTTGTCATTCTTGGAAACTTGTTTTTCTTGAGCTTCTAACAAAGCTTCCACATCAATAGTTGTTGTCTGAAACAAGACGAATCGTCTTAACATAGGATCACATAATTTTTTTTTCATTTACCTCTATGGTTCATGTGATACAGACAATTTACTTAAAAAATGGTAGCAGAGCATTCGGAAATGTGAATGAAATGGTGTCACCCAGGAAACCAGTTGCGTGTCTGTAAAATTCATTTCCAGGGCGCTCGCTTAGTATTCGTAAGAGAACGTTCAACCAATTGCTTACCTGATACTTTATCAGGCTCTGGCAGCGCGAGAGAAGTTCACAGAAAGATGGAGGCTTAGAGTGCTCAGCAATGCATGTCAAGGAATTTGGCTGCAGCTACCGCCGTTTCAAGATTTTCAACGCACTTGCTTGAAACGTTCGCTCTAGCGACAATCCCTATTCTTTTGTTAAGTATGCGTTATAAGCATGACGTTTAATGACAGTAAGCGTTTACGGCACTATTCTGACGATATTTAAAATAATTTTGAAGTTCTGTTTCATTACCTGCTCGTATTCAATGACATTCACAATGCCTTGTCGGGTCACTCCACAAAGGCAATTGTGTAGCATTGTAGGAAATCGGTTGTTATTTTCGCAGATGTTCGCCACAGTCATGCCCAAAAATCTTGGTTGGCTCACGCAGGCAATAAAGCGCATTAAATGTTTCAACTTGACCTCGGCTTTCCGCTGTACAAGCTGCGTTTTTGGCGCAACTTGGCCTAAAGATTATATACGGTGCTGCGCTGTTCGTAGGCGTTGCCCAAGGCAACAGGATTATGTTGTAGGCCTGACATGCTGTACTCTTGAAAGCACTATGACGGAACATAGAGGCAGGCGAGCAATAAAATTGGTAGGTCACTACATGTTTTATCTTGGGACATTCAGTTGTGCTGCCATCGAGCAGCAGAAAACATATCGCTTGCTTAGTTTAGGAATTCAGGATTCATTGCTCTCGCTAATTTCGTACGAAGCTGCCTGAAAAAGAAAGTATCCGCATACTTTAAGCTCCGGCTGCGTGTCACCTTCTATAGAGAGGTTCCTCCTTTCATTGCTCCACCGTAGATGAGGTTGAAGCCAAAAATACGCTGTGTGTCTGAAATCGGCTTCGGAGTACTTTACCTTCTTTAATTCAAGACACCTACATGCATGATTTTACAGGTCTTAAAAGAGAATTCTGCGCAAAGCAGCGTATCCTTTAGAACAACACATGCTGCTCGAGAAAATATTCTGCCAAGAAAAGTGAAACGCGATATCTTGATGCGGTATGGAGTCAGGCCAGTGAAAATAGTGACCAAATTTAGAACATAGGTTGGGTAAATCAAGTCAATGGCTAATTAAATGTGACAGATAACTCGCGCCTGCACCGTTTACGCACCCGAACCAATTACAGTGGGCGTAAACGTACAGGCTACAGAAATCTGGTTGGACGACTCACCTATTGTAACTTCCGCGAGTGCTGCATTTGCAGCTGTCGTGTGTGTCTGACACTTTCTTGTGTAAGCCAGTGTGAACACGAAGCAGAGCCTATAAAACTGCCGATAACAATACTAACTACGTAGCAGGCTAGACTGTCACTTCATTACCTAAATTACGGGGTTACATATTTGCTCAGGAGCGCGTTTCACACTTCCACTGCGTTGAGCGTATCGACATGTATCGCAGCAGTTAATAGCAGCTTCATACGTCACCTGGTTGCAGCTGTATTAGAAGACATTACTGCGGCCAAACTGCATCACGCTATCATGCGCCGCATGTATATTCCGCATCGAATTTTCTTTCCATCGTAACGTTTACTGCATGGCTTGGATGGGTGGGCAGAGGGGGGGGGGGCGAAAGTAAGGAGGGTACTTCACTTGTACATCTGCCCTAAACACTAAGCTATGAGATCGCAGAGCGAGGCCGCAGTATTTGACAACTGAATGTGCAAGCAGGCTGAATGTGACAAATCAGGTCTGTGGAAGCCCGCGAGGTGGAATTTCGTGAAATAGATGAAACCACGTTAATGTTCACAAACGCCAGGCCTCACATAAAATAGCACATTTTGTTGGCGTTGTAAATTATACTAAGATTTACTTTTCTATGGGACACCACAGGAAGACCACAAACAAGGCAGGGAAAGGCGACATGTCGAGGGCCTCTTTTGACGCCAGAAAAGCGCAAAGTGAAATTAGTATTTAAGAAAGCTCGAGAAACGTTGATTCAAATGAACAGGTGCAAGTCCAGGGATCCTGGGCATATACTACTGCTGAGAAGCCGATCATGGAGCGATGCCGTCACCGTAACTTTAAGTGGAATACATTTTTTAATTAAATAGCTAGGAAATGCCTCAAATTTTCGCGAATGTCACAGTGGGCACTTGGTCCTGATAAGAGTCTCGCACTATATTTCGAATTTGTTTAAATTCTTATGGCTGAAATTTGTTGCTGGGACACTTTTGTAGACCCGTTTCAAGTGTATGGGGAGATATCTAAAATGAATTTCATCCTCTTATTTTCCACTATAGTGGAATAAACCCACGGCGCACTCCGCTTCCAGTCTTCTTGTATTCGGCTGGCTTTCCGCGGGTCTATTTTTTGTGTATTATGTAACGAAGCGGTAGTAGAAGGGGCAAAATATTTCTTCGTCATTGAATCCACGGGAAAGGACACGTCATTCACAGTATAGGCCATGGACTCGAATGTTCATTTATGATGCATATAGGCGCCCTGACCTATGCGGAATGTGACACTGTCAATTTCTGCAAGAACCAGCGGACCGAATGGTTAAGAAGTGACACCCAAACATCAAGGCCGCTTGCGCGCGCTTTTCCTCGAGTTTTAGTGCATGGTAAAATATTTCGTTCGCAATTTAGGTAAATTATCGTTATGTTTAACTTAACTTCTGAAAGCGACCAATATTTCCTGTTATAAATGAGCACCTCATCGAGTAAATAATTACTACAGCTAACTAATAGCACTGTACTCAGTAGTGATCGCTAGTAACAGACTACATTTTTTTCCGTTTTAATCACCAGTAATCTCGCAGACTTGCAGACTATGGCTCGTGCAGTGGTGGCGTAGAAGTAGAGCATCTGCCTCGCGTGCAAGAGGACCGCGGTTCGAATCCCGGTGCCGCACAATTTTCCACCGGATTAAAAAAAATCCACGTGTTCATAAAATTGCATAAATAGGCCTGGAGTGCAGCCTGATCCCGGTAACCAGAACCGGTATCGCACTCCTTCACCACAGCAGGATTGGCCGCCCTGGTGCAGAACTTGGCCACAACCCCCTATATGAATACGACAATCAAACCCCAGCCCTCAGTCCCCAGCAGCCTCGATGCAACTGGCCATGGCGGCGGTCAGACCTGTGACGCAGCAGATGGTGCTAAGAATCCCTGGATCCCAACAGGCCGCCATTGGAATCTGAACCTGATAACATTTAACGCTAGAACGGTATCCAGTGAGGCGAGTTTAGCAGTGCTATTGCGGGAATTAGAAGGCAGTAAATAGGATATAATAGGGCTCCGTGAAGTTAGGAGGTCAAAAGAAGCGTATACAGAGCTAAAAAGCGGGCACGCCCTGTGCTACCGGGGCTTAGCGGAGAGACGAGGACTAGGAGTCGGATTCCTGATTAATAAGAATATAGCCGGTAACATACAGGAATTCTATAGCATTAACGAGAGGTTGGCAAGTCTCGTTGTGAAACTTAATAACAGGTACACATAAGGTCGTACAGGTCTACGGCCCTCTATCCAGTCATGATGACCAGGAAGTCGAAAGCTTCTATGAAAAAGTGGAATTGGCGAAGGGTATAGTCAAAACAAAATACACTATACTGATGGGCGGCTTCAATGCCAAGGTAGGCAAGAAGCAGGCTGAAGACAAGTCATAGGGGGATATGGCATAGGCACTAGGAATGGCAGGGGAGAGCTATTGGTAGACTTTGCACAACAAAATAATATGCGGCTAGTGAATACCTTCTTCCGCAAACGGGAAAGATGAAAGTGGACGTGGAGAGAAACCGAATGGCGATACTAAAAATGAAATAGACCTCATACTCTGCGCTAACCCTGTCATCATACAACATGTGGACGTGCTCGGCAAGGTGCGCTGCAGTGACCATAGCATGGTAATAACTCGAAGTAGCTTAGACCTCAGGAGGGAACGGAAGAAACTGGCACATAAGAAGCCGATCAATGAGTTAGCGGTAAGAGGGAAAATAGAGGAATTCCGGATCAAACTACAGAACAGGTATTCGGCTTTAACTCAGAAAGAGGACCTTAGTGGTTGAAGCAATGAACGACAATCTTATGGGCATCGTTAGGGAGTGTGCGAAAGAAGTCGGTGGTAACTCCGTTAGACAGGACACCAGTAAGCTGTCGCAGAAGACGAAAGATCTGACCAAGAAACGCCAATGTGTGAAAGCCTCTAACCCTACAGCTAGAATTGAACTGGCTGAATTTTACAAGATAATCAACAAGCGTAAGACAGCTGACATAACGAAGTATAATATGGATAAAATTGAACATGCTCTCAGGAACAGAGGAATCCTAAAAGCAGTGAAGAAAAAACTAGGAATTTGCACGAATCAGATGTATGCGTTATGAACAGGAGTTTGCCATTATCCCTCAAGAGAAAAGTGTATAATAGCTTTGTCCTATCAGTACTCACCTACGGGGCAGAAACGTGGAGGCTTACGATAAGGGTTCTGCCTAAACTGAGGACAACGCATCGAGCTATGGAAAGAAGAATGATAGGTGTAACGTTAAAGGATAAGAAAAGAGCAGATTGGGTGAGGGAACAAACGCGAGGTAATGACATCTTAGTTGAAATCAAGAAAAAGAAATGGGCATGGGCAGGGGATTATATAAGGAGGGAAGATAACCGATGGTCATTAAGGGTTACGAACTGGATTCCAAGGGAAGGGAAGCGTAGCAGGGAGTGGCAGAAAGTTATGTGGACGGATGAGATTAAGAAGTTTGCAGGGACGACATGGCCACAATTAGCACATGACCGGGGTAGTTGGAGAAGTATGGGAGAGGCCTTTGCCCTGCAGTGGGCGTAACCAGGCTGATGATGAATCTCGCAAACATGAAGCAAAATGCTTTAAAACCACTTAAACGAGTGATTCCTATGTGGCCGACTGGGAACTTGTATGATGACGTCATCAGTGTTTAGGAGTAATTTATTTTACCTGTACAAACGGTTCACGCCGAGTCCAACTTGAATACATGATGTTGTCATGGGCAACAAATTAAAATTCACGAGAAATGGTAATTCACATAATGATACTAGGAGACGGAATGAAATGGCTTGTACGGAGAGATGGCTTCAGTGCCGCAGTTCAATAATCGCGCTGCAGTTTAACGTTTAGGAGATGTCTATCATAGTTTGCGTTGTTATAGGCAATCTACCTGGTGTCTGCTATCAAGCTGTGGTTGCCTTTCTCCACGCGATGGCTCTGAACAAACCGCCCTTGTGTTTCAAAGCAACAATTTTGATTTATAAATGAAGGTCTTTGTCACGACACATGGTATGGCTAAATACCCCTATATTTACAATCTGCTGAGGCGAACCCTGCTGTGACGCTTATTGATCAGAATTGGTCATAACCATGACGGCACGACGACGAGTGTATGACAGTGACGGAGTGAACACGACGAAATCACAAATAAGGAATGCAGCTGGCGGCACGAAGAAGATAGTATGACGACTATGGCATCTCGACCAAAGAATGGCAATTCTGAAATGACCTCGATGGTGAAGCAGCAGCAGGGCAACGTCTTGGAGCATAGGGCGAATGGGATGACGACCAGTGTATGGCAACGATGGCATGAGCACGATGGTGCTACGACAATGGTGTGACAAGTATTGTATGGCGCAGCTGAACGAAGAAAGGACCACGGCGACATTACGAGGACAGTAAGGCAACCTTTGTATGACGACGCCTGTGGGATGACAACTCAATTATTGGTGGTATTCGCTGGTATTCGACATTGGTGGTATAATCGCACTTCAGTGACAGCAGCAAGATTACGATATACTGAGAAATGAATGACGTCAATGGAATGACGAAGGCAGTATGACCACGATAGCCTGAATGCAATCGGATGGCGTTTGTGAAATGATGACGATGGTACGATGATAACATGATGAATGAATCATGGTAATGTGACGACGACTGAATGACGATAATGACGTGAGGGAAACGGCTTCAAGATGGTCGAAATACGATTCTCAAATGACAGCGGCACACTAACCACTCTAACTACAAGCACATACTCTGGCGTACACGCAAGTAGAAAACGTTAGTCACTGCGCCGGCGTAGGGAAGGTTCAATATGCCTAAAGAAGGTGAAGTATCCTAACCGCATTAAATGGGTAAGATCATAATGTGAGGAATTGTACGTAAAGGTCCAATATAACTACGCATGAGAAATATTATGCTGTCCTTATACAAATGAGAAGGTTGTGAGTTCTGCTAACACCAGCAATAAGTTCTTTTTGCACCTTTAATTTTCTTTTGTCTTTTCATTCGTACGTACACTGCAATTAAAACTACAAATAACATACCCTACGCATTTCTTGGCTTCATGTGGTTGTCCATAATGGTAACGAGCCACTCGGTTCCCAGTCTGCTCGGGAATATATATATATATATATATATATATATATATATATATATATATATATATATATATATATATATATATATATATATATATGGGCACCGTGGCATTACGTACAAAGTCCGAGGGCGATAGCATCGTTGCGCGCCGTATTCTGCATGTGCGAGTGAAAGCAGTCGACGGGAGACGACGATCGCAGCTCCATATGGCGCGCGCGAGGTAGAGAAGCGGAGGGCAAACAGCCAGCCGTCTTCCGTCGCGTGAATGGCAATGAAAGTGTATGCAAAAACAACTTGCCTCAGGTGGGGAACAATACCACATCATCGCATTACGCTTGCGATGGTCTACCAATTGGGCTACCACGGCGCCGTTTTCCCATCGGCATTTATGTCTTATTACTAAGAACAAACCCTGGGAGTCTAAGCCAGCGCCACCACTCACAAAACTTGGCGGTGGATGTGGAACATCAATTGTGCTGCAGTAGTCACAAGTACGTGATCTTTCTTGGGTGAAAGTGAATAAAGCGCCATATGCTACCTGCAGGCATCAAGGTTGTCGGGCCACACCTCGTCGCTTTTCTCGTCTACTATGTAACAAGTGCGCTTTGTCCCCAGAGTACGTGGCTCGTAACATTAGCCTCTGGTGGCACAACCACAGACTATTTTCAGCCGCAATGCACGGCAAAGGTTCATTCCATGCATGAATGATTATTGCGTATTTGGGACGTGATAGGTCTTCAGCCGGGTGACGTGCACAATGTTGGTGCGGGGTTGAGTCTATGGGGAAAATCAGAACGGAGCGACTTCGTACGCTACGTCAGAACCTTGGCGACGCGCTCGGTGTCGGCTGTTATATGGGAATAGGAGGTTCTCACAAAGCTGGAAACTGCGCACTGGGGACTAGGAAAAGGAAAGCGACCCAGGGTATTGTGGGTAGTGCCTTGACGGATAATGTACCGAGATTGCTGGTGGATCTACGGCTTTTTGAATCGAGCGTTGAATCATATCTGTTCACCCTCTGCTGACGCTGAGTCCCTATTGTCGAACTTGAAATGTTGACCCGCTGCTCTGGCTTAGCGGCTAAGCTATTGCTCTACTCAGCACAAGGTTGTAGGAATGAAATGCGGCCGCGGAGGTCGCAATTGGATGGGGCGGGAATGCAAAAAAAAAACATTCATTTCCCGTGCATTATGGGCCGGTTAAATATCTCCTGCTTGACAAAATGGACGCACAGTTCCCCACCCCGACGTGTTTCATCATCAAACCGTAGCTCTGGCCTCAGAAATGCAGAGGTGTTGTGAGGATGTTTGAGACGGGCTCACGCAGTATTAAGAGTGCGTATGCGATGTATTGGCGTAGCTGAAGTTGTCCCTTGCGAGCTTCTCAATCGAACCTGGCCGCTGCTAAGTGCCACATTCTGACTTGCAGCGTCATGTGCAGCAGTGACAGTGGGTAGGTTTTCCATAACAGAACGTTCTTTGGATGGTCGGAAGGGTATGCTGCGCGGAACCGAGTTATATGCTAATGTCACAAGGATTCTTCAAGCGCAGCGATCTAACGCATTCGCAGGCTGCACCGAAACCGCACTGGGTATGTGCCGCATTTCAATGAACAACTTTCAAGCCAACGCTTTGCCGTGCGGCTCTATAAACGCACTGGGTATGGGCTGCTCTTCAGTGGTCCTCTCGCCAGCCCGGGTCCCTAAACACGTAAACTCAATGTGCGGCAAACGAGTGAACAATTATCAGCGTTCGGAGGCACCCTAGCAGCACACTTCTCGTCTCGAAAGCCACGCGCGGGCTTCCCGGCAGTGCTACATAACGGCGAAGCATGCCCAGAAAAAAACTCTTGAGAGAGGAGCCCCTCAGCGTTCGCATGCACCGGCGCGCCACGCATCTCGGAGCTTCACGCGCAGGCTTCGCGGTGGTGGCGCTTGATGGACCCGAATGTTCTTAAGGAGCCGCAAAAGAATCCCGATACACTGCACGTCTCATACAGAACTCGTTTCGACGGTGGGAATAGGTTGTGTCGCTATAATAATTCAACGCATTACCGCCGATGCCATCGTTAAATGGCTGTTGCGGCAAGTTTTGTTATCCTCATGCTAACGTAGGAATGAAAAAGCATATCCGCCTCTACGTAAAGCTAGTCTTGAAAAGCATGTTGTTTGCCATGTGTGCAGTCTTTTAATTACGGAAGAAATAACAGCCTAGTGAGAAGCACTGTATCATTAATACAACAGATGTAGCGTCGTTTTTACCTGAATTTATGAGCACAAAAAAAGGCAACAATATTTGTTCACGGAAACTGTTTGAAGCGGTAACAAACGCTCTTCATTTCCATGATAGCAATGACAAACTTCCGAAATATAAAATGCCTCATAAATTGAGCAAAACCTCAATGTTTCTTTCCGACAGCCTAGTTTTCATATAGCTTCGTACGAAGGCCCAAACCTATGATGCGTTCTATCACAAGAGGTGACCCATATTTCAAGTCCTGTGATGTGCAAGCACGTACTGCAATATATTTTTACGCCGTGAATTCAACTCAATGCCCTCAAGCCCCTACGGGGGCAGTAAGGGACCAAAATTTATGTTCCTATTTCTAGTTCTTGTATCAAGCCCGACTGCTCGTTTTGTGCACGTAGAAACTCTAGCGCTAAGCAAGTAGACATAGCAATTTAGTAAAGCAATGAAGGGGGCTAGTTGGTGAACGTTCATGGTTATACTGCGCTCAGTTTTACAAACACGATACTAAGGAAGGACAGGACGTGGACGGACGAAGCGCAAACTACCAACTGTTTGATACTGTTAAAGAACGCGCTTATATACAAGGAGATATGGTGCAGGGGGGGGGGGGGTTGGGGGCTACATATAAAAAGATATGACAAGGTGACGACATGTGATTATAGTTTGGGTCAGGCATACATCCTTCACATGCACCCGTTCGCCCTGGCGAACTCGACCTCAGCTTTGATAAGCGCGATGGACGGAGTGCTTACGCACGTCTCTTTTTCTTTAGCTATCGCAAGCGCCTCCCATATTTCTCGCTCCGTTTTTGTTTTTGATGTTCCGATGACTGTGATGACGATGATCGGAACATCAAAAACAAAAACGGAGCGAGAAATATGGGAGGCGCTTGCGATAGCTAAAGAAAAAGAGACGTGCGTAAGCACTCCGTCCATCGCGCTTATCAAAGCTGAGGTCGAGTTCGCCAGGGCGAACGGGTGCATGTGAAGGATGTATGCCTGACCCAAACTATAATCACATGTCGTCACCTTGTCATATCTTTTTATATGTAGCCCCCAACCCCCCCCCCCCCCTGCACCATATCTCCTTGTATATAAGCGCGTTCTTTAACAGTATCAAACAGTTGGTAGTTTGCGCTTCGTCCGTCCACGTCCTGTCCTTCCTTAGTATCGTGTTTGTAAAACTGAGCGCAGTATAACCATAGACATAGCAAAGTAGGTTACTTTTGGAAACGCAGTGTTGTTGCGTCATTCTCATTTTGAGGTGCTATTGGGTCGTCATTGGGAAAAAGTGGTAGGCATTTTTTTACTCTTAGGACATACTTGTCTTGTGGTCAACTGTGCGGCGATCTTTCTTTACAGCAAATTTGCTCGCGTCGCTGGTGGAAGCGGTTGACAGCTGCGAAATAAAATCTTTCCATAGAAGCATCAAAAGTCTAGCATCGTTCTAATAAAGCAGTTTTCCAAATGAGGAAATATTAATACGCCTTTGGAGGCAGTCATATTATATGCTGACACATGCGGCAAAAAGGGTTAGGCAAGCCGCCTAAACACGTCAATTTCTTGTGCCTTTACCCGTGCCAAGTTGTCACGCTTTAGCACCTAAATTGTGGCTTCCAGTGGCGTCCAGCCAGAAACTTGGAGTTAAGGTATGAATACTCACCAGATAAATGGAAAGTATCATAGTTAAAACAAAACCGACCACTTTTATCTTGATTCCAAAAACAACTTTCTCCATGAGGCCACGGTTTGACTGCAATAAACAAAGAAGTGCATCAGTGTTATTCATGAGTGAGCGTAATGCTCTTAATTAGACTTGGCCCGTAATGCCAAGCTGAGACGTTATTTCCTGCTCTAGGATTTTTAGTTCTTCAAGTAGCCAGTGATCCACATAAATTACCTCTCCCTATATTTGCAACTCGTACAGCAAAAAATGAGCTGCAAAAAATGCATATACTCTGAATTTGTCTGCAAGAAACAGCGAGAAGTTTCACCAGGATTGTACGGCGGGAGCGCGATATATCTGTAGGTACACCGGCGTCAAACAGCTACAAACTAATAAATAAGAGAATAACGCTCATGTACTTGAGATTATTTACGTATTCTCAGCCAAAATATTAAAGAGAAGAGTGTAGGTCACCAAATTGCAGAAATATAATAAAACTGCAAAACGTACAAAATAGAAGAGTCTAACGAACGAAGTGACAATTTTACATGTCATATTTAGGCCCAGCATTTTTGAACGAGTTGACATTGGTTATAGGGGCGACGGACGCTAAGATTTGATTCCTATGTGTGCTCGTGCATGGCTCAACGGATTTCAAGGTCTTCTTGGTGCACCTCATGGGTACATTAACCTTGACCTGGTGGTCACGGGGAATAATGCATCGCAATGATGAAACTATTCACGTAGGCGAAGGAGGTTCAACTGATATTGAAAGAGACAGGCGATACGTTAGGTGGCAAGCAGGTTGGTGCAAATTTGCCCTAAACAGGCAAACACTAGCTGTGCGAAACTAAGTTCATAGGGTTAAGAGCGATAGTCATTGCCTTCGAGGATAAGAGCACGCGGTAATATCAGTGTACCCATCAGACGCACCACGTGTTATACGCCTATGGCCTGCTAATTTTTATTTTTTCCGCAATTTTTAAAGAATCGTCTGCGGCAAGGCGATACTGGCCAAACTCTTGTGCCTCAGGTGGAGTATTTCAAAACAGCAGAAGCAAATAGCGGCGGAGGCAAAAACAAACACTCAACCAATTACAAAAATCTTGCACATCAACCTCGTAACTAATTATTTTAGGGCACTTATTGTACTTTGCGAACTGTAACCGGTGAGCTTTGAAGACGTCTCCTCTTGGAATTAATTTCCCCGAAGGTATCGATTGCTGTATGTTATTTCATACTGTGTAGGACCAAATGCGCGGGCGTTCTATTTATGCTAGCCACTAAGATGCTTTATTAAATAGGTCAAAGTTTCGCCATCTGGGTGAAGCAACGCATGGAATAGCAACAACTTATATTTGCCCACGAAATGTAAGGCTCGCAGCTGTAGGACCAATATGGAATGCAGTAAACGCAAGCTAAGTAAACAAGTGTGGTGTCACGTATGTAGACCCATGAACAAAGAAAAGTCTATGACCGCAAGCCGAATCGGCTAGAACTACACGGCGTTGTCCGCGTTATCGCCTTGTGTTCGCCTCGCGTTCCCGTACACTGCGGAATGCTCACCGTAGGTCGCATCTATGCGTGCGCTTCACGTTCCCTAACTGCAGTGTCTGCTTCACTTTGTCGCTTAGTCTCGGCCTGTTGCTGCCGCAGAGCTAGGTTTGGCAGCCTCCGGTGTTAAGGTCTGGCGTGCGCCCCACCGGCAGCGTCACATTGCTTCTGCATCTGAAGTAACGGAGTGGGCGTTGCGCGCACACGAGCCTGTTTTGTTTGATTGCCATTAGCGTTTCGCCAGGGCCTCTAGGGAGGCGTTCTCACTAAACCTGACATGTTTGCGCGACGGGATTGGCACGGTGATTTGCTATGAAAAACCACGCTTCGGCAGGTACTATTCTAGTCATCGTGCCTTGGATACTACACGTGAGAAAATAATGGCACAAGACGACAGAAAGTTGCACGGCCTGAAAAGAGTGCGTACTCGGTTATGCAACCCCTTCCCGCAAGCAATGATTGCCTAACCCCAAGTCTTAGATTACAGTTTCTTCTGGGCACCAGACAACGCGGCTGGAACGTCAATACATACACATATTCCGCCGTTCAAATTTTGACGTTGAGATAAATCGTACATTTAATGCGAGTACTTTTCTGAAACAATATTAAACGAAATAAATAAGCTTTTTCACGTCTGGTTATTGAGAACAGCAAAAAAAAGTGCGTGAAGTGTATTAGAAATCCGTGAAGTGTATTGGTGCGCGCGGAAATTCTGAGAGATGTTCGATTCCGTTCACTGATGCATGCGCCTATGGCCTAATGGTTATAAAGTTTTGTGCTGTTGCGCTAAGGGTCCTCTGTTCAAGGCCTCCTGCCCACAAATTCGTTCGCTTATTTATTCAGGACAAAGTATTTCTGAGCGACTTCACCACAACTTCTCCGTATTGAGTGTGTTGGGTGTGTTGGGTGGGTGTGTTTGGTGGGCATTCGATGTGTAAGTTGCAATATGCGCAGTCAAGTAATTAATGAAGTTCACTAGTGGATGTTTCTAAATTAGCCGGACGTGTGTTCCAATTAGTCATTCAAGCAATGTCGGCCTCTCTGAATAATCCAGCTCAAGGTGTAGAATTAACTGCAATAGGTGCTTCCTAAACAGTCATGGAAACTAAAAAATAATCACCTTTGTATATTCTGTAGCGCACGGGTGTTTTGCATGCCTGTGTTATCTGATTCGTGCGTGCAAGGGCGCAGGTCTGCAAATGTAGTCAATAGCGTGATCGTTGTGTTACTGACTATGTATTTCATTTAATCCACCGAAAAAGCAGTTTTCCATATAATTTGGCGACGAGTACGTTACGTACCTTGGTGCGAGCAATAACTTACAGAACGGGACAAACAAGCAAACGAGAACGACAGGCCACAAGCGTGCGGCTTCACATGAAATGATGGACCTGTGTTTGTACACCAGGGGAGCGATGTTGCTATTTCGTTGTGATCTCCATGGGCGGTACATTTTTTTTTCTGCCTTTCTCTTTCTGTTTTATATTGAGGCCACATCTCAAGATCACGTGCTCAAGTAGTGTAATTCCACTTATAGAATGCATGCCTCCTGAATGCATGCCTCCTGTTATTATCCTCCTGAGAGAGTGCACATAGCCGCATGTTGGGGAACGTTTGGCGGTGTAAATTAATACGGAATCCCGCAATATCCTGCGTCATATAATCACGTCCTTGTTTTGCACGTAAGGCTTCGTAATTAAATTAAAGTTGACAGTTTTGCCCCAAGGGTGAAGCACAGACGGTGATCGCGAGACTTGGCATTGCGTTTAAGCTCTTAGGACGGCATTCGAAATAAAGGTGGGTGCTACATTCTCGTACGACCTTGCAGGTAAGGCTTCTTATACATGGCAGAAGGAACAGTGCCCGGCAGCTAACCATGATAAGGAGATGAGGGCGGCCAGTGGCATTGCAGACATCGTACGCACACTGTATGCATTGCCTCCTTTACACTAGATGCCTGCAACATGAGCCAAGAAGCCGTTGCCCCTGCTCTTTCCATTTTCATGCTTTTCACTTGGTATGGTTAATTGAGGTTCAACACAGACAACTCGAAGTTGTTCTCTCGTTGGCGCAGCCTATAACTGTGCAGTGTATTTCGCTACAACAACAAAACCACAAATATAGTGCGCGGCTTGGTAAAAAAATAGTGCTAAAAATAATATCACCTTGAGAGGGTGGAGTTAATTTTACCGGTGGAGTTAATTTTTATGGTATGTTCGTCTGTCAGCTTGGGCCCTGCTGCGGCGTCCATTTTTCGGCTAGTATTTAGCTTTTAAAAGCAAAGCTCTTTGCGAATCACAGCGAGATTTCGTCACTGTGGGTGCTGCGTGGTAGTCCTCTTGCCGAATAGGTAAACTAATCACAGCTTAGAACAAGCTCAACGTCACCGACGTTGCGTTCTTTGGACCACAACGAAATCGCGCTCGCCTAAGCAAATACGCGATTGTATACAGCTGTGGCAACGATTGTATACTGCTTTTGAGGGACATTCACCTTGAAATAATAGTTTGTCTTGAGTGGGAATGGATGAGGAAGCAGCAAAAAGTCCATGTCAACTAGGGACTGAGGCGGGGGTTGCATTTGTCCTAGTGCTGTTTGTGATGAGCATGGCAACAATGAAAAGGGCGCTATAATAACGAACAAAGACTTTATTTGCGAGAAGGGTACGGCTCTCGGCTGCTGTTGGGAATTAGGTGGCAAAGGAGCCTAGGTTCTCGCATTGTTAGTTCAGGCAAATCTTCATCTGAGCCTTCGATCTTTTGCATTATCCAGACACTGGTATTACTGGGTGCATATCCACTTCTGTCGCTCTCGCATGGGTTGGTCGACTTTTCCTACAGTATTCGAAACAAGCCACTTTGTGTGCCATATGTCGCGATGGCTTTCTCGGTTTCAGGGTTAGCTTGTGTTCGATTTCCTGAGTTTCTAATGTCTTCCTGCAGTAAGTGTTGTATGTCAGATCTCCTTTGTGAAAACGCTGCGCAGCTACCATTAGGCCGCTGCAAGTCTCCTCTCTATGACTCCTGGCAGTGTGTGCATCAGGTGTAAGTGTTCGCAGTCGTAACTTCTCTTGTTTGGTGCCATTTTCCAAGTAGGTGTGGTGTGCATACAGTGTTGACCACAACCCTGCCCCCCCAAAAAACCGCTTCCGTGATAGTAAGCCTGCCATTCTCTTCGAACACGTGCACATGTGTAGGTTCTAATAGGCTCTGTTTGCTGCCTGCTTTTATATTCGTGTGAGTGTAATGCATGAGTACTCTACTAGGAGACCCATCGGCCCGTATATTTAAATATGGATTCTGGTCCGCGGGATTCGGCGAGGAAATGGCGTGCGGGGTGCTGCACGAGTAATCAAGCCCACCCGCTTGCGCGGCCACTGCGTCAGTGGCTGCATTTCCTACATCGGTGTCGGTGTGCCTGGGTGTCCATTGTGCCAGTGTCGTGTATTGAAACTTTTTCTGGTGTCGTTTGCAACAGCATCCCCGGTCGTAGGTGCCGTTATTTCGGCCACCGCTTCGTAGGAGACAGTAAGGATCCAAATATTATCTCTCACACACTGCTCTACAATGCCTCCATGCCAATGCGAATAGTGTTATCGGTTCCCCATTTGGCTAATAATTCTGCGCTCAAGGTTGCATCCACGGAAAGCTGAAGTATTTGATAGCCACTGTGCTGGGTGCAGATGTGCTTATGCAATGCTGCCTATATTGTTTCTGATTGCAGCGCCCACGTAGATGTCAATGGTGTCCTGCGGTGTTAGTTCCAGTATATTTTCAAATAGATTTCTAGCTTCCGTGTTTCCTCCGGCCATACGCCTTGTTGCCGCCGCATGTCCAGCAGTGCGTCACAGGGCGGTGTTATTGTGATTACCGCGGGCTCTACCCTGGCCTTCACTTGTTGACCCCATGTCACGATCTGTTTTCCTTGAGTCGTGTTTTCCAACCGAGGTCACATTCGAATTCGTGCGTTATTTATTATGTCCTGCATGAGCGGCATCGCTACAAGCTTCACCAGGTCCTCGTTCCTCGTGTACTTCGGTAGCCTAGTGATCGTACGAAGGGTGGCGCTTTCTAATTTGCGATGTCGCCGAGGTCTCGTTCAGAGAAGTTGTACATGGGTGCCCCGTGGAGAATCCTCAAGAAGAAACTGCATCAGTCTACTTTATAGGAAGCTATGGATACGATTGTATGTTTCTGGCTATAGTACCTGGCTGTCAATTCCTGTAGGATGTCCTCTTGTTTCACACTGTCGAATGCTTTAGGCATATCTACTGCAAGAATGTAGTCAGGCAGCTGTTTGCGATACTTTCGGTTGATCACTCTGCGGAGCAACTACAGGCAGTCATGCGTACGCATGTTCGACCGAAAACCTGCCTGCGCCGGATGCAAACCCGGTTATATGTATTCGATGTAGTGCTATATTCTCGTGTTTAGCATTCTCTCTGGTAATTTACTAACAACCGTTGACGTTAGAGCTATTGGGCGCAGATTACCTTGTAATACAGGATTTTCTGCGCTACAAACACACGGACAACAGAAATAGATGTGGACAGGATACGCGTAGACTAACAACTGAATTTTATTTGGCGAAAGATGATATATATATATATATATATACATATATATATATATATATATATATATATATATATATATATATATATATATATATATATATATATATAATGATCAAACTGACGTCAGTGTACAGATAAGCCATTTGGAGTCGCTGGCGCCACAACCTTGAATCCAGAAATTGCACCTCGCTATCAGCAAGTACAATGGAATCATTACTAACACATAATCGCCATTCCTTCTGTTAACATATGCATCGGACAGCTTCACTGTGCGACGATACATATGACCGTATAACATTGCAGTCTACTTCTAGAAGCAGAAACACACCTTGTTTGTCTATTTTTAACGAGCGCTGCAATGTTTTCCTCAGTGGGAATGCTGTTGCGATGACCGATTCCTAAACCCGTCTTTTAAACGGATGAAAACACAGCATCGAGTCTGGCCGATATAAACACAGTCGCAGGAGAAAGAACACGTAAACAACAGCGCATGTACAGAGAACAGACTGACCTGTGGCTTACATGGCATACAGACGGGCTATGGCTAGGGACCTCGTCAATCTTTCTCAGGACCTGTGCCCACGAACGGGTAATTTTAAAGGAGCCGAAAACACTACATTCACTTCATAACGTTGTGCCACGTTCTTCAAGTTGAGTGACACCGGATGTTGAGGGATCAGAGCATGGCTCTTAAGCTCTTGGTTGTTGTCTTGAGATGAAGCTGTGACGTTCACTTAACTTTCTTGATCAGTGTTTCGCAAACCGCTGTTACCACAAAGCTCCCATAACCAGCTGTGTTTATTCTGACCCCTTGATGTTCGACACTTTCCGCTGCTGTGTGACCGCATGATTTTATCAGGTCGGCGCCCATACTGGACACAATAATGCCGTTTTTACTGTTTTAGAATCACCCGAAGAAAAACTTAACGATGCTTTTATGAATCTGGGACGAAATAGCCAGCGGGTATAGGCCACTTCAATGCGCAGGTGAATATTCAAATACTGTAGCTTGTTCTTATGAGGGTATCAAACCTGGAATTTAAGTCCTAGCCCTGATTTTTTTAATACATTCTGTGCGTCAAGGGCCCAGTCCTCCAGCTCTCCCCTTCCAACAAAGAGCAGGTGGCTTTCCGCTTAGCGAAAAACGTGAACAGCTATTCTACCCAGGTGATCACTAATGACCCTTTAAACTTTTGACCGAAAGATGTCGTGAAGGACGGGTGCTACCCTGGAGCCAATACAGACCACCGACTTCAGAATGAAAAGCTGTCTTTGCCAGGAAACGTAGATGGATGACAAATACATAGGCAAAACTTCCAAAAAGGCTTCCACGGTGATACCACACTGCACAATAAGCCTCTGCTCGTCGTTAAATTCCGTAATGCACTCCTTTACATCAATGATAAGTTCTGGTTGTGGTACTGCATAAAACAGATCCTCAACATCTATGGTGAATGCATTGCATCCGCCTGGGTTTGCAAATTGCAATTGCAAGTTGCAAGTTATCAGCCTAGACCACCTCGAGCTACCCTTCCTGAGTTAGAACTACCATTCACCATCGACGAGCTCACGGCAGCAATCAGCGACGTAAACAAGCGATCATCACCTGGCCATGACGGTGTAAGTTATGAAGCGCTCGCAAATGTATGCCACAGATCTCGCTTACGCCTTCTGGAGTACTACAGCGCCTCATGGATAACTGGGGAGGTTCCTACGGAATAGAAGCTTGCGAAAGTTATTCCTATATTGAAGCCAGGAAAGCAGCCAACAAATTACGCCTCCTTCAGAAGACCCATATCTCTGCTTAGCTGCGTAGGGAAGCTATTCGAAAAAAATGATGTACAAACGACTACATTGGTTCCTGGAAACTACAAAAGTTTACCCGGAGGAAATGAATGGCTTCCGGCAAAATAGGTCCGCAATTGATAACGTCATTGCCATGGTCTCATCAATTGCAGAGGAATTGGTCTCTGGAAACATACCTACTGCATTATTTTTAGACATTAAGGCAGCATATGATTCGGTCTTTCATAAAGCAATACTTGACGCTTTGGAAACCCTTGGCCTTTGAGGACGGCTTTACGCATGGATTGAAAACTATCTTCAAGGACGCCAACTTTTCATGTGTACCTCGGATGGCCCCACGGCGTTTTATGCCGTCGAGAAGGGAGTGCCTCAAGGAGCTGTGTTAAGCCCGGTATTATTTAATTTATTGCTCGTCCATCTGAGAAGAAACCTGCACCGCGGCTTCAAAATCACTGTATGCGGACGACATCTGCATTTGGAGTGCAGCGCGTACCCGCAATACCACCCAACAACGTCTCCAGAGAGCGCTAGCAAATATATCGGCCTACCTGAATCCAAGGGGTCTGAAATTGTCCCCCGACAAAAGCTTGCCATGGCTTTCACGCGGAGGTGTGTGGAAAAATACCCACTAGTGTTGGGTGGTCGTGCCCTTTCATACGTCAAAACGCAAAGGTTTCTTGGCGTGACGATCGATAGGAACCTCACATGGTCGCCCCAAGTGAAGAAACTGAGTGAGAAGATTTCCTCAGCGTCGCACGTATTCCAATTTTTGGGCGGATCACAGTGGGGCAGCAACTGTCGATCAATGGTGCTCCTCCATAAGGCCTACGTCGATGGAACACTACGTCATTACCTACCGATCCTGCGGAACATGTCTCCCACAAGCAAGAGAAAACTTGAGGCAGCACTAAACAACTGCCTTCGCGTATGTCTTGGCCATTCGAAGCGGCCGTCCCGCTCAGGAACTGTAGCAGAAGCTGGATGACTGCCTCTCGAAGTCCTATCTTCGCAGGAGACACTTCGGATTCACCTCCACCACGTCATTCATACGAAGACTCACTTTTTAAAGAATATTTATAGAACCCGTGCTGCATCTAGCTTTGGGCAGGCCGTCGGAAGCATATCTATTTCGATTCCTGCTCAGGCATCACAAATTATGCCACGAAAGATATCACCATGGACACTGTCCCCACTGGAAATCGTGCCTTATATACCTGGAATCAGTGCGAAAAAGAAAATGCCCCAAGCAGCGACTTATCAAATATCTTTGGTATATATGCACAAAGAATACGCAGCCGCAACTCACATTTTCACAAATGGCTCTACAACTCCACATCGTTCATCATGCGGACTTTTTGTTCCCTCTGCAGGGCAACGATTCTCGTTTCATCTTGAGCGAGCGACATCATCTACTTCAGCGGAGCTAAATGGCATTAAGGAGGCCCTTGTGTATGTCCTTCGACAGCAGCCGCCAAAGACATGGGTGCTTTTCACGGATTCAAAAGCAGCCCCACAAAGTATGTGGAACAGGAACAAGCGTTGCTATAATCAACCTGAAGCATTTCACATTGCTTATCTTCACCACAGCGCTAAGATTGCTGGGCACTGCATAAAGTTCCAGTGGATACCTTGCCATGCCGGCATTTCGGGAAATGAAAGAGCGGATGAAGCTGCCAGAAATGGACTCCAATACCGCAAGTTCAAAAGAACATTTTTTACAAAAGCCGACGCTTCAAACATGGCAAAAAAATATGCCTATCAAGAAAAAGACCGCATGCGGAATCTGCCGCTTCACCAAGATAACTTCCTGCGTTACATTGACCCAGAAATGAGACCGAAAATTCCACGACCACTTCCTCGACACTTAGAGACGTTGTACCATCGTCTTCGACTGAACTTGGAATGCACGAACAATTATCTGTACTGCATAGGGCTTACCACTAACCCATACTGTGATAACTGTCGCAACCTAGAGACAATTGAGCACATATTACTAGAATGCCCCGCGTACCGCGACGAGAGACATTTTTTTGAGCAACAAATGGACTTGATTGTTAACGTTACCGAGTATCTTAGATCCAATGTCCGGCCTTTCAAAACAGCGACGGGTTTTGGATTTCTTGTTCAAATACCTGTCAGAAATTGGTCTAATCGCAAAGCTTTAAACATTGCACTCTTCATAACAAAAGTCTAAATTTACCCGCCATGTCACCTGTAAATATTAGTATCAGGTCCACTCGGACATTTCATATTTATTTTTCTCCTCTTTTTCTCCCACTCTCTTCTGGAATCTTTTAATCCCATGCCCCATCCCTATACAGAGTAGCATGCCAGCGGTTATATACGCGCCGGCTAAATTCTCTGTTTTTCAAATAAAGAGCTCGCTCTCTCTCTCTCTCTCTCTTACAGGCGGGCACATATCCGTGTCTTGCCGTTCCACACTGTTTACCCCGACGTATATCGCGAAGACGCCTGCCCGTCGAGCGAGCAGGCCTCCACTCTGGCACACATGCGTCAGTAGTGCGGCTCGAAATACCCCAAGTTCAGCAAGGAGGTGTGGGACCCGTGTCTGCGTGGCCCCGCTCTAGACAAGCAAATCCTGGCTGTCCAGCGTGCTCGTGACCGGGCCGGTGGACTAGACCTGCCAGTTCCCGAAACGGGACTAGCCGGGTGCGCGGCGAGTTCGCATCATTGGTGGAACTCCAATAAAGTTCTTTTACTCACTTGTTAACCTTGCCATTCTAGCTGCCGCGCGCACGGATCGCCTTTCGAACATTATTGCCATCGAAATTTGGCGTGATGACAATGTCGTGTCTCGTTTACGGCTGCACCTCCCGTGACCATCCCAGCAGGGCAATGCGGATTTTCCGATTTCCGTCGGTAGAACACGATCGACATCGCCGTGAAGCCTAGATCAGGGCTGCACTTTGTGGCAGGTGTGTATTGGTATAGGCAGTTTACTTCTGTTTTGTCATTACTGACTCATACGAATAATCTCGACGAAGACGCAAATGTATGTTTGAGCTAGCGAAACAAACGATCTCTGAGCTCAGACGACCTGATTGAGTGAAACGCGAAGCTTCACACCTTGCGCACTTGCAGCTTTATAAACGCTTAGTGAATGCTCGTGATGCCGGCGTATAGTTTGTCGGATCCAAGCTCGCTTGCACTGCAGGGTTGACGTGGGAAACAGCGCGCACTGTGGAAGTAGCTGAGAGTGCTAGTTAGCAATCGTTGCTAGTTGTCGTTCCGTCATTCTTGTCGGCACCAGGTGAAGTAATATATACTTGCAGCCGCTTATGTTAGTTTAGTGATTCGGGATGTAGTACGGTATATGCTAAGGCTCATTTTCCTGGGCGGCATTTCTGCAGTCGTGTCGCCGCACGAACCTTGTGTGATTTGATTGCATGTATGCGCGACGCGAATTGTGTAGAACTTTCGGGAACACACGCGGGCGCGTACCAGCGATTACTCTGGAACCTTCGATGACTCGCGTATAAAAGCTGACGCGCTTGATCGACCCGCTGACCAGATTTCGACGATCGCCGACTGTGTTCGCCGCTATCGTTGTGCTTTAGGTGTAGCCTGTTTTTGTGGGCACAGGTTCGGCCAATAAAAGTTAGTTTCGTCTTTCACAGTATTGCTACCGTGTTCGCTGCCGTCACTACCACGTGATAATACCGACAGTGTTTGTGTACGCGCACCAGTTAGAAAAAAAGGATGCGCTCGACCCCTATGTTTGTAGCGCGGCGCGTTCCATGTGGAAGACAGGTGCCCCACAAACAGGAGGTATCACCGATTTTGCTCATTCTGACCATTTTTGTAGATGTACACACCCTTTATGTGGGTAAATAACCTATGCAACTGGGCATTCTGTTGGCCTCCCCACTGCCTGTGTTTGTACGTGCGCCTAACACCATGACGCCATAAAGCAAGACATGCAGTGGTGAAACGTGATATTTGCCCTAAGAACTGCACCTCATGCCCTATTCGAGTCATGTGTTTTTGTCCGTATTCATACTGTTTTATTACTTATCCACTTTACGCCAAAGGTGCAGCGGTTTAAGACCAAGGAGGAGCTTGTACAGCGTTGTCGAAGCTCTTCTTCCAGCTGTCCTTCACGCTTAAGAAGCCTGCGGGTACAAAGAATTCACCAGCGGTCTCAATGGCCAGCTGACAAAATATGACGGCGCGTACACGTTGTTTCGGGCTTGTCTCGCACGCTGCTTGTTTGTTCGCGAGTCTCGCGTGGGACGGCTGTGCCGGTCCGCAGCGGCGCCTGCCAAATTGTTTCTCGTGGCCACCGCACGATGGCGCCACAATGCATCGCAAAAGGCGGATTGCGGTGAACTACAGCACGCGATAGCATAACTATCAACACATTCTTGCGTGCACTCTGACCCGATGCGGGAGCGGCGAGAGTTCCAGAGGTTCTCAATAGCCGGGAACAAAGAAAGCGCGAATGAACCGCACTACTATTATCAAAAACGGCGCACCGCAATAAACATACAGCGAGCTAATAGTGTTGCACAGGCCCAAGGCCTTAGTGATCGTTAATGCACACAAAAAAGGAGCACATGTTCTCTAAGCACCGCGTAAATATGATCAAGCCGTCAATATCACATCGCCGACCCTGGCCGTCGCAACGTTTATAGATTCTTTTTAAGTATGTCAACTCCTCGCCTCGCATATGCGCACCGAGGGGCCCGCTGCCATTCCAGCCACCGCAGCACTGCCATCGACGTCCGCGCCAAGCGTGCGTGGGTCGTCTGCTATATCCTGGCACGGTTATGGTTGTTCGTCGCGGCACTCGGCATTTACATGGTGCTCGCTGAATAAAGCAGTCGTTATTTCTTTCTCTTGTTGTTCAAGCTGAAGTATAATTTTCTACAGACACCATACCTGAGGGTGCACGTCCGAAGAAAGGAAGGAGTTGAAAGATGAGTGGGCCTACAAACCAAAGTGCGCACGCAATGTTAACGCTCGGTGACCCCCACGTCGCCGACACTGGTGCCTCCGTGAGCGCAGAACTTGGACTGAATGCAAAAGGTCTCAACCGCCGGCCACGTGCACGAGGACAGTCACAAGGCACACACAATGAGAAAACAAAATCGGCTACAGCACAAGGAGCGCAAACACCGCAAGTATCGTGCACATGTCAGCAGAGCAGCGCCGCTCACTTGGCGCAGAGCTCGACCGCAGCGCCCTCACAGTCCTAGGAACGAGTCGCGCCCTGGTCGAAAGGAAGAGTCGTTCAGCTGAAAAAGAAACTATAAACCTCGACCAAAATGGACGGAAATGACGTCATTTCAATAAGAAAGAGGATATTTACTATGGCGTATCTGGTTCCGGTAACCGTGATCGCATGGGTAGTAGAGGCGTATTATTTCCATGATGTGCGTGTTAGTCGGCCTGTTTCAACAACTTTGCTGACATTGCTTTCAACAGCGAGGACAGCCTGCGGAGCAGCCATATCAACCAGTCAGGGCCGTAAAATTTCTTTGAAGTTCGCAGCACATCGTCGTTTGGTATGTGAAAATTAGACGGTGTTCGTGTTTCTCAGCGGCGTAATCGGCGACGGATTTGGCGTCGAGTGGTGTACACTTTATTCCGGCTTGCTGTGCGCCGTCCTACGGATGTGCACTGTTCATGAGTCCATGGTGCTGTTTGTGCATTCGGAAATGGTGCCACACCGGCTGGATTTACTTTCTTACAAGAACACCCATACCATCTTTCGCGAGTGCTTGCGGAAACTACTGGCGTTCTGCTCACGCGCGTTTGTGTGTGTGCGTGTGTGCGTGTGTGTGCGTGCGTGTGTGTGCGTGTGTGTGTGCGTGTGTGTGTGCGTGTGTGTGTGCGTGTGTGCGTGTGTGTGTGCGTGTGCGTGTGTGCGTGTGTGCGTGTGTGCGTGTGTGTGTGTGTGTGTGTGTGTGTGTGTGTGTGTGTGTGTGTGTGTGTGTGTGTGTGTGTGTGTGTGTGTGTGTGTGTGTGTGTGTGTGTGTGTGTGTGCGCACCCTTCTGATATGCGTCGAGCGCGTAAGAACGTCCGTACAGTCTTTCGTGAGTGCTTTAGGAAAGTGCTCGCATTCTTTCTGTGTGCGCGCGCGTCTGACATGCGTCGTTATTGTGCCATCGCTTTGCAATGGTGCTTTTCATTTCGTGACTGCGTCCGCGAATGCCCGGATGTGCTACGTGTTCGTCATATTGAAGACTCTGCATCAATGTAGGGACACACTTACATTTTGTTTGCTACGAGGTCAGCTTTCAACTCATGACAAGGCATTGCAGTGCGCTTAACCATAATGGGCTCACGAACTCGTTTGTCATTTCTCCTTTAATTTCAAATTCAGTTTTGTGTAGTATTTAGGCAGATAATGTTCTCCAAGTTGCGACACTAATCTTGTTCTTGCCACTGCTGTGCACATATGCGGGTTTTTACTAGGTTAAGCTCTCTCAACAAATTGTGAAAGACTTAGTGCAAATAATTTTTCATAGCAGTAATTGTGCATTGATCACATGACATTTCTAGTGATTAATGGTTATTAATTTCATTATTTTATTTGTAACAAAGCGCGATGAATCTTGACTGCTATTTTGGCTGTCTGTTCACCAACTTATTTACACTGTGTTTCTTGTTTCTGCTTTTTATTTTTTATATGTGGGCACGCATGCTGTTAGCATGGCTAATGAAAAGAGAGCAAACTTGTATTTCACGGTATTCTGGTTCACGCACCTGGCTATTTGGAAAATATGCATCTTCATGTTCGCCCATTACTATCTCTGACTGACATCTCTGATGCAAGCAATATTACTCGCCGTGGTTGCTCAGTGGCTATGGTGTTGGGCTGCTGAGCACGAGGTCGCGGGATCGAATCCCGGCCACGGCGTCCGCATTCCGATGGGGGCCAAATGCGAAAACACCCGTGTGCTTAGATTTAGGTGCAGGTTAAAGAACACCAGGTGGTCCAAATTTCCGCAGTACTCTACTGCGGCGTGCCTCATAATCAGAAAGTGCTTTCGGCACGTAAAACCGCATAACTTCACTTGCAAGCAATATTAGGATGTGACAAAGTGCATGCATCTCCAGTCACTGATCAAACTGCCTGCCATAAACTCCTTTGCCAACTCGTCCTTGTTTGAAGTGTTTTCTATGCGCTGAGATCACATTGCGAGATTCTTTTATATGTACCATCTTATTATGAAACATTCAAGGTACCCAACTCCTATATTGCATTGAAATCTTAGGCAGATCTGCTCAGAACAAGGGTTTCATTGTCTGATGATAGCTTTCGACAATATTGTTACGCTATCCAGTGTTTATTGTCTGGTAGAGGAATGCGTCATGAAAAGGCAATAGTATCGCCATAAGTGTTCATCTGAGAATATGTCCGCACGTCAAAATCATTGCATCAAAAGTACCGACACCAGCTATGTTGGGGATGTATGTATTCATTGCACGAAATTCAAGAAGTTGAAGTCCGAACCTCTTACTTGCTCTATAATGAATGCTGGTATGTGTGTCACAATTGCTCAGTGTCATCATACAACACATTGATCATGTTCTTGCATGTACTACAAGCAACTCATCATAAATCTCACTGCCATTAATGAGCTCTTGTATGCACTGCAATTTGAGGGCACATACTTTGTATGCAGTTCATCATCATCATCATCATCATCATCATCATCATCAGCCTAGTTACGCCCACTGCAGGGCAAAGGCCTCTCCCATACTTCTCCAACTACCCCGGTCATGTACTAATTGTGGCCATGTTGTCCCTGCAAACGTCTTAATGTCATCCGCCCACCTAACTTTCTGCCGCCCCCTGCTACGCATCCCTTCACTTGGAATCCAGTCCGTAACCCTTAGTCACCATCGGTTATCTTCCCTCCTCATTACATGTTCGGCCCCTGCCCATTTCTTTTTCTTGATTTCAACTAAGATGTCGTTTACCCGCGTTTGTTGCCTCACCCAATCTGCTCTTTTCTTATCCCTTAACGTCACACCCATCATTCTTCTTTCCATAGCTCGTTGCGTCGTCCTCAATTTCAGCAGAACCCTTTTCGTAAGCCTCCAGGTTTCTGCCCCATATGTGAGTACTGGTAACACACAGCTGTTATACACTTTTCTTTTGAGGGATAGTGGCAACCTGCTGTTCATGGTGTGAGAATGCCTGCCAAACGCACCCCAGCCCATTCTTATTCTTCTGGTTATTTCAGTCTCATGATCCGGATCCGTGGTCACTACCTGCCCTAAGTAGATGTATTCCCTTACCCCTTCCAGTGCTTCGCTACCTATCGTAAACTGCTGTTCTCTTCCGAGCCTGTTAAACATTACTTTAGTTTTCTGCAGATTAATTTTCAGACCCACCCTTCTGCTTCGCCTCTCCAGGTCAGTGAGCATGCATTGCAATTGGTCTCCTGAGTTACTAAGCAAGGCAATATCATCAGCGAATCGCAAGATGCTAAGGTATTCTCCATCAACTTTTATCCCCAATTCTTCCCACTCCAGGCCTCTGAATACCTCCTGTAAACATGCTGTGAATAGCATTGGAGATATCGTATTTCCCTGTCTGACGCCTTTCTTTATAAGGATTTTGTTGCTTTCTTTGTGGAGGACTACGGTGGCTGTGGAGCCGCTATAGATATCTTCCAGTATCTTTACATATGGCTCATCTACACCCTGATTCCGTAATGCCTCCATGACTGCTGAGGTTTCGACTGAATCAAACGCTCTCTCGTAATCAATGAAAGCTATATATAAGGGTTGGTTACATTCTGCACATTTGTCTATCACTTGACTGATAGTGTGAATATGGTCTATTGTTGAGTAGCCTTTACGGAATCCTGCCTGGTTCTTTGGTTGACAGAAGTCTAAGGTGTTCCTGATTCTATTTGCGATTACCTTAGTAAATACTTTGTAGGCAACGGACAGTAAGCTGATCGGTCTGTAATTTTTCAAGTCTTTGGCGTCCCCTTTCTTATGGATTAGGATTATGTTAGCGTTCTTCCAAGATTCCGGTACGCTCGAGGTTATGAATCATTGCGTATACAGGGTGGCCAGTTTCTCTAGAACAATCTGACCACCATCCTTCAACAAATCTGCTGTTACCTGATCCTCCCCAGCTGCCTTCCCCCCTTTGCATAGCTCCTAAGGCTTTCTTTACTTCTTCTGGCGTTACCTGTGGGATTTCGAATTCCTCTAGGCTATTCTCTCTTCCACTATCGTCGTGGGTGCCACTGGTACTGTATAAATCTCTATAGAACTCCTCAGCCACTTGAACTATCTCATCCATATTAGTAACGATATTGCCGGCTTTGTCTCTTATCGCCCACATCTGATTCTTGCCTATTCCTAGTTTCTTCTTCACTGTTTTTAGGCTTCCTCCGTTCCTGAGAGCCTGTTCAATTCTATCCATATTATAGTTCCTGATGTCCGCTGTCTTACGCTTGTTGATTAACTTAGAAAGTTCTGCCAGTTCTATTCTAGCTGTAGGGTTAGAGGCTTTCATACATTGGCGTTTCTTGATCAGATCTTTCGTCTCCTGCGATAGCTTACTGGTTTCCTGTCTAACGGAGTTACCACCGACTTCTATTGCGCACTCCTTAATGGTTCCCATGAGATAGTCGTTCATTGCTTCAACACTAAGGTCCTCTTCCTGAGTTAAAGCCGAATACCTGTTCTGTAGCTTGATCCGGAATTCCTCTAGTTTCCCTCTTACCGCTAACTCATTGATTGGCTTCTTGTGTACCAGTTTCTTCCGTTCCCTCCTCAAGTCTAGGCTAATTCGAGTTCTTACCATCCTATGGTCACTGCAGCGTACCTTGCCGAGCACGTCTACATATTGTATGATGCCACGGTTCGCGCAGAGTATGAAGTCGATTTCATTTCTAGTCTCACCATTCGGGCTCCTCCATGTGCACTTTCGACTAACCCGCTTGCGGAAAAAGGTGTTCATTATCCGCATATTATTCTGTTCTGCAAACTCTACTAATAATTCTCCTCTGCTATTCCTAGAGCCTATGCCATATTCCCCCACTGACTTGTCTCCAGCCTGCTTCTTGCCTACCCTGGCATTGAAGTCGCCCATCAGTATAGTGTATTTTGTTTTGACTTTACCCATCGCCGATTCCACGTCTTCATAAAAGCTTTCGACTTCCTGGTCATCATGACTGCATGTAGGGGCATAGACTTGTACCACCTTCAATTTGTACCTCTTATTAAGTTTCACAACAAGACCTGCCACCCTCTCGTTAATGCTATAGAATTCCTGTATGTTACCAGCTATTTCCTTATTAATCAGGAATCCGACTCCTAGTTCTCGTCTCTCCGCTAAGCCCCGGTAACACAGTATATGCCCGCTTTTTAGCACTGTATATGCTTCTTTTGTCCTCCTAACCTCACTGGGCTCTATTATATCCCATTTACTACCCTCTAATTCCTCCAATAACACTGCTAGACTCGCCTCACTAGATAGCGTTCATAGTCATCCTCAAAGATTATGTTGCCTACACGACTACAGTGCGTACACATCACACGCCACCTCACACACCTCGTCCATAATTTCCTCAGGTCCACATAGCACATCACACACATCTTATACAAACTCTACGCATTCTTATAGCACATCGCATAAATCTTGTGCACTTCCCAAAAGCCTGCGTAGCACATCATACAGATCTCGCACATTTTCTACGAGAGCTCGTTCAATATGCATAGCATATCATTCATTTCTCGTCAAAGCTGGGCGACATGCATACATCTCATTCAATTTCTCATTGAATTCCCATACAATTTTTTTAATAGGGATGTTAAGTCCCAAGCTCGAGTGGCGCATCGATGTAGACAATTCAACAGCGCTGATGGCGTGAATTTGCTGCAAGCGTCCGTAATAATTGCTACCGCACTGTTAAGCGCTTGCCGACCATGAGGCACTAACTTCGAAACTGCTCTCACAATGCAAGAACGAGCTTGTATGTGAAAAGCGCATTGTTGTCCTACTCCAGGTGCGATCGTTCTTCAGTGGGAGCTCTTCTAGAAACTCAGCCAGCGCTCCCGAGCTAGCTCCCACCGCTCTTCACTGCCTTCATTAACACTTCAGGGCGTTCGGGGTACTAACAAGATAAACAAAATTTGCGAGGATCATTCGCATTCTTCGGTCCTTGTGAGTAACTCAGTACTTACAGAGCTGGCTGCCATTGTCAGACCAAGGGAAAGCAAGCATGCTAAAATGCAATATATACTACCAAGTACCAGTTTCACAGTGACAACTGGACTTCCACTGCCTGCAAAAAAAAAGGCAACAGAAATTTTTATTTAGCCAAAACGTTCACGCTCGTATAAATTGCATAATATACCTTCACTGTAGCATGTGATTACTTAGGACTGCGTCGAAAGTGCGCTATATTCGACAATGCCCCAATCATTATTTTACTGAAGCAGCTTACTAGAGACATTAATAACATCGCAGAGCCCTTTAACTTTCTTTCAGTCTTCGCTAAAGCTGTACAATAAGTAAGAAGCAATGTGACTCCTATGTCAGCCTGATATGTCAGATTAGTCAGGACTATATGGGGTCATCAGTTAATAGCGTTTCCAAAATCTTTAAAAATAGCCTCTTGCAGATGCCTCAATTCTAATCATTGCGCTGGATCATTCAGAATATTGGACATTACTGGTACGAGAAATCAAAACACATGTTCAACTAGATAATGAAAGTTCACCAATTAACATCCCAATTAATTGCGCTAGGACACAAGTCGCAATTTAGGAGTTGTAGCTGGCGAGGTTGAAAGGTGTATCCACTTGGGATGAATAATCAGTTTCGAGATATTTACAGTTCGGAGATATGCGCAATCAGACTGATCAGACAAATTGGCTATCGTTATATTTGCATTTTTCACAAAACACACTTTTATGCATTGGTTTACAAAAGTAACCGGAATGCCTATTTATTTCATCCCGCATTTTCAGAAAGATCTCGAAACTGGCGTTACCCTGGAGATTGATTTCAAGTGGATACGCCTCGAGAACTCTGCGGTTAATATTCGTAAATTGGAATATGTCCCGTAAAGTAGTTCTTAGAAATTTTTTCTGTAAGTTCAACATGTTTCTTCACCTTGCTGTGCAATCGATGTCTGCCTCTTCAAACAATTTAGTTCAATGTATGAATTCTGCGACCTGTCACAGGCGATCTTCTAAAATTCCTGAAAACATAAAAATGTCCACCCCGAATTACCTATTCACATTGATGCGCTAAAGCCACAGGAAAGATACAAAAAAAGGAGGATCCATTGTGCTTGTCTGTGGAGCAGCTCTATGGTGACACAGCAACCCTTATGTCAGCGTCGGTAGCCTAGCGGTACAGCATCTGTTTCGTATACGGAAAGTAAAGAGTTCGAATCCCGGTGCCGCCGAAACTCCGTCTGTTCGTTTTTCTTCTAGCGGCCAGAGATTATCCCTGGCCTGGTGCTCAGCTCTTCTGGGGGCTCATATCTCGAAAGAAGGCCCAGCACAGAATGAAGACTCGTCAGTTCTAGAACCTCATTATGCCGGTGTCTTCAGAGAACTGTAAAGCCCTGGTCAGCGTCCTTTGCAAGTACGCTTCATTGTTTTATTTCGCCCAGAACGGTAACAGAATTAGCGTCCCAACTACGCGGGCTCTCGCCATAGCATTGACACAGGATGCTCGCATCCCATAATGCAGATATCCGCGTCGGAGTGCAAGGCCATCGCTCTACAGGTCGTCCACATGCTATCCAAGGGTGTCAGGCAAGCTTCCTCTGTCCCTTGGACAGCGCCGCTCACCCTCGCGAAAAAGAAAGGCGGCTCCTGGAGGTATTGTGTCGACTACTAGCGTCTGAATTCTGTGGCGATAAAGGATGTGTATCTACTTCCTCGTACCGATGACGCCATCAACTGTCTTCATTCCGCATCTTACTTTTCATATGTGGACCTCCGGTGTGGAGAAAACGTAATTTGTTAGTCCAGAACGTTTATTTGAATTGAACGCAATGTCGTTCGGTTGTACTACGCACCTGCGACATTTGAAAGGTTCATCGACACGGTACTGCACGGCCTGAAATGGCAGATTTGTTTCCGTTACCTTGAGGACGTTATTTTTTGCCGCACTTCCACAAAGTAAAATCATTGACTTGTCGTTGTTTTGACGTCCGTTGAACAAGCTACGTTTACCCTCAACTCAAAGAAATGTCACTTTGGCCAGCGAGAGGCACTGATGCCTGGTCATCTAGTGGACATTCAAGGTATGCGACCAGGCAATGCAAAGGTCGCTGGACTTCCAACAACCGCAGTCACAACGCAAGCTGTGAAGTTTCTTGGGTCTTTGCTTATACTTCCGATATATTTTGCCCAAATTTGTCGATACTGCATGACCTCTGACTTCATTACTGCGCAAAGATAGCATGCCAACTGAGTAGCTGATTGCGACACTTCGCTTCGTCGACTGAAGTTCCTGATCTCCTCCGGACCCATAGTTTCCATTTTGACCCCACTGCCACAACAGACGTACACACCGACGCCATTGGAATCGGCCTCGTTGCCGTCCTCGTCCAGCATTTGCGTGACGCCGAGCATGCCATTGCCTACTCCAGCCATTCATCGAGCAAGGCCGAAGCGAATCACATCGCCACTGAGCAAAGGTTCCTCGCTTTCGTTTTGTATTCTGTAAGTTCCGTCCATATCTCTACGGGCGCCGCCTTACAGTCGTTACTGATCAACATTCACTATGTTGGTTCGTCTCCACGACCCGTCTGGCCGCCTTGCTTGATGAGCGCTACGTTGGCGGGACAGTGATTTTGCAGTCCGACACAAAAGTGGCCGCGATGATGCAGACACCGACTGTCTTTGGAGGCTTCCTATGCCAACAACTGCATGTGAAGCCGAAAATTCTGATTTTCTGGCCGTCATCGATGACATTCTTTTTCCCGACTTGGCCACCTTCCGGGAAGAGCAGTGCAACAACCGTAGCCTGCAAGCCTCCTTCGCTTCAGCTGCTCAAGCGACAAGTACCAAGGGCTTTGTTATCCAAGGTGACTTGGCCTACAAAAACAATTACGAGGCTAATAGTTACCGCCTCCATTTCGTGGTCCTTAAGAATACGAGAACTCACCTGCTGCCTGCTATGCACGATGACATGACGGCTGGACACCTGGGTTTCCCCAGAACGTTTCACCGCTTTGAGCGATGATTCTGCTGGCGTAGTATGCGGCGGAATGTACAAAAATATGTGACCAGTTCTAACAAGTAGCCGAAATTCCTGTTTCGCTCAGACTCCTTCGCCCTATAGCACGAACATGATCTCCTTTCAAAATGATTGGAGTAGACTTTATCTGCCCATGCCTGCACTCAATAAAGGACCACCGTTCGATTATAATCTGCGTCGACCATCTGATGCGTTATGCCGAAACTGAAACGATGCCAACTGCCGCGGCTTTTGACGTTTCGAGTTTCCTCCTGTACTCCGGTGTACTGCCTCATTGACTCCCTCATATAATTGTGAGCGATCGTGGTCACCAGTTAGTGCCTGACGCAGTTGAAGAGCTGTTGTGTCGCTTTGCTAAACAGTTTATCCACGCAACGCTGTACCGTATGCAGACAAATGATGTCGTCGAGCGTGCCAACAGAACTTTGTTAAACATCCTTTCGATGTATGTCAATTCCAGGCGCAAAACATGGGATGCCATCTTTCCTTTTATCACCAACGCGTACAATACTGGAAAGCACAGAACCACCGGCTACAGCCCCTTATCTATTCTTTATGTTAAATCATCCAGCAGCTTCCTTGACACCATTCTACCTTTTACTCCTAACGTGGACTCTTCTATCGCCCGGACTCTGCCGTGCTATGGAAACACGCCGCATAGCTCAACTGCGCACGTTGGCGTCCCAGGACCACTCCAAGATCAGCTGTGATTCACGGCATAAGAATGCAGCGTACGACAAAAGCGACATAGTATGCTTTGGGCACCACTTCGTAAGCGCTGCCTGTGACAGAAGTTTCTGGCATGCTATGCCGGGCCATTCGTCATCACAGATTGTCTAAGTTATGCGACCTATAGGACTGCTCGTCTCGGCTAATTGATAACGTCGCCCGCCTGAAGCGCTGTAATTCCCGTTACTCTGAGCGGACGTATTTACTGGCGCAGCCTGCTTTGTCTGTGAAGGAAGGTGTGTTACCTTAGAGCGACAGCAAGGACGGAACACGAGGTGGAAGAAGTGCGCCTGTCTTTGGAGCAGCTAGGTGTCGGCGCGAAAACTCTTCTCCCCTTTTTCATCAATTCTTCTTGAAATAAAGGATCCCCCGTGACAATATTGTTGTTATTCACAAATGCCTCTCTAAAAAGTGTCGCTTAAATTTTCAGTTGAAACAGCTATGCATTTCATAAAGCCTAATCCATTCCTCCTACCATGGCGGTAAAAATACTAGATTAATCAATCAATAAAATTCTAGGTGGATGATTGCTTCCATACATGTCCATCTTGAGAACTGTAAGTGCTCCAAATCTTCACATATTCTTTTTGCTTTATCTGTTTTCGTCTGTCTGATTGCGTGCAACGTAAACAATAAGTGAATCTCTACTACAAATTTATATCAAGCTTTTAGCGCGTTCATCGTCCTTCACCATCATTCATCATCCATTATATGCCTTGCAAAGTGCTTTCTCCACAATTCACAATTAAGGGACATTATAGATGGGTGCTAATTATAGGTCTGTGAAATCAGTTAAATTTTACTTCGTGTGCATTATCTCGTTGCAGTAAGGGCAAAGAACACCGTAGTGAAAAGTGTGAAACACGAAGTTAACCTCTTATTAGGCGAACCTTTGCCCAGCAAAACCAAGCAATAGCAAGTCACAACGATAGGTGCGAGAGGAGTCCGCGATCGTCGAAGCTGTGATCTGCGGATAAAGCGCGTCGGCTCTGATGTATGTCTCGTCGAAGGTTGGAGAGCGATTCGCGGTGCCTGCATGCCTTCTACGAAATACTAAACAACCCGCCGTGGTTGCTGAGTGGCTATGGTGTTGGGCTGCTGAGCACGAGGTCGCGGGATCGAATCCCGGCCACGGCGGCCGCATTTCGATGGGGGCGAAATGCGAAAACACCCGTGTGCTTAGATTTAGGCGCACGTTAAAGAACCCCAGGTGGTCAAAATTTCCGGAGTCCTCCACTACGGCGTGCCTCATAATCAGAAAGTGGTTTTGGCACGTAAAACCCCAAATATTATTATTAAATACTAAACAGATCGAGTCCCGCGTATAATCTGACTCTACAAGGTGTAGTGAGAACATGCCCAATAGATGTAATAAGCGACAACAGGCGAATAAGTTTGAAATTTCGGAGGAGCGTTTTCCACTGACCGAGAACGTTTAATTGTCAGCGGGTTCAATGTGGTTCCCGAGAGAAGGCTAAATGAGTACAGATGTCCGTATAAAGTCTAAGGCATCAGATAGGTTTAGAAGGACAGCATGCCTCCAGTCATCATCTATAGCTGCGACACATTGTGTTAAAGGCAGATTCCACAGCCACTAGTAAACAGCTGCACAAAATAGCTTACTGCAACGTGCGGCTTCACCTGACTAAGTGATCCGAGTCATGCAGCACACCAATGTTTTCACATGTGAGGCTCAATGTAATGATCAATTGACAGCATTACGCAGTACTCAGAAATACTGTTCTGAATTTGCGCACATGCAGCAGGGCAAATTCCCTGAAGCACTGGTTCAGACTATCACTGTCATGATAAAATTAGTAAATCTCGTGTGCAGCAGGCACATCGTCAGAAACTCTTCCAAAGATGCACGCCTCAACAACGAAACGTTTGGAAGTAATTGTGATTACACAGAAATTTGAACAGGGAAATCTGCTAGGACCCCGCTAACCCGCTAATGTGAAGTAAGAAGTCTTGAATAATTTTGAGGATCAAATAAGTTAGCGCGGAAGTACAAAAATATTTCGAATGCAATGAGAAATATCAAGAAGGATTTTGGTTCATGTATGACGTGCCTTTCTTTAATGTTTACCTCAAGGCATGGCGGTTACGCGAGCAGGAAAACTAGATGGCAGTGAATAGAGACGCACCGTTCATTGTTCACTATTTCATCGAGCGCGATAATAATATTATAATGAAATAATAGATAAATTTATGAAGTTCCTGCAAAGCATTACTGCCCTGAATATAGCCAATTTGAGGGAAGCCGGTAAGTAGATAGGTATTTGTTGCTTAATCATGCATTGTTCCATTGTAAACGACTAGAATGACTCATCAACTTAGGAATCTAACTGCTGCCTTTGAGCACAACAGCCCAACGCTCTTTATCCGCTAAGCCGTAATAGTGCACTATCTTCTGTCGCGCTGCAGCCTACCACTCATTTAACACGTCGTGCGCCTGTGTTACGTTCCAGTTTATCGAGTTCCATCCTCGTGAAAGCTCCGGCTGTGATGCGTCGTGTTAGGCTGCACTGTCTGCGGAATCGACCCACATTTCCCGCTACCGTCCTCGTAGCAGCAAGCTGTGCGCAGAAAATTGTGACCGTGTAGCAGCTTCATGGTTGTGGTCGAACAAATCTTAACTCTTCATTGCCAGAGTGAAAACGACATCGTCGCTGTAGCAAACACAACATGACAGCCACAGGTAAGTACGCCTGTATAACGCGTACCCAAAGGTGACGTCACAATTCGTGTTTCTCTCACTTACGCAATTCCAGTAACTATGTGGAGCTTAAGAAACGGTATGCGGTAAGCTCCTGTACGACGGCCGGAGTAGGAATCATACCGCCGGTGTCAAACGACCGTCTTCACCGTCGACTTTCTGCTTCCGTCATAGCCGCACCCGCATTGCGCGGCTAGTTATTTGTCTTACACAAACCCGTCAATCCACCTGGTAACGCTTTGCGTGATACTAAACTATGCAGGGTAAACATCTACCAGTAATATTCTTCGCATAACAACGAGCTCAACACCGCGCGGTGGGAACTGCTTGTTTTTTATGTAACATTTCCTGCTACCCAAAAAATCTTTTTGTAGAGCGCAGTATTGCAAGAAAGGGACGATGTGGATTGTTGCCCGCCTGGTTGGCCCTCGGGTGATTTTAAGGCTGAGTTTCAACCCCGCAAGCAGAACCCTTCTATTTTCATATTTCTCCTGACCCGTCAAAGTGGCTGTGTGCATTCGGAGAGTAACCCAATAAACGAACTTCCTGCTATATTAAACGGAACGTAATACGCAACTCTTTGTCGGTGATCAACAGACGGGCATTCAGGGAAAATCATGTTGTTAACAAATGCAGACTAGACACTACTTTAAAAAAAAAAACGTCGATCCACTCCAGGCATAACTTTGGTGCAAAGAAATGATGGCTACAACCGTCCCAGATTTCGCTTTCGGTCACAGCCTCCTTAGAAAAACGGAGTCTCATATGCCACTGGGTTCAGAAAGCTTGATACCTAAGCAGTCGCCCACCTTCCAGCCACGCTTTCCACAGATGCTAACCGCCTACTACAATATTTGCTGCAGAATGCGGAGCAACCACCTCAGGAGGTACCACATTTTTGTTACATTGGAAGAGTTAACATTGCGCGCACCGTATAGCTGTTGCTTCGACGTTATCAAACATGAGCCATCGGCACGACACAAAGCGATTTAGCTGACAGATCAACGTTCTTGGTGGTGCCGGCACCTTCAATTTACGCTAACAAGCTTCGACGCAAGAAACTTTTCCTTCCAGGACGCATGCATTTGTGTGGGCACATATACTTCAGCTTTCGGCAGTTACCGTTTGTACTGTCTGGTTTTTCGTGACCTGTTTTTGTCCCACTGTTTTGTGTTGTGAATCGGTATTAAAAGCTCAGCCTCCCGCCTCTCTATGACACTTAGAACGAATCATGCAGCCACACTCTCTACAGCTGCGGACCGCCGACTATAGTGCATTTGGATGATGTCATATTTTTGCATACCTACCAGTTCTATCGCATGTATCTCGAAGCTGGTTGATTTGCTCTGAAGTAATGTTTTGTTATTTCGTCACCAGAGATCCTTAGCTCTGCTTTAACCGAAAAATTTGTAGCAGACTTTCCGTAGGGGCCGTAAGGGCCTTAGAGGGTAAAGGGCCGACGGATTGTGAAAAAGAGAGAGAGACAGAGGAAAGGGGAAAGGCAGGGAGGTTAACCAGAGGGGAAGATCCGGTTTGTGAAGTAACTGTAATAACCGCTAGTCGAGGCCATGTCGAGATATTTTTAGAGCCTAAAGGAGGACGTCAAGAAAGTTGAACTAATTCATGAAGCCACAAAAATTGAAATCACATCTACCTGCGTATCTCATAACTTTGAGTAGAGAGTGGTTTCTTGGCATACATTAGGATTGAAGCGTAGTGGTCAATTTGTGCAGTGACTCAGAGTGCCGAAAAAAAAGCTGTTTCTTTGCGTAATGTCGTAGAGAAATTTGTAAAGTAAGCAGAAATTATCACATATGCACAAAGAAAATTGAAAGACGCGAACCATGATCACAGATGCAATATGACTGAATCGAACGGCTTGTGTTTACCTCAAAATGAAGTTCACAAAACATTTTCATTAGGATTGCCGTTAGCTAACGTACTCATTTAGCGAGGCAAGTCTACCCAGCGAGTTTGGAGAAGCACTCCCAACATCTTAGGAAAGCTCGGGTCAACGAGCAAGCGAGACGAAATGAAAAACCCGCTATTGGTGCGAGGCAGAATACGGCATTGAATTGTTACTAAAATTGTGAGCCACTATTTCTTGTTGTACGCCATCTTTAGAAAATACCTAAATTCCTATTACCAGGGCCATTTAGTTCAAGAGAAAAAAAAAGCTAAATTAAGCTTACGTATCTGAAGGGAAAGTTTGTGAATACATCGTCAAAATCACAGGAAGGTAATATAGCTGTAAATTTTACCGAATGAATATGGTCTAGATTGATCACTTGGCTTTATAGATTCCGTGATTAACAGTACAACGGCCTTCAGAAAAAAATATACCCGGATGCATCTCGCAATACATTTCAACGTCAATACGATTTGCATTGAAGGAATGAAGCGACACACCATATTACCGCCACCTAAACAGGAATGTATGATGGTTATCCTTTTAAAATCCGTGCGTAGCCTCCAGCATGGAGCCAGAGTAACGTGTCTCTTTTCCATGCATCAATCGCGATGTGGTGGTTAGCCATTCATAGACACTGCGGAAAAGCCAGCACTAACCTCGCAGACGACGCCAACACTGTGCATGGTTCTGTCGAAGTAGCGAAACGGATATCTGCACTGTTTTCTGATGGATTACATGGGTGTCGCAAGCGTTGCATGTGTTTAATGGAGCATCACTGGTTATATTTATAGCCCCGAATAATTATTTTGATAAGGCCAGAATTGCTTTGCTAAAGAAGAATGTAACTTAGGAATCGTCATTTAGAACAAAAAATACAGTACAATTTAAAACGACTTCATGATAGCAAAGAAAAGTGGTAATGAAAGCTTGCTTTCTGCGGAGTGAACAGGTACGGCTTCAGGTTTAATCTGCTCATGTCAGACGAGTACGAAAGCGTGCAATTGCATGTGGACGACCCAAGAAATAACTCCGTTCTTTGTTTTTTTTTTTTTGCTTATGCATTCATGCCGCCGTTATTCGATGCAGAAATAAAAGTGGCATAGGGTGCCTGTGCCTTAATTTTCCCCCTCTTCTCAGCGGTGCGAAACGCAAAAGAAGTTCCCGAAGCCTTGGTGGACTTGCGCACCAAATATCGCTGGGCTGGTTGGCTTTGGGAGTCCAAGGAAAACTCTCAAATAAGCAGTGCAGGGAGAAATGGGTAGGGACTCTTTCAAGTCGCAGTAGCGTATAGCAAAATTGGTTTTTAAGAGAGATTCAGGAACATGGAACAAAATAAATCGGCGGCTAAAATGCTCATCATCATCATCATCATCCTGACTACGCCAACTGCTGGGCAAAGACCTCTCCTGTACTTCTCCGACTTCCCCAGTCATGTACTAATTGTGGCCATGTTATGCCTGCAAACTTAATCTCATCTGCCCACATAACTTTCTGCCGCCCCATGCTACGCTTCCCTTCTCAAAGAATCCAGTCCGTAACCCTTAAGGACCAACTCTTATCTTCCTTTCTCATTACATGCCCTGCCCATGCCCGTTTCTTTTTCTTCATTTCAGCTAAGATGTCCTAAACTCGTGTTTGTTCCCTCACCCAATCTGCTCTTTTCTTATCCCTTAAGGTTCCATCATTCTTTCCATAGCTCGTTGCGTCGTCCTCAGTTTCAGTAGAACCCTTTTCGTAAGCCTCCAGGTTTCTGCCCCGCACGTGAGGACTGGAAAGTCACAGCTGTTATACACTTTTCTCTTGAGGGACAATGGCAACCTGCTGTTGATGCTCTGAGAATTCCTGCCAAACGCACCGCAGCCCATTCCTATTCTTCTGATTATTTCACTCTCATGATGTGGATCCGCGGTCACTACCTGCCCTAAATAGATGTATTCCCTTACCACTTCCAGTGCCTCGCTACTTAACGTGAATTGCTGTTCTCTTCCAAGACTGGTATAGATTAATTAATTTAATTTGCTGCAGAATAATTTTAGACCCACCCTTCTGCTTTGGCTCTACAGGTCAGTGAGCATGCATTGCAATTGGTCCCCTGACTTATTAAGTAAGGCAGCATCATCAGCGAATTGCAAGTTACTAAGGTATTTATGGTTCCTTGTAACCCATGTTTTTGTTATTTCGACTTGCAGTGCCGACTTTGTATGCACTCACTCCTGCCTGGACTGCCAAGAGGCAGTTGGCAGTATCTAATAAATAAATATACAAATAAAATAAATAACTCTCATCCCCAATTCTTTCCAATTCAGGTCTCTGAATACCTCCTGTAAACATGCTGTGAATAGCATTGGAAAGATCGTATCTCCCGGCCTGACGTCTTTATTTGTTGGGATTTTGTTGCTTTTTTATGGAGGTCTACGGACTGCTAAGTGCTCAAGTATCTGTACCGAAAAACGTGGACACAGAAGGGAGAATGACGTCACGGAAATTGCCAACGAAGTACTGGGTGTATAAAAGTACAGGCCTTTGGGCCACAGCTGATAGGTGGTGGTGACTGTGCTTTGTGGAACCTGAGCCGAGAAGGTCATTGATGCAACGGGACAAGAATTAAGGACGGCGATCGGTCAGCAGCTGACAAGGAGCTCCACAATGCAGAATGACATCGTGCAGAAGTCGGAAATATCGGTAGCACAGCTGGTGGGATGTGCGTGTGCAAAGCGTTAGGTGAGGCATAGTCTGTCCCGACAGCGACACATTTTACCCTGATGCTGATGTAGCGAAAGGTTCAAGCAGGTCGAGTACGACTCTGAAGAACGGCTCTACTGGGACATCGATAGGATGTAGAAAGCCGGTAGGAAGCGTCGGTGGCACAGTTCGCAGTTGCAAACATAATTTTGCACGCATCGATAAAACCCAAGCTCAAAGAAACGACGCCGTATGCGATCATAAGTGCGCGTTACACCAAGATCGCCTGCTGTGGTATCGCATGTGGAATGGCACCTCAAGCAAGTGCTCAGGGCCTTCGGGCTTAACACTGTGGTGGTATAAAATTCCACTATTTAAAGTAAACATCGGCGGCAACTTGTCAGAGGCTCCGTAGCTGAGAAGGTTGGTGATGGAGCGTAATGCCGGATCTCGCGGCTGTTCATTGCCGCTATTAAGAACCTCCGAGGTAGAAAATGCGCAGGCATCGATATCACGGTTGGTGCTGTGGGGTGGATCCATGTGTTATCGAGACAGGGAGTCCGCGTCCTGAGGTAATTAGCCAGACTTGTGCACGAAGGAAAAGGAGTACTCTTGTAGCTTCATAGCTCAGCGTCCAAGGTGGCCTGTAGGAACTTTCAGCGAGGAAAGTGAACGTAGCTCATGTTGTCCAGACACTACGGTGAATGGGCGTCCAAGGACTTGCGGTAGAAAGCTGGGGATGGTTCAAAGAAGGGCAAGGAATTCACCCTTTTTAATTGAGTAATTGCACTCTGGGGCCGGGGGCGAGGAGACCATGCGGCAGGCGCACACTATAATGCAGTCATGACTACGCTGGCACTGTGCAAGAACGGCTTCGATACCGTATCCACTGGCATCCGTTCGAACTTCCATAGGAGCAGATGGGTCGAAGTGCGCCAACAGAGGAGCAGCCGTCAGCAGGCGGAAAAGCGCCGAAAATAAATGAGCTTCTTGGTGGCCCCATAAGAAATACGTATTTTTCTTTACAAGGTCGGTAAACGGACAGGCGATGACTGCGAAATTTTGGAAAACAGACGGAAGTAAGAGCATAAGCCATAGAAGGAGGAAACCTCCTTGGTTGAGCAAGGTACAGGAAGATGCTTCACGGTGCCATTTTTTCTTTGTAAGGTCAGATTTCTACAACATAAACAAGGTGACCGAGCATTGTTATTGCGCAACTACCAAAGTGGCACGTGGATGCGTTGAGGCAAAGAACGGCGCTAAGGAAAGCTTGCAGAATAGTCGGATGGGCTGAATATGGTTGCTAAGTGTCCTCAAAAAAAACAGTAGCGTCATCTGTATAACAAAAGCAATTCGACCATTTGATGCCTCGAAGGAGAGAATCCATCGTGCGTTCAAATTTGGCTGGCAGATTGCATAGACCGAAGGGCAAAACTGTGAATTGGTATAGCCCGTCAGGTATCACAAACGCCGTCTTCTCACGGTGCGTAGGATTTGCGGCAGTCTATCATAAGGTATACCGCAGGTTACTGGACAAAAAATAACGTGCTCCATGGAGGCACTCGAGGACCTTATTTATGCGTGGCAACAGATATACGTCTTTTTTAGTGATCTTGTTCACGTGACTCTTTTGGACACAGAAACGCCACGTGCTGTCTTTTTTCTAGACCAGCACAACTGGAGATGCCCATGGGTTACATGAAGGTTCTATTATGTATTTTACCGTCATCCTGTTGGCTTCATTTTGTAGCAGCAGAAACGCGATACGACTGTCGATCAATAGGGTTTGCTTCGGCGGTGTCAGTTCGATGCTTGACGAACATCGGCTGGCAAAGTGAGCGATTGTCGAAGTCATAAACAGTCCGGTACGATACTAACACAGGACAAAGCTCACCTGTGCGCGTATGTGAAAGGTCCGCGGCTATAATTTTATTGTACTCACTGGTGGACAGACTGATGGATCCTGCTGCGCACGTAGCACTTGAAGTGGCTTCGGAGGTTAGCGTGGAAATCTGCCGGTCGTTTAGGAATTACAACATTGGAAGCGTCATTCCAGAAGGTAGAATGTCGCCGGATAATCCAAGGCTGAGCACAGCCAGATAAGCGTGATTGTTGACCATTTCGACAACCGTGGTTGGTACGGTAACATGCTGAGCCGAGACAACGTCCATAATAGGGGATGCAACGCAAACCTCCTCAGCGACAGCAGGAGACGGGGTCCAAATATCACAATTAGTGCACTGGGGTGGCAATCGCACGCACTCTAAAGAACACAGCTGCGTATGCTTAGCAACAAGAGTCTCGAGGACAGAAGAAAGTTCAAGTTGAAGGACACTGGCGCCACAGTCTACGGGAGCTGAATGTGGGGCGAAAAGTCAATGCTTAAGATCACAGATTGTATGGGCACTGCTCAAGCGCAAGAAACTGACCACTGGTTCAATTACCAGATTTATTGAGGGGGGCAATACAGGTTATAAAATCGGCAAGTAGGCTCCCATCGGCGACTCCTACTGTACGTTAGACAGCAGGTGTCATGACTTTCTTCAGCTTCTCACGAAGACTAGCGCTCACTGCTGCCGAGATGTGTACACCGGTGACCATAAGGGCCGTAAGAGTAACGCTGTAAACTTGGAGATCCACCACATTAGAGCTGGTAAGGAGAATGAGACGAGGATTTGAAGCCGAGTCAAGAATGCAGCGTAACATGTGGATGCTGAACTCGTTTATTTTCCGATGCGTAGCTTCCAGACTTGGCAGGCGACGGGAAACAGCCGGCTTGAGGCGAATGGACTCAGCGGCCTTTCGGTTAGTGACATCGGTGGTCGCTTGGCGGTGGTGACCTGCTATACACGGTGGTAAGAGCGTCGGCATCTGGCGTGTCAGTCGGAAGAGAGCGGGACGATGTTACACGGGAATAGCCTGCAGGAAGGCATTTACGCATGTTCCTTCCAGTAGGCGATGGCGCGACTCCAGTCTTGCCATGCAATATTCCCATCTCGAGCACGTGAAACATTGTGCGATCGTCCAGCGTCCTCCACCCAGCGGGACTGCAGTATTGAGAGTAAAAGGGTTGGTTTCTCGGTGCGACTGGTGGAACTGGTGGTGTGACTGGTATGACTGGCGGAATGCGCACAGTGCAGAACGAGCGTAAGAAATTACCGCCTCTCTGCCCAACCAAGGCTTGAATTAATGAAACTACAGTCTGATTGACAGTCGAGACATCGGGCAGAAGGGGAGAGAACGTCTTTGGTTGAGCAATGAGCAAATCCAGGAACATGCCTTGTCAATGCCAGTTCTATTGCTTCTCGTTCACGAAGAATGATACATGTCAAAGTGTTCGAAGTCGGCAATTGTAAAGGCTGTGGTGGTTTTTCGCATGGTGATGGTGCGGCTCTTTTGGGGAGCCTTGTGAATTTCTGGGCAATACGGCGCGATTTTCCTTGTTCACATCGCCGACACACTTTCACAATAGCGTCCACGGAAGCGCTGTTCCTTAGTACCAAGATGTTTTATGCGGCATCGCCGATACCTTTGACTGTGTGCACAATCTTGCCAACTTCGGACATACCATGAGATCCATTCATTGACCTTGACGTCATCTGTGCCACAGATTTTTCCACGATCTTTTGGAAGCGATAAATTGACAGAAGGCTAGCACGGATGCTGCCCGGTAGGTTCCGGCATGGTGTGCTTCAGTGACCATGGCCAAGAAAACGACGCGCGGCCGCTTCGATGTTCCGTGCTTTGGTGGTCGTGATGAACAGCCAGTGTACCCTCGGCCTTCACCAGAAAAGTTTTTAGTCGAGTGCATTGCCTTTCGCCGAGGGCATGGTTCGTGTATTGGAAAGGTAAATTCGTATAGAATTGGAACAGACTTGTCGCTTTGCCTCAGCGCTTACCGAAAACGGGCGTTTCTGGTGCACTTTCTACTACTTCTTCGTAACGATCAAATACCTCTTACAATTGTTTGTCATTTGTTTTCCCCTTACGGATATTCACGCCTGCGTCTCTCATGATTCTCTTCGACGTTTTGTAGATGTCTAAAATATTTTGAAAATATCTGCACCAATGAGCTCATCATCGACGTAGAAACCTTTCTTCAGCATGGAAGCTCATGCCTTGTCTTCATCACAAATGGTGTCCAAGGGATGATGGATAGTTGCCCTTAGCAGGAACGAGCTAGATGTTTATCCAAAGGGCACCCGAATGTGATGATATTGCTCGGGCTACAGGGGACTGTAATGAACCAAAGAAAGCGGAATTCACATGGAATGATGCTGCTGTAATTGGAGCTGCAAAAGCGCCTTCTCTATGTCGGAGTCAATGGAAATGGGGTAGCAGCAATAAGGTATCGGAAGTGCAGCAGTTTGGGATTCAGATACCCCCTCCCCCCATCTTTGTCTGGACTTTGTCTATTTGTCTTTGTCTATTGCTTTGTCTCCACCGGAAATACACAAAATACACAAATTCTCCAAGGGAAAATACAAAAAAAAATCGTGTGTTGAGAAAATTGCACAAACAGGCCTGGAATGCGGCCTGATCCCGGCGACCAGAACCGGTAACGCACTCTCTCACCAGAGCAGGATTGGCCACCCTGGTGCAGTACTGGGCCACAACCTCCTATATGAATACAACAATCAAACCCCGGCCCTCAGTCCCCAGCAGCCGCGAAGCAACTGACCACGGCGGCGGTCAGATCTGTGACGCTGCAGAGGGTGCTAAGAATACCTGGCTCCGGACAGGCCGCCATTGGAATCTGAACCTGGCAACGTTTAACGTTAGAACGCTATCTAGCGAGGCGAGTCTAGCAGTGTTATTGGAGGAATTAGAGGGTAGTAAATGGGATATAATAGGGCTCAGTGAGGTTAGGAGGACAAAAGAAGCATATACAGTGCTAAAAAGCGGGCATGTACTGTGTTACCGGGGCTTAACAGAGAGACGAGAACTAGGAGTCGGATTCCTGATTAATAAGGAAATAGCTGGTAACATACAGGAATTCTATAGCATTAACGAGAGGGTGGCAGGTCTTGTTGTGAAGCTTAATAAGAGGTACAAATTGAAGGTGGTACAAGTCTATGCCCCTACATGCAGTCATGATGACCAGGAAGTCGAAAGCTTTTATGAAGACGTGGAATCGGCGATGGGTAAAGTCAAAACAAAATACACTATACTGATGGGCGACTTCAATGCCAGGGTAGGCAAGAAGCAGGCTGGAGACAAGTCAGTGGGGGAATATGGCATAGGCTCTAGGAATAGCAGAGGAGAATTATTAGTAGAGTTTGCAGAACAGAATAATATGCGGATGATGAACACCTTTTTCCGCAAGCGGATTAGTCGAAAGTGGACGTGGAGGAGCCCGAATGGTGAGACTAGAAATGAAATAGAGTTCATACTCTGCGCGAACCCTGGCATCATACAAGATGTAGACGTGCTCGGCAAGGTACGCTGCAGTGACCATAGAATGGTAAGAACTCGAATTAGCCTCGACTTGAGGAGGGAACGGAAGAAATTGGTACACAAGAAGCCAATCAATGAGTTAGCGGTACGAGGGAAACTAGAGGAATTCCGGATCAAGCTACAGAACAGGTACTCGGCTTTAACTCAGGAAGAGGACCTTAGTGTTGCAGCAATGAACGACAATCTCATGGGCATCATTAAGGAGTGCGCAATAGAAGTCGGTGGTAACGCCGTTATACAGGAAACCAGTAAGCTATCGCAGGAGACGAAAGATCTGATCAAGAAACGCCAATGTATGAAAGCCTCTAACCCTACAGCTACAATAGAACTGGCAGAACTTTCTAAGTTAATCAACAAGCGTAAGACAGCGGACATCAGAAACTATAATATGGATAGAATTGAACACGCTCTCAGGAACGGAGGAAGCCTAAAAACAGTGAAGAAGAAACTAGGAATAGGCAAGAATCAGACGTGTGCGTTAAGAGACAAAGCCGGCAATATCGTTACTAATATGGATGAGATAGTTCAAGTGGCTGAGGAGTTCTATAGAGATTTATACAGTACCAGTGGTACCCACGACGATAGTGGAAGAGAGAATAGCCTAGAGGAATTCGAAATCCCACAGGTGACGCCAGAAGAAGTAAAGAAAGCCTGAGGAGCTATGCAAAGGGGGAAGGTAGCTGGGGATGATCAGGTAACAGCAGATTTGTTGAAGGATGGTGGTCAGATTGTTCTAGAGAAACTGGCCACCCTGTATACGCAATGCCTCATAACCTCGAGCGTGCCGGAATCTTGGAAGAACGCTAACATAATCCTAATCCATAAGAAAGGGGACGCCAAAGACTTGAAAAATTATAGACCGATCAGCTTACTGTCCGTTGCCTACAAAGTATTTACTAAGGTAATCGCAAATAGAATCAGGAACACCTTAGACTTCTGTCAACCAACGGACCAGGCAGGATTCCGTAAAGGCTACTCAACAATAGACCATATTCACACTGTCAATCAAGTGATAGAGAAATGTGCAGAATATAACCAACCCTTATATATAGCTTTCATTGATTACGAGAAAGCGTTTGATTCAGTCGAAACCTCAGCAGTCATGGAGGCATTACGGAATCAGGGTGTAGATGAGCCATATGTAAAAATACTGGAAGATATCTGTAGCGGCTCCACAGCCACCGTAGTCCTCCACAAAGAAAGTAACAAAATCCCTATAAAGAAAGGCGTCAGACAGGGAGATACGATATCTCCAATGCTATTCACAGCATGTTTACAGGAGGTATTCAGAGGCCTGGAGTGGGAAGAATTTGGGATAAAAGTTGATGGAGAATACCTTAGCAACTTGCGATTCGCTGATGATATTGCCTTGCTTAGTAACTCAGAAGACCAATTGCAATGCATGCTCACTGATCTGGAGAGGCAAAGCAGAAGGGTGGGTCTGAAAATTAATTTGCAGAAAACTAAAGTATTGTTCAACAGTCTCGGAAGAGAACAGCAGTTTACGATAGGTAGCGAAGCACTGGAACTGGTAAGGGAATACATCTACTTAGGGCAGGTAGTGACCACGGATCCGGATCATGAGACTGAAATAACCAGAAGAATAAGAATGGGCTGGGGTGCGTTTGGCAGGCATTCTCAAATCATGAACAGCAGGTTGCCACTATCCCTCAAAAGGAAAGTGTTTGACAGCTGTGTGTTACCAGTACTCACATATGGGGCAGAAACCTGGAGGCTTACGAAAAGGGTTCTGCTGAAATTGAGGACGACGCAACGAGCTATGGAAAGAAGAATGATGGGTGTAACGTTAAGGGATAAGAAAAGAGCAGATTGGGTGAGGCAACAAACGCGAGTAAACGACATCTTAGTTGAAATCAAGAAAAAGAAATGGGTATGGGCAGGACATGTAATGAGGAGGGAAGATAACCGATGGTCATTAAGGGTTACGGACTGGATTCCAAGGGAAGGGAAGCGTAGCAGGGGGCGGCAGAAAGTTAGGTGGGCGGATGAAATTAAGACGTTTGCAGGGACAACATGGCCACAATTAGTACATGACCGGGGTAGTTGGAGAAGTATGGGAGAGGCCTTTGCCCTGCAGTGGGCGTAACTAGGCTGATGATGATGATGATGATGATTGCTTTGTCTAGACGGTCATTAAGAGGTGGGAGAGCTTGTGCACCTGAAGATGTGTAGAACGCTGCTCTAAGCTTCCGAGTAAGTGAATCTTCTTTTATCATTTTTCTCTGAATCATATAATAGACAACTCGACTAATATAAGCGTTTTGGCGCACCTACGCTTTGTGTCCCCAGAGACTTGTATTTCATGGAGTCCCTTCGACCAGTTATGCTCATTCTTTCGAATAATCAATGAATACGTGCTGGTGGGTAAGCTGGTCAAACATTACAACGAAGGCGCCAACTGGTTGTGTCGTGTCGCCTTCTTTCGTCCGTTGTTTTATTTGGTGCCTTCGTTGTAACCTAATTATCAAAAGGAATGTAAAATCTGTGATGTTTCTTCGTTGTCAGAAAACATCTCTGGTTGCAGCGCACTCACCAAATTGACATCGCGTTGGATGAATGCTTCGTACCGAATTGGTACGTGGAGTGTCCATCAGAGGGTGGAATTGATTGCGGCTAATCCTTAGATAAAGTGGCTGCGTTCGAGTTCATCGGTCAATGATTTCTAGACATGACATCATTCTTTGAGCAAGCCCAATGCCGATTCGGCATCTACTGCAATAAAGCACGGTGCATCTGCAAGCAATTTGCCTTGAAGTCGCAGCTTTCCCACGCAGGTATTGTGGTTGGATGGTGCAGAAATGTCGTGGTAGCTAAACGTACCATCATTGCTTGCACAGTGATTACTTGAGCATTGTGCTAGCTACGAAACATAAATTCCATAATTTTACGCTTGTCACATATTGATGAAGTCCCAATTCCAAATGTGTTGAAAGCGATTCTTGTGTCACAAACGAGTTTCCCTCGTAACCTTATTGTCAGACCTTCGATAAATGATCGTTAGCTTCCACCATCCAAGATACCTCTAATGCATGTAGAGTTAGCGTTTTGACCGGCATAAGTATAGCAGGTTTCAAGATATACTCCGTCGTCCGTCCTGAAATTACTTATTGCACTATGGTACAATACTTCGGAGTACTGAGTTTGGCTACATAAATACTTTCGTGCTGATGGTGGATCTTGCTGTAACCTCTTGCTTCTTGTAGTTCGGTCCAAACATGCTGCATGCATGTCTCCTGTGGCAAAACTAAGAGGTAAGCTGTACACGACAAGACCTTGACTGGACGTACGACTGAAGCAACGATTGACCTCATCTAGATGATGCTTTTTCTCGGCCAGAGAAAGCTTAGCGTCACAGATGCATGTACCATGATTATTCTATTGGCACAAGAAACATTTGCGACTTGGCAAATACGCATTATGCAGAAAAGAAGCAGTCCTGTGGTCTTCAATTTTCTAAGTGCACAATTGGTCCCGTTCCATCGTGCGTGAAACACGGCTCCCAGCTTTTTGAGTCTAACCAGGGAATGTTGAGCACACCTTTCAACTCGGCTTCTGAAGACGCAGTCGCAATTGTTTGTCCCGAAACGTTTCCCGGAGGGTACGCGATGATTGCTCACTTTAGCACTTCTGTCCGCTTCTCGAGCGCAACAAAACGAGGACAAGTGCACATGCGAAATCGTGCCGAATGAAGACTGACAGCATTGCCGAAAAGCGAAGTGATGGTACGTTCGATGAAGTGAGGCAATGAATATGCACTTGAGCGGCATCGTGCTGCTTCCGTAGACCTCTTAAATCCTTTCGAAAACTATGTGGAGATGATTTCTTAAGGCTGATAAGTGATGCTGTTCGATCATGTTTCGGTCGTAAATCTTTTCATAATATTCTCGACCGCGCTTGCAGAACCAGATTCTGTGGTCGGTTTGCCAGAATTGTCTGTCCCGCGAGGCAATTCCACAAGTTGTAGAACTTAGCCATGTGCGATAGTGTCTCCTTCAGGTTAACTGTTTTCTCAAACTGCTCCCAAAATCTTGACCACTAGTGAATGTCTCCTTTAAAAGTTGGAATGTATAGCTTAGGCTATTGCAATCTCGAATGCGATGTTGCTCTGTTAGTCGCCGCCTCTTTCGGTTGAGCATCCGGATAGTCCTCGTTGCGGCTTGCTTTCTGGTCGCTCTGAAGCGGCGATCTCACGACGTGATTCCATCTGCGTGCCTATGGCCTGATCGTCATAATCTGCTACAGCGCTATATTCCGCTTGAAACCCGTTGTCGGGAATGTGTTCTTCAATGACGGCATTAAGACTTGAATATTCAAGATTCCTGAAACACAGGCAGTAGCACGTACCTGTAAGCTTGGCGCTGTCTGCTTTGAAATCGTTAAACAGCGCCTGGGCTGCATGTAAAGCATGGTGTTCTGGGAACGTTGAGGTTGCCGCTTGGCAGTCAGGCGGTCCTTCAGTAAACTAGTGGTGACAGGCGATCGTGCATCAGCAGCCACAATCTTTCCCGCTGTCCTGCCGGATGTCGGTGTCCGCTGGGAATGCTTTACTGAGGAAACACGAATTCGCAACCAACCGTTGGCTCGACATGGGCGGGTTAGTAAGTGGCCACGTGTACCATTGTACCGCAGTTCTATGACCCACCTTCCCGCCGACAAATGGTTCACTATAGAAGTCGGAGTGGATGCGTATCGCTGATCAATGAAATTCTTTGACATCAACATTGGCACTAGGTATGTGCCATTCGCTGTGCGCTGCTCTGGACCCATTGCATGAACACTTGCGTCACAAGGTGCGAACGTCTTTGACACCAACCTCGGGGACTAGGTATCTGCCACTTGGAATGCACCAATGTGCAGTGGCCAAATAGGTGCCTTAGACTTTCTCGATGCTGAACGCACTTGAGCCCACGTGACAAGGGTTCCTGAAGGGCAGCAACCCGACGAACTATCAGGATGTGAACTTTCAATGAACGCTTTCCATGCCAGCGCTTTTGTGGGATGCGCCATGAATGAACTAGGTGTTTTGGCGGCCTTCAACGAAGCTATTGTGAACTTGCGTCACTGAGTATGTGCCACTGAGGGTGCGGCCACCGAGGGCACAATCTCAGCGTCTGCACGCACAGGCACCTCATGAGGTTACGTCTTCTTAACCAAGGATAGGATAGGATACACTTTATTGCTCTAATTTACAGAGCCATTCAGTGGTCAGACCGAGTGCTTCCATCTTGAGTAAGCGCCCAAGATGACTCTCACCGCAGTACACGTCTCTTTAATCATTCCTTGTAAGACTGGTATTACGTTGTCTATAATTATTCAGTGATAACGCAATAGCATCTAAAGCCATCGTGAGATGGTTTTCGCTGCTTTTTTTGTATTTCCGCGTATTTATCGACAAGAATCGGTAAAGTCTACTATAAAACTTGTCGAGATGTCGGATGCGAACGGCGTTTTGATTTAGGGATTACAGGATTTGATGCTTCAGAATTTTTTATAAAATTCACGCACTTTACGGGGTCTATGTATCTATGTATCCAAGCTCGTTCTCATCGAGCCATTTTGCCTCTAGCTGGGTCACTGGATAGCCCGTGGCCGAATCGGTAGCGCATCGGTCTGGTGTCCTGAAGGAGCAACGTTAGAACTGAAGCATCAAATTGACTTGGTTCACTTAGTATTTGGCAATGTGTACGTTCTTGCCCCGGTTCAACGAAACTTTTTCATGCCAAATTATGTTAGTGTAAATGCGGAAGTCAGTAAGTGCTGCTGTTCGAGAAACTCGTTCCGCCGACTAGCAGCACTGGATATGTGCCACTCGGTGTGCGCTGGTACCCAATGAACCTCTTTAGTGCCATCTTACGACACGGGGTATTTGCCAGCAGGTGTATGCCGATCTTCATATAATCTTCGAACTTTTAACTATAGGCTTTGAACTTGGGCAACTGGGCATGTGTGACTGAAAGTGTTCCGCCATACAATGACCATAAAAAATCCACGAATTTCTCCGGTGATGAGCGCATTCGAACACACCTCGAAAGGGTTTCTCAATGAAAGCCACCCGAGGCATGGCCAGGATGCACCACAGATGGAACAGCAATGTGCCGCTTCCAGTGAATGCATTGCACCCCGACGCTTTAGCAAGATGCGCCGTGTAGGCACCGTTATGTGCCGCTCGTGAATGAGCCTTTCGCAACATGTGTCACTGAGTGTGGGGTAAGCCAGGTAACATCTCGCAGCATTCGCAGACTCCGGCGCGCCAAGGTTCTCGTCTCAGAGGTCACATGCGGACTTCTAGGCAGTGCGACTAGATGGCGCTGCGCGTACTGAGAGAAGTGCAAGAGAGGAGCCCACTTTCCTAATGACGGAAGTGACGTGCGTCATGACGTGCGTCACGCACGTCTTTCCGGTTTCATTCTTGGTATCCAGCTGAATGTCTGTTCCTCACTTGCTTTCTCATAACTCCTGGTTGTGTATATACACTTTGAATTATCCTGAGCCTAGTTGCGAAGGGCAGGATAATAAAAAGTGTATAGCGAAAACCAGGAGGCAACAGCGCCACATGCAAGCTTCTCGGCGGTGGCGCTAGATGGCGTCAGTGTATTTAGTGATTCGGGAAGCGCCAAGAAAGGCGGCAATCAAGTACAAGGCAATTTAACGTGTGACGAGTACCAGAAGCGATCAGAAAGAAAGAGAGAAACAGAGACAGTGAATTGAATGCAATTAATCAAAACCAGAAATGCCATGGAGATTTTCGAGAACCCGAAGAAAGAAAGGAGAACGGAAAGTCCGCACGATAACACAAAAAGCAGAGCTTGCTATTTCAAGCTGGAGCTGGAAGACCAGAAAGACACCACACCGGACCAAATATTCCCTATTTACTGAAGCATGCTAGGGGGCTATTTTTCCGCCGCCACATTTCGAACGGGATGCAAATAAATCATCACCGCCACCATCAATGCACGAAAGAGAAGTCAAGCTGCAGCACATGACTCATACGTACCTCATTTCGACTGTGGCAATGCGTTGCGTCGCTAAATTAATTCAAAATTAAATTGTGGGGTTTCACGTGCCACAAGGACGATCTGATTATGAGGCACGCCATAAGTGGAGGACTGCGGAACAATTTCCACCACAAGGGGTTCTTTAGCGTGCACTTGATTCTAATTACACGGGTGTTTTCGCATCTCGCCACCACACAAATGCGGCCGCTGTGGCCGGGATTGTAGCCTGTGACCTCGTGCTTAGCAGCCCAACATCATAGTCTCTAAGCAACAATGGAGGATACCTCAAGTTGACTACCATTACTACCGACAGTCGTCGTTAGATGTGCTCTGCGAATTTTTTCATAAATCCCCATAGCTATCATAACCTTCAAGTGATATACTCAGCGTAAAAATAACCAGCTCTAACACCAATGTATTGTGGGCAATAGAAAAGCCTGTACTTCAATGTGGGTTCCAGCTTGGGTCTCAGTACTCTGCTACCGGTTCGCATACATATTGCGACTCTTTAAATGTTGTTGAATGTATATCTTATACACGCAGTACATAGGACTTATATATTAAAAATTATGAAATGCTAATTTCTTAGCAAGCTGTTCTTTTTCCAGCCTAACCCAACTTCATTCATGAGATCGAGAAGCCAAATTTGAGTTTCGGCTACCTACAAATAATTATTCACTAATGCGCAGTGTGTCGGTAAGCATTGATGGGTAACACAATGAAATACTTGCCCAGTTGTAGTAAACCGGTAACTTCACTCGAAGTGTTAATTAAGTTCGAGATCTGAAAGAAAATAAACATTTTGCACATACATTGCATATATTACTTGCTAGAAATGTCACAACAGTAATTTCGAAACCCAACAGGATGCAGACAACATCGCTGAAACTGTCTAAGGCCAGTCAAACCGATGCGAATCATTTTATAAGGGCTCCTGATTTGCGCTTTGTCGAGCTATATACTCTTGCTTGTTTTCACTCACAAATACTAGGGTAGTGCGACGTATCCCTTAGCGTTATGGCTTATGACGCATAAACAACGCCCACCTTCTCTGGTCGAGGCATGTTTGCCGTCTCCACAGTAGCATGGTTAGTGGTGCTCAGTTTGAAATCATTGCAGCAATGAGCGAGCGCCTCTGTTGTGTCAGTTGCACGTCAGCTGCGCCTCTAACGAGTGAAGGGGGCGGAGCTAAGGTCTTTGTTGCGGATGATGTGGGCTTCACGCATGGGCGATTGAGGACCCCGCATTTATGTTTGGTCACGTGGTTCATGCTAAATCAACCCCTGCTACCTGGACATACACACTAGCAATACTCAATTCGCTAAGTAAGCTTATTACTTCGCACTTCTCACAAAACAGACAAAGTGAATTTAGCGTGAATTCCATTCATCACCTTCACCATATGTCCTCGTCATTTTCATTATTGTCGAAATTTTTAGGTCGCCATAAAGATTTTTTCATTATTTGGCGGGATTACTAAGCGAACATTTATTTTTTACACGGAAACAAAAAATAAATAAAAAGAACTTTGCTTGACCTTCTTAAAAGTGCTTACATACAATGATTACCAATAATAAAACATAGTGGGGGCAATAAATTGAATACGAACGCGCACCACAACACATCTGGAATATAACTTTTCCAATTGAACAAAATTTTTCGAACAGTGAAATTCTAGCCACCAACCACAAATTAGAACGCTGTGCAGTGCAGTAAGCTAAATACTTGATTCAAGAACTACCGTTTAAGAAAAAAAGGAGTCGTTACTATTTGGCTGGTAATTTCAATGCCGTCAAAGATGAGCCTTCATAATTTCTGAAATATTACAGACGTACATAGGGCTGAAACCAAGTGCAACTTGCTGTTAGCTTAAGCTTGGAGTTATCTAACGTATATTCTTTCTTACATTAAATCGCAACACTAAGCGCTTAACAGTCAAGAATATATTTGCTTATCAATCATGTTGCATTTCAATAACGTTTGTCGGACCGCATTCCGACTTTGAATGACTGAACATACAATCACGGTGACGAATGCTTGCCTCAATTTTTTGCACATTGGGGTGCCATCTATTCCAGTAGTTATCTAATATAGTTTTGGCCTGCCAACTACCCCGAAACAATCGGGAGGCCTGGTTTTCAGCTCAAGAAATCTCTTTCCTTTTAGAAAGTTCTCGAGGTTCGTCAACTAACAAGTTTTTTAGAAACGAGCTTACCCGTAACCAACAACTGGTAATCATTGAACCTCTCCCTGCATCATGAATTATACCGCACTTTCTCTTTTTACAAGGTGCACCATCTTTGGTGGTTACGTGCCGGACTTTTCATGGCTGCTCTTGCGCTGATCATCAACAAAATACTCTTTGACACTAAAATGTTTGCTTTAAATGTCACTAATCCTCTCGAAACGCGAATGTGCCGCATCAGTATCGGGCCTGAGCAATGGTAAGTTACCACATACATTAGAAGCATTTAAACACACCTATGGTTGCTTCGTTCTAATTCTAACAGAAATGTCGCTGTACGCGGCATGAAATCAAATTTCTATCTGCCATCGTTACCACGGCATCGTAGAGTCGTCCATCTGTGTCTTTAGATAATTCTCATTTTAAGCGCGACCAACCGGTTTTCGCTCCGCATTATGTTCAACCTAAGTGAGGCCATCGTCATGAGGTTAGAATTTCATTATTCAAAATTAGTGCGGCCTTGCCATTACACCTTCCACAAGCATCTTAAGGGAGAAATCACAATCCCGTGCATATTTTCGTTGTATCCAATAAAGCGCATTTCACAAACTAATACATCATTCTATAACGAATCCACTTTTCCGAATACATATTTTTATGCCTATTACACGTATGCGTCGTTTCGTACTGAAGGTAACCACTGCGCTCTGTAATGTAGTTTGGCTTTGAGGGTATAGTAATGGATAACAAATATAATGGCACGTCGCCGAATGTAGAATTGGTTTCGGCAAGTTTATGCGCTGGCAGGATTGCAACGCACTGCTCTATATTAAATGCGATAGCGCTCTATCACGCCCACGTCATCCTCGCTTATGTGACAAATGCTGTGCAGTCCAGCTTCGACACAGTGCAGTTAGTTCTTCCTGAACCACGCTGCTGTGATTGGGATTGACGAACTACTTTTTTTCCCGAAATACTTTCCAACAAAGACCGTGCTCAGCGCTGAGCTCCCCGGAGATGTGTACACGGGAGTAAGCCGGTGCATGTCCCACGCCAAAGACAAGAGCAGGCACCGTCGGAATGGTTTCGCATTGGCAGAATAAGTTGCCCGAAACGTATGACTACCATGAGAAAATAACGCAGAAAATCCACTGGAGCTGTCTAAGTGTGCACTGTGCTACTTAAAAAAAATTAATTATGGGGTTTAACGTGCCAAAACCACTTCCTGATTATGAGGCACGCCGTAGGGGAGGACTCCAGAAATTTCGACCACTTGGGGTTCTTAAACGTGCACCTAAGTGTAAGAACACGAGTGTTTTCGCATTTGGCCCCCATCGAAATGCGGCCGCCGTGGCCTGGATTCGATCCCGCGACCTCGTGCTCAGCAGCGCAACACCACAACCACTGAGCAACCACGGCGGGTTAATGCGCGACTTGCTCATCTTCGCCAAGCCCGGTGTCATTATTAATCTTACTAAACTTGATTAGGTCATTATAAAATCTTATGAATGATTATACGTCATTATCAGTCGTATTATCCTAGATCCCTCGCTTAGCAACCCTTACCAGTAATTATCAAACTTGTCAGTCTCGCTCCGGCCTTTATCAACGCTTATCGGTCATTATTAGCCTTATTAGAATTGACACCATCGTCATCAACACTTGTCTGTGCTAGTCAACATTATTAGACATCATCCGACCCTTATCAACAATTATTCGTACTTTTATCGCACTTAATCCGACCCTTATCGATTATTATCAATCTCATGAGAATTGTTCCCCCTTGTAAGCCCTTCTCACCTTTAGCACCTTATCCATCCGCGTGGAATCATTATGAAACGTAATGGCACTCACATAACCCCTCCTAACTTTTCACCCTAATGACACCTTATCTTTCACTGTTGCAAGAGGCGAAGCACGTGAGCCATCAAAAACCGGTGGCATATCGGCCAGTGAAGGAACGCCCCTACGGAAGGCACACACCGCGATCACCGTAGAGCATCGCGCATGTGGCGTGTATTGCCTAGAATTTCGCAAAACGTCGCAATTTTCTTGATGTCTACAATGCTCGAAGTCGTCTCGAAGAGATAGCCTTCATTCTACAATTACGAAATTTTTTTTACAAAACATTCATAGAAAGTTTTCTGCTTTGACATTTGTTTTGTACTGCTGGTAGAACACAATCATATGGGTATAATGCGGAAGCATTATATATCCTAAGAGGAAGAAATCCCGGCAATGTTCGCAACGAGCGGTTGCAATAATCACCATTTGCGACGTCATCCTCGTCTTGTATGAGGTCAGTAGTAATACAGAGTTAAAGTTAGAAATTAAAGTAAGGTGATTGAAGGTGGAGTAAAGGGAATTAAGGTGAAGCGAATTAAGGGGAAGTAAAGTGGGTTAAGATGGATTAAGGTTGGTACAAATTAAATCAAGATGGTTTAATGAGGAAGAAAGTTTATTAACCTACAGTTCCAGCGGACGACACGTGACGATGTATGACATCACGCATCATGCACGTAACCAATTATTCCAGAGGTCAATATGTTTAAACTGTAAACGTCTGCATGGTTTGTAACCGTACGAGAGCCTGAAGTCGACGGCAGTGATATGACCAAGATTACCGCGCAACGACGAGGACGACGGAAGTAAGACCACGTGAGCTCAACGGAACGCACTGCGGCGTTATGACAAATGCCTGGCGACAACATAATTACCTCAGCGTGATGACGATGTCATGACAACAGCATCGCTCCTACTCTTTATTCTACAATGTTTTCTACTCCGATACCAGATAGAGGGGTCGTAGTGCCACTGTCTTGAGAGTGGAGGAATCGCTTTGCATTGAAATCGCGAGAGATACGAGTTCTATGTCATACTTATAACGTGTATTAAGAAAAACAGAACCAAACGAGAAGGTTGGCTGCTGGTGGCAGTAGCTTTGCTGGAATTTCCAGCAATCGCTTCCCCCTAGCGTTTCCTTTTAACGTCCGCGGATAAACATAGACGCCGATGAACTGTTTATTGCCACATACCGAGATAGAATGGCACCTATAGACCAAGCTCCGCCGATATTCAATAAGATGTCGTGCAGCATTAGGTCAGCGGTGGCGTTTATCCTTACTATGTAAATGTGTTTCCCAACCCTTTCATTGTCGCTGAAGTTCCTCTCGGCTTCATGCACAGTTTTGGCAGGCCTTCGTGATGATTTTCGCATTGATCGTGAGACGCACATATAAAGGCCCGGATCACGTACTCTCCAAATTCACTGCAAATGCCGTAAATTTTGCCAACATTTTACAGTTACCTTAAATTTGCCTACACATTACTCATAACATGGCCATTAATTTTGTCGAATATAAACAAGGTGCCATGTTTAGTTAATCAAGAATGCTGCAGAAGCGAACTGAGAAGGTTGAATGACACATAAAAATTGCAACAAGAAAGAGATCAATTATTTCTATAACGCGTCTATTAGAACACGTGAACGAGTTTGACACACATTGAGCTTACAACCGCCTTCTTTTGTCATTGGTAAACTAGTGCTGTGTCGGGACAATCTGAGACGTTGATAATAGCGGCTGTATGCTGCTTTATAATACTTGAATAATTTATTTTGTACAGTGGTTTGCTATAGTGTACACCCCCCCCTCCTCCCCGCTTATTCTAATGACATTTGACCTCGCAGGCAATTACACGTAACAGTCAGAGATAATTTTTAGGGCCGCGGTCTGAATTTCGCACCACTCGTAAGAAACACTTGTAAAGCTCCAGAACGCATGCATACGTAATTTTTTGTCAAAAGCCAAATTAGTCCATGAAGTTCAAACTTTGTATGCACATCACCCATTACCTGGCCCTTGTAGTCACGAAACAAAGATGCTCCGTCGTTCAGTGAACCGACAATGCCCGGTACACCTCTTTCCACACAAAACTAAGGAGAAATGACGGTTTAGTAATCATTTGTGAAACATTTGACTAAGCTGAAGTTGTTCTAGCTTACAGGTATTTCGGAACCTTGAGAAGCATTGCTGATAGCGGCCGTATCGCATTTTCTAACGCTTGAATAACCATTTATCTTTTTACAAAAGCTGGGTTTATTGCCGCCGAATTTTTCTTCGCGAGTGTATGTTCCATAACGTTTCCGTCACCTTCGTTAAATTTAATCTTGGAACAGTGGTAGTTATGCCAGGACAGCCGGCTGAATTTTGCGCCACGCATACAAAGACTTACTACGCCCTCGAACACTTCCGTAGCTAGTTTATTGCTATAGCTCGAATTACCCTTGTTTTGAATATTGATTTCGTTTCGCTTTTAATCTGACACTTATTTCGCTAGATATAAGTAACGTGCGTTGACCAGAGAAACCAAAAAAGAAATTAACGTCGTATGTTAGCGCGGGCACAATAATTATTTTCGACGTTTATCTTGAAGCCAGGAACATGAAATATTCACCACACATTGCTCGCGAGATTTCCCTTTACATCACGGAACTGATATTGGCTTCTTGAGCAGTTGTTTTAAGAATCTATGTAATTACGAATTATGTCAATATGACACTATCGGACGGTTGAATAGGTCCTGCAAACTTTCGGCACTGTGATGGGAACACCATTCGCTCCCACGTATGCAAGATATTCAGGAAACAGCTTGCAGCAGACTTGTTGAAATACTACCCTTTCAAATTCTACCCCTATCTTTGTTACATTGACGACATATTCATAATATGGTAACATGGCAGAAACAAACTAACCGACTAAATTAGTCTTACTGTTCTTACTGTAGCAGTAAGTCTTACTGACTTACTACTCACCACTCTACTACTCACATCAACTTGCTCGACACGCTTGACTACATAGAAAACGGAAAACTGAGAACGACACCTTACCGGAAGCCTACGGATAGCCAGCAATATTTAGACTACAAAAGTCATCACCCGCGACACTGCAAGCATGAAATTTTCGTGGTACAAGCGAAATGAATAAGGAGAATCTGCAGCGAAGACCACAATAATATCCGCCACCTAAATGACTTTAAAACAACACTAGCAAAAAGAAACTATCCACAAGTCGCTCTAGATAGGCCTTATGATGTCGCGTCAAGACTGGAGAGACAGTCGGAAAGCAAAAAAAAAAAGAAAAGAACAGCCTACACCAGAATCTGAAACACCACCAACCTTTATAACAATATATTCTAATGCACTCCCAGACATAAACAACATTCTACGAAACTGGCACCGTATGTTTTCTAGGAACGAGCTTCTATGAACAGTGCTCTCGGATGTGCCAAAGATTCCCTATCGCCGCAACAGAAACTGCATAGACACGTTAGTGCATGCTAAATGATGGAAACATCATTCCCACGCAATAAGAACATGTTGTCGCATCAGGTGCAAAACCTGCATACACCTTCAAAGTGACATCAAAATTAAAACCACCGCGAAAAGTTATATACATGAAGTCCAACTAGATTTACTTGCACAAGTTCGGATATAATTTATATGCTTGAATGTTCCTTCTGTAGAATACATCAAACAATATATTGGTGAAACGGGAGAATCAATGGATGTAAGACTAAACGGACATTACGCGGACACAGCTAAGTATCTTCCAACAGCCGTCGCCGAGCATTTCAACCAACCCGGTTGGTTTAAGTACCTTTGAGGAATTTAAACTCTGCACCATTCAGTGAAATTTCCGTTCTGAACGAGAAACAAAATACGGATAATCATACATTATCCATAATTGCAAAAGATTGCAACCAGTAGGCATAAACGCATCAAAGGGGGCTTTAGAATCTATTCGCTATATTAAATTTCAAGATAAAGGCAACAGCAGTCATTTTGGTTGCTTATTCTTTGTTCTTTTTCCTTTCTGTCTTCTTTTCTCTTTTATTCCTTTATTTCGTGTCAGTATTTTTATATATCTTTTTTCACGAGGACCGGTGCCTGCCGCTCCTTCTGTTATCTCATTTACAAACAGGATAGCCCACGACCACCGGCGAAACAGGTAATAGAGGGTGCTGTGCGCGCCGTTGACACGCCGGCTGGCACACGGCTCTTTGCACGTGGTCGACAGACGGCCGTGTCGCCTACCTTGTGCAAAGCACTCCTCTCTGGTCAATTCTACACCCTCAACGCCAACGCGCATTCGCTCGTTGCCGTACCCACCCGCTTTACCCGCTCTCCCCTTTAGAAGAAACTCACCTATATACACTGTGACGAGGGGATCGGAAGTCGCCTTGAAGAAGACCAGTCCACTTGTCGAAATGTTGGCTCGCACTTTCACCTTGTTCTCGTTTTGCTCGTCGTCTTGGTCAAACACAGAGAGACCCAAGTATTTATGGCGTGACCCTAAGGATACTAACTGAAGCTTAGACTTGGTTCGGCCCTGAGTATCTTGATTGGCATTCCAAACAGGCACAGTGTAATGGTGTTGGGATCGTTTTAGTGTTTTGTAGAGCATCACATTGAGAGACTGTGGGGTTCGGCAGCACCTACATGGCAGGTAACCTAATGATATAGCAGCGTTGAATATTACCTACTAACTTTGTGTATTCTAGATAAGGTCAGATGAGGCCGCAACCCTGAGATATTTATAAGATGCGTCAATACGAGACCACAAGGACGCTCACGTCAACGATTGGCAAAGTATTCATCAAAGCTGGTCACTGACACCAGTTTTTTTATTACAGCATGATGACAATACGCAAACGACGAGCGCGAGTTGTACTGCGATGGGCTTTTATGACAACGGCCCCGATGAAGTCAGCGTGCCGACCACGTTCGACCGAACAACGCGCGAGTGGCTGTCGAACCGACACCGTGATAGTTGCAGCCCTTTCGTTCGCATTTATAATAATCGCACACAAGGTAACTTAGAACACGCCCAAGAAATTGGAATGCACAAACTTCAACCCTCCTAAGCCGTGCACGTGAATTTAAAGCCACTGTTGATACTGTTCATTCAACGGTAGGCCTGGCGCCGTCGAGTTCGTGCGCCCGCTAACAGCGGACCTGAACTGAAAATTAGGTAGCTGAAACGAAAGAAACAGCTGTCACAGTTGAGTTATACCCCTAGCTATTTGAAATGGACCCCCCTGCGCTTCGCACCGCGCGCTCGCAATAAGTGGCTTGCGGCGACCCAGCGTTGTGCCGATATCCGTACGTCACCATTGCCGTAGGCTGCCGGTCACATCCGCTAAAACAGCGCTTAATTAAACTCTGATATTCTGCGCGCCAAAACCACTATGTGATTACGACGCGCGCCGCAGTGGTGGAGTCCGGAATAATTTTGGCGGCCTGGGTCTCCTCATGTGCACGCAATGAACGGCACACGGGCATTCGCTTCGTAGATGGGCGGGTCTGTACGGGCTGTCATGCTGACACTTTTCTTAATTACAGAGAGGCACTGTTTAACTCTGCGTCAAATGGCAAGCAAGAGACGGTGAATGGAGTACCGCACCAGGAACAACCACCTCGCTTGCTATACCAATGGTGCCAGCGATCGCATCGGCGTTCTTGCGAGAACAATGCGGACCGTAAATGAGGCCTTGTGCGAACACAGTTTTCTTTAGTAATGATTTATGCCACGCGGAAAGTGTAAGTGTGATGAAGCTAAAACAAAACGAGAATCAAAAATAAATTACCAGCCCATAATATATGCATCCGCACCACAGGTGACATTGCCTAAGCTGCGTGGCCGCTTATGTTTACTCGTCTCGGGGTGGAACCTCCCTGCTCCTATGCGCAGATAAGCATGGTTTGCTAGCGTGTCACGTTATTTAATATCAGCGATGCAGCTTTTCCCCCGATATTTGACGCCAGTGATGATCTGCGGCTGTAGATGTCGATGTAAACAAGTGCACCACTTCCGTAAATCCGACGCGGAAGGCCGCACTGGAAGATTTCTTGAATATGGAAATGCGTAAAGAATGTGTGAGGCAACGAGCGAGGTGCCCAAGCGCAGCCATTAGGGACGACAAACTCCAATGCACCTGTATCTGCAAACTTAACTCAGCCTGCCTTTAGCGGCCAAACTTTTAGCGGCAGCATAACGTAAAACTATTCCAAACTTTGCTATTCCAATTCTGCGATCAGCCCTCTGCAATTGGTTAAAAAAATTTTGGACCACCCCCACTTCACCTGTCTCTCACGCGACGTCACGAAAACCGCGATAGCTTCCCATCTCATATGACGTGTACACACTGATTATGCATGATTTGACCTAAGAAAAGAAAAATAGTTATTTCTGATTGGACGGCTTTTCGCCATTAGCCCTCGGCTATGGGTCAAAAGTTTTTGGGTTGCACCTGCTTCTGCCTCTCACACGACGTCACAAAACCGCAAAAACTCACCGCGTCAAAGTGACGTGTACGCGTTAACGATCCAATAATATCCCGAACAAAACTGAATATTCTTCTGAATAGCCGCAGGCTGCCCCGTTCCGAAAGGAATAAAAGGTGGCTGCCGCCGATCACTCAGGCACTGGCTACTCGCACCTGCCGGAGAGCGTGGGTTTATTTGCGTGTTATAAAGCTTTTTGCGTGGCCGTGTCACGTTTTCGAGCTCTTTCGGCGCCTTTACAACCTCGTTTTGCCAACTCTTCTTTGCGGATAATCCGGTTTAGCGTCATCCTTAAGCTTCCGTTGCATGTCGCCGCGATTTTCAACCAGCCATCGCAGGCTAAGTAAGGGAAAGCGGACCAATCGCAAACGCCGGCACCACCCTCTTCATCCGGTTATTGATTTTCAGTGCAGTGGCTCGACCCCATCGAAACCCTCTACACTTCTGCGTGATCCACGCCTCTTGTCAGTCAATTAGAGAAGCGAAACGGCTCAGTGTAGGCAATGTTATTCGTTTGTCAAGCAAACAAAAGTGACCTCCTATGAAGGAAGAGAGCATTATATTGGTCCTTTCAAACAACCCAGCGGATGACTTCCCGATACTTGCGTCGGCGGTTACGCAAATTTGACGTCAGGAGATTGGAATAAAAACATATTGGAATAGTTTTACGTTATAGCGCCCCAGGCCTGCTCATCCAGCACTTGGTGAGCCTAGTACTTGGTGGTCCTAGTACTTGGTGAGCGCCACTGGCTTTGAGGAACGTCATGATTCTCCGTAGAAGCCATTATTAATTATTTACGATCAAATAAACAAACAACCAAAGCGCACTCAGCAGGGATGCAGGCACACAAATGAACCAGCGAAAGCTTTGGCGCCTTTCCAAAACGTTTTCAGCGGCATGCGGCAGAGGGCAGCACTGCGAAACGAAAAAGACGGATTGCAATCACCATCGCAGCATTCCGCTTTCCAGGGAAAGTACACCGGCCATGTGAGTGTTAAAAAATGTTGGTTAGTATTATGAAAGTGTAAGCGCTTGTGCTTTGGAGAAATTCCTGCCTTAGCGCCTCGTACCGGGGACGAAAAAATTTTTGAATGTATAATTGGTTCTCTAAACCACACAGGTCTACAATAATGGGATGTATTGAACGCTGAATATGCTAGTGCGTGAGAAGGCGAAACACTTTTCGTTGAGGACATTTGCGCTTTTATCAGTATGTATTAGGTTTCCCGCGTAATCTATAGGGCTTATTCTGTTGTCTCAAGGACGAATGACTCGCAACAATTTTAGTGTCGCTTACTAGCATGGATGGCAGATAGTTTTTTTGAAAAGTATTCTTTTACACTGCGAAGTGCATAAACATATTCATCAGCAATGTGTTTATGCACAGCCTTTGGTATTCATAAAGGCAGTGTGTGGTTGTTTGTAGACACGTTCTTGTTTGTTTGATCTGCACATTATATGGCTTGCGCCATGGTTACGATTTGGTGGAGATAATTCGGAAAAAAGTAACATATTTATAAAGTCTGGTTGGCCCTTCGTTCAAAATTAGGTCCTGCTTGTTTTAAACTTCACAACAGTCAAGATGCGAAACAGATAAAAACAAACTCTACACAACGCTGACTTTTCTTATCGTTTTGCAACCATTGACGAAGTATTCTTGCTTAGTTTGTTATGGTCTCACGTGATATTAGAGATACGTAAATCACGCAGTAACAAACGTGTCAGCGACGGTAACGGGACAAAACCACGATCATGATGTATTGCGTTTTTGTTTCCAAAGCTGGTAGAAGTTGTGGAAGTTATCAAGCCTTTCCAGAAAATTGGAAAAACTGACATAACGCTTTCGATTACTTCCAGTCACCTTAACAGATTCGCTGTTAAAAACTCCCAACTTCGTAGGTTTGCATTACACGCGTCGTCACTGAAGGTTTTCATTTGTACTGCTTTGTTAGCGTTACAGTTGCGTACGCAAATCCATTGGTTATCTTAGAGCACAGAATGCAAAGAGGAGTTTTGCGTCTTACATACGCTCTCGTTTAGCACCACCGTCGCGAGTTTTGCGCTGTCAGTGCGTCTTACATCGCCTAGGACGGCTGCTTGAAATCGAATGCAGCCGGTATACCTGTGGTCGAGGCAGCACGTAAGAATTTGCAAAAGCAGCTTACGCGTAATCCTATTGCTCCTTCGGCACAGAAAATTGAGTACGCTTTACTGCCATTTGTGACATCAGCCGTCATGCTTGATGTGTCGAGGCCTAAGAAAAGGCGCTGCCGTTGTCGCAATAGGGTTTCCCATATACCAGATGAACTTCGTATAATTCGGCGTTAGTGATATGGTCACCGTGCGGAACGTTCTTCTAACAGTCTCATCGATAGCATGCGCATATTGTGGCCATATTCGCTACCTTTTCGTCGGAACTGAGCTCAAAATTTGTCAGACTCTATACTGTAGCTGGCAAGTAACTTGCAGCAGCGCCGGAGGTATGAGGTATGCACAGACAGTAACTTTGCGCAGCGGAATACTGTTCCGCGCGTAATGTCGAAGTATTGGTGATATTAGAGAGTTTTATTATTGCTTGGTACATGATACTAATTATAAGTTACCGCAATAAGGGGATATGCTTGGTTCTTTGCGCAGGCACATCACATACCGAGAATTTCTGTGGTGGTATGGTAAGGAGGAAGAAAAAACTGCATCTTTGTTGGCGGCTACAGCCGGTAACCCTTAGTAACGACCCTAACGCCGGTTACGTAGGAAAATGGAAGCGTAAATACGCTTCGCTTGAAATTGGCGCTTGTTAGCGGCTCTCCGCTCTGACAGCTAGAAATAAGGGATAAACTTTGTCATTGCTATGTCTTACCGTGGGCTGAAGGCAAAACGTCAGGAATGTTTTGCGGGTATTATCGAGATCAGGGGCGCTATAACGTAAAACTAGTCCAACATTTCCTATTCCAAATCTGCAATGAGCCCTCCGCGATTCGTCAAAAGCTTTTTTGGACCCCCCCCCCTTCACCTGTCTGTCACGCGACGTCACGAAAACCGCGATAGCTCCCCATCTGATATGATGCATGCACACCGATTATCCATGATTTGACCGAACAAAAGAAAAATAGTTATTTCTGATTTGACGCTTTTAGCCATTAGCCCTCGGCTATTGGTCCAAATTTTTCTAGCTGCACCCACTTCACCTGCCGGTCACGCGACGTCAAAAACCGCAAGAATTTACCGCGTCAAAGTGTCGTGTACGCCTTAAAGATGTATTAATATGCCGAACAAAGCTGAATTTTCTTCTGAATAGCCGCAGGCTGCCCTATCCCGAAAGGAATAAAAGATGGCTGCCACGGAACGCTCACGCACTGGCTACTCGCCTTTACCGGAGAGCATGGGTCTATTTGCGTTCAATAAAATCCTTTTGTGTGGCCGCGAAACGTTTTCGAGCACTTTCAGCACGTTTACGACCTCGCTATGCCAACTCTCCTTTGACGAGGATCCATCTTAGCTGCAATCTTAAGCTTCCGTTGCTTGCCGCCGCGATTTCCGACCAGCCACCTCAAGCCAAGTAAGGGAAAGCGGAACAATCACACACGCCGGCACCACCGTCTTAAACCGGTTATTCATTTTCAGCGCAGTGGCTCGGCCCCACCGAATCCCTCTCCACTTGAGCGTACTCCTCCCCTCCTTTCAGCCAATTAGATAAGACAAGCCACTCAGTGTAGGCACTGTTATTCGTTTTTCAAGCAAACAAAAGTGACCTGCTATGAATCAGGACAGCGTTTGATTGGTCTGTTCAGACAAACCTGTGCGTGAGCGCCCGATGTTTGCGTCGGTGGTTGCGCAATTTTCACGTCAGGGGATTGGAATAAAAACATGTTGGAATAGTTTTACGCTATAGGGTCTCTGCTATTAGTTTTCACGCTGCTACGACTGCAGACGCGGCGCCGAGCCGTAAAAGTGGTTTCATTTCTTGTCAGCTGGGGGCATCACAGCATTCGCGCTGGTGATGCATGCAAGATGCGTAACAGTCTATAGGCGTAATTGTTCATTTTTACTATTCTTCGCTGCTATGGTACGTGATGGCAGTAGGGTTTATTTTTTATTTTTATCAGCAGAAATGGAATTTTTTTCAATAATTTTACCACCGAAATGCAGCATCAGTAGTGCGCATTCTACACCACATTTTTGTACGAAGCAGACGAGAGACAAAAATGAGGGCATTGGAAACGTGAGGCTCCACTTTCCCTGTGGCGGTCTTTGCTGTCGTTACGTGTGATGACGACAGTGAAGCTTGACTCCATGGACCGACAGGCGACGTGTTCGCGCGTCCGTGTGTGACAGATAAATGCGAGCTCATCTTCCAAACTCTTTCACTCTTAGTGCTTATTCAGACTAAGCAGTTTCATACCCCGCGCTGTTTTAAATACATAGCAAAGTGGCCTTCATGCGCCGCGTATTTGCAATGTCTTTAGCTACAGTTTGGGTAGATTTCTTGCTGAGGCAAACAAGCACATCGGCTGTTCGCGTTCATGCAAATATCTATACGCAGGTAGTGGGTGAAAAGTCAAAGTGCGAAGTTAGGCTCTTTTCCTCTGCTAACGGAGAAGGCGGCGTGACTTGGGTACTACTCTATTACAACTGGCTAAAGTAGCTGCTACGAATTGAAGAAGAAAGCGTATAAACGTGGCAAAACCCCGTTGTCGCATTCATGCAAACACAGCTTATGTTTTTAAAGCGAGACCATTTGTTCGCTCAGTCCAACAACCGTGGATCATGCATCAACAAGATGACAAGACTGACATGGAAAGGACATGGCTTGGATGGACGCATTTTGAGGAGCATTTGTCCTTCACATTGGCTAAGAAGTCCCACAGCGTGCACACCATAGCAAGGTACTACACAGATGCAGTATATGAACATACCGAGCAGCTAAGCTACAGTAATTCTCCTAATACTGTTTATCGCAATATTAACGGAAGACAGCGGTGGATAGTTTCGCGTAAAGGTACTTGGAGGATAGGCACCAATACCGCACTTTTAGGTTCTAAATTGTCCTCTTATTCTTAAGATGTTCATTGTTAACAAATAGGCTACGTCTACCTAAAATACTAACGTTCTTCCTGGATTTACCATTTCGCCACTTATTGTGCTTACGTTTCAACTATGCGTTGCTAGAACGCTTGTAATTTTAGTATACTTACCATGCACAAAATTCCTAGCGTCATCACGGTTCTCGGTGAATCGCAAAGGCACATCTTTATACAGGTGGTTTAGGGGCTCTGAAAAAGAAAACACACAAAAAAGAAAAAAAGAATCAATCACTTCCTTATGATTTCACAAGCAGGAAGGCCTTTGTTCTGATTCCCGCCAAAAATCGTGAATTGAACATTTGGGCTTAGTTTTCATTGAGATAGCACTATGGATACCCTAGGCGAATTTGTGCCCTGAGCGCAAGCATCGCCGTCGTATCATATACTTTCATGCATTGTACTCTGGTGATCCAAGCATATCATCGCCAAAAGGAAATTATGATTGGCAGTCGTTTTCTCACACGCGCACGAGAGCCAGTCTTGGTTTATTTCATAGATGTTGATGCAAGCACAATTATTTAATAACTCGTGGTCACTTGTCATCACTGCGAGCCCCGTTGGCGTGATCTTCCATATAAAGTCCAAGTGTGAAGCGTCGCTACCGCAAGCCATAGGTTGCAGGTGTGAGTGAAAGTATACGAAGTTGGTTCACACATGAACCGATGAAAGCGCAATGGCGGATTCTCGCACGCCTACGGTAGGAGGCCAGGGAGGAAGCGCACTCTCTGCCATAGGGACTAACCACGAGGTGGGCATTCTAACTTAAAAGTGGCTGCGAATCTTGAAAGCGATCTGTGCTGAGTAAGGAGTCTAGAAGTGCAGAGCGCTGACGGCTTTGTTTGCGCTGTGTTCTCGCCGCTTAGCTCGCTATGAAGCGAGAGGCCGTACAAAGAGCAATTCGCTCGCCGATGCTGCCGCTTTTCCTCGTGACGGCGTTTTGACAGCGATTCCAGTAAGATGTGTTCTCGTTTGCCTGTGCGCGCGTGACAGCATGCGTGCTCATTTAGATAGTTAACGAAGGTTTACAAGTTTACAAGGCCGAAAAACCGACCGTCCTCTCTTCGCATAGCTCTCTAATTTGCCATTGCAATCGGTGCTTCACGTTTTAGGCGAAACTGGGACATTGTTCGACAAATAAAATTAAACATCTAAAGGGCATTCTATCCGCAGGCGTGGAGTTCACTGTGTACGGTGCTCAAGATGCAGGCCTTGTTAATCGGTTTCTATTTTGTGTGTTTTTTTTTCGTTTTTCGTTGCTTTATTGTGGACGGCAGGTGGGTGGTTTCGTTTTCTCTGGCAAGAAACTTTGTAAGATTAGAGTGTGAGGGGAAGAGATGAGTGAAAATGTGGTTTTGCCAGCTCGGCGCTTCGCACACTCGCATTCTTCGGCATTTTTATTGATAATGTATAAAATTCCAGGGTTACAATTGTCTTTGAACCGCTGTATGTAGGGGCAGATAGTGCTTTTACAACAGGGATTGACGTACGAGTTAGCGATATTGTTAGACCTCTTTGAATAAATTTTGATGTTGCGTTGTTAAAAAAAAACATGTAGACAAAAATATGCGCTCAATTCCCCGTTATTTGCCCGCCATAGCGCACACAAGGTATGGAGGCGAACAATAGTACAAGCTAAGAATGCCATAGAATTAACTACGTGTATGAGAAAAGTGATATTGAGAGACGTTCTCGAGGAATAAGGCGAGGGCATTCTTAGAGGAATAATATAATGCACTCACTCCATAAATAGTGAAGTTTGCGCACTCACAGTAGGAGTCCTAGAAATCACGGGATCATGATTAAACCCAAGACGAGAATAAACGAGCCATGTAAACAACGCGAGATATTCTTCAACTGAGCCGTTGTCTTCAACGTCATATACAAATTTTTCTTCTTTTTTTTAGCTATGGCAATGAACAGGTACATGGTAAAAATGTAACTTACCGCATAGCCAGCAGGCCAGTGATTCATAGCCACGGCTTCGGTTAATGTCATCTTTAGCCCTCAAATCGTCTAGTCACCGTCGGAAAGGGACATCAGTTCTATGCGAAAGCTTACAACTAAATTTCGGGGTTCCTTTTTGATTTCTCTACAGAAGCACATATTTGGATGCATTATGTTCATTTGGAGATTCGCTGTTACAAGTTGAAAATTTAATTTAAGTTAATAAAACTAAACTAGCACAACGTGCTTTATTCATAAATCCTTATGGTTCACTCAGAAGCGCACTGAACACGAATAACCATTCACGTTGTGATGTTCTAATTTAATAAAAATTGTAAATAGAGCTCAGAATAACTACATAAAACTTCTAATTCGTTTTCGCTGAATTGATGCTAAACGTAGTCTGCACATAGCAGTATGAAGACACTGCTGAAGCTAGAAAACCAGCGAGCTCTCACAGCTGTAAGATAATTTGGCAATCTCTAAAAGCGTTCTCTAGATGAACACGCTCAGCCGTTTTCCTACAGAATCATGGCGGCTTCTTTTCAAGATGCTCTGGGCATCACGCGTGTCATGACCAGGGTATCGAACAAGTACTGAACCGACAACAGAAAACAAATCAAAACCATTCTATTTGCTCGAACCACACCTGAATCGGGGCGTTACTATCTTTTTAATCCCTCCGGAGCGATACCGAAGGCAGAAATAACAGTTCTCCGTTCAGGTAGTCCACCTTTTCTGGTTCTTATCATCGCTACATAAGTCTGCACTTCTCGTTGGGATGCTGCTTCATTTCAAGATACGCACCACTTTCCCATGTTTTAAAAGAAGGTGCACCGTTAGTACAGTTTCCAGTGTTGTGCGTCAGTGGGCAGACCAGGTGTTGTGTTAACGCGACATTTGCGTCGCATCCGGCGCATGGATTTGCTAGATTGCGATGCGTGCCGAATACCTGAGATAGGTTAGCATATATACTGGTATAGTGTCCCCAGAATGACTGCGCATGGCAGGCATTCTTCTTCTCGTTAGCGCCAATTAACCGGCAGTTCACTGAAAATACATTACTGGGATTTCCGCCGGTTGTACATTGAAGCTAGCCATAAAGGCTCTGCGACTATTTAGATGACACAGATTGTATTGAAGTCTACTTTCCGTCGTGGTGTTGTAGTTAAGGCGTTGCTCTAGTAAGGCCGATTGTGCGTGATAGAATGCCGGCCTCAGCCGCGACGACAACCGGTGTGTACCGTGCACAAGGAGCACTTTATGAAGACGTGGAATCGGCGATGGGTAAAGTCAAAACAAAATGCACTAAACTGATGGGCGACTTCAATGCCAGGGTAGGCAAGAAGCAGGCTGGAGACAAGTCAGTGGGGGAATATGGCATAGGCTCTAGGAATAGCAGAGGAGAATTATTAGTAGAGTTTGCAGAACAGAATAATATGCGGATAATGAACACCTTTTTCCGCAAGCGCGTTAGTCGAAAGTGGACGTGGAGGAGCCCGAATGGTGAGACTAGAAATGAAATCGACTTCATACTCTGCGCGAACCCTGGCATCATACAAGATGTAGACGTGCTCGGCAAGGTACGCTGCAGTGACCATAGAATGGTAAGAACTCGAATTAGCCTAGACTTGAGGAGGGAACGGAAGAAACTGGTACACAAGAAGCCAATCAATGAGTTAGCGGTAAGAGGGAAACTAGAGGAATTCCGGATCAAGCTACAGAACAGGTACTCGGCTTTAACTCAGGAAGAGGACCTTAGTGTTGCAGCAATGCACGACAATCTCATGGGCATCATTAAGGAGTGCGCAATAGAAGTCGGTGGAAACGCCGTTATACAGGAAACCAGTAAGCTATCGCAGGAGACGAAAGATCTGATCAAGAAACGCCAATGTATGAAAGCCTCTAACCCTACAGCTAGAATAGAACTGGCAGAACTTTCTAAGTTAATCAACAAGCGTAAGACAGCGGACATCAGAAACTATAATATGGATAGAATTGAACAGGCACTCAGGAACGGAGGAAGCCTAAAAACAGTGAAGAAGAAACTAGGAATAGGCAAGAATCAGACGTGTGCGTTAAGAGACAAAGCCGGCAATATCGTTACCAATATGGATGAGATAGTTCAAGTGGCTGAGGAGTTCTATAGAGATTTATACAGTACCAGTGGTACCCACGACGATAGTGGAGGAGAGAATAGCCTAGAGGAATTCGAAATCCCACAGGTAACGCCAAAAGAAGTAAAGAAAGCCTTAGGAGCTATGCAAAGGGGGAAGGCAGCTGGGGAGGATCAGGTAACAGCAGATTTGTTGAAGGATGGTGGTCAGATTGTTCTAGAGAAACTGGCCACCCTGTATACGCAATGCCTCATAACCTCGAGCGTACCGGAATCTTGGAAGAACGCTAACATAATCCTAATCCATGAGAAAGGGGACGCCAAAGACTTGAAAAATTATAGACCGATCAGCTTACTGTCCGTTGCCTACAAAGTATTTACTAAGGTAATCGCAAATAGAATCAGGAACACCTTAGACTTCTGTCAACCAAAGGACCAGGCAGGATTCCGTAAAGACTACTCAACAATAGACCATATTCGCACTGTCAATCAAGTGATAGAGAAATGTGCAGAATATAACCAACCCTTATATATAGCTTTCATTGATTACGAGAAAGCGTTTGATTCAGTCGAAACCTCAGCAGTCATGGAGGCATTACGGAATCAGGGTGTAGATGAGCCATATGTAAAAATACTGGGAGAAATCTATAGCGGCTCCACAGCCACCGTAGTCCTCCACAAAGAAAGTAACAAAATACCTATAAAGAAAGGCGTCAGACAGGGAGATACGATATCTCCAATGCTATTCACAGCACGTTTACAGGAGGTATTCAGAGGCCTGGAGTGGGAAGAATTGGGGATAAAAATTGATGGAGAATACCTTAGCAACTTGCGATTCGCTGATGATATTGCCTTGCTTAGTAACTCAGGAGACCAATTGCAATGCATGCTCACTGACCTGGAGAGGCAAAGCAGAAGGGTGGGTCTGAAAATTAATTTGCAGAAAACTAAAGTATTGTTTAACAGTCTCGGAAGAGAACAGCAGTTTATGATAGGTAGCGAAGCAGTGGAAGTGGTAAGGGAATACATCTACTTAGGGCAGGTAGTGACCACGGATCCGGATCATGAGACTGAAATAACCAGAAGAATAAGAATGGGCTGGGGTGCGTTTGGCAGGCATCCTCAAATCATGAACAGCAGGTTGCCACTATCCCTCAAAAGGAAAGTGTATAACAGCTGTGTGTTACCAGTACTCACATATGGGGCAGAAACCTGGAGGCTTACGAAAAGGGTTCTGCTGAAATTGAGGACGACGCAACGAGCTATGGAAAGAAGAATGATGGGTGTAACGTTAAGGGATAAGAAAAGAGCAGATTGGGTGAGGCAACAAACGCGGGTAAACGACCTCTTAGTTGAAATCAAGAAAAAGAAATGGGCATGGGCAGGACATGTAATGAGGAGGGAAGATAACCGATGGTCATTAAGGGTTACGGACTGGATTCCAAGGGAAGGGAAGCGTAGCAGGGGGCGGCAGAAAGTTAGGTGGGCGGATGAAATTAAGATGTTTGCAGGGACAACATGGCCACAATTAGTACATGACCGGGGTAGTTGGAGAAGTATGGGAGAGGCCTTTGCCCTGCAGTGGGCGTAACTAGGCTGATGATGATGATGATGATGATGATGATGAGTTGATACTATCACTAAAGAGCGCCGACAATTCGAGCAGCCCAAAAGCCGAAGCGTCTTGCAACCATTCGCCAGACTTCCCAATACTGCTGCCGCAACGTCGACGTGGGAAGATCAACCCGCACAGCAGCATACGTCGCCATCAGAGGACGCTGTACGAATAGTTCGAAGTGAACTGGATGCGATGGCGCCCGCAATTTTCTGATGCTACCACTTTTTCAGTTCCCCTCGTACAAGCTATCGTTCGCCAGGAACATGAAAAGATTGGTTTACATTCTGTCTGAGCCAATTCAAGAGCTAACAAACGTCCTCCTACTGTTTTCGCTCCACCCCGACGCTTCTCTCCACGTTGTCACAACCCGACTTAGTGTAGAACTGCGGATGACCAGCCGATATGGTTCACCAGTTGCAGGATTGGTCATGTTGCCCGATACTGTCGCAACTCGTCGCTGACAACTCCTCACACGCCAAGCAACCTGAGCCCATTTGATGGAAATGCTAGCAATGTTTCGCCCACCGCCGAGACTAACACCACCGACAACTCCGCTAGGAACGCGTGGTAAAGTCGCTGACCATTGCCACGCGGACACCGGTCTCGTTGACCGGAAACACGTCGCCTTTTGTCCCCTGTAGCTTTTGGCTGCACCCATTCGGAAAACAAAAAAAATGCAGCCCTCAGAGGTGGTGCTGCATTGCCTAATACTCCAGCAAATCCTCTCGTCTGTGCCCACAATAAGTGTAATTGACGTTATAGTAGAGGCCTTCCTGTACAAGCACTCGGCGACACTGGAGCCCACGTTTCTGTGATGAGTGCTAGCCTAGGTAGATGTTTAAGAAAGGTCCTCACCCCAGCAGGTGCCCGAGTGCTTCGTGTCGCCGACGGCGGCGTGCTGGTTGTTCTTGGAATGTGTACTGCGCGGTTAAGTATAGCTGGTTGCCCTACTTCTGTTCTCTTTGCTGTTATAGACAACTGCCCCCAACGACGCTATCTCTTATTCGACTTTCTATCCACTCATTCTGCTATCATCGACTGCGCGACTGGCGTTCTTCAGTTAGAATTGCCTCAACTCGCCGATGCTCCGAGCACTGCCCCACCGTACTTGTGCTCGCTTCACGATGTCCGTCTGTCACCCGAGGTAGTAACGTACGTCACTTTGACCGCCAACCACAGGTTTCTGATGGTCGATATGAGCTTCGTCCCATTATCGACGTGCTTTTGAACCGCAACGTCGCTCTTCCACATACGCGGGTCACGGTTACTAAGAATGACGTCATTCTGCCGCTTCTGAATTTCCGCCTGCGACCTCAAGTGATTCCGGCCGGCATGTTCTTGGCCAGTGTTTCTAGTGGTTCCGAATTCGACCTTGGGAGTGTTAATGCCGAGAGTGGTTTATCAGCGCCAATTGCAGCTCACAGCTCTGGTTCCTTAACGGATGACTTCGCGAAAATAGTTGCACCTGTCCTCACCTCTTCACAGGCTACGTATCCTGCTTGAATTGTACACTGACATCTTTGATTTCGGCGACAGGCCTTTAGGTCAAATATTTGTGGTTCACCACCGTATAAACACTGGAGACACGAATCCTATTCCTCGGCGTCCCTATCGTGTATAGCATGCTGAACGCCGAGTCATCCAATCTGAAGTGGACAAAATGCTCCGCAAAGGGGTCATCAAGCCATCAGCCAGCCCTTGGGCTTCGTATGTCGTCCTTGTGAAAAAGAATGATCGTGCCTAGCATCATTGCGTCGATTATCGCCACCTAAACAAAATCACGCGAAAAGACATCTACCCACAACCACTCATCGATGAAACAATATCACGCGAAAAGACATCTACCCACTACCACACATCGATGACGCCTTGGACTGGTTGCACGACGCTAAATAGCTCCAGTCCATCGACCTTTGATCCGGCTACTGGCAGATTTCAATTGATGAAATGGTCTGCTAGAAGATGGCCTTCATCCCGCCGGATGGCTTATATCAGTTCAGCGTCATGCCCTTTGGCCTATGCAATGCTCCTGCGACATTTGAACTTAGGATGGAGTCTATTCCGCGAGGCAAATGGACCAACTGTCACTGTTACCTTTACGACGTTATTGTTTTTTCTCCCATGTTCGGCAGCTACCTTACCCGACTCGCTGCCATTCTTGCCGTATTCGGAAAAGCCGGCCTCCAACTGAACTTCACGAAGTGTCAATTCGCGCGCCGTCAGATTACCGTGTTGGGACACCTCTTTGTAGCATCCGGTGTCCAACTGGATCAGAAAAAAGCTCGCGCCGTATGCAGTTTCCCTGTGCCACGTTCTGCTTCTGACGTGCGGTGGTTCGTTGGGCGGTGTTCTTAATTTCTCCGTTTCGAAAACAACCTTCTCCGACGTTGCTCGGCCTTCGATAGATCTTCTAAACAAGAACACGCCATTCTCATGGGGCCCGGAGCAGGCACACGTGTTCGCCGCTCTCATCGAATTCCTGACTACCCCTCCTATACTTGCCCACTTTGATCCATTTGCACCGACCGAAGTGCACACTGACGCAATCGGCCATGGCATCGACGCTGTTCTCGCCCAACACCAGAAGGGTACCAGGGGCGTGATAGCTTACGCCAGCCGCCTGCTGTCTTCTGCCGAGATAAATTACTCCATAACTGAGCGGGAGTGCTTGGCTTTAGTTTAGGCTGTCGCCAAGTTCCGGCCATATTTCTACGGCCGCACCTTTTTGGTCGTTACAGACCACAACGTACTCTGCTGGCGGTCTTCCCTCTGGGACCAGAGAGGACGGCTCGGTCGCTGGGCTTTGCGGATCCGGGAATTCTCATTTATTGTCAATTAAAAGACTCGACGCCTCAACAAGGATGCTCACCGCCTCTCTCCTTACCTCGTGAATCCCCCTGATCCTGCTGCGCATGATTGGGTCCCCTGCGTTAAGGTTTTTGCTTACATGACGGACATGCGCGCTGAACCAGAACGCGATGAATCCTTCCAGTCCATCATCGCCAGAATGAAATCTGCCAGCACTGACGGCACGTCCCGCATGTTGGTGCAGCACGACGGCATCCTCTACGGCCGGAATATCAACCCTGACAGCCCTCAGTTGCTCCTTGCACTTCCTCGTCGTCTTAGATCCGTCGCACTCGAACAACTTCACGATGCAGCAACGGCGGGCCACCTCGGAGTTTTGCGTACATACGACCGCGTACGACGCCGGTTCTTCTGGCCGGGCCTCTACCGCTCTTTGTGTCGTCACGTCGCAAATGGCGGATTGTGTCAGCGCCGGAAGAAACCTCCCCTGCCACCTGTCGGACGACTCTATCCAGTCGAAGTTCCCTCTGAACCCTTCTTTCGTGTAGGCTATGACCTGCTTGGCCCTTTTCCAGCGGCGGCTAGAGGTAATAAGGGGATCGCCGTCTCTTCTGATTACGCGACACGCTACGCGAGAGAAAAGGCGTTGCTGACTAGTTGCTGAACAGAGGTGGCCGATTTTCTCCTCCACGACGTCATTCTCTACCACGGTGCACCTCGACAGTTACTTACAGACCACTGCCGCTCGTTCTTGTCTCGAGTTGTCGACGGCCTTTACCGCTCTTGTGCCACTGAGCACGAGCTGTCCACTGCTATCACCTATGAATGAATGGTTTTACGCAACGTGTCAAGTGAACAATGACAGCGATGCTGTCGATATACGTCTCCAAGAATCATTGCGACTGGGACGCCATGCTGGCCTACGTGACGTTCGCGTATAGTTCGTCCTGACATGACACCGCAGGCAATTCAACCCTTTTACCTTTTGTATGGTGGCAACCCCACATTGTCGTTGGACACCATCCTCCCTTCTGTGTCATGTGCTGCAAGTGAGTACGCTCGAGAAGTTATCGATCGCGCTCACATGGCACGTCAAATCGGCCGATTTCGCTTGTTAGCCTCGCAGCATAAACAAAGAGAGCATTATGACTGGTGCCATCGCGATGTTTAAGGGACACTAAAGAAAAACAATAAATCAGTTTGGACAAATGAAGCATCGTTTGAGAACCCTGCAGGTACTCATTTCAAAAGAATACTTTGATTATTAGATGACAAAATGAAGGTCCAAGTATCAGTATTTGAATTTCGCGCCAAAACCCCAGAGCCGGTACGTCAGCGCGACGTCAGTGATTCCAAAGTATGTTGTCGCATTTGGGCCGCGTTGGCCGAATAGAGGTTCCCGAAACTTGCCATGTTTATTATTTGGTTCCTGTAAAACACAATGCAGTCAATCTCTACCGCTATATATATATAGTAGACCCTAGAAGATGCCACCATATTCAAGACGTCACAGCCCCCAGGTGCGGGAACTTCGGTAGGCGTCGCCATCCGTATTTCGTTCTTGCACTTTTTCTGGCTTACCAAACGTCTTATCGTTGTAAGAATGGTGTTTTTGGTGTTGTAGAACGGTAATTTACTGATGCATAACAAATCATTTTTCCATTTAGTGTCCCTTTGGATTCGCGCCAGGTGCTTGGGTGCTCCTTTGGTCACCATGTCGTCGGGTTGGCCTATCCCAGAAGCTTCTCTCGCGCTACACAGAGCCTTATGAAGCCCTACGTCAAGTTAAGGACGTAAATTACGAGATTTCGCCGCTACAGTTTGATGCATCCTCAAGTCCGACGCCTGTTGACGTCGTACACGTTTCGCGGCAGAATCCATACTTTGCTCGAAATTCTTCGCCTACCATGCGCCGCCATGGCGATTTAGCACCCGCAGGTTCTGTTACGGAAGGATGAAAGAAGAGAGAGGAAGAAGTTCGGGGGACGCTGGCTGATGCGTGTTGTTGATAGTCTGCCATCTTATCTACTCTGACACACCTTGTATATATTGTAAATACAGTCTTTCTATACCCCCAACATCACTGTAACTATAAAAAAATTATGGGGTTTTACGTGCCAAAACGACTTTATGATTATGAGGCACGCCGTAGTGGAGGACTCCACAAATTTCGACCACCTGGGGTTCTTTAACGTGCACCTAAATCTAAGTACACGGGTGTTTTCGCATTTCGGCCCCATCGAAATGCGGCCGCCGTGGCCGGGATTCGATCCCGCGACCTCGTGCTCAGCAGCCTAACACCATAGCCACTGAGCAACCACGGCGGGTATCCCTGTAACTATATGTTCTCTCCTCTTTCTATCTGTTTTGTCTTCCTTTTTCCCTTAATAAAGATTCGCTTCACATAGGCTCCAGCCCTGGTGTAGGATCTGCATTATGATTTCGGAATTACGTGCTGCCTGAAGAATACACAACAGGCGCAATGTATAAGTGCAGCATCTCAGCAGCATCGAGTTCTTCTACTAAATAAATTTGAACTGTTTACCTGTGACTATTGCTCCGTTATAAAAATTAAATCGAACCGGTTAGAACTTCAACCGTTATTTCTTTCGCTCCGGAGTAGAAACGATACTGAGATGCTGTCGGTGAACCAAACGGATAAACGGAACGGAAAAAGTTCTGCTTCAACCCTATAGATGACGTGAAATTCGCATTACATCATGAATGTCTGTTATACTTGTATTTCATGTTCATATCTTGACATGCATGCATGTCACTCTTGTTGTACAATGACTCAGGTAGGGCATGCTAGTCATGACACAAATGATGCCATGAAATTCATGTTAAGTTTGTCATGTTATTCGCGCACGTCATATATGCCTTGTGTGTATTTCATGTCATTCATGTAGCGTAAATCGTGTCATGTGACACGTGTCATCACTTTTCATGTCATTTCTGCCTTACATTCGCCACGTCATGTTATAAAGCCCAATGTCATGTTACGCGTGTGAATAACCAAATGTCATCGCATTCATTATATGTGCTGCGCGTAGTGCCACGAGTGTGATGGCATTGAGGATAACGAATAGTCGGGGTCGCGTCCGTGAATGAGCCTTCTCAAGTTGGCTGAGCGAGTCGCGGCGCAATTGCTGAAAGGATAAGGCAGGCTCAACTCCGCTCTTTTTGAGATCACACAGCGCGACACTATTGCGGGAAGCCTTGCGGCGCCGTCCGCCGAAACACATGCCAACCAGCAATAGGAGTGAGTTGGAAAACCGAGATTAAAAATCGCTGTCATGTTATTTTTGCTACAAAGACTGAAAGACAATACAGAATAATTTCGGAAGCAGTAGTCTTGATCTTGCTAACTGAACGGAGGTGCACACCGTGACCATGGAGTGGTCCTGCCATCGATAAATTTGCTATCTGTGCTACAGTCCGTCCATTACCGGTGGCTACTCAAAGTTACGTGGTTGCTTGCGAAACTACCTGACTTTGTCTGGCGTAAGGAGCCGTGAGTGGCAAATGAAAAAGTGAGACGCAACTGTGGCGCCCCAGAGGTTGCCATGTAGAGTAGCTCGAACAAATTCCTAAGCGTCCCACATTGAATGTTTTGAACATCAACTTCTTTTTAACGCGTCATTCCACGAGGCGCAGTAGTCTTGCCTTTACCTAAAGACGTGGTGCTGTCACAAAGCTCAGCAACATCTCAGTTCTTTACACGCATTGGTGTGGGGAGAATAAGGCAGTTAGAGTGCTTTGGCAAGAGCCTTCTGGCTGTTCTTATAATGGCGCTAATAAACGTGCTACCAAGAAATATTAACACATGCGCTCTTCCTCGCGAAACATTATTTAATAAAGTACACTTGGAGAGAATCGCATATCTCAGATTATCGAGCAAGGAGGCTACATTTAAAGTAGCTTGCCGGCGCTGTCTAGGGAAGTTGTTTTTTGCGTGACATAACGAAATCACTTTCTCGCCTCAGACATAGGCGGACACCTCAGTTACCTGCGTTTACAAAGCGTGCGTGTTCATGGTTATTCAAGTAACGTTACTCGTGGTGACCTTACAAAATTTTTCCAGTTTAAAAACGAAAGCACGGCGAAGCTCTCCTTACAGCCCGAAGTAGGGTTAATAAGGAGGGTTCAAGCTCGTTTTTTTAACTCACATTTTGTAATGTAGCCACACTCCGGGGACAATCCAGCGCCATCTAACCGTTCAACAACGAAGTCAGCGTCTTCCAAGCTGGTGAGTTGACGGTTAGATCCATACATTTACACGCAGACAGCGGAAACAGCGTGAATTATACCAAGGCTTCTAATCTCATTAAAACGTGGCGACCTTTGCAATGCGTAACACATCGTGCTGGAGACTGAGATAACGCTGTCAAATAAAAGTCACTCTTCCGAAAGTACTCACATGGGCTTGTTCCGGGTTGCCCCGCCGTCGTTGGGTGCGATTCGTCTGCCTTGGTATGGTGTGGTATGGTATTCCTTATGCGATGGCGCACACCCACTGTGGGGGATTGGCCAAGGTTTGGGTGAAATTAGGAATCTTTATTAAATACTAAAATTGGTCAAGCTAACTAGAGGAAACGAACAAAAATAAAATGTTTAAGAATTCAAGACAATCTCTTTGTAGCAATTCTGCCTTTGTCGCTGCCCGTCGTCCTCTTCCCTTACGAGAAAAAAGCGCTGTCTATGACGAAAGGGTGACCAACGCCTCAGCCAGGAGTGAATGTATGCTACCGGAAAATGAAATAATGCACCCGAGGGCGTCCTTTCTAAGCAATTGTTGTCTGAACAAACTACGCCACGTTCTGTTTCCTTTAACCAAATATAAGCAATTAAACGCTGCTTCCGTTTATTTTTCAGAAAGAGTTTGAAACGAAGACATTTCTGTTGCACGGCGTCATGAGTGGTAAAAAAAGTAGACAACAACTCACGGTTGCACATTTATTCTTTAGGCCAGCACACTTACCGTAGGCTGCGTTGTCAAAAAAAAAAATGCAATAAGCATATGAAATTTATTTGATGTTTGTACTTCAACTCTTCTTTCTCTTTTGTTCCTTTTCGATGGTTTCATGGATTTTGTAACGCCTTGAGCTGGTAGTGAGACAGAAACGAACGACAGTGTTTTTTTTTTTTTGTAGCATAAGTCATTTGGCACGGCCAAATGATGGCGTTAATTATCCCACGTTATAACGCTCCCAGAAGCGGGCGCGCTTCGATGCACACGAAATCTAGGCTAACATGACTCCGGCCACCCCGACCAGCGCAGGATGCACTCTGGTCTAGCGGCTCTGGCGTGACGCAGCGCACTTTCTGTTGCCGTGGCAGCCACACCGAATCACGCCGAGTGCCATCGGCAAGGATAACAGCAACGGAGGCTCCGTTATACAGCCTACAATTTTATCGGGCGTGCCGTAACTGCTCTGTGCTTGGTGCCCGTCCGCGTTAGTCCGGGCTATGGGCGTGCCGTGATGCCAATTCGCGCGCCACTGACGGACTCGCATGAGCGTGAGCGAATATAAAGACGATGCTCTGATAGACACTCGGAAATAGTGCAATTAGTGCGAAATGCAATGTGCTACTCATGCCATTTGTTGCGTCAAAACATAGCCTATTTATAGGATAGCATAGTTATTTCTCCCACTAAAGCTCGCTAAAGGGATTATTTACCTGAGGAGACGGCCTGAACTAAACCGTCAGTTTAATAGGTTGCGAGTTCCGCGCGTCATAGTGGCCAAAATCCTTAGTGGCGTCTACGAGAACGTAAGAGAATCAGAAGACACCTGAGCACTTCTGACGAGTTGCGAATGCGAAAGCATTAATGTCCAATCGGGCGCCACTGTGTGGTCTTCCAAGTTACGAACTCCTCGTGGCGAAGTGAGCGCATTCGAACACTCGACGGGTTTTGATTTGGCCTTACCGAAGCGCAGTTAGAACGCAGGCGAGAGCATGCGCCGACAAGGAACGCGCGGGTAACACAGACTTCCGAGAGCGAGGGCGAGTGTGACCGGTTATGCTCTCGCCGTTCACGCAATTCCGCGGCAGCAGGCGTTCCCTTTTGACAGCTCAGCTCCGTCAAGGCCCGAGCAAGCATCAGGACGTGGCGTCGCAGCCAATGGGATGTTTTGGTGGTACAGACGCCGCCGCATTTCTGGCTGAATGGGTTATTTGACGCTTTCGCATTCAAATAAACAAATATCGAAATGCGCCACGCAGTGACATCATAGGGAAAGAAAAAAAAGTTAAGAGTGGACACTCCCATACACCCCAGCGGCCCAATCGACCCTAGCGCGCCTGGCGGTTGATGAGAGCAACTGGCCTGCACTTCCTGTTTCGGCTTCGCAGGCGCGAAATTTGGGTTACCCGTCGTAACCGACGTTGGGCTGTAGCGGAAGCTTGTCCTTTCAGACCACTTTTACTCACCCAAATGGCAACGCTTTTATTTGTCGTTTTGATTTTGCGATGCAATATTTTGTCTAATTCAATATTTGGTGTGAATTGAGGTCGTGACGCAATTTTTATTTCGATTAAGTTGTAACAGATGGAGATAGAGGTAATCATAATTCACTACGACTTTATCCATCGCGCTTGTCTTCTGTGTTTTGGTACAAGCGCTCATATGTATCAGAGAGACACAGTTTCCGCAATGTTTTTATTCCAAAGTAAGATAGGCTTCTTCTGGGTCCTGCCGTTGTCAAAGCACCACGACACACAGCACTAGCTGCCGTAGCTTGGACCGCCGGACGGCATGACAACAGCACGGTCTGAAAATGTCAATAAGTGCACGCTTCGTTAATTACCAAAAACGTATGTACAGGTGATAACTGTACCAGGAAATCGCTTTGAATGCATAGCGAACCGATGCACAATATAAAACCACCGACACATCCTGACCTCTGCCCCATATAACTCGGGCTTACAAGGATAAATGTTAAGACCCCGTACAGGGGTGTTCAAAAGTTCCCAGGCCGCCGTCCTATGTAATCCCATGGCATCGCGGCTTGTGAACTTTTGAACACCCCTCTACGTACTCAGTATAAGGAGTACATTGGCAGGCGAAATAGCAGTTCACATAAGCGTGGTAAAGATAAATTAGAAGCGTCCAAATACGAGGCCTTTGTTCAAATGCGCGCCACGCCACGCCTACGCAACAATACGTTGTTAATGTCTTCCGCCAAGACAAAAATGATAACGAACCGAAAATCACTAGAATACGCAGTATTTCCCAACACGGCCGCCGCAATAAGTACATGCAGTAGTCATTGGTGACTTTTCCCCACCGTTACTTTTCTGTATAAACAATCCGCACGGACGTATACACCAGCGTCCGTCGGTGCGCCGTAGATACACACCTCGCTGCAGTACAAAACGCAATAACCTATGCTCGCTGTTTATGTCACATGCTATTGTTTGCAAGCAATATCATTAAAATATTCAGGAGCCCTTACTCTATAAGGGAAACGAGCAAGCAATGCTTGGCTACAGCGTGCCTAACGTCCTGCTTTTCTTTATTTAGGTAGCGCCCGTCCCCGGAACGCCGTTTTTGGTCTGGATCGGCGTGGCGTTTTTTATGTTCTTTCCAGCGTTCATCAGCCTCTAGAACGGGCCAACGAAAAGACCGTCAACCGTGACGCGATCATTTAAACGCGGGTTAGAAATTCAATTTTCTCGAAACCGGAATTTTCCTGAAATGTGCAATTCATGATATTGACTTTAGGCGTTGTCCAGCAGATGGTTTTTAGTCCGCCAACACTAACTATTTCTATGGAACGCCGATACCGTGGTTATCGCAAACAGCGCTGGGCAAGAACGGTTTGCTCTCGCAAACCGAGCCGCAGCGTCTCGATGGCGTCTGACATGCTGAGTCTCAGTGCAGTGCACAGCCGTGAACCGGTGCAAGTTAATGGCAGCTTCGCGTTGTTATGATTTTCACGGAACGCAACCAACAAAGATTATTCCGTTCTCGGCGGGCGTAGCAAGAACGTACATGGTACAGCCCTCTCGCTACGCATTTCTTGAGGGGGCATGCTTTTCGCATTGTTTGCGCCTAGCCGCCTCATTAGAGCCACAAACTGGTTTTTTAGCGAACCTCATCGCCCTCGCAAGTCAGTTACTCCAGGCTTCGCTTGAAAACATGTCTCACCTGTCTCACACAGGAAAACACCACCGCAGCCGATGTTCACGAAACCTTCCCGCTGGCACGTCGCTGGTACACGAATCGTTGATTTTTTCTCGATCGACAAATGGTGATTGGTGTTGATGGCAGTACGGATGAAGAACAAGAAGCACGGTAGTTGTCTTGGATAAATTCTGTTTTCATGCATAAGAAACACGCCAAATTTGGGCGTATAATTATTATTTTGTAAAACGATTGAGCAGAATTCACTACATTTCCTGTTATTTGGGCCTGCGTCCTCTGGCGTTTGGTGAGAGCACTAGTTTGTTACGCAGCCGTGACGCAGTTCCTGAGGCCAGATTTCTCGGAGTGTCCGCTCTTATTCTTTTTCTTTCTCTATGGTGACAGTAGGCGGAAGGTTGTGGAGAGCACGCGTACCCCGCGTATAGCCTTCGCAGTGCAACGCACAAGGCTATCTTTGATTGCCGATAATTTTGCATCGACTGAACTATCTGGAGGACTTCTTCTTGCAATGTATTTCCGAAATACTTTATGATAATTTGGAATGCCTTTCTCGACGTAGATGAATATTGTTTCAGGGCCCCTTATTGGGTTAGGGTGTTCGCCATGGGGCGAAGCAGACATCTGACAGGATCAAACATTTTCGCTGCTAATGGCGGTTACTGGGCAATAAAAAACTGATATTAAGGCGCATGTCATTCCATAGTTCGCATGTAAAATCCTGCACTGAAGAGCATATTCTTCAGGACATTCTAGATTCAGCTCGATACAGACTGGCTCCGAGGACGATCGAATACATGGAACGTAAGCGCAATTCAGTCACCACAGACTTGTTCAGACTGTTCAAGCGTGCTACTGCATCCATTGGAGAATAGTGCGTGGGTTCCAGGCCTGCTCAAGATTAATATTGCCGAGATCGTGAGAGGTACTGAATGTCCGAGATGTGAAAAGAAACAAAAACGAACGTTTCCTATACATTTCGAAATTTACATTTCCGATTTGTATCTCCCTTCGGTGGCACGGCATTTCACTGGAAATAACGTAACAGTGAGCACATCACACGAATCGCTGCGTTCATTAAAAAAAAAACTGGCTGCAGGAAAATAAAAATACTTTTCTCTCAGCAACTCCCTATGCATATTAATGACACCACACGGTCTTTAATTTTTTTTAGTAATATGCTAATCCATGGCTTTTGGTGACGGCAGGCGATGGAGAAGCGCTGCGGGCATGCCCCTCCTGAGCAAGGCTTGTTACGCTGGCGGCGGTTCCAAAGTGGCGATGAATATTCCCAGTCTGTATATCACGAAGACCTGCATCATACGGGAGAAAAATTTTACTGCAGAGATTCCGCAGTTATATTGTCACAGGGTGCGCAAGCATTATTTCCAGTCAGTCGCCTTGCACGCATACATCTCTTATTATTTCCCGTATTAATCATGAGTAGGCTTAAGTAATGTAATCAGAATTAATCTCATAATGCTTTAGATGTCTTTATTAAAATATTATTATTATAGCCATCATTATTCTTGACTGGGCATGGCGTAAGCTATGTAGTTGTAGTTATTTTTATTAGACGTATTTAATTCTAATTGTCCTTTCTTATACTGATTCTAGCTAATCATGTTTCCGTACTTATATTATGCTGAATAATTCTTCTGTCCCGACACGCTTCATTAACCTAATTAACTTACCCTATTTTTTAGTTAGGCTGACTATATTTATTTGCCCTCACTTTCTCGTCAATACGCTTAACTAGTTTCATCGTAATCATAATTCGTTACGTAATTTATTTATTTTATTTATTTACAGCATACTGCAGGCCGTGTGGCCGAAGCAGGAGGGGCATGGTAACAAATAAAAGTACATGTATAAAAGGCAGAATTGCAAAAATATGAAATTCAAGAAATGAAACAATATAACACGAAACAGCAATGTTAGTTAAGGAATACTAATAATATGAGTTTGAATTAATTCAGGTGAGTTCAGATGATGGAAAGGGATGAGGTTCCATTCTTCTATGGTTCGAGGAAAGAATGAAAATTTAAAGAGGTTTGTCCTGGCAACGTAAGGGGAGAGAGCGAGGGGGTGGGAATGACGGGTTTTCCTGGATGCGGAAAGTGTTATGTATGGACTAGGATCTAAAGAAAATTTACGGTTTATCAAGGAGTAGAGGAACTGCAGGCGTATTATTTTTCTCCTCGTTTGAAGGGTGTGAAAGCCATTTGTCCGCAGTAATTCAGAAACAGAATCTTCTCGGCCGTATTTGGAAAAAATAAAACGTATGGCTCTTCTCTGTATCCTTTCAAGGGCGTAAATGTTGATTTTGGTAAACGGGTCCCAAATAACGCACGAGTATTCCAATTTGGGTCGAATAAATGTGGTATAGGCTAAGGATTTTACTTCATGGGATGCATGTTTAAGCTTATGGCGAATAGACATAGCTTTCTGAAAGCAGCGGAGGCGGTAGCAGCAACATGGCTATTCCAATTTAGGTTGTTAGTAATTGTAGTTCCAAGATACTTGTACTCGCTCACTTCGGCCAAGGGATCTTGGCCAATAGAATAAGTAAATTTTAGGGGTAGTTTTTTGTTTGTTATACGTAGAAGCACAGATTTATCTGAGTTAAGTTTCATTCCCCACTTGTTGCTCCACTCAAGAATGTTCTTTAAGGCTAAATGAAGAGATAGTTGATCATGAACTGTATTAATATCGTTAAAAATGGTACAGTCGTCTTTGAACAGACGAATATTGACAGGGTCCTCTATTACATCAACTATGTCGTTACAATAAATAAGAAATAGTAGCGGGCCAACGATGCTGCCTTGAGGCACGCCAGAGGTTACCGAAAGAGAATCAGACTGCTGCCCATCAATCACTACGTACTGTTTGCGACGCGTCAAGTAAGCTGAAACCCAGGACAGGATAAAGGCAGGAAGACCAAGGAATTCTAATTTATAAATTTATTTGTCGTGAGGAACTACATCAAATGCTTTTTGAAAATCCGAAAATATCACATCCACTTGGCCAGCCTTGTCAAGGACAGAAGCAAACGAGTGAATGACTGTGCTTAATTGGGTGACTGTCGAGAGCCCCTTCCTGAAGCCATGTTGGAAAGGAGATAAAATGTTACGCTTGATTAAGAAATCATTAATGTAGTCAGCAACAATGTGTTCAATTAATTTACAAGAAGAGGATAATATGGAAATCGGACGGTAATTTAGAACTGAGCTTGGGTCACCTTTTTTTAATATAGGGACAACACTTGCTACTTTCCAATCGAGCGGAAGTACCGCGGAATGTAGAGAGGCCTGAAAGATTACTACAAGGAATTTACTTAAATATTCCGCATAACGTCGAAGGAAGGTGTTGGGAATGCCGTCTGGACCAACAGATGATTTTACTTTTAACCGGAGGAGCATGTTAAGTACACCTCCATGAGAAATGTTAATGTCAGAAGAGCAGGATGGTGAAGTTTGGAAAGAGGGTTCAGTTGGTGGTGAGAAGACACTGTCGAAATAAACAGCGCAAATTTTACGTAGAGCGCAGGCAAAAATGACGCACTCGGCGCTTGTGTATGTCTTCTTTCCCTACGGTCTACGTAAAAGTCGCGCTGTTTATTGCCACCATGCGTGGTTGCAACTAGCCCAAATACCTGATGTCCAACGCAATGTCCATTACGCTTCCTGACCCTTCAATGGTCTTAAGTAGTCTCCTTTAGGTGTAAATAATATCACCTAAATTAATCCTACTGGTCTTTTGTTAACGTTAAAAACTCTTATTACAGCTTCAATATTCACGATATGGAGCCACAATAATAAATCTAACAAGTGATGCGTAGTCTTAAGGCATCCTCATACACACACCCTTAGGGTCCCATGTATGCCTATCTAGCGAACTGTGTCCGGTATTAGACAGAAAGACGGAGGGGCGGACTTATTTCTGAGGGAAGAAGCTCCGGAATGCTTTAGTATTAACGGGTTGTGCAGACCCAACGCAAATCTTGGAATCTGCGTGAGGGAAGCTTACATTAGGAGGTGATTCGAACGCCCTAAACGTGACAAATTTAATCCTGGCAGAGACCTACCATTTATGACATTGTCCGACATGTTTTTGGACTGGCACCGTATATATTTAGACTGTCTCCGGAGTCGGTCTAATTTTTATTGCACATTGTCCGCGGGTTGGGTCTGAGTCGGAGCATGGGCGCTATAACGTAAAACTATTCCAAACTTTTCTATTCCAATTTTGCAATCAGCCTTCCGCGATTGGTCAAAAACTTTTTGGACCATCCCCATTTCACCTGTCTGTCACGCGACGTCACGAAAACCGCGATAGTTCCCCATCTGATATAGCGTGTACACACTGATTATGTATGATTTGACGGAAAAAAGAAAAACAGTTATTTCTGATTCGACTCCTTTTCGCCATTAGCCCTCGGCTATTGGTAAAAAGTTTTCGGGCTGCACCCGCTTCACATTCTTGTCACAGGACGTCACAAAACCGCAAGAACTCACCGCGTCAAAGTGACGTGTACGCGATAAAGATGCATTATTATGCCGAACAAAACTGAATGTTCTTCTGAATAGCCGCAGGCTGTCCCGTTCCGAAAGGAATAAAAGATGGCTGCCGCCGAGCGCTCAGGCACTGGCTACTCGCACCTGTCGAAGAGCATGGGTTTATTTGCGTGCAATAAAACTTTCTACGTGGCCGTGTAACATTTTCGAGCACTTTCGGTCCGTTTGCGACCTCGTTCTGCCAACTCTCCTTTGCTGAGGATCCGTTTTAGCGTCATTCTTATGCTTCCTTTGCATGCCTCCGCGATTGTCAACGAGCCACCGCAAGCTAAGTAAAGGAAAGCGGACCAATCGCAGACGCCGGCACCACCCTCTTCATCCGGTTATCGATTTTCAGTGCAGTGGCTCGGCCCTATCGAATCCCTTTCCACTTGAGCGTGCTCCTCGCCTCTTGTGAGCCAATGAGATAAGACAAGCCGCTCAGTGTAGGCAATGTCATTCGTTTTTCAAGCAAACAAAAGTTTGCTTGAGGTTGATGCAGTTGTCCTTACAAATGTCGAACCTGCAGAGTTTACTATTACGTTGTCCCTGGAATAGGCCTAGCTATCGTTAAACCTGATCTAAGAATGGTTCATTTTTCATTGTATCATCACAAGAATTTGCCCAGATTTCATTACACCTTTCCCGGGACCGACACTTTTCCTCACGTCAGCGACTCGCCCAGATTAATAGGATCCTCGCAGTTCTTGTATAGCAGTCCCCATTATCGGCAAAATCTACATGACCCTATGGCGGTCGTCGATGACGGAACCATGACTTCCAGCCCACAGGGCGCAACGCGCACCGTTAGACTCGCTCGGGTGTTTGAGTAATGTTTGGGCGCCGGCGGAGCGCCCGCGTCGTTCGCTGCCAACGTCTCTCCGCTTGTGATTTGCGCACCGCGGAAGACACGCAGCTAAGAAGGCAACGTTGTCTTTCTTTTCAGCAACGTGCTTTCTTTCTTGGAATTAAATCAAGCCGTCTTTCAGCTCACGGAGTGCCCATGTTTTCGCTCTCGCTGGGGGTGAGCACGCTGCAGCACTTTACGCGATCGGTGGAGCTCTTACTGCACATGTTGTGTGGCCAGCCATGCTTATTTTTACAGTGTCGCCGGAATGATCCTCGTTTTCGAGACACGTTATCCACAATTCGCGGAGCTTTTATTAAGCGTTGTACGCGATGAGCCATATCTTCATTAAAAACTCCGAGATCGGTCGTGCTTTATTTACCGATGTTTGTTGAACGGCGCTGTTTAATGTGGGGCTTTTTCCGGGACCGGCCCAATTTACAAGGTGAGTAATTGACCACGCAGGCGCGCTAAGCCTACGGAAAGATTGGAATGAAGTCTTGGCGTTGTTACAGCCATTCTACGCATGAAACCACATATTTTATGCAGTGATGGTATTTGTTGTTCCATCACGTGCTTTGTTGAGAAAATGTCGGTAAGTAGCACATGTGCAGCAGCAGTACAGGTCGCTGCATGTGGTTGTCCCTCGAAGATACCGTTCCTGCAGTTTTCAGCCGAAAAAAAGAAATAATGAACGAGCATGACATTCAACAGATGAGCCAATGTGTGCAATATTGTTGCAGGTAGAAACGTCGCTTGACAATATATTTACAAAATATAAGCATCAGGCAGAAGACCGGCATTCAGAAGATGGAGCCGGTGCACACGACTATCGGCTACCGTCGTCTTCGCGGACCTCTCATTATCGTTCGCTGCTGCAGCGCCTTGTAGCACGACCGCCTCTCGGCAAAGGCGCTGTCCCGGCGCTTGGTAGGTTTGAGTGATATCGCTTCAGTCAAGCGACGTGAACGATATCAGAGTAGGGTCGTGGTGTGGAGGTATCGAGAGGTTGTAACTCCTAGGTCACGGCTGCTACCTCTCACAAGACGCGGTATGGGCCTGTAGCGCGAAATCAACTTCTCACAAAGTCCAACTCGCCGTACTGGTTTCCAAGGAGCCTAATGTCACCAGGGTTATAGTGGGAATCGCGGTGACGATCACTGCGTCGAGAAGGAAGTCAGCGACGTCGGTGGCACATCTGGTAGGGACAGCCCGCATGATCGCGTGCCGGGTGGTGTAGTTTGTAGCAACTGCTATTCACTTGTTCCCACTAAGCGATAGAGAAAAAGGGCCAAGGAGATCAAGACCAACCCGTAAGAGTGGCGCAGATGGTATTTCCATGGACTGAAGACGGCCAGCTGGTAGAGCTGCTGTTTTTTTTCGGTGCTGACAACATTTACAGCCGGCGACGTAATGGCAAAGGGAATGCTAAATACCGTGCCAAAAGAAACGACGCCGAACACGATCATATGCCTTTGACAGTTCCAAATGGCCAGCGGTTGGGACACCGTGCCACTGTGCAAGTACAGTCTCACGCATATGCTTGGGAACGGCCAGTGGTAGTTTAGGGCCATATAGGTGCATGTTATAACGGTACAATATGCAATCATGCAGCACAAACATACCCGAAGAGGGGCGACTTGTCAGGTCCGTCAGGCTGAGAATGTTCTCTCTCAGGTAAGGGTCACGTCGTTGCTCATCAGCGATGTCAGCAAGCGCAGTAAGCGCAAGGACGCAGGTTCACTCGGCGGCCTTAGGCTGGCCTGACGGGTCAACTGGATGACGTGACAAGGAATCAAGGTCCTCATGAAGTAGGCCTGTCTGTCTTATACATCACTGTGTAAGAGTGCCCTAGAGCCGTAAAGCCCACCCACCAAGGCGTCCAGCAGGATCTTTTAAAGACGAAAAACAGCATAAGGCGTGGTGATCGGTGATAACTGTGAGCGGCAGTCCATAGAGGTTCGGGCGAAATTTACGTACTGTGCAAACGAGGGGAGAGGGCATTCACGTTCGGAGATCGAGTAATTGCGTTCGGCTGTTGACAGAAGACAGCGAGTGTAAGCAATGACACGGTCACAGCCGTGCTGTCGTGCCACAACAGCGCCGATACTGTGGCCGCTGGCGTCGGTGCGAACCTGCGCTGGGGCGAACATGTAAAAGTGGCCGAGAATCGGTGGCGACGTGAGTTGCGCCGTCAGCTAAGCGAATGCACAAGCTTGGTCGGGACCCCAGACAAAAGTAGACTCTTCCTAAAAAGTCCTGTTAGAGGGCCTGCGATGTCAGCAGTACTTCTCACAACTCTGCGGAAATAGAAGCAGAGGCCTGCAAAGTTTGGAATCTCGATTACGCAGATGGGCACAGGGAAATCCTTCACCGCGTGAATTTTCTGTGGATCGAGACGAACGCCAGAAGAGTGGGCGAGGTGTCCAAGCACAATAATATACCGGCGGCCGAAGTGACATTTCATCGAATTGAGCTGAAGTTTCGCCTTACGGGACACTGAAATAATTTTGGAGGGACCCTCGAGGTGTGTGTAAAACTTCGACGAAAAGACAATGACATTATCAAGGTAGCAGAAGCAGAATGCACCACTTTGAGCCGTGAAGGGGGGCGTCCATCATTCGTTCGAATGTGGCGGGAGCATTGCATAGCCGGAACGGCATCACCTCAAACTGATAGAGCCCTTCAGGTGTAATCAAGGCCGTCTTTTGGCGATCCCTCTCCTCAACTGCAATCTGCGAATACCCGGAACGAAGGCCTACTGACGAAAAATACTTGGAGCCACCGAGACCGCCAAAGATATATATATATATATATATATATATATATATACCCTTTCTTTCCTTGTTCTGGTATGCTTGTTCTCAACTTACTACTGTTTTAAGGCCTTTTTCTCCTAATTCCGTGTGACCATGTTTCCATTACCCGTTTTTATTGTATATGAATGGATGTTATTTCCACCTTCTGAGTGAATTGTATTGATGACTTGTATTATTGAATTGGATTTTGAATTGCAATTTGAATTGCAGTGAATTGCCTCTTTTCTTACCGTAGTATGCTATACTTTCGTATGACATTTTAATTGGTTCAAGGAATTTGTTCTGTCATTGCTTTCTGCCTTACATCACGATAATCTTGGTTTGATTCATTTCCGGAAAATGGAATTGATCTATCAGGGTGTAATGTGTACTGTACTGTGTATCATGTCTGTTTCTTTTTCCGATGTAAGCAATGGCACTATACTGCTGTCAAGCCCGTGGGGGCCTGCGGCTTTGTCAAGTTGACATTTATGACAGCTTTTATTGCTGGCCTCCAGTGTCATGCACTCTACATGTGACACAAGCCAAGACATTATTATTACATCCGAGGTAAGAGGCACACGTCTCTGTTTGTTATTTGGTTAAGATTCCGGTAGTCTATAGAGAAGCGCCAGCTGTTGTCCTTCTTTCGAACGCGCGCGACAGAAAATACCTATGGGCTTGAAGAAGGTTCGATGATATCACGGGCAAGCATTTTGTCAACTTCCTTTTCTATAACTTGGCGCACAGCGGAGGACACACGATAGGGGCGTTGGTGTATGGGTTTGTGATCGCCGGTATGAGTCCGATGATTAACAACTGTTGTTTGATCCAGTGGTCGGTAACTGGGATCAAAATTGTCCTGGTACGACATGAGCAGGCCCCGAAGTGCATGTACGTTTTCGTCCGGAAGGTCAGTGGCGATCGGCTTCGTTGTTACCTAACATCATGGGGTTCGAGTCAATAGCAGCAGGAGGCGGTGCAGCAGGCTCATTTAGGACGGAAATATGATAGTCGGAGGTTGTAGCTACGGTTGCAAGAGAGACAGAGAGAGAGAGGGCTCTTTATTAGAAAAACATAATTTTGCCGGCGCGTATATAACCGCTGGCATGCTACTCTGTATAGGGATGGGGAATGGGATTAAAAGATTCCAGAACAGAGTGGGAGAGAGATACCCGGGCGTATTACCTGAGGGCATAGCCCAAATTCACAATAAGAAGACGTGCGGCATGCGGCATTGCTCTTTATACTGATGACCGAGTGCAGAAACATGACATTCTGCGAACAGAGGAAGGTAGCATTGGGGGACACGATATAATCGCCGTCGTCCTCAGGGGGATCAGGAGAGACGCCGATGTACGTCACGACTAGATGTGGTAAGCGACTGTAATCGGTGGAACACAGCCCAATCGGCATAGGAGCAGAAGGTTCAACGACTTGGGGTAAGGCAAATTGGATAACCGCTACAGAGCAGTCAATAAGAGCTGAATGTGCCGAGAGAAAGTCAAGTGCTAACATCATTGCCGGTGGGCACTGATCCAAGACGTAAAACAAAAGTGATACATGGTGTCTTGCCACAGTGACACGCGCTATACACAACCAAACAACAGCCAGAGTCGCACTATCGACTACGCGGACTACAGCGATTGGAGCAGGAGTAAGAACCTTTTTCAGGGAAATGCGGATGTATGATTTGATAACCGATATGTGGGCGCCAGTGTCCATGAGAGCGATGACAGGTAAACGGTCCACGTCTACGTTGACGAGGTTGTGATGTCCAGGTAATGCGAACAGAGGAGTTTCGGGTCGGCTCGACGTGGCATGCTCACCTCTCGGAGCTGCGCCATCAGTTTCTCGATGAACGGCGGGAGAATGGGGGAACAAGGAGAGCGAGGACGCAGAGTTGAGTGGGGCAGGTGTCGGGATGGCGAAGGGGAGCGGTTTCACCGTGCTGGTCATGGTGGAGGAGCGCTGGCATCGTCATTGTGTACCGGCACTCGGGAACTACCTCCTGCACGTCGGATGTTTCGATAGCTCGGCCAAGGTGGTGAGTTCCAAGCACTGCTACAGGAGAGGGAAATGTGTCCAACGTGTCACAACAGAAGCAGATGGGCCTTTCATCGGAAGTGCGCCGTTCTGCAGAATTCTGATAACGACGACGAACGGTTGGGCTTTTGTATAACTCAGGTACGGCGGGCGGGCTTTAGTGAAGTTTGTTGACTAGGTAAAGCGTCTGTAATCCTACGTATGCTAGCTCTTGGTGAACAGGGGTTTGGATAAGCGAAATGTTTGCATGAGACTCGTCGGGTGTACGCACCTGAAGGAGAACTGCGAAGGCAGCTTCAATCTCGCGGCGGATAATGCACACACTATTGTCGGGTGCAGCAGGAACGGGTGGAGCGGGTGGGAGGAGGACGTACTCGCAGGCAGATGTCGCAGCCGTGTTCGGAAGACGCCTAAAGTTCGGGGTAACGTGGCGACATTTTGCTTCTTCATCGACACTGGCTTGGCGTTCTTTGGCCATACCTGGCCCTTGCGCCAATGAACACCATACATTCATTCATATTTAGGCACACTTAATTAAGGTAGAGTTCATTAAGTCACTCGAACCCAGGACATCTAGCGGGAGAAAACAATAGGAAATACCAACGCCTTGGAATGAGAATGAGAACTCACGAGATATTTATCCAATATCTCGTGAGTGCGGAGGCTTTCACTTTCATCCTTTATACCGCATACTAAATGTGAACATCAGTTTTTTTTTAGTCGAGCCATAAGGAGCAAGCAAACAACTGCACGAAGGGCAGCCCAGGGGAAGTTATGCGTAGCTAGTTCTTAATCGAAGTAATGATATAATAAATATATGTCAGAAAAGTGCATGGAAAAAAAACTGACAGCAGTTTGGATACGAACGATGATACTTTTATCCACGCGGTGCTATTACCGATCGCATGCCTAATGTGAAGACGCGGGTTTGAACTCTACCTGTAGCAAATTTTCTTATACACTTGCATTCTCATTTATTAATCACTTCAGTATCTCTCTTAAGAGCTAGCTCCACATGCCTTCCCCTGGGCTGTCCTTCATGTCATTCTCGCCGGCTCCTTTTGACTTGACTAAAAATTCTAGTTCATCAGTTTTATTTCCACTCTCCATTCCATAGGGACAGTCCGGAGGCCGGCAGCTTCGAAGCCTGTGGGTTGCATGTATTGTTTTATTGATCCGTCATCTTCGCAAGAACGTTTACGTACTAGGTGACGCCTATGGTAGATAGGATGTTCTGCCTCCACTGCTATGGCCAAGAGTGGTGGCGCTGGCTAACACCCCCGGAATTTGTTCTAGTAGACAAGCATGAATACACCAGAATGTGGATGACAAGACGGTCTCGTGGCAGCTAGATTGGTAAGAGAACTGCACGCCTATTGCGACGACCTGCATACAATTAAACTAGGTATGTACTTCATGACATTGTTGGCTTCTTAAGACTATATATATATATATATATATATATATATATATATATATATATATATATATATATATATATATATTTATAGAGAGAGAGAGAGAGAGAGAGAGAGAGAGAAAGAGAAGGAGGACAACGAAGAAGGCGTACTGCTTCATCGGAGCTGTTGTGCTGGCTGGCGTGTTAATAGTGACAAAATTGGTGGGGTGGTGTTGTGTACCATCCTCTGCACTAATCTCTCCCCCCGACGCGTCAAGTTCCGGCCACCATTCACACAGTTCCACAGGAAATTCTGGTACTTCCCCAAAGTCGCCACTTGCAAGGGCTACCTCCAGAATACGTCCTGTTTAGCCTGGTAAGAATGTCCACCACAGAAGTACGTCAGGCGCAAGAGAGCGACACAGTTTAACCGACTTCTACCACGATTGTCTTCTACGCAGCACGAGTTCCGAAGTAATTTCGTGGCGACGTGTGCGAGGACTTGGAGGATTGGCTTAAACACTTTCACCAAGTCGCCGCAGTCAATGAATGGGATGGCTGTAGGAAACTGCGCTATGTGTACTTTGCCCTTGAAGACTGCGCTCGCAAGTGGTTCGAGAATCATGAGCGTTCTATCACTAGATGACAAGAATTTAGACGACAGCTCCGCGAGACACACAGCAGCCGAGAAAGGAAAGAAAATGCCGAGCAGATTGTGCATAGTTGCTTTCAGAAGAAAAATAACAGCGTTGTCACGCTTGTCGAGGACATGTCGCGTTTAGTCCGACGTGCTGAGCCAGGTATAACCGAGACCAAGAAAGTCCGTCTCATAATGCGACGTGTGAAAGAACAACTCTTCGCTAGACTCATGCGCAACCCTCCAGCTACCTTCGCTAAGTTCATAAGTGAAGCAACGACAATGGAGCGAGCGCTGCATCGACCTTCCCAACAGTACGATCGCGAAAGCACCGTCGGCGCTGCGTCAAGTTTAATCTGCGGGCGTGAGTTAGCAGCACTCCGAGGGCTTGACCGAAGCGTTGTGCGCGAAGAGCAGGAGGAGGAAGAGCAGGATGGAACTTTATTATTGCAGAAACCGTTGCGTGGTTTATTCCTGGGTGGTTCCCTATGACAGGGCTTCACTGGCGATCGCGGCTCACCGGGCCTGGTGGAGAGTCGTCAGTTGGCGTCCCAGGTCCAGTTCCGAGAGTCTCGCTTCCCAAGATCACATACTGAGTCCCTGAGCTGTAACTCACGGCGAAATTGCGTCGCCCGGACATTCGGTGCATTCGCGTATTATGTGGGCGAGTATGTCCCTGGTGTAGCAACCGCACAGCGACACTCACCAAGAGCAGGAGGAAGTTCGCAAAGCTGCTAATATGCCGACTGTTACTGCGGTTTTTGACATATTTCGTGATGAAATGAGTACCCTCACCCACCCATTTGCACCAACGCGACCGGAAGCTCCACTTCTGACACATGCCCAAGCCTTACGGAGCAACCTAACCATCTACAACACGACACTTGCCTTCCACTGTTTTAGCTCTTCCACGTCAATTTCCAGCTACCAAAAGACGCGAACAATTGTCGCCTTCCCGACAACGACGAACAAACGCGAGGTTTGCCGTTTTTGGGGAATTTGATCGTGCAGCCGTCACTTCATACTACTTTTTTAATATAGCCCAGCCCTTGCATTATTTCACAAAGGACAATGTTGCTTTTGTTTCGCGCCCAAAGCAACATCGCGCTTTTGGCGACCGACAACGATGACTTCAGACGCCCCTAATTTATGTTACTTCAACGAAGATGGCGATACTGAAGTGCACATAGACGCCAGCAATGGCAGCCTCGAAGATATCCTTGTGCTGCAGCAAGGAGGTCTCCAAAGAGTGATCGCCTACGCTAGCTGTACCTCGTCAGCGGCCGAAACGAACTACTCGACTACAGAAGAAGACTGCCTCGCTGCCATATGGTTCTTGCCCATGTTCCGACTATATTTGCATTGCCTGCCATTCAAAATTGCCAGCAACCACCATTCGTTGTGTTGACTTCCCGATCTAAAAAGACCCATCAGGCCAACTCCCAAGCTCGAGTCATCGTCTTCATGAGTTCAGCATTATGGTTGTGTGTAAGTCGGGACGCAAGCCCACAGATGCGGCCTTTCTGTCCCACGCTCATGCAGAAGCAACTCCGCCTGAACTATCTTCCGATGACAGTTTTGTCTACGCGATCACCGTGTCTGATTTGGCGGAGCAACATCATGATGACCCGGATTTTCGCCCGCTCGCCGAACAGCTTGAGGGCCAACTGACGCAGGCACCACGGAGATTCAGACGCATAATTTGGTCCCTTTTCTCGCCAACAACGTCTTTAGAAGGAAAGCTTTGACTACAGCTGTCCAAAGAAGGGCGCCGACTACGGATCTTGAACAGCTTCCCTCCTTGAGTGGCGTTGAAGCTAGCAGAGGATAAGGCGAAATGACATTAGCTTACGGCAAATATCCCCTGGTAATTTGAAAGTACCGCCACTCTTTGAACTCTGCCGCCGCCGCGCTACCTCCTCGACTCCTCCTCGCCCCTTGCGCGTCCCCCCCACCCCGAGGCAAGCAGTTTTCCCCCCGTTTTTCTGCACGACGATTGGTCTCCCTGCCGTTGCCTTTGGAAATGCGCGGATCTTGCGTTTTCTTTGTGTTTTTCTTTTCGTTAGCGCCATATTTCTCCGTAGCTCGACTAGCTCTGTGCCTAAACTCGGCGTAGCGAACATTGTACGCTGTGTTTCGTGCAATATGTGCTAGCTCTATGCCGTGCTGTTGAGCATATAACTGCAACAAGAAGCCTGAAGATGGTTATGCCATTTTCGTGATACCACAAGGAAAGCATGACGGCTTGTCAAAGAAGCAGTGACTGCATAACATTGGCGGAAACAACGTTGTTCCGAGAAAGAACAGCATTTTTTGCGATGTGAAGCGTCTTTCTTATTGCTCCTGCCAAAGCATCCCGTAATACTGCATTTTTTTTATATTCTTCTGGCCTGCTCACCAGCGTTTTTGTTGCGCCAAATCGTACGTTGCATTAAAATGCGGTGTCCTCAGTATGCTCAATATTCGCGCCGGCTCTATACCGTCGCAGATTGCCAACTGTTATTCAGTCTGAAACGCAGCACTATAGATTCTTCTTTCCGCTGTCAACATTTATGCGCGAAGATACATCCTCTCGATCGCAATTTTCGCGATTGTTAGAATCCGTTCCGTGTTTTACTGAAAATTTATATAGTGGCTTGTAGTGGAGGTGTTACCTCTGGCTTATGTCAATCTTTGCTTCAGTCAGTTGGAATGAATGCTAGCCCTGAAAAAATTATAGGAAAGTATACCCGTGGTATTGCAGGGGATGAGCGCTAGCTAGTTCACATTGCATTTTTTTTAATTCTAAGGCAACAGCCCTTAGATCTCTACGTTTCAAGGTCGTGTTGTGAAGATAATATATAACGTGACCCAAGCAAGGCCAGAGGCGGCCCAAAGCATGTCCACCTCTGTATAATAGTATGATTAACCAAGTTAATTAATGATTCATTAGTGATAAGGTTAAGGTGAATTAGGGAAGATAAAGGTGATTAGCGCGCATTAAGGAGGATTAGAGTGGATCAAGGTGCATGAATAAGGATTAAGGTAGATGAAAGAGGATTTAGGTGGATCAAGGAAGATTAAGGTTGTAAAGCCTATTGTAAAAAACCTTAATCAATACTAATCCTTCATGCACCTTTATCGGCCTTAATCGTCCTTCATGTACCTTAATCGACATTAATTCACCATAATCTACTTTCATACCCCTTCATTGCCCTTACTCCACCCTAATCCTTCTTAGTGCCGCTTAATCCTCCTTAATCCGCCCTAATCTTCATTCATTCACTTTAATCCACCCTAATCCACGATAAGGAAAATAGAGGAATTCCGGATCAAGCTACAGAACAGGTATTCGGCTTTAACTCAGGAAGAGGACCTTCGTGTTGAAACATTGACCGACATTCTTAGGGCATGATTAACGAGTGTGCAATAGAAGTCCGTGGTAACTCCGTTAGACAGGATATCAGTAAGCTATCGCAGGAGACGAAAGATCTGATCAAGAAACGCCAATGTATGAAAGCCTCTAACCCTGCAGCTAGAATATAAGTGGGAGAACTTTTCAAGTAAATCAACAAGCGCAAGACAGCTGACATAAGGAATTATAATATGGATAGAATTGAACATGCTCTCAGGAACGGGGAAGTCTAAAAGCAGTGAAAAAGGAACTAGGAATAGGCAAGAATCAGATGTATATGTTAAGAGACAAAGCGGGCACTATCATTACTAATATGAAGGAGAAAGTTCAAGTGGCTGAGGAGTTCTATAGAGATTAATACACAACCAGTGGCACCCATGAAGATAATGATGGAGAGAATAGTCTAGAGGAATTTGAAATTCCACAAGTAACGCCGGAAGATGTAAAGAAATCCTTGGGAGCTATGCAAAGGGGGAAGGTAGCTGGGGAGGTTCAGGTAATAGCAGATTTGTTGAAGGTTGGTGGGCAGATTGTTTTAGTAAAACTGGCCACCCTGTATACGCAACGCCTCATGACCTCGAGCGTACCGAAATCTTGGAACAGCGCTAACATAATCCTAATCCATAAGAAAGGGGACGCCAAAGAATTGAAAAAAATATAGACCGATCAGCTTACTGTCCGTGCCTACAAAGTATTTACTAAGGTAATCGCAAATAGAATTAGGAACACATCAGACTTCGGTAAACCAAAGGAACAGGTAGGCTTCCGTAAATGCTACTCAACAATAGGTCATATTCACACTATCAATCACGTGATAGAGAAATGTGCGGAATATAACCAAACCATATATATATATATATCTTTTATTGATTACGAGAAAGCGTTAGATTCAGTCTAAACCCCTGCAGTCATGGAGGCATTACGGAATCAGGGTGTAGACGAGCCGTACGTAAAAATACTGAAAGATATCTATAGCGGCTCCACAGCCACCGTAGTCCTCCATAAAGAAAGCAACATAATCTCAATAAAGAAAGGCGTCAGGCAGGGAGATACGGCCTCTCCAATGCTATTCACAGCGTGTTTACAGGAGGTATTCAGAGACCTGCATTTGGAAGAAGTGGGGATACGATTTAATGGAGAATGCCTTAGTAACTTGCGATTCGCTGATGATTTTGCATTGCTTAGTAACTCAGGGAACCAACTGCAATGCATGGTCACGGACCTGGAGAGGCAAAGAAGAGGGCGCGTCTAAAAATTAATGTGCAGAAAACTAAAGTAATGTTTAACAGTCTCGGGGAACAGAACAGCAGTTTACGATAGGTAGTGAGGCACTGGAAGTGGTAAGGGAATACATCTACTTAGGACAGGCAGCTACTGCGGATCCGGGTCATGAGACCAGGAGAATAATCACAGAGATAAGAATGGGCTGGGGTGCGTTAGGCAGGCATTCTCAGATCATGAATAGCTGGTTGCCATTATCCCTTAAGAGAAAAGTGCATAACAGCTGTGTATTACTAGCACTCACGTGCGGGGTAGAAACGTAGAGGCTTACGAAAAGGGTTCTACTTAAATTGAGGACGACGCAACGAGCTAGGGAAAGAATGATGGGTGTAACCTTAAGGGATAAGAAAGAGTAGATTGGTTGAGGAAACAAACGCGAGTTAATGACATCTTAGTTGAAATCAAGAAAAAAAATGTGCATGGGCAGGACATGTAATGAGGAGTGAAGATAACCGATGTTCATTAAGGGTTACGGACTGGATTCCAAGGGAAGGGAATCGTAGCAGGGGGCGGCAGAAAGTTAGATGGGCGGATGAGATTAAGAAGTTGGCAGGGACGACATGCCACAATTAGTACACGACCTTTGCCCTGCAGTGGGCGTAACCAGGCTGATGATGATGAATCCAAGATCATTCCCCTAATGCAACATAATGCAGCTTCATCGGCTGTAATCCACTCTAATCCTCCTTAATGCGCCTTAGTCCTCCTTAATATATTCTATTCCGACATTGTTTTATTCCGCTCTAGTCCACCATATTCCTCCTTAAAGGACCTTAATCCACTTTCATCCACCTTAATCCACCCTAATCCCTCTTTATTCGTTTTAACCACCACAACGCTACCTAATGCGCCTTAATTCACCTTCGACTTTATACCACTATAATCATCCTCAAGGTACGTTAAGCATTCTTTATTCTTTTATTCTACCTTAGTACACCATATTCATTATTTCACCTTCATCCACCCTAATCCACCTTTATCTTAATCCACCGTAATCCTCCTTAATTCACCCTAATCCTTCTTTATTCGCTTTATTCCACCATAATTCTACATATTGCACCTTAATCCTTCGTCAATTACCCTAATCCATATTCAACGCCTTAAATCCACCACAATCCTCCTGAACACTCCTTAATCCACCCTAATCCTTCTTCACTCGCTTTAATTCGCCACAATCCTACCTAATCTACCTTATTACACCTTCATTCACCCTAATCCACCATCACCTTTAATCCACGTTAATTCTCCTTAATACGCCTTAATCCTCCTTTACCACCTAAATTTGTAATGCAATCACTAATCATTCGTTACTAGTTAATCGGTAACCACCTCTTATGCACGGCCGCACATGTTTTGGTTCGCTTCCGGCCTTTCTTCGGTCACGTGACATCTTCTGTAGCTCACAACGCGACCTTTAAACATAGATCTAAGAATTTCGCTTAATAAGCCACACACAAAGGGAGGTGCCACAAACAATATTAGATCACACGCACAAACTAAAGCATGTCATCATGTGGCAGAAAAATCGTCTGGCGTGTAGAACTCGCCTCAAAGCTCCCTTTACATTGCTATACCCCGTTCATATGAATTTAGGAAAAAAAAACAGCCTCCTCATCAACGTTGCCTTGAGCATTATCGATGCTCTTACAGTATTACTAGAAATTTTCAACACACCTGGGGCGCGCAACTGGCCAAAAATAGCATGCCTCTACAGGACGCTCTGGCCCACCCGCGGGAAGACAGAGAAAAAGCGTGCCGTGCGCAGGCGGCGGACGAGGAAAATCCACGAGGAATTCGCCGCGAGGAGGAGAGTGTCGCTACTTTCAAATTATCAAGGACTTTTACTCGCGGCCTCTTGGGTGCGCCGCGATGCAGCGGAGGCCAGCGCCAGCAGGTGATATTAGAAGGAGCCTGGTGCGCCGCTCCGTCGCCTCCTACATGAATCGTAGAAACGCTACAAAAGTGTTTTTTTTTTCGTTTGCGCGTAAGAGAAGTATGTTTCCTCCTTTATTCAAGTTACAGTCCGTCGCCATCATGTCTGCAGTTTGTGCGTAGGCCGTACTTTACATTTTTTCTCAACTAACTTACTTTGAGAAAATTATTTCAGTGACTGCTTTGTGCTACAAGGAAGGTCTGCGTGGTTGGGTTGGAATGATTAGGAATGAATTATGGCCGGAGGATGTTCGACGCTGGACGCAGCACGCCGGCACTAGATTTTTCTTCGACACACTGCTCGTAACACTATTGCGTTAAATGTCATCATCGTCATCATCAGCCTGGTTACGCCCACTGCAGGGCAAAGGCCTCTTCCATACTTCTCCAACTACCCGGTCGTGTACTAATTGTGGCATGTCGTCCCTGCCAACTTCTTAATCTCATCCGCCCATCTAACTTTCTGCCGCCACCTGCTACGCTTCCCTTCACTTGGAATCCAGTCCGTAACGCTTAATGATCATCGATTATCTTCACTCCTCATTACATGTCCTGCCCATGCTCATTTCTTTTTCTTGATTTGAACTAAGATATCATTACCTCGCGTTTGTTCACTCGCCCAATCTGCTCTTCTCTTGTTCCTTAACGTTATACCCATCATTCTTATGTCCATAGCTCGTCGCGTCGTCCTCAGTTTAAGTAGAACCCTTTTCGTAAGCCTCTAGGTTTCTACCCCGTACGTGAGTACTGGTAACACACAGCTTTTATAGACTTTTCTCTTGAGGGATAATGGGAACCTGCTGTTCATGATCTCAGAATGCCTGCAAAACGCACCCAAGCCCATTCTTATTCTTCTGATTGTTTCCGTCTCATGATCCGGATCCGCAGTCACTATCTGTCCTAAGTAGATGTATTCCCTTACGACTTCCAGTGCCTCGCTACCTATCGGAAACTGCTGTTATGTTCCGAGACTGTTAAACATTACTTTAGTTTTCTGCAGATTAATTTTTAGACTCACCCTTCTGCTTTGGTTCTCCAGGTTAGTGAGCATGCCTTGCAATTGGTCCCCTGAGTTACTAAGCAAGGCAATATCATCAACGAAACGCAAGTTAGTAAGGTATTCTCCGTTAACTCTTATCCCCACTTCTTCCCAATCCAGGTCTCTGAATACCTCCTGTAAACACGCTGTGAATACCATTGCAGAGATCGTATCTCCCTGTCTGACGCCTTTCTTTATTGGGATTTTGTTACTTTCTTTATGGAGGACTGCGGTGGCTGTTGAGCCGCAATTGATACCTTTCAGTATATTTACATACGGCACGTCAAAACCCTGATTGCGTAATGCCTCCATGACTGCTGAGATTTCAACTGAATCAAGCGCTTTCTCGTAATCAATGAAAGCTATATATAAGGGCTAGTTCTGTTCCGCACATTCCGGGTGATAGGATGACAGTCTGGGCATAAGAAGGCAAAATACATTGAAAAACAGATAGGGAGAAGAGTTATTCTCAGGTGTTCAATCAATAGCGCCATCTCCCAATAAATATCAGGAGCTCGATCATTCGCATGTGCGCCTAATATTTACATAATACAAATTCTTCAATATTTACTTTGCTTACACTATGAAAAAAAATGGATTTCCTGTCTAGTTCAAAGAAATGAACTGGGCCTTCCTGCAGTGGCGTAGCAACAGGGGGGGCCGGGGGGCCGTGGGCCCCGGGTGCAAGGGGCCAGTGGCTGGGGCGGGGGGTGTCATATACGTCTGAAGACACCCCTCTTTCCGCCGACTTTACTGGGCGCAAATTGCAACAAATGCTCCGGCCTCCAGTAGCCCGAGCTCATGCACCCGATGCGTTGCGCCGCAGAATTGTCGGCTGTCTCTCTATCAACACCCCACGAAATAATTGCACGAATGTGCGGGCTAAAAAAAATTTCATTCGCGAAATGGTCGCTAAACTACTCGCCTTAGCGGAACGTTTCATGTGGGGTGCGCTCGCGTTGTGCGTTCATGCTGGGAGCAGGAGTCGCTAAACATACAGTGAGGCGTTGTAAAGCGTTTGGGCTCTCGGGTCCCTCTTCCGTTCAGAACGCGCAGCGAAGACGAACAAAGACAGCAGCAAGAGGGCCTTCAACCAGCGCGCCGGGCGCTTGCATTTACGGCGAAGCATTCGTTGAGAGCGACGTTGCATAAGTGGGGCCGTCAAAAGTCGCGAATGGGATTCTCTGGATCGTCTTCAGACTCGGTTCGGCCGAAGAGTTTGGCGGCGTACGACTCTACAGGCTGTAGTCGCGGGTCCGCCGCGATGTCTGGCTCCCTTTTACTTCCCCTCTCCCGCTCGCTCCGAGAAGCCGCTGCGAAACCTGCCGTTATGTTTCACGCTTTCCTTCTTACTATCGAAAGTTTCAGAAAAATTGTTGTGTGACTTCATGTGCAAAAGGATAGACAGTTGGGCGAGTTGGTACGGTAACATGATTTTGGCTTCTAGCGCGAAGTGAAACAGGGACACAGAAAGGAGCGCTCGTCCTGTCTGCTCCTTTCTGTGTCCCTGTTTCACTTCGCGCTAGAAGCCAAAATAATGTGACTTCATGTCACAAGTAGAATGTCTGTATCAGCTGCACAGAATTTTATTAAAAGAAGGTGAATTTCGTAAGGATACTTCCCGATCGAGATTCTATGAAGTTATGTCTTTCTTGTGATTACTAGGAACTCGGTAGCGCGAAAAATTTGGCAGATGAGTAATATCCATATCCTTATTAATCCTGTAATTAGTACTTATAGAGGAAGCGCTTCAATTCGAGAATTGAGGACTCAAAGTCATATTATTAACTCAACAAATCTTCCTAAAGAAAATCATTTTGGGTGCTACAACCTACAGTACTTTGGCACTGCGGACGGCGCCCAGTATATGGCAGCAGCGAAAGAAATATGAAATAGTGGACCAGTGACGTTGATCCCTTAACGCTCTCCGTTTTGAGTGCAGACCAACAGTAGTGCAAGCTTTCGCTGGCACGGGTTTCATCACTGCCTTTTCTTTCTTTTTTTATGGTGACGCCAAGAATGGACGCGAAGCGTGCTCTATTCTGTTCAAAATCTTGTGGTGGTACCGCAGCTCGGATTATCACGTTTGTCCGTATAGCAGCAAATGAAAACAAGGCTATGAGAATGAAGAGAACTCGTAATTGTCATAGCATTGGCACCCGCGCGGCGGGGAGGCAGGTAGCGTTTTCTAATAGGGTGGGGAGATCAGCGTCACTGACAAACAATTTAATTTTCGTTTTCGTTCAGGGCTGCCCACAAACAAAATACTGCGTGCCATAGTACCTACGATGATTTTTGTGAAGTTGTTGTTGGGCAAGATATGAATGTCTGGCTTCAATATTGCCGCTAAAATTGGTAATTAAAACCTTATTATAAAGATATTTTTGTTACTTGTGACGTGAGTCATGTTTTCCACGATCCTGCATTTGTATTGGCTGCCAAGCCTTACAATCTGACAGAAGATGTGCACATGGGCTTATCATACGTTATCAGTGCAGCACCCTGTGTTATTTGGCGCAGGAAGAACAGCGTGTATATTTGCTGCATTTGCGATCTCTGGGAAATAAAGCGAAGGAGAGGGGAACCGGGGGAACGTGCGCGGAATCCAAGGTGGCTGCACTGGAGCTGAAACCCGGAAATTGTCGATATTCTCGCCTTCCTCGACTACATCAGGTGGGGGGGGGGGGGGGTGACAGAAGACCTATGGGCCCCGGGTGCCAGACGACCTAGCTACACCACTGCCTTCCTGTACCCGATTTTGTAATCTGCCCGTTTCTTTTCTTTTATGCTGCGTGACTGCGCTTATCTACCACGTCAAGGATGCAAATGCTAGGTCCTCTACCAGTTCTGTTATTTGATATACTAGTTTAAATCATGTCTTATAGCAGGTCGAACTAGCCTAAATTTTCAGTTTCCCTCCATTGCTGCTTTGACATCATTATTCTGAAAAATAACGGTGAATAGCAAAGTACTCTCATTTCATTACGCACTGGTAATGATGGCCGACAACTTAGCTGCGAAAATACCAACGGTAATTTTTCTCGTAAGAAGGGCAACTATTGCACCCCATTGGAAAGACTAGATAACTTTTATAAAATCACGATGTTACGAAAACCGCATTGTCAGTTGTTCTATGCTTGTGAGTAAATGCCCCTGACTTACGCACGAGTCCTTTTGCATGCGGGCCTTCTGAAATGACAAGCGGAAGAACTTTGTTGAAGCAGTAAGAAGCATTACAACACTCAATCAATGCACTTAGAAAGACCGTTTTCAAAACATGCCCTTTAGTACCGTAAGACACTAGCAAGTTATGCTCGACTGATAATTATTCCTCTTCTCCGTGATGATGATCACAATTAAGGTGCTTTACTGGCAACCCCATTCAAGCGGGGTGGTGAAAATCAGTGATCAGCCCTGCTTGAGCTAAAGAGGTAATCTATTCATGCTTATCAATATAGCATTTTGCGCGCATCTCTTTTAAGTTTTCACTCTTGTACAATTACTGCAACTCAGGGCGTAAGGAATCAGGTCCTATCAATTTTTTTCCTTCTTTTTTTTTTCACCATTCTCTGAACGTCTTCTAGCTATCCCCACTGCTGATTCCTGTATGCTTGTATTTGGTTAGAATCCTCGGCGCTTCTAAGATGTACGTTACATGCCTATTCAAATTCACGTAGATTCTGAGATGCGCGTTTGATCTGCACAACTTTTTTTTTTACTTTTGTAGATCTATTGGGTCAAATTATTGCATATTACAGCTGTGAGAGCCCTGCTGTAATTTCGCAATTGCGGCTGCAAATAAGAAAGCTGGTCCTGATGGTAGCCTGAAAGTACGAATAAATACTTGGTTCTCAGCAGTTGGATATCATCGAACGGAATAAATAAGAAAAAAATTATTGAAACAGCAAGGCCAACAATAGGTGAAAGATATAGGGCGACGCACTTCCAACTGACTTTATTATAATAAAACATTGCCTTCTGCAGGCAAAATAGTACGGGCATAAATGCAAACAGAACAAACTTTTCATATCACAATGTGACTATGCGCCATGGTTTGTCAGCGTCTTCAATCGTGCGTTAAAGCATGGTGTGCGCAGAACAGATTATAGTAAGGCACAAGGAAACATGTAGAGAAAATATAGAACGTGTGTTTACCAGATTTCATCAACTAGTGCCAAAGCGTATATTGAGCAGTGAGGATTTCACTCATCCTGTGGTCCGTCACATGAAGCGTGAAGATGACAAACTAGTTCTTACAGGGACTAGTGGGAAAAGGCCATTGCATTCTAAGCAGTGTGGTTATTCCCAGCTGTAACGAAGCATAGCAATTTTTGGGGAAACGACGACCGAGCAGGAAGGAGGGATTCTAGATAATTTGGGTACCAAAATGTTGTACCCTGAGAAGTGTCAGAAAGCCATTCTTGTTTCGGACAAGCAAAGACCCTAAATCATTCGATAGGCATGGGAATATAAAATCTTTATGCATAAGTATGTGTATGTATACACTAGAACAAGAGCCTTTAGGTGTAGTGAGGATAGTATTTTATTGAAACAATTATTTTTGCGCCCTGTTCTCTAATTTCAACTTTTCTTTAGACTTTCATTCGACTTCTTTTTTTTTCAGTTTTCCCTTGCGGTTCGCTAGTATTCTGATGCACAGTACAAAAACTAACTTCTTTCATTCTACTAAACACTTACAGTAAATGGCATATCAATTTTCATTGTTCTTAGTGCGTACTAGACACCTCGACAAACCCGCAATGAAGTTACTTACTTTTGGCGTATCTTTTTCTTTTTCTTTGGATGTGCCAGTATCCCAGGTTGATATCTGAAACAAGAAAAATAGCCTTAACATAGGGCCATGTGTTTATCATTTAGCTCAAGCTGTTAACGTGGCAATGGAAACTGACACAAAATGGTCATAGCGATTTGGGAAATGTGATCAGAAGGCTGTCACAGAGGACATCTAATGCGAGTCGAGGCCCTCCCTTACCATTAATAGGAGAAAGTGCAACTTATTCGTTACTTGATACTATATCACGCTCTGCATGAACAACAGAAGTTCATAGAATGGTGGAGGCTTAGAGCGCCGAACAGCGTAAACCAAGTAATGTCGCAGGAGATGCCACCGTTTCAACAAGAGGACCTGTCAAGCCGCCTCTTTTAAGCGTTAACATTAGCGACATTCCTTATTCTATATTTAGTATGGGTTATGAGCGCAATGTTCAATGACCGTACGTGTTCACGGCACTATGCTGATCGTGCGTATAATAATGTTGAACTAGTGTGTCGTTACCCGCGCTATTCAAGAACACACAAAGATCCTTGACGGGCCACTCCACAAAGACGATAGTTTAGCATGATATGGAATGGATGGTGTTATCGAAGACCACAATCATATTCAGGCGGTTAAATAAGATTTGGCTCACCCACAGAACGGAAGGCATTAAGTAATTCATCTCGACTTCGGCTTTCGTCTGCACAAGCTGCGTCTTTTGTGGAACATGTGCTAAAGGAGCGATATGTGAACTCCGCTTGGAGCTTGGCTGTTCTTTGGGACGGGGGCCTTCGCAAAGAAGTGTGACGTAGCATACAATCGTTTTGAATAAGTCTGTATTTTGAGGCCTGATGCGCTGTACGTTTGAACGCACTATAGCGCAACATTGATTAAGCGAAGAAATCAGAAGTGTTGTACTTCAAGTTGTTTCTTGGCGCTTTCAGTTTTCTTGCGACTGAGCAGAACAACGGGTTTCATTTGCGTTGTTCCGGCAGTCAAGTTTACCTTCTCACCCTGATTTTGTACAGAGTTGCCCGAAAAGAAGTATGCACGTTCTCTCGTAAGAGCCTCTGCCTCAACTTCTCGAGAAGGCGCCCCTGTGGCTGCGCCTCACCAAGAAAAACGTTGAAGCCAAGAATACCACCGTGTTTGTGAAATCGTTGTTGGCGAAGTATTGTAATGCAAACGCATTATATGAGGCATAACGGAAAATTCCGGCGTCGTCGACGTCACCACAGAGCGATGACACCAAAAATTGACGACAACGAAAGAGTAAACACACGGGGAAAATGCTCAGATTGACTTTATCTTTCTCAGGGAGGGTTCTGAAAACAACGTTAATCAATGAATTTGATATTTTCGGACTGAATGTGAATTTAACTGGGGCCTCCCAGGCGCGAGATAATCCCGTTTCCGCTCCGCCACGGCAGCGTCACGGTTCTGGCTGACAAAAGGTGTGACATGGTGCGTGCGTCATGGGGCACGTGACCGCTTAGTCAATGGGGAGAATGTAGCGCCACCTTATAAGCGTGTAAAATGAGTGTTTAATATAAAAGTCACAGAGACGCTACGCTTCGCGAGCATGGGTTAGGAGCAAGCGCATGGACGCCGCGAACATGCACAGCTAACACCGTGGCGTCAACGCACAAACGGAAAGAGCCCGAACGCTGTCACGGCACACGAAATTTTCCTCTATGGTGCGACGCCTGGTGTGCCAAAGGGAATGTGCATAATAGTCCACATGCACAGAACAAGCGCTGCTACCATGCATAGCCAGCACCGCGGGAGAGAGAGAGAATAAACTTTATTCAAGAACCCCGGTCCCGGTTCGCCCACTTTGTTCTAGTTGTCTGCCAAGCCGAGCGTCGTGATGAGCTCGATCATGGCACGTGCGTAGTCGGAGGACGAGTCCGCCAGCCACTCCTCAAGTGTCGTAGGTCTACGGGTGGGTGAGAGTTTGGCAAGGCTAGCCTGAATAGCGAGACGGCTCCCCGGACAATCCCACAGAATGTGAGCATTATCCGGGAAGCCGCCACATGCCTTGCAAGCAGGTTTACCAGGCAAACCTTGTATGTAGTGTTGGAAGTGTGGGGACAAGAGAGAGTGCGTCTCTGCACGCCTCCATAGTACCACCTCTCTTCGATTCATGTGTATATCCGCTTGTGGATACTTCATGGAGGTGTTTAGTAAATCGTCAAGTTTTTCGCGCCTTTCCGCCCGCGCGAAGGTATATTGCTCATTCAGACTCAGTGGGTCCGGCCACCAGAGAGGAGGGCCCGGGAGATTTGCGCGGGATGTGGCATGTGCCACTTCGTTCCCTCTGATCCCTGTGTGACTCGGAATCCACTGAATCCGCACTCTAATGTTAGGGTGTGCGTTGAGGTGCGTTGTTAATGCTTAGTGTAGTGCCGCGGAAACGTTTCTGGCTGCGAGTGCCTTGCATGCATCCTGGCTATCTGTTCGAATGAGCAGATTTCGTTCGTGTGGATTGGGCATGGTCGCGGCTTCCACGACAGCTGTAAAGTTCCGCTTGATGTTGTGACGTAATATTGCAGTGTAGGCCCCATGATAAAGGTGTAGAGTCGGTTGCCACCCCTGTGCAGAAGCCTCGATTATTTGGAGAGGCGTCCGTGTATAGGATCCAGTCTTCGGTGTCGTCCTTGAGGTGTAGTGCTCGACTTTGTCGTCTTTCTGGTTGTGTGTCTGCCCCCATATTTCGAGGTATTGGGTCGACGGTAATATGGTCTAGCGTGTCCCACGGGGGATATTGTTGTTCCCTGTCTGGGCATTGTGGGACATCGTAGCCTAGATCACGCATAAATGCCCGTCCCTGTCTAGATAGCTTCAGGCGACTAAATTGTGGCTCTTGGTGGAGTTGTTTCAGCTCATCCAGTTTAGGCAGCACTGCCGTCTCATCAACTCGGTTGGATCGTGAATATGCAGGGGTGCCTAGAATAACTCTCGTTATCTGCCGGAGCATGGTTTCAAGTTTGCCTTTTTGTGTTTTGGTGACTTGTAAGTATGGATATTGGTACATTATTCGAGGTATAGCCAGGGCCATGGTGAGTCTTCTGAGTTGGTGCTCTTTGATACCTCTCACCCTTTGTGTTATTCTTGTAAGTAGCCCTTGACTTCAAGGAGCTGCCGAATTGTTTGCTGCACACAAACGTCCGCCTTACCATTGTCCTGCAGCCAAAAGCCCAGGACCTTGATATGCGTTTTTCTCGGGACAATATCTTGGTTTACTTGTAGTGTTATTAGTTTTCGTTCCACTTCTGCCTGCGGTTCTCTTTGGTTGGTTACCACTATGTGCTCGCACTTGGCACTGGACAGGGCGAGGCCCCTTTCTTGAAGGTATAGCACCGTGACATTAATACCTGTTTGCAGTGTCTCTTGAATTTCAGCTGGAGATCCTCTGCTGGCCCAGAGCGTAATGTCGTCCGCATAAATTGTAAAGTGAAGGTCTTCTACACACCTCAAGAGAGTTGGCAGCTTGCTTAATGCTAGCGAGAATAGTTTGGGTGAAAGAATCGACCCTTGGGGTACAGCTCTTGTCAGGTACCTTTTTTCCGACTCTTCTTCATTTACCTTCACGGTAACTGTGCGGTTTGTAAGAAACCCTTTTACGTAGTTGTAAAGCTTTTGACCTGGTTGCATGGTCTGCAGTCCTTCGAGTACCACTTGGTGGGTAACGTTATCAAATGCTCCTTTGATATCCAACTCCACTACGGCTCTGAGTTGGCTGCTGCTCTGTGCTCTGTATATTTCTTGTATGGCGAGCATCGCATCCTGTGTGCACATGTGCTTTCGAAAACCAATGACTCGAGGATCGACAGAAGTGCAACATTCCTGCTGCAATAGGAGTCGTGTTAGGGCCATTCGTTCCATAATCTTTCCCGGACATGATGTTAAAGAAATGGGGCGCAGGTGGCCAATGGCGCTTGGGGTCTTATTGGGCTTTGGTATTGGGATCACAGTAGCCATATTCCAGGTCTCCGGTATGTCACCGCTTTCCCAAGCTTGGTTTATGATAGCCAGGAGCTGTTCCAGTTGTGTGTCTGCCATATTGCGTAGCATCTTGTTTGTGATGCCGTCCGCTCCAGGTGTCGTGTGTCTTTTGCTTGCATTGATGGCTGCTTTAAGCTCCCCAATTGTAAATGGCTGGTCTGCAGGTACCTCGCCGCAATCTTGTGTGGATGGTAGTTGTCGCTGATCTTTCTGTAAGGTGGCCGAAGGGAAGAAATGGTTGGCTATTTGTTCTGCGAGATCGTGCGCGCCGATTTTCTCCCTCAGTTGGATTGCCTCCAGGTGGTTCTTTCTCCTGGGTTGCCCAAGAAGCACCCGAAAAAGCGACCAGGCTCGGCTTGTGTGCATGTTGTTTCCGGCTTGCTCGCATATCTGCATCCAGTTGTCAGTTGCCAGTTTGTCGGCGTATTCTTGCGCCTCCTTGGTGATGCTATCTGTACGGCATTTTAAGCGCTTGTTCAGCTTGTTCTTTCGCCATTTTCTATGTAGCTTGTGCCTATTGTCCCATAGATTAAGTAGGTGTCTGTCTATTTGCGGGTGGTCTTCAGTTGTTTGTACTGTCTTGGTTGTGCCCTTGTGCACAGTGCGTAGTATTTTCGCCCATTCTTCCGGGTTATCAGAACGCGTTCCTTGGAGGAGACTCCTGAAAGCATCCCAGTCTGTGATATTTGTGGCTGTAGTGCGATTTCTTTAGTCGTGCATTGCTTCTGTGGTACGGGAATGATTATTTCTATGATGCTGTAATCACTGCCCAACGTTTCCCCGGTGTTTTTCCACTCCACTTCCTTAGCTGTCCGGCCCCAGGTCAGGTCTGGGTTTGTGTCTCTTTCCACTAAATTTCCAATACGAGTGGGAGTTTCTATGTCATTCAGAAGCGATAGGTGGGCATCACTTGCGTTTCGTAGCAGCTGCCTTCCATTTGGCATACTATGATTGTAGCCCCACGCCTCGTGGTGGCTGTTGAAGTCGCCTACCCATAGCAAGTCCTTCTTGCCATGCTCTTTGAGCAAGCTCGTCCACGCTTTGCGATAAGCCCCTCCTTTAGGAGTTCGGTAGGTGTTAATAATGGTTAAGTCGTATCGTTTGAAGAAGCGGCATTTAACCAATACGCTTTCCTCTTCCCCGTTGTTCATATGACTGAGGTCCTCGTGTAAGGCCGCATATTGGTTCGCCACCAGTGTCACCGTCATTGTAGGGAAACTAATCGGATCATCGTCGGTTCGCTTTCGGGACCGGTGTGTAATACTTGGATTGTGGTGGGCCGTGTAACCCGGTAGGGAGATCGGTGCATTGGTCTCCTGAAGAGTTATTACCTCCGGCTTATGCGCAGTGTGTGTGAGGTATTGTATTAGATAGTTCTTTTTACGGCGTATTCCTCTACAATTCCATTGCCATATTGTAACAGCCGTTTCATGTAGTGAGTTACGTTTGCTGCCATTAATCTCCATAACTGCTAGAATGGCCTTGTTTATAGGGGTGCGCTTCCTCCCTGGCGGGAAGTCGTTTTCTAAAGGTGCGTTGTAAAGTTTCCACGCTTTGCGTTAGCGCGGCAAGTTGTTGTGTAATAGCAACGAGTTGTTTTTGCATTTTCCGCTACTATTCTGTCGCGTTATGCATCTTCTTTTTTCAAATCTACTTGTTCTTTTCGAATTTCTGCTATTTCTTTAAGAATGTAGGCAAGCGTGCTGTCATTGGTTGTTTCGTGGCTTGGATATCGCTGGTGTTCCTGTATGCAGCTTTCCTGACCATGATTCTTGTCTTGCATGTGACTGAGTGGGGTTATGAGGAGGATTAGTTTTGTTTTTGTCGTCAGTACGGCCCTGAAGAGTGGGAGCTGGCGGACTTACCTCTGCCCGTGATCTCCATGCTCCTTTGACTTCTGCACTGCCTTGTTGAGGTTTCTTGTTTGCCTTGTTCTTGGCGTTGTTCGTTGGTGGTGTAGTGCCCTTGTGTGGTTGTCGCCTACTGAGGTCAGGTAGGCTGCCGTAGTTTTCGGAGCGCCTCCGCACGTTCTCAGGTGTTGGTTCTCTTAGGCAGTCGAAGCGATTCTGTGTCTTCAGCGTTGGGTAGTTTGCCAATTTTGCATCCACCGGACGCAGCAAGTTGCCCGGCACACGGGGACATCACTTTCATTTAGGTGGGCGAGATTTTTCGCCAATTTAGAGCGGACTTTCACTCGTGCTTGGCAGCGCCGCCGCTAAGCCTAACGGCTGCACCGGCACCCGCGTCGAAGAAGCCGCTCTCCGCACCAACATGGCGAACTCCCCACCTCAACGCGGCTACGACCCGGATGCCATGGCCTGGTCGACGATTCCTCAAGCCAAGGAACCCAATTCGGCAACATCGGACCAGCTCCGGAACGAATATCTACTGCGTCTCGTTGAGAGCCGCTCTCAGCGCCGGAATGCCAAAATGACGGCAGACGCCACAACGACAACCGGCAAGTCGACCTTACCTCAGCACGGTCCCGTCTCGCGTGTGGCCAAGGACATCCAACTTAAATCAACATGGAGGCCCAAACCTCTCCCCAAGTTCCAACCCGACGATTTCATCGTGATCATCAAGCCCCGAGCCGCTGTGGCTATCGGGAGTGCCTTCCAATATGGTGAGCTGGGCCTGTCCTTGCGTGCCTACCGCGGCTCGCAAATGGCGGCGGAACTCAGCTTCGTCTTTTCCCGCGAGCAAAATCTAATCATTGCGAGCACCAAGAACGCCTACGTGGTGGACCGCCTGCTTGGTGATTTCGTGATCAAATCGGCTCAGGGAGACGTGCCACTGCGGGGCCATCTCAAGCAAAATGGCGAAGAAATTTGCTGCGGCGTCATCACTGTGGCAAATCAAGAAACAGGGGAAACTCTGAAAGACGGTATCCAGTGGCGGCATGGCACCATCTTAGAAGTTCGTAAATTTGGAACCTCCAGTAAGGCTCGCCTGACTGTTGCCGGAAAAATGAGGCCCCGAACAGTGAACTACAATTCGGAGATTGTCCAAGTGAAGCCCTACCTACGCACTATCCTTGCCTGTGGTGTATGTGTGGCACCGTGGGCTATAGAGCAAACTCATGCTCAAATCCAATGCAAGACAAGTGCGGCCTGTGTGGACTGGAAGCTCCTTTCGTGGAAGGGTTGCGGGTCCCTCGTGAGTGCAATCCGAAATGTGCTGTTTGTGGTGGCGGCCATGCCACAAACTCCAGAGACTGTACCGCCAAGTACCGCCTCGAGACCAAGATGGCCGCCCAAAAGGGCGGTAAACCTGGCGCGACGAGGAAGAAGCCACGTCAGCAGCATCGCGTCACCGGTGGTGACTCAGCTCCCCGCGGTGACGTCACCAACTCCAAGAAGGGAGCGCCCCCAAGCGGGCGTGACGCTAAGGACGACCAAGCGCCAGCACCGCCCCCACGCGGTGGATCGGGGAAGCAAGCTCACTACGAAAGCGAGACCGATGCCTGGGCAACTGCGGTCAAAAAGGGAAAACAGGTGAGCCGCTCGGGCAGGGTTGCCTCCTCCTCCCAACCACGTTCTCCTTCCCCTAGCTCGGCGACCGACGCCGAGCTTCACAACTTGGTAGCATCTCTCCGGGTCCAAAACGAGATGCTACTTGCCAAAATTGAAGCCTTAGAAGCTAAAACCGCTGCTCCCCCCCCCAATCTGCACCCCTAGCAGAAGCCATGGAGAGCGACGCAGCGGTGCCGGTGACGTCGGACGCCTTTGTGGCCAATCTTGAAGCCCGTCTTAACGCCAAATTCGAGACCCTTATCGGGACGGCAATGGAACACATCATTGGCAAGGTCATGGAGGCCCTTCCTACCATGATTGCCCAAGATGTCGCGAATCTCCCCCGCACGTCTCGCCGGGCCGGTCCTCTTAAAGATGTATCTGGCCGGCCCTCCAAATCGTCGCGTCGAGCAATTGACCTGGAAGATGACGAGGACAGCTGCCCCCTATCAGGAGCTGAATTTCAGCCCCTGGTTGCTGGCTCCGGGACACCTACCTTCCCTCCTCTAACCCCTTAATCCGAACATGGCGGGACAACCTCGGTGTAGGCGTTCACACTTATCTAAATTGGCATATCCTGTCACCGTAACTCAATGGAACTGCCGAGGACTACGGTCTCGTACTAAGCGGGCCAACCTTCGGCTTTTCCTTTCAACTTTTGAGCATATGCCCGCCGTGGTGGCCCTTCAAGAGCCAGGAAGGGGCGCCACCTTAACAAACTATACGACGTTTCAGCAGGACCCCTCGTCTTGTATATGCGTTCATAAAAATTATACTGTAAATGTGGTCGACTTAGACCTCCACCTTGAATTTTCCCATGTAATGGTGACTCTCCTCCCCCTCCGCAAACAGGACTCACCATTGCAGATTGTAAATGTCTACGGCACACCCAAATTGCCGAATGTACCATTCTCCGACCTTTTTAGCCGTGCGCTAAGAGTTGCGGGTCAGGACCCCCTCTTGATTGTTGACGATTTCAACGCCCCCAGTCGAGTCTGGGGTACCGGCGTGAAGGGAAACGGGGCCGCAAGTTGGCGGAGATTGCGTCAACGTTGGGCCTCACTCTTCACACGGACCCCGTCCACCCAACCCGTATAGGCAATTCCGTGGCACGGGATACGTGTCCGGATTTCACCTTTACCCGCAACATTCAGTATGCAGACTGGGTCAACACAGAGGAAACCCTCGGTAGCGACCACTGCATCCTAAACCCTACAATTCGGACCAAGCCATTAGCAAAACCCACAACACAGGCCCGACTCCAAGATTGGCCCAAGTTTAGGCAAAATTACAACACAGCGACATCTATACTCGAGCAAGGCTACCAGTCATGGTCCCAGCAATTGGTTTCTAGCCTTCGCTCCACCGAAACCAAAATTCAGCTTTCCGAGGCGGTATCGGACGTGGATAACCACCTCCTCCACCTCTGGAAAGCGCGGCATTGCCTCGTCCGCCGGTTGCGCCGACAAAAGCATAACCGCAAACTTAAGGCTCGAATTGCCGAGCTCACCCAGCGGGCAGCCGAGTATGCGGCCCAGCTCGCAGACGCGAACTGGGTGGATCGTTGCAACACGGCGGCGCGGCAGATGTCCAGCAGGAATACCTGGCGGCTCTTCCGCGCCCTTATCGACCCAACGCAGACACGCACAGAAACTCATAAACATCTACAACGTGCCATACACAGTTTGCACGGCAATACAACTCAGCTAGCGCACAAGTTACGGGACCAATACTTGTGCACTACCCAGGACCCCTGCGGATCGGCGTACTATTATGCAGGTTCGGAGAACGCTGAGCTGGATCAGCCGTTCCAGCTCCACGATTTGCGGGCAGCCCTGGCGAAAACGAAACGTGGCACAGCCCCGGGTCGGGACAAAACTACAGTCAAATTACTCGCTAACTTACCCGACCCGGCCTACCAGTCCTTATTGGATTACATCAATTCATTCTGGCTGGGCGTGCGCCACTCCCCAACGATTGGAAAACTGCTCTGGTCACTTTCATTCCCAAACCTGGCAAGGCCATCAACACGGACCACCTTCGCCCCATCTCTCTCACCTCGTGTGTGGGCAAACTAATGGAGACGATGGTGCGTGACAGGTTGTTCGAGTTTATGGAAAATCAACACATCTTCGCAGACTCCATGTTCTGATTTCGCCCACACAGGTCCGCACAGGATGTTCTGCTACAACTCAATCGGGACATCTTCGACAACGCTACTCACGAGGTAATACTTACCCATCTTTCACAAACCGGCTGCGGACGCAACGCGTTCAGATACATTCGGCAATTTTTGACAGATCGTGACTCCTACATTAAAATCCAGGACACTGAACACGGTCCCTTCCGACTTGGAACCAGAGGAACACCACAGGGTGCAGTGCTGCCTCCTCTCCTATTCAATCTGGCTATGATGCACCTGCCGGCCCAATTGGGTGCTGTCGCTGGTGGGCAGCATGCGCTGTATGCCGAAGACATCACCCTGTGGGCCACGCAGGGCTCACTAGGAGACATTGAGGCTAACCTGCAACAAGCGGCGACCATAGTGGACCGTTATGCTCGCCACTGTGGCCTGCAACGCTCCCCCCAAAAGTCTTAATTTGTACACATACGCCCCTCACCAAAGTGTACAGCCAAAATTGAGCTCTTTCTGGAGACAGGACCAATTCCTGAACACAGAAGTCCGGGTACTGGGGCTTTTCATTGATCAACATAGACGGTCAAACACTACCCTGGCCCTGCTCCATAAGGTGGCGGACCAGGTGGGCCGCATGGTCCGCCGGGTTTCCAACAAACGCGGGGGGTTGCGGTGCAAAGACGCCTTGCGGCTGGCGCATGCATTCGTGACCAGTCGAATCTTATATTCGACTCCTTACCTCCACGTTCGGAAAAAAGACGAGGATGCACTCGAAGTCACCCTCCGCAAAATTATTAAGAGAGCCCTCGATCTCCCCGTGAACACCTCCAACCAGTGACTCCTGGGTCTAGGCATGGTGAACACGTTCCGGGAGCTCCGAGAGGCTCACTTAACTAACCAATACACACGCCTCTCTAAGACACTGTCTGGTCGCCGCCTCCTTGCCCGACTACACATCCAACACACCACCCTTATGGAAGAGCGAGTGCGACTCCCTTTCGAGTGGAGATGCACCTTCCACGTACGCCCTCCTCCTAACAACATGACACGTGAGGACCATAATGGTCGGCGCCTGGCGCGGGCGGATGCTCTGGGCCGCCATTATGGGTCGAAACCCGGCACTTATTACGTGGACGCCTCCGGCCCCCACCATGGGGGATGGTACACGGCCGCAGTCGTCCACCAGTCCTAAACAGTTAACGGGCTTACATTTCGCGCCCGCGACATAACTCATGCGGAGGAGGTCGCCATTTCACTGGCTGCTACCCACTCTGATTCCAAAACAATTATCTCCGACTCGCGAGAGGCCTGCCGGAACGTCGAGCAAGGCTGGGCTCCATACTTAGCATACCGACTACTTCAAGGTTGCACCTACACCGGGGACCCCGCTCACCGGAACATAGTATGGGCTCCTGCTCATGTGGGTCTCGAGGGGAATGAGGCAGCCGATGCCGCCGCCCGCGCACTCTCTCTCCGGGCTTCCTTTCTCGACCCCCTAGATCACGATGTTGAATTCAATCCCGCGTATTCTTTTAAAGACATTGTCCTGCATTATCAATGTGGCCATAGCCTTTACCCTCGCCAGAGTAAAGGGCTATCTAAGGCGGAGGAGCGGCTTCTACTCCGTCTCTATACGAACACTCTGCTGTGGAAGGAAGACGAAGACTACGAGCGATAGGCTCGCTTCCGAACGCCCGTCTGTAATTTTAAGTCTTTTTTAGCAAGTGTAGAGCTCATTTTTACTCTTTCTGCCTCTCTTTCACCGAACGCCGGTCTGGAGGTCACCGTCCTGCGAGAGAGGCACAGCAAGCGGCTCCCGAAGCGCACCGGACCGAAGCAGCGCGGCGAGCCTCCGCCGTCGGCTGCCCTTCGTGATGCTCTGATGGTATCCGTCGCAAACAATCAGCAATCAGGTGAGCACGTTGCTTCTGTAGACCACAGAGAAGATGAGCAAGCAAGGAAAATGCTACGTAAAGATGACATCGACACAAGGGAATCTGCAGGAGACAACGAAGAGATGAACCAGACAGCCTTCACTGTTGTCTCTTACAAAAAGAAAAGAGCCGCAGATGTTCCTGTTATATTCAAGCGAACTCAGCCTGACAGCAGCTTATGGAAAGTAAACCCAAATCTTCTGGCTTCTGCGGTCGTGACAACAGCCCAAGAAAAGATACTCAGCCACCGCCTCAACAAGGATGGCAGCCTCATGGTGACAGTGTCTACACTTCCTGCAGCCAATCGTCTCCTCACAGTGACGGATCTATCGGACATTCTTGTAGAAGCTCGAGTTCCATACTCCTACTCTGCCACGTACGGGAGGATACAGGACGTTCCTGTTGAGTACTCAGATTACGACCTCAAGAAGTATTTGAGCAAACAAGGACTCATATCTGCTAAAAGGCAAGTTTTCTACGTCCCTAACGAAGATGGCGTAGTAACGGAAACCCGAAGACACTCGGTCATCCTGGAATTCTCTAAGGACGCCCCTTTACCAAACCGAGTGTCGCTTGGATTCTGCAGTTATCCCGTGACTGAATACATGGGGTCTGCTACTCTATGTTTCAGATGTCAAAGACATGGACATATAAGGAAATATTGTGAAGGCCCCATCCACTGCAAGATATGCGCTGGTCCACATACGCATAAGGAGTGTACGTCACGTTCCCAGCCTCGGTGTGCAAACTGTGGAGCTGAGCATGCTGCGTCATACGGAGGGTGTCCTAAAAAGAAATCAGCCACTCTTGCACGGACGATGGAGCAAATCCAAGGAAAAGTGCGGAAACGACGAGAACCACCACCGAATCCGGATGTGATGTATACATCTACAAACCAAAAGCAACACGACACGGTGCAGCGCAGCGACACGGCTTTGAAAAAGTCCTACGCCTCAGTCGTGAAAGAAAACCAGCAAAGGCCTTCAACTGCAACGAATCCATCAAAGCCCTCAAGTGATATGACCTCAAGCCCACGACAGCAACAAGTGTCCTCAAGGTCGCAGCATAAGAACAGGAAGAACCAAGAAAAGTTGTTAGATGGTAGCACTGCAAATGAGATATCAAGTATGCTGATTCCCATGATGTTCGCCGCAATCAAGGCTATTCTCCGTGCCAGCCCATCGTTTAAGAGCATCCCTGAAGTAGAGGCCGTCCTGGCTTTGGAACCGCTAGTGTCGTCTTCTTTCACGGCCCAAAGCCGTGATTCGTCGCAGTAGCAACGATGGCTTCGCCAACAATTGTCTCACAAGCGGTGTCCACCAACAAACACTTCCGTACATGTACTATATTCCAATGGAACGCTCGCGGCTTGCGCTCGAAGTTAGCAGACTTTAAGCATCCTACGCGAGTGCACCGATTCCCTTTTTTAGTCATTTCCGAGTCTCGCGCCGACGAGCACTTTAGGATAACGGGGTATTATTTTCTTCATTCAAGGCGACAAAATGGAATTAGCCGACTGCTCGTTGGATTTCGCAACGACATACCTGCCTCTGATTGACGTAGCACCACATGACAAGAACGAATATATTTGCGCAACCACAGTGATTGCATCCAAAGTGTTTACCCTGATCGGCGTCTACTTGGAACCAGGATCACCTTTTGACGTGACAAGATTGGAAAACTTGTTGACAAACTCTCAGTCTCTACATATTATTTGTGGTGATTTCAACGCACATAACCAGATCTGGGGCAGTTCGCATACATGTGCTCGGGGTGCCAAGCTGGCGAAGCTTTTTGCAATGTACAATATAGAGCCCTTGAACGATGGCAGCATAACATACCTGAAAAATCCGACGGCTGTTAGCTGCATTGACGTCACATTCATATCAAGTCAAGTGGCCCCTATGTTCGGCTGGTGTACAGACTTCGAGACTCGAGGTAGTGATCACTACTCGATCCTAATCACTTCCCTTCATTTTCGGACGTCGCCCAGAAAAGTGAAACTGAAGTCGGTAGACTGGGAAGCTTACACAGCAGCCGTAGACAAAGGAATCACAGCCTCAACTACGAATACAGAAATAATACCGACAATAGCTCATTGCCTCAAACAAAGTACCCGCTCTGCCACTAAGCATTGTAATGTACAAGAAAAAAAAAACGCGCGACATTATAGGTTTTCTTTACAGGTGGAGTCATTGCAGGCGTTCTTTTTTAATGGCTTATAATACAGCTTCACCGTTGCGTAGAAGATCCGCTTGCTACTTTTAGAGCAGCTCCGCAATTGGCATGCGCATAATGCTAAAAAGAGTTTAGCGCCTTGCATACGCTCTCGTCCAACAGTAGCATCGCGGGTGTTGTGGTTCTAGTGCGTCTTGCGTCGCCAAAGCCGCCAGCTTCAATACGAATGCAGCCTTGCTACCTGTCGTCCAGATAGCACAAGATTTCGGAAAAGCATTTTTCGCGTAGTCGCATTGCTCCTACTGGAGAGAGCGTTAGGTACCTTTTGCCGCAATTATTGACATCAGCCGTCATGTTAGATGCGAAAGGCCAAAGAAAAGGCGCCGCCATTGCCGCATTAGGGTTTGCCATATACCACTTGAACGCCGCTATAGAATTTCGGGTTCGTGATTCTTTCGCGATGCGGAACCTTCTAAGGCTCTAACCGAGAACGTGCGCCTATTGTGGTCACACGCGCTAACTTTTGATGGGAGTTGTGCTCGAAATTCGTCAAAGACTATACTCCAGCTCGCAAGTAACCAGGTGTGCAGAGACAGTAACTTTCGTAGTATAGTATTGTTCCGGGCGTAAGGTCGCATTAGCGGTGGGACAACACAGTTTTATTGCTGCTTGTTACATGGTGCTAATGATAGGTTACAGCAATGCGGGACATGCTGGGCACTTTGCGCATGCACATCGCATACCACGAATTATTGTGACGGTATGGTATGGAGGAATAAAAAACTTCATCTTTCTTAGCAATCACCGCCGGCAACCCTTAGTAACCAGCCTAACGCCGGTTACATAGGAATATGGAAGCGTAAATACGCTTCGTTCAAAATTCACGCTCGTTACTGGCTCTGCTTTCTTACAGCCAGAAATAAAGGGTAAAATTTGTCAGTGCTCAGTCTTATCTCATGCTGGGGGCAAAGCGTCAAGTATATTTTGTGGTTATTATTCAGATCAGCTGTTTGTTTTCACGTTCATATGACTGCATACGCGGCGCTGAGTCGTAAAATTGGTTTCATTTCTCGTGAGCTGGTGTCACCACAGCATAGCGCTGGCTATTTAAAACAAAGCAGAAGATCTTGCCGTGTATCCCCCAAGCAACTTTCAACAGTCACCCCATCCCTGCAGCGGAATGTGTGTCGTTCCTTGGCATAAAATTAGATTCTCACTTGAAGTGTACTAATGATATTGCGTTTGTTAAACAGAAAACACCTTTCGGCATAAGAGCTCTCATTTTTCACGCGCATTCCTTTCACAACACGCATTATTATCTTTATAACCTTGCATTCATGCATATTCATATGACCAGCTGTAGTGCTTCCCGGGGAAACGCATATAACTGCCACCTCTTGTCTATGCAACGCATACAGAACCCGCTACTCCAGGCAAACTTTATACTACCTGTATCTGGCTTGCTTAAGTATCGTCTAAGTATTATCTTTTCTAAATTACTTAACAATACAGCTTGCTTATGAATTTGTAGACTACAAGTTACTCACTAATACCAACCCGACTGGGTTTGCGCATAATCACAACTTTTTATTCCCTAAATGTAACACTAACTATGGAAAAATATCATCCTCGTTTTCAGCATTAAAATTGTGGAATGACCTACCCCATTCACATAAACGAACGTAATCTTTGAATGCGTTCAAACATGAGTCAAAATGTTTTATTTCTTTCTGTAAATTGTTTCATGCACTATAACATGTTCTCGGTATAGCTATGCTTTTTGATATACGTACTCTTCTTTTTTACCATTGTATTGTATTACGCGCGTTCAATTTTTCCCTTGTACTTCTAAATCTTTGCAGCTTTAATCCACGTTTTCTGCACATCTCTCTTTCTTTTTGGAACCGATGGTCCAGTTGTAGTCATTGACTTTGGGACCCTCGTCTGCATAATATTTTTGTTATTTAGTCATTGTTTTTTGAATGGAGGATAAACTGAAGCTGTAACTGAAACTGATGAATGCAAGATGCAGAACACTCCATAGGCCTAACTGCTCATTTTTACTATTCTTCACTGCTGTTGTACTTAATGACAGTAGGTCTTCCTTTTTCTTTAGCTGAGCTGGCTGCACGAGCGCAGCCACTGCAGAAGTGGCCATTTTTTCAATTGGTACAAATCTTTTAGGATGGAAATCTAGGATCAGAACTATGCTTTCTACAACGAACTTTTGCACGTAGGAGACGAGAGACGATGAGGACGTTGGAAACGCGAGGGGGCATTTCGTCTGTTGCTGTCGGTGCTGTCAGTACACGTGATGACGACATCGAAGCTTCGCTGCAAGGACAGTCACGCGAAGTGCGGGCGTGTCCGTTTGCGACCAATAAATGTGAGCTTATAATCCAAGACTGCGCATGATAAGGTCACATCGTACTGACTCGGACTAAGCGGCTTCAGACTCCGCGCTGTGTTAAACATATAGTGAAGTTGTCTTCATGTGCTGCGTATATGCGATATATTTAGCCTCAGTTTGAATAGATTTGTCGCTCAACAAGTACATTGGCTTCTCGTGTTCATGCAAAGGCGCACACGTGGCTAGTGGGTGTAAACTCGAAGTGCGAAGTGAGGCGCTTTTCCTCTGCTGACGCAGAAGGCGGCACGACTTAGGTACTACTGTAGTTCCAGTAGTTAACGTCGCTGTGAGGAATCGCAGAAAGAAAAAGACTGTAAATGAGGCAAAGCCCCACTGCGGCATTTATGTAAACTCAGCTTATGCTTACAAAGGCAAACTTCTTTTCCGTCAATCCACCAACTATGAAGCACACATCGACAAGATGACAAGGTAGACATCGAGCAGAAGACACGGCTTGGATTAACATATCTTGAGGAGCATTCGGCCTTCCAATTCGCTAAAAAGTCCCAAAACTTCTGCACCATTGCAAGAAACTACAGAAATGGAGTGTAAGAGTGTACAATGCACCTAAGCTTAATTAATTCTCCTGATATTGTTTTTACCGAATTTAATCAGGAAAGTGGTGGGCAGTTTTGGATAAAGTACGTTTACTTGGAGGATAGGTACCAATACCGCTCCTTTGTGAAGTAAATTGTATTATTTTGAAAAGTTCTTTGTTATAAAATACGCTAAGCCTGCATAAAGGATAAAGGTTTTCCCTAAATTAGGCATTTCGGCGCTTTATGCAATCACGTTGCGACTATCTGTTGCTAGGACGCTTGTAATCACAGCATACTTACGAGGCAGCCAATTCCTAGTATCAACACTTCCGTCACCGTATCGTAAAGACACATCTTTGTACAGGTTGTTTAGGATCTCTGAAAAAGAAAACACACAGAAAAGGAAGACTCAATCGCTTCCTTATTTTTTCACAAGCTGGAAGGCCTTTGTTCTGATTCCCGCCAAAAATCGTGAACTCAACTTTTAAGCTTAGTTTTCATTGTGATGCCCTAGGCGAATTTCTGTCGTCAGCGGCGGCGTCGCCATCGTATTACACACTTTTATTCAATGTAATGTTGTGACCCATGCATATCATCGCCAAAAGGAAATTATGATTGGCAGTCGCTTTCTCACCTGCGTGTGAGAGCCAGTCTTGGTTTGTTTTATAAGTGTTCATGCGAGAAAACTTATATAATAACTCAAGGACAATTGTCATCACTGCCAGCCCCGTTGCCATGATGCTTTTATAAAGTCCAAGTTCGATAACATCGCGATCGCACGTCGTATGCTGCGGGTGCCAGTGAAAGCGTGCGAGGGTGGTTTAATCATGAAATCATGAAAGCATAATGGCTGAATCTCACACACCGAATGTAGGAAGGCAGGAAGGAAGAGCGCTGTCTTCGGTAGCGCCCAAACCATTAGGTGGGAATTATGCTCAGGCAGCGGCTGCCCATGACACCATTGAGCGCGGCAGCGTGAACCCTATCTCGAAAGCAATCTGTGGAGGGCACAAAGTCTAGAATCGCAGACGGCTGATGGCTTTGTGTGCACTGCGTTCTCTCCTCTTGACGATGAAGCGAGATGACGTACGAAGAACAATTCACTCGATGCTGTTGCTGGTGTTCCTCGCGACAGCGCTTTCACAGCAATCCCGCAGGATGTGTTCAAATAAAGTTCTACATCTAAAGGCGATTCCATCTGCAGGCACGGGGTACAATCAATATGGTGCTCATGACGCCGGCCTTGATAACCGGTTTCATTTTTCTGTGTGTGTTTTTCTTTTTTGCTGCTTGCTTGTGAACGGGAGGTGGGTGCTTTCGTTTTCTCTTGCAAGAAGCTTTGCAAGAAGATCGCAGTGTGAGAGAAGAGGGCGAGTGAAAATTTCGTTTTGCCCGCTTGGCACTTCGTACCCTCACGTTCATCGGCTTTTTACTGATAATGCTTGAAATTGCGAGCTTGTTTCTATTACCTGATTCGCTCAGTATGTAGGGTGAGATATTGTTTTTACAACATAGATTTTACATACCAATTAGCGCTATTCTTAGACCTATTTGAGTTCATTCAATCATTCTTTATTTACAGCATTGTTTTACAATATAGAAAAGCATTACTGGACCCATAGCCGATGGCTAGTACCGGGTCCATAGTCAGCTTAGGGTACAAAACGCAGCATGCGAGCAAACAAAAGAGCAGACGTAATACATAACAATAAAATTAACCTACATAACGTAGGCACGAAGGTAAATATTACCTCAGTGTACATTTATCCTTCACGCACGCGAGCAGACAAAACATACATAATACATAACAATGAAATTGAGATGCTCAACTTAGGCAGGAATGTAAATATAAAGCAAGTGTACTTTTATCGACAGTATTTTTCCAAAAACGGTATTTTCTCAGAGTACACATAAAGCTACGGGCTTCTTTTACCCGTATTGGCAGAGAATTCTAAACAAGTGCGCCGTTGAATTCCACGAGCCTTTTCCCGTACAGATTATGACATGGAGGCAGATTAAAACACCCTTTAGTTGCAGCTCTTGCATTTTGTAACAGGATTTTAAACAAAGTAATAGGAAGTGGATCATTGGTTTCGGTAATACTAAGAATGACCTCAGCCATTTTCAATTCACACAATGCATGTACTGGCAACACATGCAATGAGCTATATAAGTATGTACTGGATTGTGTGCTACTAGAAGAAGTGGTAATTCTCAATGCGCGCTTTTGCAGACGGACTGCAGGATCAAGTTAAGTTATTAAAGTGTTTCCTTAGACTGAATACAATAAGATATGTGACGCTGAATGAAGGAAAAGTACAGAATGCGTAGGACAGGATATTCGAAACATTCACGAGCCTTAAGAAGAATATAAGATCCGTAAGCAAGCTTGGAACAAAGGTGCTTCATTTGAGCTTTCCAGTGCATATCTGAATCGAATAAAATGCCTAAATATTAGTAAGAGACAGCTTGGTGTAATTTTGCACCTCGTAATGATTTGTCCAGTATGGAGTTGTTTCTTCCTGGTATGAAAAGCTGTATACTGAGTCCTACTAAGATTAGGAGTCTGTTTATTGGATGGGAACCACTAAGAAACATTATGTAACTCTGCATTTATTTTATCCTGTATATCAAACAGACGGTCTCCAGTGAATACAAGAGCGGTGTCGTCAACATACATCATAGCCTGCAAATGCCTAAGCGTTGCAGGGAGATCCTTTATGTAGAGTGAGAACAGCATGGGCCCAAGAACGGAACCCTGTGGCACGCCGGTTAGTACGATTTGTTAAGTATATGTGTAAGTTTTAGGTATTACGTTCTGCTTGCGGTTACTGAGGTAGCTTCGAAGTTCAGGATTTTGTCCCTAAATCCTTGATCGTTATCATTGTTCAGAATTACCTGATTGTCATATGTATAGAAGGGTTCTTATATGTTGAGATAGACAACTACCGCAATTTTCTTCTGCTGGAGAGCCGAATGAGTAGGTGGGTCAGGGTGAGAACAGCGGAATAAGTAGATTTCGGAGGTCTGCAAATGTGTTGGTGGGGGCACAGGATACTGTATTTGGATATCGACTGGTTTATCAGCATGTGTAGTTCATTTTGGTTTGGCGCTGTTCGAAAAACACAACATGTAGACTAAAACGTACGCTCAACTGTCTTTTATTTGTACGCCATAGACACAAGATAAGAACGCGAACAATAGTACAAGCTAGGAATACCATAGAAATACCTACCTCTATGAGATAAGTGATATTGGCAGACAGCGGCCAGGATAATGGCGAGGGCCTTCTTAGAAGAAATATATAACGGACTCGCTCCCCCAAATTGTGAGGTTTGTACACTCACATTTGAAGTCCCAGAAATGACGGGAACATGCCCAAGACCAGTATATAGGAGCGATTTAAACAACGCCAGCTATTCTTAAACTGAGCCTTTGTATTCGACCTCTTATGCGAATTTTTCTCCTTTTTTTCTTGGCTATGGCATAGCAGTTGTATTACCGACGCATGCGAATCATGAGAAGCCAACAAACAAAGACCCGAGGGAAAGCATAGGGGATATTACTTGTACTTATTAATGAATTAACTAAATGATAAATTACTGGCAATGAAAGTGTATGAAGAAACATGGGCATAACAGGCGTAAAGGGAAGGCGTGGGATCGTTCCCAACTTGCGGCAAGGTTAATCCACTGTTTTTTCATCCGCTTTCATTACGATTTATTTATCATTTTTTTTAAATTCAGTTAGTAAGTCATCTCCCCAATGTTTTCGTCGGTGCTTTTGTTTGTTGACTTCTCATGATACAATCAATAAAAATCGGGCCCCTCGGTTAACCCCCTTTGAACGCGTGCGAAGGGAGATAAAATGAAGAAGTATATTGGTAAAATATAAATTCCCACATATTCAGCAGGCCACGGCTTCGGTTAATGTCATCTTTAACGCTCAAATCACCTAGTCATATTAGGAAAGTCACATCACTTCTACGCAAAAGCCTTACAACTAAATTTCTGGGTTCGTTTTTTATTTCACTACAGAAACACGTATTTGGATACATTATGGTCATTTGTGGGGTAGCTGTTACAAGGTGAAAGTTGTATTTTAACTTAAGTATACTACACTAGCACAGCCTGCTTTATTCGTAAATCCTTCTGATTCACTACGGAGCGCACCGAATACGAATAACCATTCACATTTGTCATGTTTTATTGTTTAGAGAAAATTGAAAATGGAGCTCACAATAGCTACATAAAACTTTGAATTCGTTCGACTGATATTGCTGTTAAATGTAGTCTACAAATACAAGTATGAAGACTGTGGTCAAGCTAGAAAACACGCCAACTCTGAGAGCTGTCAGATAATTTCGCAATCTCTAAAAGCGGTCTTTAGATGGACATGCTCAGCCGCTTTCATACAGAATCTTGGCAGCTTATTTGCAAGATGCGCTTGGATTGAAGCATGTTATGACTATGACCAGGGTATCGAACAGGTACTGAACCGAAGACAGATACAGAAATAAAACTTTCTATTTGATCGAACCATACCTGAATTGGGGCGTTAGAATTTTTCCTATCACTTCGGAGCAACACAGAAAGGCAGAAATAACAGTTTTCCGTTCAAGTTGTCCATCTTTTCTGGCTCTTATCATCCCTGCATTGTCTGAACTTCACGTTGGCATGGTGCTTCATTTGTAAATACGCACTACCTTCCCATGTTTCAAAAGCAGCACCGTTAGTACGCTTTCCAGCGTAGTGCGTCAGTGGGCACACTAGGTTTTGTGTTAACGGGACAACCTTTGCGTCACATCCGAAGCGTGGCTTGGCGAGACTATGACACGTGCAGAATACCTGAGTCAGCGTAGCATATATGCTCGTATCGCGTCCCCAGAATGTCTGTGAATAGCAGGCATTGATCTCTTCGTTAGCGCCAATGAACCGGTCGTTTAGTTAAAAAGCGTTACAGGGCCATCCACCAGGTATACATTGAAGCTAGTCTTTAAGACTCTCGGAATATTTAGATCACACACAGATCATATTTAAGGATACCTGCCGTCGTGTTGTAGTAAAGGCGCTGTTCTACTAAGGTGCGGGATAGAATCCCGGCTTCGGCGGCGACGACAACCGCAGTGTATGGTGCACCGGAAGCACGTTAAAGAATCCCAGGTGGTCAAATTTAATGTGGATTCCTTCACTACGGCGTAAGACATAATCGAACCGTGGTTTTGGCACGTAGAACCACACAATTTATTATTATTGTTATATTGAAGACTGTGAAGGGGCATTTCGCCGGCTAGGTGAGCCTGTCTTCCACATTTCTGCTAAGTTCGCCATATTTATGCTCTTCCCCTTCCCCATGAGAAAATTGGCAGGCTGGAGGACTCAGCGTTACGAAAATATATTCTCTCCTCTCTCTATCTCTTCTTTTTCCGCTTTCCTTCAATAAAGATTCGCTTCACAGAGATTCCAGTACTGGTGTTGGATCTGCATAATCATTAGGTAACTGCATGAGGCGTGAAGAACAAACAACAGACGTAATATTTCAGTGCAGCATCTCAGTAGCATCGAGCTATTGTACTAAATAAATTTGTACTGTTTTCCTGTAACTATTGTTTGCTTATGAAAATTTAATCGAACCGGTTCGAATTTCAACCGTTATATTTTTGCTCCGGAGCTGAACCGGTACTGAGAAGCTGTCGGTGAACCAAACGGTTCAATGGAATGGAAAAGGTTCTGGTTCAACACTAGGCATAACGTGCCCTTCCCAACATGTCATGAATGTCTGTCATACATGCCTTTCATGTTCATGTCTTGGCATGCATGTATGTCACTCTTGTACCATAGCAATCGTGTCACGCATACTTGTCATGACTCGTCATCCACGTTATGACATAAATGATGCTACGAAATTCACGTTAAATGTGTCACGTTATTCGCGCACGTCATACATGTCTCGTGTGCATTTCATGTCACGCACACAGCGTAAATCGTGTCATGCGACACATGTCATCATTTTTCATGTCATTTGTGCCTGACTTTAGTCACGTTATGTTATAAACCCCAATGTCATGTTACGCATGTGAATAATCAAATGTCATCGTATTCATTATACGTCCTGCGCGTCGTGCAACGAGTGTTAGGCCATTGAAGATAACGAAGAGTCGGGGTCGAGTCCGCGAATGTGCTTTCTTAATGTCGGTGAGCGAGTCGCGGCTGAAAGGATAAGGCAGGCGCAACTCCGCTCTCTTTGAGAACACACAGCGCGACACTACCGCGTGAAGCCTTGCGGAGCCATCTGCCGAAACAAGTGCCAACCAGCATAGGAGTGAGTTAAAAAAAAACCGAGATCAAAAATCCATCTCATGTGATTTTTGCTATAAAGACTGAAAGACAATACAGAATAATTTCGGAAACAGTAGCGCTGATCATGCTAACTGAACGGAGCACAACCGTTACGATGGGCCTGCCATCGCGAAATTTTTGACCTGTGTTACAGTCCGTTCATTACCGGTGGCTGCTCAAAGTTACATGGTTGCTTGCGAAACTACCTGAGTGTGTCTGGCGTAAGGAGCCGTGAGTGCCGAATGGAAAAGTGAGACGAAACTCTGGCGCCCCAAAGGTTGGCATGTAGAGTTACTCGAAAAAATTCCTCAGCATCCCAGATTGAATATATTGGCCATCAACATGTTTACAACACGTCATTCCACGAGTCGTAAATGTCTTGCCTTTACCTAAAGACGTGGTGCTGTAACAAAGCTCTCGAACATCTTGTTTATTTACACACGTTGGTGTGGGGAGAATAAGGCAGTTGCAGTGCTTTGGAAAGAACCGTCTAGCTATCCTTATAGGCAGGAGCCTTCTAGCTATCCTGATAAGGTCACAAAGAAATATTAACACATGCGCTCTTCCTCGAAAAATATTATTTATTAAAGTATACTTGGAGAAGCCGAAACCTCAGACTACCGGGCAAGGACACCACAAGTAGCTTGAGGATGCCGTCGGTGGCAAGTTGCGTATTGCCTCACATAACGAAACCACTTTGTTGCCTACAACAGAAAAGGATACGAGAGTTAATGCGATAACCAAGCGTGCGCGTTGCCAGTTATTTAAGCAAACTTACTCGCGGTGTCCTTATAAAATTTTCCCAGTTTAATAACGACAGTGCGGCCAAGCTCTCCTTACAGCCCGCAGTAGGGTTAATAAGGAGGGCGCTAGCTTTTTTTTCTTACACATATACTTTTCAATGTAACGACACTCTGGACAACCCAGCGCCATCAAACAGTTCAACATCGAAGTCCTCGTGTTGTGTGCCTGTGAACTTCTGACAGAAGCTTCTCTAAATATATATCACTTGAGTCAGATTCCGAACAACCCCAATGATGCTAAAAAATATTTTTTCTTAATTTTTCAGAGAGCATTGGGACCCATAACCAGCGTTACGTAGCCAGTGATTCACGTCGGTCTGACGGCTGCTTCGAAACTCGGTTCCTAAAGCGCAGCAACCCGATTCTACACCCAATCCCCCACGGATTACCAAATAACACAAGCTGGTGGGCAGACGGTTAGACCCATATACTTACAGGGAAAAGCGGAAACATCGTGAAGTATCCCAAGGGTTCTAATCGCATTAAAACTTCGTGACGTTTGCAATGCGTGACGCATTATGCTGGAGAGTGAGAGAAGGCAGTCAATTAAAAGCCACTCTTGCGAAAGTACTCACATGAGCTTGCTCCGGCTTGCTGCTCTGCTGTTGGGTGCGGCTCGTCTGCCTTTCTCGCTGTCCGTCTTCTTCTTCGTTTACGAGAAAGCGCGCTTTTAATTATGATGAAAAGGATGGCGAAAGTGTCAGCAAGAAGTAAATGTATGCTATGGGAAAATGAAATAATCGATCCGAGAAGGGTGTTTTTTTAAGAAATTCTTTTCTAAACTAATTACCTTCCTTTCTGTTTCCATTAACCAAATATAAACAATTAAACGCACCTTTCGTTTATTTGTCAGAAAATGTTCAAAATCAAAATGTTTACGCTGCACGAGGTTATGGCTCGTGGAAAAAGTACACAACTCACAGTTACACATTCCCTGTTTACGCGAGTACACTTAACGTACATTGCGCAGTTAAATAAAGCAATAAGGCATATGAAATTGATTTGATGTTTGTACTTCAACACTTCTTTCTCTTTTCTTCCTTTCTGATGTCTAGATGACTTTTGTAACGCCTTAATCTGGTAGTGAGATGAAAATGAACGAGGTTTTTTTTTTTTACTATAACTCATTTTGCGTGGCCAAATAATGCCGTTAATGTTCCTACGCTAGAACGCTCCTCGAATTCCGCAGTGCCTGTAAGTTTCCGCCCACCTTCCGCACTCTCTTCCCATTTGTTTTTTTAGGCACACGCTACGGCGGGGGGATCTGTCATAATATTTAGTTGCATTATCAAAATGTGCTTGTAACCTAAGTGCGTCCCTTTTTATTCTATCGCATGCTATGTGCACGGAGTTGCACCAGTCAGTAGGTGGCCCCTGTCACAGCGGCTCACGCCACATAAGGTTGGCCACTTCAAGGTGTACCTTTGCTGTTCTCACTATTTTTTCGGCGTCACTACTGCGAATGCCGTGGATGCTCGCCTGCCCGTCGCTGACACCCACGGGTGTTCTTGAAAACGGAATGACGGCACCTTCGACCAAAAAGTTGCTAAAAGATACAAGATGATCTCACTGCAAAGATAATTCAAAGAAAAAAATATGCAGCAGATCCAACGAGTTGGAATCTATATAAAGCAAAGCTTTGTGTGAGCGCATGAAGAGTCGTACCACGACTTTGTGTGCACTGAATATCTGCACAAAATCGCACGGAATGCTTTATTCAGAGATTGCAGAGAGGCTAATGTAATGCTGCCGCCGCTGCCGTCGTTGCGCGAAGGCGAGCGCCACGTGGTGGTGGTACAGTGGTTGAAGATAAAAAAATCGCGCGGTGTCCTGGCTTTTTCCTGGATAATATTTTTTTTCTTTTCCCCTGCACGGCCACCACTGTCGCGGATGCGTCGCGGCGAGCGTCATCTGGTGCTGGTGCGTGGAACTCAGTGGCGGTGACATCGCGCGCGTCCTGCGCAGAGATAGCTTGGCGTAATAGGCTAGAGAACTGCAACGCCACAGCGCTCACGGTCACGAAAAGTCGGCGGGGTTCGCAAAGAAAAGCTCCTCTTTAACACAGAGTCTATACAACGAACAATCTAACCAACGAGTCCGCAGTCACGAGCGCAATGCCTCTGAGGGGCGGCACGCAACCCGTTTTTAATGCGTGCACGACTTCAGCGGCCTATATTCGCGAAGCTTGCTGTGTTTTCATTCATACATTTTTATTTAAACAGAAACACGTGTAACTGATAAAAAGAAAGAACGGAGGTGAAAACTTCCTTAAATATCTCAGGTTATACGGGCGGTAGGCATAGGGCAGGGTAGGACTTCTCCATACACGAACGCTGACGTGAGGACCGCAGCGCTCGAGTTTTCCATCTGTCACGCAGTACTCCGTGACAGAAGGAAACATTCTGCTCCTGCAAACACACAAGCATCAATGTCAAAGTATCGCGTCCCCACGTGGGGGCACACTTGGCGGCTCCTCGGCTGGCGTATAAACCTTTGCCTTCTTCCCCATCAGAGGTGGTCAGGCATTCGCTTAAATACCACCTGTGGCTTTCACACCAAAATATGACCTGACTCGGAGACCAGAGATCGTCGCAGTAATGGTATAGAACGCAAAGGTCACTGTTTGTGCATGCTGGTAGGACATGAATGCAGCTTTTTGCGCACAAGACCGAGACAAAGAAGACACTGAGACACACAAGCGAAGGCTTAGAAGAGCGTATCTTGAAATCATAGAACCGAAATTGATTGCCACGTGTGGCAACACCTGTGTGTCCAAACCCTCTATCGCCATTCTTAACAAGGAGATACCCTTCTTGCGCAGAGATAAGAATGTTCCGCGGCCGGCGCACACGTGATGCGTTACAGATTGTTCTACATATGTGGTCGCTTTCTTTATAAATAAAACACTGTTCTAAGTCAGCGCTCGTGTCTCAGCCCATTCTTTTTCGTCGAGTTGTGCGCGAACAGCTGGATTCAGGTTTAGAACGATGCGTATCTCTATGCTAAACGTTTGTAGCAACCTTAAATTTCCAATTTCCGTCCACATCCCGCTAAGGGCTTTAGAGGAAATCGCTATAGGAGACTAACACTTCACTGGCCATCCCTTGAAGCGTTGATAAAGTAAAAGTCAAGCAAGAAACGAAGCAGAAATCAACAACAGCATGGAAACGCGTAGCTGGCATGGCGGGATTTCTATAACCAGCGCAACCCACGCGGGCACAAGGAGGGATCGCACAAAGGGGGAGAGCTGTGCGTGCGTACGTGTGCACCTCTACGAATTTCACAGATCAGAGAAATTTCCGTCTGTAACATGACAGGGCATGTAGTGAAATTTCTCTCTGGCAACGGCTAAACCGTACAGCATATTTCTTCTGGCGTCATAGCACAAGTTCTTTTTAAGTTATAAAATATGAGCATATTAAAATTTGTCGGTTAACGATTCCTTTAAAGCACAAGACGATTCCGTATCATGATTTATGTGAATCGGTGACTGCTTATGATGGAATACCATAGGCGATGTTTCTGGCATTGCTCATCACAATCACAACGTTTAACTTAGACTGGAATGCGGATTCCGAGAGCCTGCGTCTTACACGGCTGCTCGGCCCAGTATAGCAAAGTCGCTAATAGCCGAAGTCATTCACACATGTGTACTACTTCAACGTCTTGAAAATTGCTTGCGTGCCGGATATTTACGTCAGCAGAGGTTCGACAGCTCAAAAACTGCAACCAGAATCCGCCACCTGCAAAAAAAAAAAAAATCACGCAGGAACTCCTCCGGGAGTTGGCTAGGTTTGCGTAAGCATTGTGCCACTTATCTCTACGCAGCCCAGCGCCAATATGAATGTTAGGAATCCTGATCCTCCCAGTACAAAGGACAGCGATGGGGCTTCACGAACAGCTGCGAACGGCGGCGCAATGTGAATCATGACGCCAGAAAACTACTGTAGATGGCGGGCCTGACGGGGCAGCCGCACTGATTACGTTCCGATCCTGATAAGCCATTATCGCTCTTTAGTGCCTTATCATCCAACGATACTCTGGCAGCGGCTGCCTATTGCTCGGGCCTTTCCTGAAAAGCAGCCTGCGATAGAGGCTGTCTTACGATTAAGCGAGGCGCGTGGCCCCCAATCTTGAAAGCAATCTGCGACGGCGGCAGGGAGTGCGGCGAGTTAAGCTTCGTAAGCGCTGCTTTCTCGCCGCTTAGTTTGCGTTCACGCGATAGGCAGCACGAGGGTTAATTCGCCTGCTGCTGCCGGCCCTATCGTGAAAGCGATCTCCTTAATGGACAGACGACGGTTTTTTCTCGTTCGGTAAGCATAGAAATCCTCACAAGTTAAAGAAAAAGTCCTCTCAGACGGAAGCGATCCTAATTGATAAATGCAACGAACCGTTTCTCAGCTTGGCGCAACCACATGTTACGATGGGGCGCGGCGGTGTCTTTAATATAAAAGCTCGACTCAAGTACATGGCAAGCCTTTAATTAAAATATAATAATAGGGTTTTACGTACCAAAACCACAACCTTATTGTGAGGCACGCTGTGTGGGGGACACCGGGAAATCGAACCTTAAGGTGCACCTAAATCTAAGTACACAAGTCTCTTTGCATTTAGGCCCCCTCCAAATGCGGCCGCCGCGGCCGGGATTCGATCCCGCGACCTCGTGCGCGGTGGAGCGACATGTAGCGTTACCCGTGCACTTCACGCGTTGTCTTAGGTATAAAAGCACGAGTCAAGTACATGGCAGGCATGTAGCTTTAATAATATAAATTATGGGATGTGTAGTGGCCAAAGCACGATCTGATTATGAGGCACGCCGTAGTGGGGGGCTCCCGAAATTTGGACCACCTGGGGTTTTTAACCTGCACCTATACATATGTACACGGGTGTTTCTGTATTTCGCCCCCATTGAAATGCGGTCGTCGTGACCGCGATTCAATCTCGGAACCTCGTGCTTAGCAGCCCAACGCCATCGCAGCTCTAATCACAGACGAAAATACCGGGTGTCTTATAATAACGCCAATCGCCTATGGCATATGGCACTAATTAAGTTACTTATTCTGCAGGATTAGCCGAGGAGGCGGAGGGTACTTACAGTGAAAATCAAAATGGATGATTGACTCATTAACAAAAATTCTACAACCACCTTTCGAACTAATTACTTTAGCGCACACACTGCAATGCGTGAACTGAAGCGACTGATTTCACAAGGCACACACATTTCGAGCAAATTTTGAAGCCAGCAGCGGTTCTGAGACACGCGCTGTCACACTTGCAGTAAAAGAGCACTGTTCCGGTTACGATTTTAAGAAAACAAATTTTATGCAGTGAAAAAAAAATAATTTATGGAACACCATGCCATTTCGTCTCAAACATTGGGAATGCATACATATAAGTTGATGTCAGCCTCAGAAGGGGTTTCAAGTTGATATGACGTTCAAAGAGAAAAAAAAAACATTAAATTATGAGGCTTTACCTGCAGAAACTAGAGTCACATCATGAGGCGCGCCGTAATGAGGCACGACGGATATTTCGATCACCTTGGGTTATTTAATGTTAACTTGCAACATCTATCTTATTATGTTGTAGCGCAAGCTGAAAAAGGACAACCGGAAAGCACATCTGACACACGCAGCGCTAACTTTCAGCAATAGATTTATTTCCAGTTCTCGTCGCTTTATATACACCCTCGAAACGCCATACAATACGTGTAAAATTTTCGGTGAAAATGAACACACACAAAACAAAGATGGAACCACACGTAAGCACTCTTTTCACTCAAATATACACATACGTTGTACATGTTCAGGACGAACAAAGGTAATCGAGCTCTTTTGACGACAATGAAATGGAAGGTTTACTGACACATACGTCACCAAATGTTGATATGTGTCTATCTTCTATTAACAAGCGCGAAATCTCACACCTGCTTTTACTCATGATGACTTTCTTTATATCTAGGCTTAGATTTGCATCTCTGGAAATGGATGGCAAGAAAGCCGTCAGCGGCTTTCCCAATGCCATAGCCCAACGCCATAGCCACTAAGCAACCAGGGCGGGTGGCATTCACCGACACCAGCTACAACTCGTATATTGCGACATGTGCCGTAAGGTAATTCGTTTAAATGGCAATTAAAAACTCTTATTTAGTCAAATATTTTTATTTTTAGAGCAAGAATGCCCGCCACAGAGTAATTGCGCCCAGCAAGTACAATTATGCTACAAGCCACAAGTGATAAAAGAATAGTACGCCGTATATTACGTAAGAGAGCTCGCACGTCGGCACGGCACTGTAAACACGCATTTCGTCGAAAGAAGCAGCTGAACAGCAGCCTTCCCTTACAAAAAACACTTTAGACTGTCTATAGAAAGTCTATAGACTTTTCATAGACGACCTTTCCTTTCTATAGATTTGGACTTTTGTTGATACAAAGTCTATAGACTGTCTATAGACAAAAGTCGAGAAAGTTTCTATTTCTTTTTGTCTATTCGCAGTCTATAGACGGTCTATAGAAAAAAGTCAATAAGGTGTTTGTTTCCTTTTTGTCCGCTTCCCCTCTATAGAATATCTATAGACGAAAGTCCACACAGTGTCTATCTATTTTTGTCCATACTTTGTCTATACACTTTCTATAGACGAAAGTCGATAGGGTTTCTATTTCTTTTTGTCTACTCGCAGTCTATAGACGGCCTATAGAAAAATGTCGATAAGGTGTTTGTTACTTTTTTGTTTATTTCCCCTCTATGGACTACCTATAGACAAAAGTCGGTACAGTTTCTATCCATTTTGTCCATACTTTGTCTAGAGACTTTCTAAAGACGAAAGTCGATAAGGTTTCTATTTCTTTTTGTCTACTGGCAGTCTATAGACGGTCTATAGAAAAAAGTCGATAAGGTGTTTGTTTCTTTTTTGCCTACTTCCCCTCTATGGACTACCTATAAACGAAAGTGGATACAGCTAGCCTCTATCTATTTTTGTCCATAATTTGTCTATAGACTTTCTATAGACGAAAGTCGATAAGGTTCCTATTTCTTTTTGTCTACTCGCTGTCTATAGACGGTCTATAGAAAAAATTCAATAAAGTGTTTGTTTCTTCTTTGTCTACTTCCCCTCTATATGGACTACCTGTAGACGAAAGCCGATACAGTTTCTATTTATGTTTGTCCATACTTTGTCTGTTGACTCTCTATATTATGGACAATAGTCGACAAGGTTTCTATTTCTTTTTCTCTACTCCCGGTGTATTGAATGTCTATAGAAGAAAGTCGATAATATGTAATTCCGAGTTCTCATACCCTCCGCCCAATGCGAACGCGATGATATGGCACTGGTTCATGCACGACGGCACCGCAACCCCGGCGCGGCGGGCAAACCGTGCAGGCTGTTAGTCTGCGTTCGGTGCAGCTGCACCGAACGAGGATCGCGGTGGAGCAGACAACGTCCGAGTCACCAAGGTCTTCCAGGCACCCGAAGGCCCTAAACCTGGGTTCTTCCCGGACGTACACTTCGCGAAGACCAGGTGGTGAAGGTCAGATGGTGAAGATGTGGTAAAGGTGGTGAATAAGTGGCGAAAGCCGGCAGACCAGGTGGTGAAATCACCACCTGGTCTGCCTCTGAGTTGTCGTGGTCTTGCATGTCTATAGATTAGCAATAGACAAACATCGTTAATCTGGGGCCAACCCGTGTGCGCTGTAACCAATCGCAGGTACCGGTGTATAATACGTAGCTGCGTTTGATATAAGCCACAGAAGTAGTATAGTGCTGAGATTGCTGTAGAGCCTATTTGTAGACTTTAGCATCGGATCGGATCGGAAAACATTTATTGGGCTCTAGAAAAGAGATCTTCGCAGCTTCTGACGGCCTCTTCCATCTTCTGATGGATTCTTCTGTCTGCAATCACAAGGTTGGTGCTCTAGTCCAAGGCTCCACTGAGTATAGCCAACCCGCGAGCTCGCTCAACTAGGCGCCTTTGGCCGTTCAAGCTTACGCTGGAAAGCATACTCTCCCACTGTTCCGCACTCGGGTTTTCAATTTTATAGATAGTTGGGGACTCAATATTTTGACAGGCCTATGATATGTGGTATAGATCTGGTTTCTCTCCGCACCATGGGCACTTAGCCTCATACTCTGTAGGGAAAATTTTATTGAGAAGGTTTAGATTCGGGAAAGTACCCGTCTGCAGTTGTCGCCATGCAACAGCATCCTCTCTGCTTAGATCCTTATCTGGGGGTGGGTACTTCAGTCTGGCCCCTTTATAATAATTTAGGATATCTGAGTAGCCCATGGGTACTGACTCGGGTTCCTCAAGGCTGGATGTGTCGGACGCCCGGTTGCTATGCCCTCGAGCTATCCTATCCGCCTCTTGGTTCCCTGTTATGCCAGTGTGCCCTGGCACCCAGATTATGGTATGCTGAACTTTGTTTCCCGGGTCGCATGAGCAGAGTATGTGGCGTGCTCTGCGCCCAATTCTGCCGTTTGTATAATTACGGCATGCTGCTTGAGAGTCTGTTATTATTGTTAGGGACCTGCCAGATCGATAGCCCTCCAGTGCTGCCAGAGCCACAGCTGCCTCTTCGGCCTCGACTACCGTGCAGTCCTGTAGTGATGCGCTGGTGTTCTCCTTGAGGTCGGAATTAACCACCGACGCCACTGCTCTGCTGTTTTGTCTTCCGTCTCTGACGAACGTTGCCGCGTCCATATACCTTATGTTCTCCTTGTTCGCCAAGGGTCTCTGCACGTACTCCGATATTGCTTCTCTACAAGCCTTGTGCAGGTTCCGGTCCATATTCTTGGGTATCGGTGCAACTCGCAGTGTACTGCGATACTTGTCCGGAATCGTCTCGGTACGTTCGATCTCTTGGATCATGTTGCCGCCGCCGTATCTTCGCAGGATCACCCTTCCCGTGGGGGTCTGCATCAACCTACGTGCCTCAGAGCATAGTAGTGCTTCTTTAGTTCACTGAAGGTATTGTGCAGTCCCAGGGCCAGCAGTTTCTCGGTCGATGTGCACTGCGGCAGGTGAAGCGCAGTTCTGTACGCCTTTCGCAGTATGGCGTCCGCTTGTTCTTCTTCTTGCTTGATGCATTTGGGGTAGGGAAGGCTATACACCACTCTGCTAACCACGAAGCTCCTGACTAGCCTGAGTGTGTCGCTCTCCTTCATACCGTGTCTCTTTCTAGATATTCTGTTGATCATACGGCCTACCTGCATGGTGGCAGTTTTCAGCAGTGTCAGAGTATGATTGCACCGTTGATTGGACTGAAGCCACATCCCCAGGATCCGAATGGTGGTCTTCTCCGGAGTGCGTTGTCCCGCGAGGTATACGTTGAGGCTAAGCTCATCGCTTGTAGGCACCGTTCGATTTTGTTTGCCTCGCCACACCCTTAGGAGCTCGGACTTCTCCGTCGAGCAGGCGAGGCCCCTGGCCCTGACGTAGGTTTCTACGCAGGTGGCCGCTTTTGGCACGCACTCTTCTTTTTCGCTGAGTGATCCCCGGTTCACCCATACCGTGATGTCGTCAGCGTACATCGCGTGCCGTATGCTGTCAAGTTCGAGTTGTCTTGCTAGCCCGATCATTGCGACGTTGAAGAGGATGGGGGAGATGACCGACACTTGAGGAGTTCCCTTGTTTGGGGTGCGAAACTTCTCTGATCTGACTGCTCCCAGGCCGATTGTTGCTGTCCGGTTAGATAGGAAGGCCTTGACATAGCTATGAATCCTTCTGCCACAGTTCAGGCTATCCATTCCTGTAAGGATGGCTTCGTGGCTGACATTGTAGAAGGCTCCTTTAATGCCCAGTGCCATGATGACATGTTCGCTGTTCCGTGGGACGTTGCTGAGCACCTCTTCCTTGAGCTGGAGGAGCACGTCTTGCGTCGATAATTTAGCGCGGAATCCAAACTTGCTGGGGGGGGGGGTACAGCTCGTTGTCCTCCATATAATTTTGTAGCCTCATTGTAACCACCCGCTCGTACAGCTTGCCTAAGCATGACGTGAGAGAGATTGGTCTAAGATTTTCTACTTGCAGTTTTTTGCCAGGTTTTGAAATCATCACTACCTCCGAATGCTTCCACTCCTCGGGTACTGTCTCCTCCGCCCAGTGCTTGTTGAGGTAGTCAGTAAGTTTGACAACCAGCTCATCACTGAGGTTGCGAATCAGCGCGTTCTTTATCTTGTCTGCGCCTGCAGCCGTATTCCTAGTGGTATTTGTTATTGCTGCGTATACCTACTATTTGGTCATAGGCCTGTCCAGATCAGAATTTTCTTTCCCCTTGTAGTACTCCGTGTAGGCTGCTGGGTCACCGTCCCGGAGCACTTGTGCCTTACTCTTTCTATGAGCTCATACTCTGAGGCCTGAAACTGGTGAACCAGCCTCTGTATGGCCTTGTTGTTCTCCGACTTGGTTTTAGTCGGGTCCAGGAGTGCTTTGAGTATGCTCCACGTTCGGGCAGTACTCAGGGTTCCGTTTAAGTACTTGCTAAATTGCTGCCAATTCGCTCTTGTGAATTGTTCCGCATACTCTTCTGTCTTTTGCGTAATTTCCGCAATCTTCAACTTTAGCTTCCTATTAAACTTCTGTCTCCTCCACCTTTTGGTCAGGCTCTGTCTTGCCTCCCATAGCCGAAGCAGTCTAGAGTCAACCTCCGGTATTTGCTCTGTGCGGTAAAGCTCCTTGGTGTACTCGTTTTGCCTTTCCTTCAGCATATTCCCCCATTCCTCGATTGACAATATCGCGCCCAGCGGATGTCCATCACAGGCTTCTCTAAAGGCATCCCAATCCGTTATTTTTGCTGTACCTATCCGACGCTTTACGTGAGCCATTCCGATTTGCGTCTTGATGATGTAATGATCACTACCCAGGTTTTCCAGCATATTTTCTCAGACCGCCTGTCTCGCTCTTCTTACGAAGGTGAGGTCAGGGCTGGTGTCCTCCTGGACGCTGTTTCCCATCCTGGTGGGGACTTCTGGGTCCGTTAGGAGTTGGCAGTTTATGTTGTCAGCCGCCTCCTTGACTGTCGTACCCTTTTTATCGGTGGTCTTGTATCCACAGCTAGGATCCTTGGCGTTGAAGTCTCCAACGATTACGAGCGTGTTGTTTTTAGTTAACCTGCTCACACCGTGGAAGAGGTGCGTGAATTTGCCCTTCTGCTTTGGAGGACTGTGTACGTTTACAATAAAAGTACTTTCCCCGTTCTTTTTCGGTATAATTTCGGTAATCTCATGATATATGTCTGTGTCAGCAATCTTGTCGTGTGCTATGGCGGCAAGGGTGTTGCTAATCAGAATGGCTGTTCGACCAGTGACCTCGTTTGCTTGGCATGTATACCCCTGTAATTTTGGCGTGAAGCCTCAGGTCTCTTGCAGAGCAATCACATCGGGCGGAATTAGCTGCTTGTTGATGTACTGTTGTAATTGTTCTTGTTTTCTTCGGTAGCCTATGCAATTCCACTGCCAGATTTGAAGTTTTTTGTTTTTGCCTTTTCCTTTATTAGGTCGGGCCATGATTAGTTATCTGAATACAGGCCTAATGTTGGACGTCGCTGCTCAAATTTGTCTTTGACCCCTTGTGTTCTTTCTTGTTTACGCATGTTGTGTATGTCTGTATTTTGCATCTCTATTCACTGCTCTATTATGTTGAATTTCTGTCTCATCTCTGCTATGAACTTGACAAAGTATTCGGGTGCTTCTGATGCCTGTTCTTGTGGATGCGATGCCCTGTGGGGGGCTCCCGATTGGAGGTCCCTAACTGCTCTCATTAGCTCTTCAATCTTTTTATCCTGCTCCTCTACCTTATGTCTGAGGACCTTATTTTCTTTTTCTAACTGAGTCTCGTGTGTACTGATGTTATTTTGACTATTGTTATCCAAGTGCGGAACAAGCGATTTGGGAGGGCCTGCATCCCAGCTCACCTTGCCGTTGTTATTGTTGTTGTTGGGCTTCTCCTTCTTCTGGTGCCGCTGCTGCTGCTGCAGCTGTTGCTTGCCTCCCTTGATGCCTTGGGACGACTGGGGAGCGTTGGTCCGTGATCGGCTTCGCGAACTGTTCCGTGAACGGCTCCGCTCCTGGCTCTGGTTCCGGGATTGGCTCTGGTCGCCCTCTGAGCCGAGCCATCTCTTCCGATGCTGCTGCTGCTGCTGCCCGCTCCGGCTCTTTCGGCGGCTTTGCAGCCCGCCATAGGCCGGACCGCGAAGTTCCGTGAACTGCTTCAGGCGATCCTTGCAGTCCCTGGAACCGGTGGCATGGTCGCCTCCACATACCAGGCACTTTGGCTGGCATTGATGTCCTTCCGGCGGGTTCCGTGCTCCGCACTGCCTGCAGGCCTTGGCATCCGGCGTTGGCCATACGGCAGATCTGTGGCCTTGCTGTCCGCACTTGTAGCACACTTGCCTCGTCGGTCGATATGGGTCGCATTTGTATTCACATCCCCACCAGTTGACCATCCTGGGAATGAAGGATCCGTCGAAGGTAATGAGGGCTGTCTTCGACTTCCCCAGCATTCTGGCCCCCAGTATGGTTACACCCTGGGTGCGCAGTGTCAGGTTTTCCATCAATTCTTCTTCCGTGGTCCCGGCGTCTATCCCGTGGATCACGGCACGCTTGCAATCTTCAGGTGTCGCTACGTAGGTGTTGACTTGAAAGGAGCGTCCTCCGAAACTCAAGCAGGTGATTCCTCGAATTATCTTCGCGGTCTCGTCGCTTGGTGTGCTCGCTATTATGATGTTGGAGCCTAATCGCAATCTGATGATAAAGTCCTTGCCGCCTCTAATCTTGCTTCCGCAGGCCGCACCGATGGCTTTCGCTACATCAGCTCCTTGTAGTGCCTTCACCGGCAATCCATCCTTCGGTCTAATAATAATCTTCGCGTCATTTTTCGGGAGCGGTGGCGCCCTTTGCCTAGGCCGCTGCGTTGCTCTCTCTCCGATTGAGTTTGGCGCGCTCGCGCTTTCCGCGCAGGCAGCTGCGTCGCCCGTTGTGACGGCACTCGCCGGCGCCATCTTGCCATTGTTTTCCCCAGCCTGGGGCTCTCCCTTCTTCAATATGGCGGCGTTCGGTAAACCGCCTTGTTGGGCCTTACTTTGGCGCTTGGTCAGGAAGAGTGTCCAATCGTACTCACTCTTCGAATAATTTGTTGGGTCCGCTGCTTCGTGAAGCATAAAGGCGCCTTCGTAGTCCTCGGTTTCCTCTGCCTCTAGCTCGGAGGTGGCCTCGAGGTGGTCGGCTTCCATTTCTTGAGCTTCGAGCGGATATTCGGCGACTCCGCTCAGTGTTGATTCAAAATTCGGGAAAATTGTATGGTGGAGACCGATTTCAGGCTGCGTCGATGCCATTGTGTCGGTCTTGCTGCCCGCAAGCGCCGTCAAAGCGCTGGGCCTAGCGTTAGGCCCAGCGCCTGCGCTCCGCTCGGCCACGTGGGAGGCCTCAAAAGTCCGATAAAAACCCAAAAAACGGGCCTACCGGCTTGAAACTGGTATCCAGGTGGTCAGAAACTTGAGCGGTATCAGACACATCCAGTGGTTGATGGCTCGTTGATGGTTAGCGGTCCGAATTGGTCGGAAAATGCGGAGCCCATGCAACGCACGGCCAGCGTCTCGCGAACGGCCATAGTGTATACCTCCGCATTTGCTGACCACATGATATGATCTACGTAGTCGCTCTCGGCAATCCCTAGACAGTCTTCACAGTTGTCACATCACTTTTGCGGCAGTAGAATAAAGAAAGCAAAAGGCCGATCCAATTGTTATAATAGATGTTATGAACGGCAGCTTCAGCTACAAATGGATTCCAAACAGGCATCAAGCTAACAGCAAAGACACTCGTAATGTTTGTAGCTGACAACGCGGACTTAGGGAATGTGCGATGAACCGATGTCGCGCATGTGGTGTTCTCGTTGTGTGTCGTCCGATTCTCGGATACTATTCACATTGTCTTCATATCTCGGCTGCGTCGCTAACATCGGGCGATTCTTTGTTGACTGATATCCTGCACTATAAACTCATCAAAGTTTCTCATTAACTTAAAATATGTGCCAAATTCTCTGAGCCCACCCAGTATTTCGCCGGCGGTATGCCTGCGCAGCCACGCATATGAGTACCTCAATGCTGTACTGATTTCTTTGACCTATCATCGGAACAGAAAAATAGCACTAACATACGTGCGGGCATCACATTTGGCGGTACGCTGGAAGATATGCTACAAATATGCTGTATTACTCATCGACGCTGGCAATAATGCGTCTGAAACGTCTGAAGGGCTCTGTAACGGCTTTTACAAACAGCGCATTCATGTTAGCATTCCAGTCTCATACGATAACCCACAGCGTTTGTCATACAACCTGCCAGCGCATTTCCTTCGTCCATGAAAAAAGATGAATAATGGAAAAGAAAAGCCACCCTTTCCGGCGCGCATGGCGCACAAAGAGAGCGAAAGAGACAAGAAAAAAAGAAGCAGGCAAATGCGCTCACACTCCTCCGAGCGCGCACGCCCTCGCGCGCGGAGCTCCTGCGCATGCTCGGAGCTCTTGCGCATGCGCGGCAGTGCGCCGTCTCAACAAGTGCGCCAGGCACGTAAACCGTTGTACCGGTGTGCGGTGTCTGCCTGAGCATTGGTGCCTGTGTATGCGTGTCTTCTTTGTGGCATCACACGTCAACTCCACTGAACGGTAAGCTTTAGCAAAGATGTTTTGCGTCAATAGCTCATGATCATGTGATCGCATTTCGTAGCGCGAACCGGCTGCATGTAGCGCAGGCGACTCGGGTATGGTGTCGGTTTGTCGTTGACATGGTTTGATAACGCGCTCTTGTTCTGGCTTCTACTATACGGAATGTTTTACGGCGAGCGATCGCTCGGGCGTGCTGATTTTAGCATTATAGTTTAGGTGCGTAAAGAAGGAAGTACACCATGTTTTAACTTGATACTGAGCTACCACTAAGCGGATTGTGTGTGTTGGGCAGCCAGTGTGGTAGATCTCATTTCGTGGCGCTCAATCCGGCCGCGATGAATGCCGCGCCGCATGTGCAGCGAAATTCTCGTGACTCGCTTTACGTATACATATCGAAATAGTGTTAGCATCAAGAATTTTCAAACAGAGACATATGGTTGAATAACTGCTAGTATGCTTGTTTGCGGGGCATGCATTAGCAATGTGTGCGCTGCTGTTTTCGCATAGTTGAAAAGTAGCAGTATTTTTAAGGTTCCTGGCAGCCAACCTAAATAATTTTGGTAAGTTACCGCAAGCAAAACACGAGACTTGAAGAAATAGCTAGCAGAATCTCTAGATTCACCCAATCTATTTATCTGCAACGACAAACGCTTTTGGAGCATGAAACCTGCGATAAGCTTAGTCACTCGCAGCTTCGCAACTTAGCCGAAAAAATTAAAGAACAATAAATTAGTCGCTCCGGGGAACCACCTCTACACGTTTCAAACTGAAGGCCTTGCGTTTGACGGTAGTTGGAAGATTTGTTTTTTGTCTCTTCTTTAAACAGTTTAGTGGCAGAAGTTATCTTTCGAGCTATATGAAAAGCGTTAAGCGCCTTTCGATGCTTCGGCGTTATGCAGTTTACGTTCTCTTATTCCCTAGGCAGCTGCTGGCGCAGATTCGCATTGTGCCAGTCGTGCATGGTATGAAGCCCTTGTCGTGCGTAATAAGTGTTCCGGTTTTCATTACTGTTGCATGTAGTGCCGTCGTCTTGGACAGACTGCATACTATATGCGCTGTACAAAAAAAAGAAGAGCCAGATTATCAATTTGGTGGTCTTTTCTTAGTATATAACGCACAGATTATTCAAATAATTCAGAGCACATTGCATTTGTTCTACCCTTGTCAACACACCTAAGAGATCGTAACATGTTTTAGTTGATAAGTAACCTGATCAGTACGCCCCCATTCAAGTGCATTCTACTGAAATTGCGGCAAATGTATTCATCTCGAAGTATGAGAAAAGAGACATTGCAGACTGTTCTAAGCGGAAATAAATTGCAAATCTTAATGTTATTGTCAAAACTGCAGTCAGTATGCTGAGCATGTTCGTTCGGCACGGGCATATTGCATTAACACCCGAAAAATGTGCATACTGCGGCCGGTTATCTTTGTTTCAACAATTATTATTATAGGAATCGTTTGGGATTCTCGCATTTCTTTTATTTTTATAAGTACACTGTGTGTCACATGAACCTGCCTTGAAACGAAACGTACCGTTGCTGGCACCGGCGACCATTACGATTGTCTAACTGCTTATCATACTGTAATATAGCGAAACATCATAATGGTAATGATTAATATTGCCATGTAGTCTTTAGTCAGAGGTAAACAAAGTTAACTAGAGGCATAAATGATGAGAGCAAATTATATATAAAACTACTATTGAACCGTAAAAATAACTCATTGTATAGTTTTCCCTCACATTGTTGCATTTTCTTTACGTGTGTCTCTGTGTCTTCCGTGCTGTACTCGTGTGGCCATCAATTACGAACTTGCCGAAGCCCTTGTCAGCTTTATTAAACAAGGGATTCAAGTCAGTTGAATCTAATACTGCATGTCAAGTGACTGGTGTGTTATTCGTTTTATCTAAATATTGTGGACTGGCAGTACTTGGCAACCATTGAACCACAATATTTTTTTATTGCACTTAAGCTGCAGGCGTCATACAGTGCCAGAAAATTTTCATGAAAACAGCCAGGGAAGGCTTGGAAAAGATCGGGAAATTTTAATATAGCCACATAGGTATGCTGTCTTGTTATATGTCATACAAAGTTTCCAGAGAATCTCTGTGTTGAATATATTTTTAAAAAGTTTCACCTCGTAAAAATTGAGGGAAATTGGTTCCATTTATTGAAAAGAAAAAGAAAGTCGAGCATACTGACAAGGCATTTCTTACTCAATATGTTTTTATCTTGCGTTAACTAAACGTCCTAAACCTCGATAGCCCAGAAAAAATTTTCATGTTTCAAAGCACCTTAAATAATTTGCTGTGATAGAATTCATTCGAACTATACTATCAGTTCTGTTTCCTAGGAGGTGGATATCTGTCGTGCCATGACACAAAGAGCTCGTGTGGTATTTCGGGTACTCATGTGGTATACCTAACTTGGAAACCTGTTAGCATGCCCAAGAGGCCTCATTACCTGTAGAAAATTAAGTGACCATATCAATACAATCAACCCATCTGCATTCTGTTAAAGTTTTGTCCAATGACTCATTCATTTAAAAGTATCAGAAAGATATTTAAATGTGTATTAAGCAAAATAAATTACAATCTTAGGCATGATACTGTGAATATTCCAGTTACTTCTGAGCATATCCTTCTGAACGGGCATACTTAACTACCAGCCAAAGGAAATGTACAGACAGTCCAACTGGGTAACGTTTCAGCAATAAATATAGAGACCATTTGGGATAAGTACATTATCATAAGTAGTTAAAAGTACATAAGTAGTTCTGCGGGTTTCTGCAGAACTACTACGTCAAACTCTTGCCTTTGCTTCGTGTTGTCGACAAATTCGACTTCGCCCTGCCATCTGCTAGCTGCCTGATTAGCTCAGATGGCTGCCCCGGAAAGGCGGTGATCCCGGGTTCGGGTCCTGGACCAGGACGAATTTTTCTTGAACTGTGAGGCTTTTCTTTCGAGGAACCCGTATGAGTTTCCTTTGTAGCAATTGCTACGAACGGGGGGATGTCTGATTTTCCCTTTATTCATTAATGCATCATGTATGAACTTGCCATAAAAGGGAACATACTGTTGCTGGCACGAGCAGCAGTTGTGAGTGTTTAATTGTTTACCATGCAATAAAGGTAAAATCAATAAAGGTACTGATTTTTATTGACAAGCAGCCATTAGTCATAGTTAAACCGCAACAAGCATTGACTTAGATGGTTTGAGCAAATATATTAAGCTGCTTAATGAACATACAAAGAATGCACACTTGTTATTTTTGCCTCATATTTCTGCATCTACTTATTTGCTGCATACACCTGCAGCACCTTTGGAACTAATGGCACAAAGGTCAAGGCCAGCCTGGTGACCATGCTTGCCAAGGAGTAGTGTAAATATTTAATAGGTTTCCATAATAACATAAGACATGAATTTAAGGAATTCATCTATTACATCGAGCAATAAAAACGGTTAATGCATAAGTGCAGATGAAAAGGAACAGGTGCACATGCATAAATACATTCAAAACTTTTTGCTACCGCATGTAAACAAAATGTAAACTAACTTGTGGATAGCCGCTATGGAGTTATGGCCTTATACATTCTTTGTAGACTTGTCTACAAAATGCCTGTGTCTATAGAGTGTCTATAGATTAATGAAAATTCATGTTTGTTGACGAATCTCTGCAGAATGTCATAGAAAAAAGTGTATTGGATTATAAAGTTTTGTTTTTGTAGACTGAAGTCTATAAAATGTCTATAGACTATCTATATACATTTGTCTATAGACATTTCATAGACTTCAGTCTACAAAAGTAGAACTGTACATATAGTTCCGCTTTTGTAGACTGAAGTGTATAAAATGTCTACAGACAAATGTCATCTATAGACATTCTATAGACTTCGGTCTACAAAAGTATAACTGTAGGCTTATACACTTGTCCATAGACATTCTGTGGACAACTGTCTACAAACATGAATTTTAATTAATCCATAGACACTCTATAGACTCAGAGTTTTTGTAGACTAGTCTAAAAAAGTGTTTGGCCATACGTCTATGGACAGTCTATAGACTCAGACTTCTTACAGAGTAGTCCATAAAAAGTGTATGGCCATAAGTCTATATACAGTCTATAGACAGTCTATAGACTCAGACTTCTTATAGACTAGTCTATAAAAAGTGTATGACCATAATCTATAGACAGTCTATAGACAATCTATAGACTCAGACTTTTTGTAGACTAGTCTATAAAAAGTAGGGTCATAAGCCTATAGACTGTCTATAGACCAGTCTAAAGAAATGTTTATAGACAGTCTATAGACTTCATAGACAAATGTCTATAGGCTGTCTATGGACTTTCTATAAAAAATTTTGTAAGGGTTGCAACTGATCTTCGTACTACGTCGCTTACAAAACGCAGGATAAAATCCAGGGGCCCTCTAACGTAAATCTATTACAAACTTTTTTATTGAAATTCCGCATCAGCCCTACGCGATTGGCCAAAACGTTTTTGGACCACCCCACTTCGCATGGCTGTCACGGACGTCCCAAAACCGCGATAGCTCCCTATCTGGTATGAGGTGTGCACACTGATTATGCATGATTTGAACGAAAAAAAGCAAAATAGTTATTTGTGATGCGACGCCTTTTCGCCATTAGTCATCGGCTATTGGTCAAAGGCTTTCGGGCTGCACCCAATTCACCTGCCAGTCACGCGACGTCACAAAACCACAAAAGCTCTCCGCGTCAAAGTGAAGTGTACGCGTAAAAGATGCATTATTATGCCGAACAAAACTGTATTTTCTTCTGAATAGCCACAGGCTACCCCGTTCCGAAAGCAATAAAAGATGGCTGACACCGATCGCGCCAGGCACTGACTGCTCGCACCTACCGGAAAGCATGGGTTTATTTGCGTACAATAAAGGTTTTTGCGTGGGCGCGTAATGTTTTCGAGCACTTTCGGCGCGTTTACGACCGCGTTCTGTGAACTCTTCTTTGCTGAGGATCCATTTTAGCGGCATTCTTAACCTTTTCGTCCAGCCCCCGTCAGTTAAATAAGGGAAAGCGGACCAACCTCAGAGGGCGGCACCACCCTCTTCGTCCGGTTATCGATGTTCATTGCAGTCGCTCGGCCCCATCAAACCCCTCTCTACTTGACCCTGCTTCTCACCTATTGTCAGCCAATTAGATAAGACAAGCCGCTCAGGGTAGTCAATGTTATTCGTTTTTGAAGCAAACAAAAGTGACCTCCTATGGAGGAGGACAGCGTTTGGTTGATCTGCTCATACAACACAGTTAGTAACCGCCCGATGCTTGCGTCGGCGGTGACGCAAATTTGACGTCAGGATATTGGAATAAAAACATTTCGGAATAGTTTTACGTTATAGGGCTCCCGGCCACGGCAACTGCATTTCAATGGGCGGGAATGCAAAAATGCCCGGGTGCTGTGTATTGAGTGCGCGTTTATAACCCCAGGTGGTAAAAACGTCACCCACTAACGCGTTCCTTAAGTCACATCGCGACCCTGACACGTAAAACACCAGACTTTTATTAACTGTCAGTTCGCCTAAAGTTTCGTTATCATAAACCCGCGAGATTGAGGAGATTCATGACTTGCTGTACGTACGCTGATGCCAATTAACGTAGGCGAACCACAATGAGGGGGTCAAATGGGTGATGGCAAAAAAAAATAATGCGCAAAGTGGCATGCTCTCTTCTACCTCCGGAGAACACAACCATGAGCAGTCAGCCACGAAGATCGCAGTATTTTAGTAATGCCGACCACCACTCACACAATTTGAAGTATGACCGTACCTCGATCGAATGCGCATTCCACATTGAAAACAAAACCGGTGTGTCACACGCAACCCGACGCAACCACCACAAGTTGAAACGAAACATTTTACCGTAACACGAAGCGTAGGAATTACCGTAAACACGAAGGGGAATTACATTAGAGGCGGAAATATTTTTGAACGGCGACACCGCGCCACGGAGATACTGATGTATAATAAGCATGGCAAACAATTTATTTCGACTACGCGAGTTTGCGTGATCGGGTGCGTAATACTATATGCGCGAATAGCGGGCCAGTGGAAGCTTAAGCAACGCAGTTCTATCTCGCATATCCTTAAAGCTTCGGGATGCGTACGGCACCCGCTGTGAATAGCCTGTCATGAATAGTTAACTATCCCTAATGTCCCAGTTTATACAGCGTTACTAACTCTCCCGTACGCATTCCAGGGACCATGTACGGCTGCAATAAGGAAACAAAGTTTGTCCGTTAACGCTACATCTTGCAAGCGTATCAAGATCGCGGAGAAAAACATGAAAACGCGAGAAATAGTCGCTCACAATGTGGAAAAATAAAGCACTGATTTGTCTGGGAAATTACATACCTTAAGGTAAAATTAGACACGGCGGCAAGCAAACAAAATATCTGTCGAGCACGTCGCCCGAACGTAACATGTCCATGCAAAGAATATCTCGCGGTAACAATTATCAGAAATAAGACGCTCTCATGTGGTACTCACTTTTTTGTTATTTTGAATTACTAGGCGTTCCGACGCAGAAACTCAATACGGTCTTCGGTGAATAGGCGTAGCATCGCCAGTAAGAATTCGATGCTTGACCGCGAGCGTCTGGCCTAAAGGGAGATCGTCGAAGTCAAAAATATCGCGGTAGGACGATGATACTTCGCAAAGGTCTTCAGCCTGCGTAGAGGACAGGTCCGTCGCAACCATTTTCTTTATGTTGGGATCGACGCCCGAGGCTGGCGCGAGGGGCATGCTAAGTTCGCGAGAACCACCGGTCGATAACGCTGCCACGTATTGGTCGCTGAGACAATCAATGGTGGCAAGGCAAATACCTTGCGGTAGAATTTGCTTTGCCAATCCAAAGTTGCAAACAGGTGTGCGAGTGCGGTTCTCAGTAACAGTAAGTATGCTGTGAGGCACAGTGGCGTCATACTGTATTGGAATGTCGGGCAGAGGAGTGACGAGGTACTCGCCATCAGCAACTGATGGGAAAGACAACGTTTCAATGTAGGCTATGGACTTTCGCGGCAGGCGAAGAAAGCCGGTGGGGCGTAATTAGCAGTGGGATGCGTCAGAAGGTTCTGCGAGCATCGGCACCTCAAGGCGAAGGGTACTGGAAGAGTAGTCAATAAGAGCAGAATGTGCGAAGAGAAAATCGAGGGCTAGAATGAAGTCGTGGGGGCAATGAGCAATTACGGGGAAGAGGACAGGAGTGTGACGGCCGGCGATGCTGACACGTGCCGTACACATGCCGATGATAGGCAGAGTAACGCCATCCGCAACGCGGACGACGCGTGCCGACGCTGGGGTGAGGAGCTTGTTTAGTCGTCATCGGAAGGCAGCACTCATAATAGAAAGATGTGCTCCTGTATCGATGAGTGCCGTGACAGGATAGCTGTCAACGTCAACGTCAAGAAGGTTTCACTTAGTAGGTAACGTGAGCAGAGGATTTGAGGGCAGGGTCGACAACGCAGCTTCACCTCCAGAAGCTGTAGTGCCTAGTTTTCCGGCTGGGTCCGGGTGGCGATAGAGGGCGAAGAGAAGCGGCGGGGTTGGAGCGAACGAGATTGATGGCGTCGAGGCGAGGGCGAGCGGCTGTAGCGAAGGTTCGGAGCAGAGGCATTAGCGGTAGTGGGTTCAAGGCGTGTGGCATAGGGTGCAGAAGGCCCAAAGGTGCGGCGTAAGTCCGAGGAGGTGGTGGCCATCGGTTGCGGCAGTGAGGGGCGACGTGGCGGATGTGACAGCAGTGGAAGTAGATCGGCATGTCATCAGCGCTACGCCATTCGGACGGGTTGCGGCGAGATGTGGCAGAAAAGGACTGCCGGGAACGAGGAGGGCCGTTAGATAATTGGGGAACGCTGGGTCGGGACGCGGAACACACGGTGTTCAGACCCATGTTTTCAATTCCTGTCTGACGACTGCCTGAATTATCGCAATGGTGGTTGCTGGCGGATCGGGAGGCGTCGTGGAGAAAGCTGACGAACAGGCGGCCTCGAGTTCGCGGCGAAGAGTACGGGTGACGTCGTCACAGGTGGTGGTCTGACGCGGTCGACCCTCAGATGTCGACGTAGCAGCAGTGGTGGGTAGCCGCGCAATGTGGTGTGAGATACGCCGGCTCTTAGCTTGTTCAAGGTGACGGCATTCTTCTATAATGGCGACCATAGTCGAGACATTGCCGAAAATAAGCAAATTGAAAGCGTCGTCGGCAATGCCGTTTAGCACATGTACCACTTTATCTGCTTCACACATTTTATCGTCAGCTTTGCGACAAAGAGCCAAACGTCGAGGATCTATAAAAGGTACGGCTCTGTAGTTGCCTGAACACGAGACGCAAGAGCCTTTCTCGCAGCAACCTTGCGCCCAATGGGGTCGCCGAACAGTTCCCGTAGCTTTTCTTTGAAACTGTCCCAAGTGGTTATCTCGTCGTCATGCGTTTGGTGCCGCCGAGATAAAAGATGGCATTGGCGAGCATAATCGTTGGCCCCCACGTGTTATTAGCACTGGCGTGTTCATAGAGCTTGATCCAGTCGTCAACATCCTGTCCCTTCAGACCAGAGAACGCACCTGAGTCGCGAAGTGGGGCAACCGTGACGATTGGAGCAATTGGACAACCCGAAGCCGTTACAGAGGCGGGCTCGCCACTGGGAGGCATGGTGACAAGCTCGATGTGTCGGCCACTTAGAAGTTCCGTGGTGAGGATGGGGATCGCTGACCTCCACCAGAATGTTGCGTGTGGAACGACACAGACGAAATAGGCTATTTGCAGCCTATTTACACTGGAGCCAGGCAGCCAGGCTGACACTCGCTTGCGCCATGGACACCGACCAACTTCATCGTCGTTCTCACGGGGGCTCATCTCTTGGGCATTCCTAAATAATATCGTAATAATGTTGTGACTTAGGCGAGATGTAGGTGCAGAACATATTTTCAAAATATTGACAAAGAAAGCTAGACCAAGAAAAGATGTCTGATCCTGCCCAGGTGCAAGTGACCTCAAAGTCGTCTTTATCGCTCGGCGAAACCTTGCATTCATCGATGTTTTAATCGCTCTGTAACATCACTCTTCAGTGGTGGAAGCGCCATCTTGGCACTTGCTGGGAAAGTGCGGAGCTAGAAAGGCAATAGAGCTTCAACCTCCTCGCTGGTAGCGAGGAGGTTGAAGAAGCAGGCTGCAGGGATATAGTTTCGTAATTTACGTCACCGAGTTGATGCACCACCTTGTAAGGCACGGTGTAACTGGGGAGGAGCGTCTCTTAGGGGCCAATGCGGCGGTATGTCGACCATAGGAGGACCAGATAGCCAGACATGAAGTGCACTTTTCTATGTCGGCTGTCGTAACGGAACTTTTGGGAGTCTTTGGTAGCACAGACTCGGTCGTGAGCAAGTTCACGAGCTGCATGGGCTCGATCAACGACGTCACTGGCCTATTGAGTAGATGAATGAGGAGTCGATGGAAAGAGGGTCTCGAATGGTAATGCAGGATATCGGCTCAACAGTTAATAAAACGGGGAGTATCTGGCGGTGTCATGCCGTGACGTATTCTACGCAAAGGGAACAAATAGTAACGTGCTATCCCAGTCACGGTGATCAGGTGAAACATACATGGCCAGCATCTCAGTTAGCGTGCCGTTCAGGCTCTTGGTCAGCCCATTCGCGTACGGATGAAAAGCAGTGGTGAGATAATGTTCAGTGGAGCAGGTACGAAGGAGGTCATCTAACACAAGTGTCAGGAGGTACTTCCCGCGTTCAAGGAGGACCTGCCGAGGGGCGGAATTATACTGAATGACATCATGGAGGAGAAAGCCAGCGATGTCTTCGGAACAGCTTGTCGGCAATGCCCTGGTGATTGCGAAGTGCGTGGCGTTATCTCTTGCCACCACAAACAATTTATTTCCCAAGATGCATGTAGAGAAAGGGCCTAGAAGGTCAATGCCTAGGCGGAAGAATGGCTCTGCAGGGATATCAATCGCTTGTAGCTGGCCTGTAGGCAGCTCTGAATGGCGCTTGCGGAGTTGGCAGCGTTCACACACAGTGACGCAGTGGCGTACAGAGCGGTACAAAGGAGGCCTGAAAATCCGACGCCGCATGTGGGGGTATGTAGGCGAGACACCTAGGCGATCGGCAGTTGGTAGGTCCTGAAGCTGGTCAAAAACGCTTGAGCATAGATGGAGAGGTAGGGCAAGCAGAAGGTCTGGGCCATCTGACCTGAGATTACGACGATACAGAGCGTTGTCGTGTAGCTCAAACAGGCAAGCTAAATGGACTTGTAATGCAGCGGTTAGACGGCCGATAATGAGCCGTAAAGATGCGTCTCGCCGCTCTTTGGTAGGATATCATCTGAAGCAAGGATGGACAGTACGTAGGCGTTTCATTCTACGTATATATTCTAGTAATAAATGGTAGAAATATTTTGATTGCTTACACGAGTATAGGGTTGTATTAGGTCGTTCAAAAAGTAAATTCTACCACCTGGACCTGCTGAACACAATAACCTAAAAAATTCTGGAACATTCCTCTAATTAATCCTGATGGATCCCCGGTTCCTCCTGAGTTGCAATCTGATGTTATGAACACCTACATTAGTTCTGTTTTTGTTCTGGAAGCCTCATTTCCCCCAAACTCCCTTACAGAATATAGTTTTGTCCAAATGGATCGTGTACTAATTACTAATAAGAAAACTTATTGATGAGCTCAAGATTTCTAGCGCCCCGGCTCCCGGTAATATTCCATCAAGGGTATTAAAGAGTACTAAACTGGTTTCTCGCAAAATTTTGCAAATCATTTTTACACAAGCAATTTCTGATAGTTATGTTGCTAAGGACTGGAATATCAGTAAAGTTGTTCTTGTTTTCAAACTGAACCATTCGTTCTGAACCAACAAATTATCACCCAATATCACTCACCTGCCTCGCTTGCAAACTCCTAGAGCATCTTATATACTCATATGTCGCTTTCCACCGTTATAAAAACTCATTTTTCTTTTCGAAACAGCATTGTTTCCGGAAAGGCCTGCTTTCGGACACACAACTGTTTGAATTTACTACTTATTGTCACCTCAACATGAATTATTATTTTCAGACGGACGAGACCTATTCCAATTTCGCTAAAGCCTTCGATCGCGTAGCCCATACAAGGTTGTTGACAAAACTATTGCGACTTCGCCTTGACCCCCTAATATAGTCATGGTTGAGTGCTTCCTGACTACTTTTTCAGAGTTCACTGGTAATCAAAAATCTGGTGTGGAAAACTTGCGACGTAATATCAGGCGTTCTCCAAAGGTCGGTTCTAGGTCCTCTCTTGTTTTCGATATTTATAAACGATCTTCCAAATAATCTTCCCTCTACTATCGACCTTTTGCAGATGAATGCGTCCTTTATCGAATAATTGCCTCCGACAGTGATGAGTCTAAACTTCAGGATGATTTACGTAAAATTGAGAATTTGTACACTTTATTGCAAGTGTGTTTAAACATTTCTAAATGTACATTCATGCTGGTTTCTCGGAACAGGGTTAACGATGTCTTTCCTTATTCCCTCGACTCAGTTAGCATTGAGCAAGTTGACTCTGATCGCTATCTTGGATTAACAATCACTAAAAATTTATCCTGGTCAGAAAACATACACAAGCTCGCTCCTGATACCTTCAAGACTCTCGGCTTCATCAGACGATGCCTCGCTCTTCCTCCCCCCTTTCATCCGTCAGCTAGCCTACGAAACATTTATCCGCACCTTATTTGAGTGTGCATACTCCATCCGGAGTTCCGATCAAGCTTACTAATTGCGTGTTAGAAGTACTTCAGAGCCGAGCCTCACGGTTTATCACTTCCTAATATGACAGGAATATTAGAATTAGCAATATGAAATCATCCTTATCTCTTCCATATTTAGCGGTGCGCCGCAGCATCACTCGTATTTCTCTTTTCCACAAGATATACAATAATTGTCCAGGTGTTCATGGTGTCCTCCGGCTGCCTTCTAAACCTACTTCCCGCCGTATTTTGAATTCTTGCAGTTTACAACTACTCTAGGGATCTACCAAATCATTTAAATAATTTTTCTACCATGCAATGTTGAAGGCTGGAACAAACTTCCTGAGTCTATTGACAATGAGAGAAATCCCTCAAAATTCCGATAGCATCACAACCCTTTCTATTACCAAAATATGTTGTGCTTTTTGTCTTCCACTCAGGAAGGAAGGGACAAATTTATTGAATCACCATTCAATGAGCGTCAGGGGAGAAATCTCTTCCCCGCCACTACTTAACGATACCTTTTGTGTATGTTGTTCTTGCTATATATAGTATGTCCTTTAATTCGGTCTTTTATTCTTGTTCACTGTTGTCTTTTATGTCATAACACGCTCTGTAATGTTTCCTGCTGCCACCCTCGCTCCTTATCTAATGCCCCTTGGGGTTTTCAAGTGAACAAAATGACGATGATGATAATGAAGTCAGCAGCATTGACAGGGTAGCATGACTAGCAATCTCCGTCTTGGTGCACTCGTGCAGAATTGTAGTGCACAACATTCGAATATTTGGAGCTGTAGTGTCCAGTGGCAGAGACATCCAGACGGATCTTTGAGGGACGAGAGCCAGCAGAGAGCATTATGGTCTGTTCTCAAAGAAAAAGTTCGGCCAAACAAGTAAGGTCTAAATTTGGTGACAGCCCACACTAAAGAAAGGCACTCGCATTCAGTGATGGAACATTTCGGTCCGGACGGTGAAAGAAGGTGAGTGGCGTAGGCGATGACACGATCTTTGCCGCGTTGTTGTTGGCCAAGAACAGCCCCTATTCCACGAGCACTGGCATCAGTGTGAATTCTGTAGATGATGAGGGATCGAAATGGGCCAGTATTGGTGGTGTAGTCGGTAGACGGATGAGCGCAGGAGACGAAGTTGCTTGTTCGAGTCCCTACACGAAAGCAACGTCCTTCTTCAAGAGTCCCGTGAGATGGCGGACGATGTCCGCGAAGTTCTGGACAAAGCGACAAATGTAGGAGCATAATCCTACGAAACTCCTGACGTCTGTGGCTGAGTACGGCACGGGGTATTGTTGCAGTGCTGGCACCTTTTCGGGGCCTGGTGGAACACCGGCAGCACAGACAAGGTGACCGAGCATAGCTTTTTGTTGTCGCCCGAAACGGCACTTTTAACAGTGCAGCTGAAGAGTCACTCGACGAGATAAACGGGTGAGGTTGCTGTCAAAAGTAGGCGAGTAGATGTCTAACTAGCATAGACAGATGGACCAATTCTATCCCAGTAGCAAAGATTCCATCATACCTTGCAAAGTTGCAGGGGCATTATACAGTCCGAACAGCATGACCTTGAATTGGTACAGGCCATCTGGCGTAATAAATGCAGTTTTGTCATGGTCCATAGGGTAGACTGGAATCTGCCAATAGCCGGACCAAAGGTCGAGGGACGAAAATTAATGGACTCCATGAAAGCAGTTGAGGGAGTCATCGATGCGAGGCAAAGGGTACACGTCTTTATGGGTTACTTTGTTCAAACTCGCATAATAAACACAGAAACGTCAGCTGCCGTCCTTCTGTTTCACGAGAACGAAAGTGGAGGCCCACGGGCTAAACGAAGGTTCGTTGACGTATCTTGTAACCGTTTTGTTGAACTCGTTCTGGATAACGATGTACGCGATGCGATACGCGATATGGATGGCGGTGTATAGAGTTTGCATCATTGGTGTTCATTCGATGATTCAAGACAGACGTTTAGCCTACAGGGCGACCTCCAAATCAAAGATGTCACGATAGGACGCCAAAACGCGTTAGAGATCATAAGGTTGGAACTGGGTCAGATGGGCAATGATCATATTGTTACCATCGTCAAGAGACAAAGGATCAAAGTTAGTGGATCAAGAAGGTGGCGAAAATCTGCATTAAAAGCGGCATTCTTCCAGGGATCAAGCGCAATAATTGTGGCCAGCGACACGCCTTGCAGGATAACCTTCGTAAACAGGCTGACATTAATACGAGAAGTACCACTGTTTTGTCAGCAATGGAAACAATAGTGTGAGCAAGTGCGACATTGCGGGCTAACAGAACGTCGATAATCGGAGACAAGACGTAGTCAACATCGGGGATATCATGTGAAGACGTCAAAGTTACGTATGTAGCAGCTTGAGGCGGCAAGCGAACGTTATGGCAATAGTATAAGCGTGGTGGTAGGTCGAGTGGAATATCGGGAAGATGGGGCAGCTGAAGCTGAAGAGCACTGGTCGCTAGGTCAACTAGGGCAGCATGACTGGGCGAAAAATCTAAGCTAAGGATTATTTCATGGGGGCACTTGGTAATGCCAGCAAATTGGACTGAAGTGAGATGACCAGCAATGCAGACATGGGCGGTACACACCCCAAAAACGGCACACACCCCAAGAACGGCAGGGATTTCTCCATCGGCGACGGGAGTATGCGGGAGACGGTCTGGCCTGCAAACAATCTGGTTGGCAAATACATTCCCCAAATTAACATAACTTCCAATTCAGCGCCACCCTGGTTCAATAAAGCAATCAAACGATTAGAAAACAAGAAAAAAAACGTCTCGTCCACGTAGCTAAGTTCCCCGAATCCCTGATACATGCAATAAGTTCAAAGCCGCTGAAACTGCCTATCTGGACGCCATCCATCACGTTCAGTGCTCATTCTTTCATTCTTATGTGCCGAACATGCTTAAAAAAACGTAAAAAAATCCGGTAAGTAATAAACCCACACCACACGCGCACTATTACCATATTGAATGAGTCAGGTAATGTCCTAACCGACGCTGAATGTGCTCACATGTTTAACACCACCTTTGCATCTGTTTTTATTCAAGAAACTGAACGGTCATTTTCCTTTCCCCATGCGAGCTTTGAATGTACCATGTCACCAATAACAGTTTTTTTCAATCCGGCATTTTATTCCTAGTAGGCAATATTAAAATTTCATTGTCAGCTCGTGTGGATGACATTACGTCGAAACTTCTAAGAACATTGAACATATTTGTGTTGCATATCTACTACTTTCAGAGTCCGTTTGAATAGACATGCTGCCTCCAGATTGGAAAAACGTAAAGGTTGTTCCAGTCCACAAACCGGGTGACGAACTTGCCCCAGTAAATTATCACCGCATATCATTAACAGGTGTACCCCACAAAATTCTTGATCTAGAAACATATCATAGACTTCATTAGCTAGCCATTTTTCTTATCCTGCGAAGCATGGCTTCATGAAAGGTTTTTCCTGCAAAGCGCAGCTAGCTTTGTTCACGACTTGCATGTAAACCTTGGCTCCAACTTCCAGGCTGACGCCATCTTCATAGATTTTGCCAAAGCTTTAGACAAAGTTTCTCATGATCTTCTACTACTAAATCTTGCCAAATAGCGGTGTCTTAGAATGGATTAAAGAATTCTTAAGTAACCGTTCACAATCAGCGTTTGTCAACAATAAAACATCTCACTCTATCCCTGTAAACACAGGCGTCCCTCAAGGGTCCGTCCTTGGTCCACTTATATTCCTAATTTACATTAATGACCTATCAAAGCATGTATCTTCTAACATCCATATATTTGCAGACGACTGCGTAATTTATCGTAAAATTACCAGCGTTTGCGATAACACGACTCTTCAAAACGACCTGCGAACTCTGCAAGAATGGTGTAATCTTTGGCTAATGCACCTAAACCCTAACAAATGTAAGACTGTCTCATTCTACCGCCGTAGAAATCCACTTGTTTCCACGTACCAAATCGCTGACGCCAACCTTAAACTAGTCCCTTCCTACAAATATCTCAGAATAACCAGTTGTAGTGATTTAACCGCTGCAACGGTGATTACAGATATCACTTCATCTGCTAACGAAACACTCGGGTTTTGAAAACGCCATATGCGCTACGCCCCTCAAAATGTAAAATTACTAGCCTATCAATCTCGTCAGGAGGAAATAACACGTCAGCATATCGGCACTGAAAACGGAATCTGGCTTATCGTGTCTTGAATTTCGTCGCCACATTCTTATTCTTTGTCTTTTTCACAAATTCTTATACAGCTCACTCGGCAAGCTACCATAAATTGCCCCTACCCCCACCCTCCCGGCATGCATCTGCAGTCGCACCGGTGACCCGCAACAGGTCGCGCGCAGGCGTACACGCAACGTCACTTTTTCATCTTCATTCTTTTTTCGTGCCACAACAGAGAAGAACGCCTTTTATAACAAAATCATAGTGATAACCTGTTCTTCCACACTTTTGTGCACCGTAACAGATTACCTTGCACTATAATAAAAATACGGTTTTCAATTTTTCATGTATTTCTCATCCCATATGTAATACCTATTCTATGGGGTCCTTAAGGAAGTAAAATGAAATGAAAAAGCAGGTGTGAGTACTCATCACAGGTAAGTGCGCGCCAGTGTCGATGAACGCATAAATAGGGACGCCATCAACATCAACGTCTAACAACCTTTGTCTCCACGATAGCGTCACAAGAGAATTTGTGGTGGAAGTCCTCAATGTAGCGGATGCTACACTCCTTAGTTTTGCTGCTAGACAGGACCAGGGTTAAAAGGGGTAGATGAGTCGTGAGTTTGCAGGGAACGAGAATGTGCGATTAGTTGGGCTAGTTGGTGATTCATGATAAAAAATGAAGTACAGCGTGAAGGACAAGGACAGCGAGGTGCGGCATGCATTGCACAGTGTATGTCGTCTCTCACCGTCCTTTTCCTTCGCGCTGTACATTATAATTTTTTATCATGACTATTTATCCTTGTTCGAGCATCAGCGTTGAGGAAATACGAATGGGTTGAAGGTGCAAAGCGGTTGCTCTCTGAACGGTGGTAAGGGGTAGACGGCGTTAGGTCTGGTGAGGAACAGTGGGTGGTGCAGTAACGGGCGACGTGGCTGATACGGTGACAAGTAAACCATATAGGTCGATCATCAGTGGTTCTCCACACAGCATGGTCCCGGCATCGCGTAGCGAAATGCTCCACTCGATAGAATGTGGGTTGACGCCACGAACTTTGTGTTGAGGTGGCCACGGTGAACAGAGAGGGAATGTCCATGTTGGCGAGTTCCTGTCGGACAATGGCTTGGCCGAATGAAGTAGTGATCGAACTCGAATCACCGGCCTGAACTGGGGCAGTGGTCACGTTCTGGTGGAACTTAAGGCTGTGCTGCCGTGTAATCTTAGCTACAGGACGTTGCCGCCATGATGGAAAGGCGGTGAAAGGTGTGGTCAATGCGCCGACATTTAGCCTGCTCAAAGCGCCAGCGCTGCTTTGTAGTAGAGTGGACGGTACAGAAATTTTGCACATTGAAATGTTGAAGGCATTGTCGGCGATCCCTTTCAAGATATGCCCAATCTCGTCGTCCTCCGGCGTGTCAGCATTGACCTTTCGACATATGGACAACGCGTTTTCAACGTACTACAAGACTTAAGATTCTGTAGGCGTCTATGCACTTGACGCGACCATCTTTTTCGCGGCGATCTTTTGGCCAACGGACTTCCCAAACAAGTACGTAGTTTTTCTTCGTATTTGTTCCAGCTCCCGATCTCAGCTGTGGGATTTTCGAACCATACTTTAGCTGTGCCCTTGAGGTAAAAAATGTGTGCCAACATCAGGGCAGGGTCTCATCGGTTGTTAGCACTCACACGTTCACACTCCGCCAGCCAATCTTCAACGTCCGCTTCACCAGAACCGAACAATATGCCAGGATCCCCGGATTGCAACGGCATGACCATTCAAGAGGCAGGTGCTGATGTAGGCGTAGCGTCTTCCGCCACTGAAGACAGATATTCAACGCGACCGCCGCAGCGGCGTTCCGTTGCGAGGTGTGATGTACCCCACATTTCCACCAAAGTGTGTCGGAGGCAAGATGTAGAGGAAGATGTAGGGGTTCGATAGTATTTCAAATGACGAAGAGCCGAGCAGTAAGAACACGACGACAACGATTGGATGCTAACGCGGGCTGTTGCCTCTTGGCCAACTGCGGCGTATTGCCTTGTAGATATACTTGTAAATAGCTTTTCGTCGGTGTCTTCCTAAGTAACATATCTGGTGGTGGTGCGGGGTATCGATCCCAGTACCTCTCGCAAGATGTCCTCCATACACACGGGATCTCAATACCTCATACAGTTTTATCTATTACGACGAATTGCGTCTGCCTGCCAGTGGTCAATTTTGGCTTGACGACACAAGTGCTGCCACGAGGGATGTCTCTGGCCCAACTTTGCCCATTCGAGGATCACTCTGTAGCGTCGATTTCAGTAGACGACAATTCAGCCGATCCTCCTCTACCATCGCAGTCGGCAACTTGTACCATCGCCAACTTACAAAAAATGATTGCACCCGACATGCCGTCCGAGCACGTTCGTGCGCTCTACCGCGCTCTGATTTCCTACCAAGATATTTTTGACTTTAACGATCGTCCTTTGGCCCAAACAACCGCTGTCAAACATCGCATTAATACCGGCGATGCCCCTCCTATTCATCGCCGCCCGTATCGAGTATCACCGGCTGAGCGTCAAGTTATTCACACCGAAGTTCGCAAAATGCTTGCCAAGAACTTTATTGAACCGTCATGTAGTCCATGGGCGTCACCTGTTGTGCTGGTAAAAAAGAAGGATGGCTCATGGCGCTTTTCCGTGGATTATCGGCACCTTAAGAGGGTTACCAAAAAGGACGTGTATCCCCTACCTCGGATTTATGACGCCCTTGACTGCCTCCACGGTGCTCGCTATTTCTCCTCTATTGACCTTCGCTCCGGCTATTGGCAGATTGCCGTGGAGGATCTCGACCACGAGACGACTGCCTTTGTAACACCCGACGGTCCTTATCAATTCTGAGTGATGCCGTTCGGTCTATGTAATGCTCCTGCCACTTTTGAACGCATGATGGACTCCCTTCTTCACGGTTTCAAATGGTGCACGTGCCTGTGCTACTTGGACGACGTTATATTATTCTCCCCAACATTCGCTACGCACCTCGAGCGTCTCTCAGCAGTCCTGGACGTTTTTCGGCGAGCCGGTCTGCAACTCAACGCATCGAAGTGCCAATTCGGCCGTCGCCAGATTACCGTCCTTGGACATCTCGTTGACGCGAACGGAGTGCAACCGGACCCAGGCAAGATCCATGCTGTTACGCACTTCCCTGTTCCAAAGTGCATCAAGGATGTGCGCAGCCTCATCGGCCTTTGCTCGTACTTCCGCCGTTTCGTGGGAAATTTCGCGGCCATAGCACGACCACTAACCGAGCTTTTGAAAAAAGACGTCCCTTTCCAGTGGGGCGATAACGAGGCCTCTGCATTCTCGCTTCTAATCGACCTTCTCACAACGCCTCCCGTTCTGGCCCATTTCGATCCTTCTGCGCCTACCGAAGTCCGTACTGATGCCAGCGGTCACGGAATTGGCGCAGTACTGGCACAACGCCAGCGTGGCCACGACCGTGTTATCGCTTACGCCAGCAGGCTCCTCTTGCCCACGGAGCGCAACAATTCCATCACTGAGCGTGAGTGTCTGGCCCTAGTTTGGGTGGTTGCGAAGTTCCGCCCATACTTATATTTCAGACCCTTTTCCCTTGCCACAGATCATCACGCGCTTTGCTGGGTATGCTCACTGAAAGATCCTAGAGGAAGACTTGGTCGCTGGGCCTTACGCCTCCACGAATACTCGTGCTATGTCCCCTACAAATCTGGCCGACTACACAAGGACGCTGACTGCCTGTCTCGCTACCCGGTAGACGAGCCTGACGACGCCGACAGTACTACCGCCGCCGGCATTTTCTCTGTGTCTGCCTTCGCTAACATCGCCGATGAGCAGTACCAAGACCTATCGCTGCGAGCACTCATCGAGCGTCTGCGTTCTACACCTACCGACGCATCCGTTCGCCGATATGTCATCCAGAGCGGCATTCTGTACCGAAGGAACTTCCTCCCTGATGGCCCTGATCTTCTTGTCGTGCCAAAACATCTACGACAGACTGTGCTCTTTAAGATGCATGACGCACCCCCTGCAGGACATCTTGGGGTAACCCGCACGTAAGACCGTGTCCGCCGCCGCTTCTATTGGCCTGGAATCGCTCGCTCCGTCCGACGCTATGTTGCTGCCTGTGATCCCTGCCAGCGCCGGAAAACACCTCAGGTGCTACCTTCCGGTCATCTCCAACCGATCACCATCCCTGTGGAACCGTTCTTTCGTGTTGGATTAGACCTCCTCGGTCCCTTTCCCACGTCATCCTCTGGGAACAAATGGGTAGCCGTCGCAACTGATTACCCCACCCGAAATGCTATTACGCGGGCTCTCCCTACCAGTTGCGCCACTGACGTCGCGGACTTTCTCTTGCGTGACACTATCTTAGTGCATGGCGCACCGCGACAGCTGCTTACTGACCGTTGTCGTGACTTCCTCTCGAAAGTTATCGCCGACATTGTGCGTTCCTGCTCTATTCAACACAAGCTGACTACCTCATACTATCCTCAAACCGATGGCCTGACAGAGCGGTTAAACCGTACTCTTACCGACATGCTGTCCAAGTACGTTTCAAAGGACCACCTCGACTGGGACGTTGCCCTTCCTTACATCACATTTGCTTATAATTCTACCCGGCACGACACCGCCGGATTTTTTCAATTTTATCTACTCTACGGTCGCAAACCGACCTTGCCCATAGACACGGCACTTCCTCCTGCTTCGACCTCAACAACCGAGTATGCGCGCGACTCCATCGCTCTCGCCGACCATGCACGCCAGCTTGCCCGTGCTCGGCTGACGCACTCGCAAACCACGCAGCAGCGTCACTACAACGCCCGCCACCGTGACTTACAGTTTTCGCCTGGTGCACTCGTGCTCCTGTGGTCGCCCTCTCGTCACGTCGGACTTTCAGAAAAGCTCCTTTCGCGATACACAGGGCCCTACCGCGTGCTGCGCCAGGTGACGCCTGCGACGTACGAAATTTCTCCTGTGCGCTCACGTCATCTACTCTGGCATCTAGTGATGTCGTGCACGTCAATAGGCTCAAGACCTACTACACTGCTTCAGAGTCGGGCCTTTAGTCGCTCCGGCACGGCGCTTTTGCCGCCAGGGGTAGTGCTACGGGATAGTATTTCAAATGACGAAGAGCCGAGCAGTAAGAAGACGACGACAACCATTGGAAGCTAGCGCGGGCTGTTGCCTCTTGGCCAACAGCGGTGTATTGCCTTGTAAATATACTTGTAAATAGCTTTTCGTCGGTTTCTTACTACGTAACAATATATTTACAAAATATGTAGAAACAACGCTAACGTAAGACAAGGTGTCTGACCTGGCCCACGTGAAAACGACCTCATCGTCATCTTCATCGCTCAGCCAAACCTCGCGTTCATCCATGTATAAGTCGCTCCGTAACGGTATGTACATACACGCAATAATCCATAGCAATATGTTTTACATCCTGCTTTTGTCGGCATCGTGACCCATCATGTTCCTCGCTCTTTCGCTCTTCCCCTTCGCCAAGCACAGAATAGCTTTCTAGAAGGAAGACCTTCAGGCTCACCTCTCTGTATTTCGTATCATTAAACTTTTTTGCTCTCTCTCTCTCTTGTTAAGCGAGATGAGAAGTATGTTTCCCACTGCTGGCGTACCTGTAAACGCGGTGACACTAAGACGAAGGTGCTGGTCGGCTCGGTTGAGTGCAAGCCTCTTTAGGGCAATGTATTGAGTCCGCCGCTTGAGCGTTGCACTCGTAGGTGTCGTCTGAAGGTCGATGGAGCGTTCGCTGTATAAATCGAGCCGCGAATCAGTTCACTGCGCAACGAAATGAAACAGCGTTGCTGGGATATCACGTGTACAATTCTCACAATTGTTCCTTGCGTGCATGCTAGTAAAACAGTGTCGCCGTTATAAGCGCAACGGCGTACATCAAATATGCGACATCTTGACTACAGGTAACATAACTATAGCGCTATAACTACAATGTTATTCAGCCATAATATATACTAAATACAGTTACTATAGAGCAATAACTACAATGTTGAATATGGAGTTTCTGTAGTGAGTGCTGAACCCCGTTTGGTTGACCCCGCCCTTGGAGGGTCTCTTTATTAATTTCATCGTAATATCGTTAAATTGGTTCAATCAAGTTGCAGCGGAAGTTGTGAGGCCCCAAGTGCTTTGTCAGGACATGTTTTAATTCCTGTAACATGATGTCACCGACGCGGAGGTGCCTTTCCAGTTGATAGGCCACGGCACGAAGTGGTTTGACGGTGTTGCGCTAAAAAATGATATGCCACATCAACATTACTACTTTCTTTATTTCATTTCCCTCTATTATTATTACTATTATTATTATTACTATTGCTATTACTATTATTATTATCATTACCATTACCATCATTCTTGTTATCGTGGTTGGTGCTGCTGCCGCTGCTTCCGTTGTCGCCGTTGCTTGGTCGTGGACCTTTCGTGGGCTTTATATTATTTGACGCGGTCGGAACAGGTTTCTTGCACTCCTCGGTATATATACGATAGCTATGCCTGCAGGTGTGATTGTATACGCTCATGCATTCTTCTGGTGGGCCAGCCTCGATGTCATCACCGCGAATATACATCTCACAAAGAGAAAGGCCTGAAATAAAAAGTTTATGATTCTTCTAAGAACGTTCCGTTTCACTCCAGCATTCATTATAGTTTTAGCACATGAATTTCATTCAATAAAACATCTACGTATCAGAGAAAACACGGGGAAGGCGGGAGATGGAAATTCAAGACGATGAGCAAAACGCGAACAAGATGAAAGCAGGAGCCAACGTTTCGACAAGTGTACTTTTCTTATTCAAGACGACATATACTTCCCTCGCCATAGTATATATAGGTGGAGTTCTTCTAAAGGGGAGAAGGTGTAAAGCGGGGGGCGGCGGCAGCGAGCGAAGGTGTGTCAGCGTGTCGAACTGAGAATAAAGGAGCGCTGGTGCACAGGGCCAGTGACCCGGCCAAATGTCAAGCAAGTGTAAACGCCCGCGTGTTAGCCGGCATGTCAACGGCGTCTGACACGCCAGCAGGGAGAAAAAAAGGAAAAAGAAAGAGAAAGCAACCAAACTAAGTGTTGTTGCCTATAGGTTGAAATTTAGCGTAGCGAATAGATTCTAGAGCTCCCTTTCAAACGTTTATGCCAGTTGGTTGCAATCGCTTTAACTTCTGGATAAGGTATGATTCTCTGTATTTTCTTTCTCATTCAGAACGACAATTTGTCTGTAAGATGTAGAGTTTAAGTTCATCAAAGTTATTACCTGGTTGGTTGAAATCCTCCGCGACGGCTTTGAGAAGCTTTTTAGCTGTGTCCGCGCGATGTCCGTTTAATCTCACGTTCACTGATTGTCCTGTTTCACCGATATATTGTTTCTTACAGAAGGAACATTGAAGCATATAAATCATATCCGAACTAGTACAAGTGAAGCTAGATTTGTCTTCGTGTGTACAACTATTTCCGGTGCTTTTAATTTTAATGTCACCGCAAATAAAAAGCACCGCAAATAGTTATACACACGAAGTCAAATCTAGCTTCACTTGTACAAGTTCGGATGTGATTTATCTGCTTCAATGTTCCTTCTGTAAGAAACAATATATCGATGAAACAGGACGATCAGCGAATGTCAGATTAAACGGATATCGCGCGGACACAGGTAAAAAGCTTCCCAAAGCCGTTGCCGAGCATTTCAACAAACCAGGTCACAATTTGATGAACTTGAACTCTACATGTTACAGATAAATTTTCGTTCTGAACGAGAAGGAAAATACAGAGAATCATACGTTATCCATAAGTTCACGACATTGCAACCAACAGGCATAAACGTTTAACAGGGAGCTTTAGAATCTATTCGCTATGCTAAATTTCGAGCTATAGACAAGAACACTTAGTTTGGTTTATTAGCTCTCTTCCATGTTTTTTTTTTCTTTTCCTTCCTATTTTCCCCAGCCGGCTTGTCAGACGCCGTTGACACGCCGGCTAACACGCGGGCGTTGACACGTGCTTGATATTTGGCCGGGTCACTGGCTTTGTGCACAACGCTCCTTTATTCTCATTGCGACACGCTGAAACACTTTCCCTCGTTGCCGCACCGACCACCCTTACACCCTTTCCCCCTTAGAAGAACCCCACCTATATATACTGTGGCGAGGAAAGCATATGTCGCCTTGAAGAAGACAAGCCCACTTGTCGAAACGTTGGGTCCTGCTTTCAGCTTTTTCTCGTTTTGCTCATCACATACCAGAGAGACACTCTGCGACACTGCTAATGTGTCTGTAAAATGTGCTGGCAGTCTGTGAGCCATACCTAGTATTTTGATTTACATCAAAACAAGAAAGAGTAATAGGCCTATTCCAATGAAATATTCTGAAGTTCGACAATACCACGTGTTATTTTTTCATAACGAGCACAAGAAAAGCAATTCTTGAATTCTTAACCTTTGCAGGATGCAATCGAACCTGTGTCATAGATTTTCAGACAATGTCGTTTGACTATAAATTCAGACAAGCACCACGAGCCAGCTTGACGACGGCACCCCAAGATTTCGCAGCATGCCCATAGGGAAGCGGGAGAGAGAAGCTCTGCTGCACATACGCCTGAAACATAACTCCTCTCTGCGAAGGAAATGCGGTGCCTTATATGGTTTTCAATACGACTTTAACGATTATCGCATTCACGTCGACATTCGTCGCATGATGGGCTGTGCAGAATTTTTTCCTTTGCTAAATTTTATTCCAGAGGCTGTGTGCGTTAACGCAGTTTCCTCTCACTGCTCATTTTATTACGTTCGTGATGTCTTTCTGAAGGATAACTCTGGTAAATGTTTTTTTTATTCTTACGCATCACAAGTTCGACATGGTAAGATTGCGTGATGGGGAGTTTCAATAATATTTGCAGATAGTCTTGGAACAGTATCAACTGACGCAAACGGAATGTGGGCCAAGATATCACTAAACAGTACTTCATATGTATGAGTACAAATGACAGTGTTACATGTATGCGAAATCCATGGAAAAGACGGGGAATGCGGGAGATGGAAATTCAAGACGATGAGAGACAATTCGAGGCAATTCGAGACGATTCACCTTGTTCACGTTTTGCTCATCGTCATGTATGCGAAAAGTGGCACAAAGAGTGCAACAAATAAGTGCTCAACATAATTTGATATTTGATGGCCTACAATACTGCAGTATGTATAAATTAAGAAAACAAGTTCGTAATAAATAGGCTATAAATGCACATGATAAAGTCCATTTTTTTCACGCAGTTACGGCAATGAAATGGCACGGTAATTTTTCAGGATCCTAAGTGTGTGCAGGTTCCTTTATGTACAATAAAAACTCACGTTAGTAAAGTTGTGAACGTTTGCGCTATCTTGCATTGCAGCTTTTTTGTTACAGCACACGAACAAACATTATGTTCGAAGCGTAGGAGAAACCTTGCGTGTAAGCACTAGGCCTTAATTCTTACACTTTGCACTCATCTATTCTTGCTCTGTCTCTCTCACTCGCTAGGACATGGACAGCAAGGAAGCATCAACTTCCTTCCGGTAAGCGCAGTTTACTCTGACGCATTTCAAGTGTTTCATGCTGCATTACATAATTCAAGGTCAGAAAATCAGCCCATTTGCACCAACGTTTCGTACAGCCGCTTCCTGTTTTATTTTAAGAAGAAGGTCAACACTGGAGTTGGACAGGACAGGCTGCTCGGATAGTTCGCATGACGTCATGTGTAATTGAGTGCGAACCACACACGGACGTAGAGAGATTGTGTGCAAGTCGCAATGTCCCGTCCTCTCTATTTGCTTACGTTTACGTGTACGGGGCGCTATAACGTAAAACTATTCCAAACTCTTCTATTCAAATTCTGCAATCAGAACTCCGCGATTGGACAAAAACTTTTTTGGGCCACACCCACTTCACCTGTCTGTCACGCGACGTCACGCTCCTCATCTGATATGACGTGTACACACTGATTATGCTTGATTTGACCGAACAAAAAAAATAGTTATTTCTGATTTGACGCCTATTTGCGATTAGCCCTCGGCTAAGGGTCAAAAGTTCTCGTGCTGCACCCACTTCACCTGCCTGTCACGCTACATCACAAAACCGCGAATACTCCCTGCGTCAAAGTGACGTGTACGCGTTAAAGATGCATTAATATGCCGAACAAAACTGAATTTTCTGATGAATAGCCGCAGCCTGCCCCGTTCCGAAAGGAATAAAAGATGGCTGCCGCCGATCGCTCAGGCACCGGCTACTCGCACCAGCTGGAAAGCATGGGTTTATTTGCGTATTATGAAACTTTTTGCGCGGCCGTGTAACATCTTCAAGCACTTTCGGCACGTTTATGACCTCATTCTTCCAACTCATCTTTGCTGAGGATCCGTTTTACCGTCATTCTTAAGCTTCCGTTGCATGCCACCGCGATTTTCGACCAGCCACCGCAAGCTAAGTCAGGAAAAGTGGACAAATCGCAGACGCCGGCACCACCCTCTTGATCCGGTTGTCAATTTTCAGTACACTGGCTCGGCCCCATCGAATCCCTCTCCATTTGAGTGTGCTCCTTGCCTGTTAGCCAATCAAATAAGACAAGCCGCTGAGTGTAGGCAATGTTATTCGTTTATCAAGCAAACAAAAGTGACTTCCTATGAACGAGGAGAGCGTTTGATTGGTCTGTTCAGACAACCCTGTGGGTCACCGCCGGATGCTTACGTCGGCGGTTACGCAAATTTGACGTCAGGGGATTGGAATACAAACATGTTCGAATAGTTTTACGTTATAAGGCCCATTGTTTGCTCTGATTTAGACATGGTCATCGCTAGAGTCGTGTGAAAGTAATTTTTAAATTATTTGTGTGATGCGTAATGTAGGCCCTCATTTCATGATATTCTACTTGATCTTTATGTCTAAACAACCCTTTCAGCGCAAATCTTGATGCTTCATAATCGTGAAAGAACTAACGCGGGCTTATATCAGGGGTGATCTGGTAGAAATGTTACCTGTCTATAAAATATACATTCATCATTGAACGAATATTTTCCAGCCCAGTAACGCAGTAACTCAAAAAAGTGAAACAAGTGAAAACTTTCACTCGCCGCAGTATCTGTCTGACAGTTCGGTCGTAGGTTCCATATATGGCATAGTGGCCGCATTCTGACAGGGGTAGATTGCACGAACCCTGAAGCACTGTGTTTTGTGCGTACGCCCAGTGAAGTCAGGTGGTCAAAATTAGCGCTGAGCCCATCTCTATCAGTATTGTATTTTCTGTGTTGTTGCGATGCTAAGGTCGAGGTCAAGGGTGCGATCCCGGCCGCGAGCGGCGATTTTGCCTTGCCTACTTACATTTAGACGCACTTGTATTTTTAACTCACAGTGGTTAAATATATTCCAGGGTCCTCGATTACGACGTACCTCCTAAAATATACTGCAAAATTTAGTTTTAACCTTTTGGTGAAGAGGGCTCCGCTATACCGAGTCCTTCAGCGAATACTTCCAAAATTTTTAAATGTTGCCTGTGACTAACAGCCCAATTCTTGATCATGAGCTGGTCCAGTGAAAGAGACCGACATGTACAAAAAATTGAAATGCATAATCTACTAAATAAAGATAATCACTAAGATTTCACGCACTTACCTTATGGCGAAAACTCCAATTCGAAAATTCTAGCGGAGAACTTCGAAAAGCCGATAGATATGGAATGAATTCTCAAGATGATGCCATTTTCGAAATAATAATTTCCAAACTTTGCAGATAATTGTATTGGCGTTGCAGTTACTTTGTTAACAAAACGTCGTTTCATGCATGTAAGCACGAAAGTAACTGTAACTGGAATTCTGCTATCTGCTGCAGGCAGCCTTTCAAAATTTTTGAAAGTGTTCGCTGAAACACCCTGTATAATTCCCTTAAGTTAGACTACTCAATTTATTCCGGTTAGACTTCACAAATTATTCAAATAATAGTTGAAGTTGCACTCGTTTAGAAATTTCTATAAAAAAGTTTATTTCGGTGTCCGTTCGAAAAGGAAAACAGCGGAGCTGGTTTTCGGTAATCATGACCAAATAAAACCAACAGGCTTAAAGGCATTTTCAACATTCAACTGCCATAGCCTTGAGGTGCCCTGTAGTAAACATAAATAACCAAGGTAGTGGCCGGATGAATAGCCGTCGCTGTAGTGCAAGTGGCAGTGCATGTCGCGCATACTACGGAGGTTGTGGGTTTGGCTCCTACCGGTGCCAAGTTACCTTTTTTTTGGTTCGGTTTGAAATTTCTCACGTTATTTTCTGCATTTTACTTTCAACCATGCATAATTCCCCCAATGATTTTCTTTTCTTCATTGTCTATTGGCTTTGCATTGTATTTACAAGTCAGAATTAAAGCTAGCGCTTCGGGTCCTATTCTATGTCCACTGCAGGACGAAGGCCTCTCCCTGCGGTCTCCAATTACCGCTGTCCTGCGCCAACCGATTCCAACTAGTGCCCCCGAGTTTCCTACTTTCATCCCCCCATCTTGTCTTCTACCGTCCTCGAGTGCGCTTCCCTTCTCTTGGCATCCACTCTGTAATTGTAGTGGTCCACCCGTTATCTAACTTACGCATTACATCACCTGCACAGCTATATTTTTCTTTTAATGTCAATTAGATTATCGGCGATACCAGCTTTCTCTCTGATCCAGACCACTCTCTTTCGGTCTCGTAACGTTACGCCTAGAATACTTCATTCCATCACTTTTTGCGCTGTACTTACGTTGTTCTGAAGCTTCTCTGTCATTCTCCAAGTTTCTGACCCATATTTCAGCACTGGTAAAGTGCACTGATTTTACACCTGCCTTTTCAATGATAGTGGTAAGCTTCACGTCAGGAGCTGAAAATGTCTGTCGTATGCGCTGCACACCCTTTTTATTCTTTTGTAAACTTCCTTCTCCTAATCAGGGCTCCCGGTGAGTAATTGACCTAGGTAAACGTGCTCCTTCACAGACTCTGCAGGCTCACTGGCGATCCCTAACTCTTGCTCCCTTGCCCGGCCATGGACCATTTCCCTTGTGTTCCGCATATTAATCTTCAACTCCACTTTTACACTCTCGCTGTTAAGGTCGTCAATCATTGGTTGTAACTCATTTGTTGTTACTCAGTGCTAGAACGCACCTGTCCCAGCCAGCCAGTTTTCGTCAAATTTTCATCAGTGTCTGGGGCGCTTTCCGCGTCCTTGCGTGAGGCGATGGACGCGGAACGTTCCGCAGGCTCGTGCTGCAAGAAGTCCGCAACTGCAAGCTCTTTCATGAGTCAAGGCTCCTGGTCAACCACCAGCGAACGCTCAAGAGAGACTCCTACTCCTGTGGCCCTGGATGCAGAGCCTATTGCCGGCCCGTCTGGCCAGATTACTACATTCACAATTTCCTCAAGGAAACGAGGCACCTGGTCCAGCACCAGCGAAGACACAGATGTCTACTCAATCACAGGGATGACTCATCCGATGAGAGCTTCGTGTCGGTGAGGAGGCGAAGGGCTAAAAGGAGGCTTATCGAGGCGTCGTCACCAGCGAGTACCTCAACCATGCAGGCAGGTAGTGAACGCTGGCCGCACACCATCCTCTTCATGCCACTGGATTCATCCGTCAGCCTTCGAGTATTGAACAGGCAAGCTCTCTCTGTTTTACTTGAGGGAAAGGCGCCAAACGAAATCAAGGAAGTCCGGCTGAACACACGAAAGAATGTTCTAGCTGCCGACACAACCCGTGGAACCACGCTGGAGACACTACGACAGATAACAGATTTGGGCAACATAAAAGTACGACCGGTTACACCTATGGATGGGGCCTGCACTGCAGCTGTGATCTACGATGTTGACTTGGCTATTTCGAACTCGGTCCTGCCAATTCTGATCAAACCGGCATACGAAGGAGTGATCATCACGCACGTATGCCGACTCGGCAACAGCCGTTGTGTGAAGATTGTGTTCAATAGGGATTCCATCCCTTCGCACGTAAAGGTCGGTCACTTCCGACATGTCGTACGGCGGTTTGTCCCACAGCCACTTCAATGCCATAAGTGCTTCAAGATCGGGCATGTTAAGGGCGCCTGCGCAAACTCCCCAATTTGCCCCCGGTGCGCGGAGTCACACACTGTAGATGTCTGCCGTGCAACAGACTTTACGTGTCGCAACTGTGAAGGCACCCATGCAGCGACATCTAAAGAGTGCCCAAGAATCAAGAAAGAGTTCGAAGTTCTGAAGCAAATGGTCAGGGATAACTCAACCCATAGAGAAGCCTCAGCAAAGATCCGGCGTCGACGTCGTCATCGACGGAAACGCTCAAGACAGAGTGGAGTTCGTGCGCCGCTTGCGCCAACGCCATCATCCTCAAATAGAACGCCCCAGAGCACAAAGAGGTCTCAGACTGGAAAGGCTGCCCCCGTGGAAGAGTGGCCGGCGCTTTCAAGCTCTCAGTCTTCTAAGGAGTCTCCACGCTTGATGCTACCATCGAAGCCTGGTTCTGTTGGTGAGGCTTCAACAGTCGACTGGCAAATGATCCCGGTGCTGCGATCCATTGTGAATGTCATCAGGGCCATGCTGACAAGCATTAACACTCCATCTGCTCGAAATAGACTACAAGTGCTCGACGCGCTGAGCCCCGTCCTAGCAAGCCTTGAGTGAAGCCATGACTGACAATTACCAATCATTTCGTAAGGAGGTCAGAGAAGCATCGATCCTTCAGTGGAACGCGAGAGGTTTAAGATCTCGAATCGCCGATTTTCGTCAATTTGTTCTCACTAACCGATTTCCAATCATTGTCATCTGTGAAACAAGATTATCCCATCCAATAAGACTATCCGGCTACGAGACAATATTCTCATCAAGCGACATCAAAAGTAGCAAGGTGTCGTGTTTATTCGCCGTGAACTCACTTACGTCGTCCAACCGGTGCAACGGCATGACGACAATCTGTATGTGTGCATGACTGTTATAAATAGGAAAGTCACCTTTGCACTCTTGGAGGTGTATCTGTCTCCATCAAGTCGATTGGACGCCAAAAGACTAGAAGACATCTTAAAAACACAACCTGGTCTATGGATTATCACCGTGGACTTCAACGCACACCATACCATTTGGGGAAGCTCAAAGGTTAACGCGACGGGAAGACGACAAGCTTCATTAGTTTCCAACCATGGTCTCTACCTGCTGAATGACGCGAGTCCAACATTTCTGCGGGGAATAACGTACAGCAGCTGCCTCGATTTGACTTTCGTCTCCCACGGCCTCGCCGCACATGTTAAGGGGTTTTTGGACATGGAAACGCATAGAAGTGACCACATCCCCACTTACCTCAAGATCAAGGGAATGTTTAATACGTATTCGTCCACCACGATACGAAGAATAGATTAGACCGTCTTTAAATCCCAGATTGAGGACGCTTGTCACAAAGGCCTCTCTTGTGGACTTCAACAAGCTGTCAAGAAAACGGCAGAGACAGCCACGCGCACACTCACGTGTTCTCCAAGGCATTCTGATTTCGACCTAGAATTGGAGCTGCTTCGTGCGATACGCCGTCGTGCCGAAAGAAGATATCGACGCACTAAGTCAATTCAGGATCTAAGAACAGCCAGGCGAATGCAAAAGAAGATACAACGCCGTATGGATAAACTAGAGGCTCAGCGGTGGTCGAAATTCTGTGCGTCGCTAGATCCCCGCAAACCGGTATCTCAAATATGGAGAACTGTGCGAGGTCTACGTTCTGTTCCGGAACAGCGTTTCCCGTTTAAGGCCCTAGCACTATTCTAGCGCCGACAAGACATTGATGTGGCGGAATACTTCTGTGCTATGATTGCGGGCCAGCCAACTCGCACAGGTTCACTTACATTGAACCGTATTCCTCATTCACAAGATTCACGCCTTTCACGACGGAGCTTGACGCGGCGCTCGCCCTATGTAATCGGTCATCTTCGCCTGGTCCGGATGACATATCTTAACGCATGCTATGTCACCTTGGTGAACGGGCACGAAGTGCGCTCCTTAATATCTATAACGAGTCCTGGCAGGAGGGCAAAGTTCCCCAAAATTGGAAGATCAGCCGCCTGGTACCGCTTCTTAAGCCTGGCAAGTCTCCCTTAGAGATTACTTCATACCGATCAATTGCGCTGGCAAGTTGCATTGGGAAGGTCATGGAGCGAATGATCCTCGCCAGATTTGAGTGGTACCTTGAACATTACGAAATCTACCCGGACGCCATGGCTGGTTTTCGACGTCACCGATGTTCTAACGACTACGTTATCGATCTGGTAACCTATGTTCAACACCAAAAGACGTGTAAGAGGTTATCTGTCGCAATGTTCTTATATATAAAGGGAGCCTACGACAACGTTCTTCATGACGCCATACTTGAAGCATTGGAATCGGTGGGCCTAGGCGGTCCATTATATCGTTGGACTCGCAGTTATTTACATAGGTGGCCTCTATTTCTTAACACTGAAGCTGGCCCAACCTCGCAATATTATACGCACCATGGAGTTCCACAAGGCGGTGTCTTGAGTCCCACGCTTTTCAACCTTGTACTCATTGGTCTCGTGGAACGACTTCCGAACACAGTTAAAATATCAATGTATGCCGATGACACCTGCGTCTGGGCATCTGGTGTGACACGGCCGCAAGTCCCCGCCAGGCTTCAAAAAGCTGCCACGTCAACATCGGCGTACTTAAAAGAACAAGGCCTCAAGATCTCGCCATAAAAATGCGCATTGGTCGCGTTTAGCCGAAAGCCAATGAGATCATACAATGTTTCTATCGACGGTTAAAGCATACCTTATGTTAGGACGCAGCGATTCTTAGGCGTAATCATTGATCGTGACCTCTGCTGGAGTCCTCATGTGGCCTACCTAAAGAAGCGCCTGACGGATATCTCTAATGTGTTTAAGGTTCTTGGAGGAAATGTCTGGGGTACTTCAGTACATGCACTGATGCAACTGTACAGGGCGCTCTTTCTTGGGTATTTGCGATACAGCTTGCCTGTGCTGACCAACACCTGCAGAAGTAATACCTCAATGTCATCGACATCTCTCTGTTTTAAGGCTGCATATTTGTTTGAATTGCCTGAATTGGTCTGCTTTACTGCGTATAGGTTGATCTTACTGCATCTAGGTTGGCCTGTTTCTTCCAGGTCATTTTTGCTCTTTCTCTTTTCAAATTGAGTTGAATCGTAGCCTTTCACTAATTTAGGATCACTGCACTTTACTCTACCCAACACTACAACATTTTTCACTATACTGTGATCGGCAGAAAGTATGTTATCTATTTCATTTCCTGTGAGACCATTACGGCTATCCAGGTTCACTCTTTGATACAACGCTTCCTGGAGAAGGTGTTCAATATTTGCATTATTCTGACGTCATAGGACGCCGTAAAATGAAGTTTGGCTGTGCAGTGCGACAACGCGGTCCTCCTTGTCCCTGGAGCTGCAGCGCGTTGGCACCAAATCGGGAGTTGCCAAGAGAGCCAATCAAAATAAGCTCATGTGAATAGGGAAAATGACCGCTTAATTTTACGCGGTCTTTTTACGTCATACAGGGATTGGACAAAAATGCCTATTTGGCGGTGCCGGTTGCGTAATAAGGTGCATTGAAGGAGTCATTTTAGGCCCGTTCTTTTGGTGCACATTGCCATTTGGAAACGTAGGTACAAAGAACTAGATTTTATTAAGATTTCCTTCAACTTTCCAATAAAACATGCCACTAGAAAAGTAATTTTAGTAGTTTGTGTGGGTGCGAGATTGTTCTGCTTTTTCTTGCAAATGACGTTTGTCTGGGCCGATAGTTTATCAATTGTGATTTAATACTAGTAACATTTGTAGATTTCTCGAAAAAGTGGTCGAAATGAAAAAAGAAAACGCAGAATAAATGCGTCTGTTGCCGCCCAAACATTTTGCGGCCTGAAGAATGATGATCATATAAAAATTGACATAAGCGATTGAAGCAATGTAGCAGAGGCATTAGACATAAAACAAATGTCAGAAATGCTCTTAGGATGACCGTCAGAGCTAATGCGTTAGCGTTTAATCAGTGTAGCGATTGAAGATGTTTCCACTATTGAAACAAAGTTATGAGTTCTGTACTGCAGTGGGAGTCCTCTTTATCGCTTCCCTAAGAACGTTGAGCATCATCTCGCATTGCAAGTGCGAAGCCTTGAGTGGTATGCAGAATGCATTACACATCGGTGCGTGTGAGCGCTGGAAAACGCATCATGGGCAACCCTGATCGTTACCTGGCCCTTTTTTTCTTCACGCTCTGCTTCATCTGCTGGTGCTACCGAGAAGTCCATGCGCGTCCTCCAAGACGAGAAGCATTGTTTGCCGGTACGTGCGAACGCTGAGAATAGTTCGCAAGAGAAAGTGATGCAAGTTGGCGAGACCTTCGCTGAAAAGCGGTGCATACCGAGTGCATTGATAGCGCAGCTCGAAAAATGAATGAATGAATGAACTTTATTCCCCTTTTAAGAGAGGGGAGGGGCCGGGGGGGGGGTGAGAGAGGGAGGTCCAAGTACTCCAGTCCCAGCAGGCCTCCGTCATCACATTATGTGGCTAGAAGTCCGTCTACCAGTCGTGGTAGGCCTCCGCTACCTCCTGAGCCCACCTCAGGACTCGGTCCTGTAGGGTGGGATCGGAGCTGCGCAGGGCGATCTCCCACAGCTCCTCGCTACTAATTAATGATTTGAGCGTGCGGGGGGGGGGGGGGCAGTTTTGACGGGGCATTGCCACATGATATGGGAGAGATCTGCAATCGGGATAAGGCAAAAGCGGCACTTGCGTGTCGGGTATGTGGCGGGAAAGAATAAGTGCACAGTGTGCGTGGTAAGAAAAGTGCGAGGTTGTAGTTGTCGCCGGAGCTCGACAAAGGATTGGCGCGAAACGCGTTCATTGAAAAACGGCCCAATGTATTTGTGGCACAGCTTCCTAATGCGCCGTGTTTCTTTGTTGGAGGAAATTTTTGTGACGTGCGTTCGATTTTGATGAGAATCGGTAAAACTAAAGGGATCATGTTAAGGGGACTGCGGTAGCGCGATAAAAAAACGGGACAAAAGAAAACACATAGGGACACACTCAACGCTATGTGTATCCCTATGTATCTTCTTTTGTCCCGTCTTTTAATTGTGCTACCGTACTCCTCTTGAAGATGCATTACACACAAGACAATGGTAGAACGACAACTAAGACATGACAAGAATACAACGGCGCAACGAAATTGGAATCACTGCGACAAAATGATGACCACGCATCGACCACGATGGCATGACGGCCACTGCATGACGACCACGCAGTCACGCTAATAGCATGACGACGCTGGAATGACTTCAGTGAACTGAAGGAAATAGCATGATGGCCATGTGATGATTAGGCTCGAAGGAAGCTGATGGTATGGCCACGGCAGCGCGACGACAGCGCTACGACAGCGCGCTGGCAGTGCTCGAATGCTGCCTATGAAAAACGAGCACGGCAAGACAATGAAATGAAAACTAATAGTTATTTGAGGGGGTTTTCCACGGCCAAGCCATAATCTGAATATGAGGTATGCCGTAGTGGGGTACTCCCTGGAGCACCTGTGGTTCTTTAACGTCTACCTAAATCTTAGTACACGGGTGTTTTCTGATTTCACCCTCTTGACAATGCGGCCGCCGTGACTAGGTTTCAATCACCCGACCGCGATAATATGCCTGAGCTAGAAGGCCAGCGCTGGCTTGATGACCATGGAATAACTAAGTTAAAATAATGACAGTAGCATGGCGATGCAGGAATCACAAGACTATACGACGGCGATTACATGGCAACAGTGGTATGATGAGCGTAGAATAGCGCCGACGGAATGACAATCTTGAATTGGAGACAAAGGCATGGGGAGAATGGGATAATAGCGTCTCAATTTTTTCGACAAGATAACAACGACTAAAAGACCAGGAGAGCTCGATGGCGTTTCTGTAGCGATGACACATTGACGACAATTACATTACAATGACAGTATGACGACGACGGCTTCAAGATGACCGCATGCAGTTGATGATAGAACACTGATGGCGATACACCTATTATTGCGGAGTGATGACGATTAGAACTCAAATAAGGAACCGTAACAATGGTTTGAAGGCAAACGAGTGACGACGACGTTCAAATGATGGCGTGTTCGTTTTGGAGTGAACATCGACACTTAGGTGCATGACGTGACGCCGAGCGCTACCTCGACTCGCACTACTTTCTTTGTTTCCTTGCAATGTGCCCCCCACTGGCCGATCGTACAAGATTGTAGGAGGCGGCCAGCAGGTACGACGACGGCATAAAAACTACCATATGCTGGAGCTAAACTGATGAAGATGGCAGCGTGACTACGACCGCATGAATACACTGAACCTACAAAGCAGAAATGATGACCACGATTTGCCAACGATGATTGCCAATGCGTCGTGACAAATACACGACGCCATTGGTCATACGACACTAGAATCACTACGAGAGAATAGCGAAGATGTAATGAAAACGACTACCTTACTTCATCAAAAGTGACAGCTGCGCTTTTGGTGCGGTCCCGTGATGTGTAAAACCGCTGCAAAAGCAGCAGGTAAATAAAATAAAGCGCCAAACACAGGCACTGACTCCCTACTAATACTTCCATTTCAGAAAATAAGAATAATAATAAAAGCTTGACAACAATACAAAGAAATATAGATAGGAGCTATCGCGCATCTAGTTTTCAACATGAGCAACGCAGGTATAAGCATATGAACTCGAGGCGAAGCACGCTAGTCAAAATAGAAACCTACACTTCCCTATATAGCTCACTTCCTCTTGTGGTAAGATGATCGTTGCTTGGCTGACACGACTTAATGTATTCAATTAACAAAAACACTTTCATGATATAACTCCTGAGCTGGCACATATGTCGAAGTATTATTGTGCTGTTATAAAAGGAAATAGAAGAACACACGATATTATGAACAGCCAACTGCGACCCTGTTCTGTTTCTAACACTTAACGCACGCTCCGCAAGCCACACACAAATTCCCAACTACCAGTTTGCCCTATGTAGATATTTCTGCAGGAACGGTGAATTAGGTACATCATTGCCGTAATGCAATTAGGCTACTATATCCCACTCTGCTATATGTTTTCACAAACATCAGGTTGTGAATCTTACATGGACGGCATAGTACTTATTGCTAAGTTTGTGCCGAACGTCAAATAAACTTTGTAAGCTGATATATACTCAGTACAATATTTAACCTTGCCATAGCATCTGCACATGCGGCAGCGCAATTAGACTCTCCCTTGCCGCAGAATATTGCAAACTGCTTTTCCTTTCAACTAACTTTTAGGTGATTTAAACACTTTTCTACGTGCTCTAGTGATTATCCAAGTAACAAATTCAGCTTCTTAGAGTCTGAGTACTTGGGAAGTAAGATACCTAGCATGTTATCATCACAGGATCTGAGCACTTATCGATAAAGCGTAAAACAACACAAGCAATGAAATAGGAGTAGTCAATTATTAGCATGATCACTTAATCATGCATCTGAAGTTGAGGGTATATTTAGTAAAGCACATATGTACGACGAATAGCTAAATACCCCCCTTGGACAGCTTTCGTTTCCGGGTGTCTGCTAAAGCACCGACAAGCACAACTACACTCGCTCGTTCACTGCACCGCCATCGAAAGAATGGCAGTGGAAGTGTCATGCATTCCGCTCACATTTCTGAGAGAGACAGGACTTCTGGACACATGGTTACATACCTGGCGCAGAAAGAGACGCTCTGGCGGAGCGATTGCTGCCCAGGTCTAGCACGCTAACCCCGCCTGTAGCAAAATCTCCTCCACGGACCACCCCAACGATATTTCAAATCGACTAAATGTCTCAATTCCAATACCCATTAAGCGCAGGAAAAAAGCAGAAAACTGTATAATATGTAGTTTATCAATCCTAAATCGAAGGCGACCAGTACCCGCAAGTTCATCTTTATTGTATGTGATCCCTCTGCACACGGCTGCAGGTGTGGATCGATTCTGCGCATATGCTGAACATCAGTTCTCTCGACAGCGAGTACTCTCTAAAGGGCTGTCGACGTTGTCGTCAAACGCCAACCGACGACGAAACGCGCGCTCCCTTCGCATGCAGGGCAGGGGGAGCTGTGATAGCTGCCATAAAAGAAAAATGCAGAAAAAAGCCATGTCTGCCGACACTCGCAATCATGATAGAAAACTCCACTACGCAACATCTACGGGTGCAAGTTTCGCTGCCTATTACACTTTCACATCGTGTCAGCGTTCATCGCGCTTTCTTGAGTCCTCAGAGGATAAAACGCTATGATGCCTCGCACCAGGCAAAGAGTTTGTTTTGAAGGTAAGGCAGCCGGGCATTGTCACATACGCGAAGTGCACAAAGGTGCGCACACTTCAATTTTGGAGACCAGTAATAAATCATAGGTTGGGTGACATCAGGACCAGGAGGAATACCTGCGCTGTGTGTCATAGCCGAAGTGAAAATCACAGCAGAAGCGGCTAATCAGTGAACATCACCGCAATGTTGAGCGCCAACGCTCCTATAAGTTTACCAACCTGACATGAGCATACGTCTGAATACTACATAGCAACGTACAGAATGTACGTGCAATATAGTTTAACATTCCAGATGGTTTCCGATAAAATCGATTAAAGTCGTCGATTCTGAGACACTGAGTGCTTTGTATGTTCGGAGCCGTCACTGCCCAAATAGTAGGACGACAAGAGGGAGGGGATATTCAATTGGTGACCGACACCGTTCGGTAATCATGCCATTTTGGCCTCGCAGTGCGAAGCGAAATATGGTTAGAGAGTAACACCGCGTTAAAATACAGGACGAATTCTGGATGTTGCAAAACGTCATCAATGTATTTTTATGTCCACTGCTGGACGAAAAGAGTTCCCAGCCATCCCTTATTACCCTTGACCTGAGCTACGTGATTCGAATTTGCGCCTACAAATCTCCTTATTTCATTACCCACCTAATTGTCTACCGTCCTCAACAGCGCTTCGTTTCCCCTACCAGCAACTCCGTATTTTTTGTGGACCACCGATTACCTGCCCTAAAATTACGTCGTCTGACCAACTCTAGTTTTGCTATTAAGTTCGACATCTACTAACTCCGTTTGCTCTCTTATCCAGGCCGCTCTCTTCATGTCTCCTATCTGTTGGCCAAACATCTTTTTGTTCGATCGCTTGTTTGAGCTGTCCTTAACGTGTTCTCAAGGTTCATCGTTAACATCCAAGGTTTCGCCCCATATGATAGTGCTGGAAGTATGAAATGATTGTACGCTTTTCTTGTGTATGCCTTTATTTGTACACGACAGCGATGAGTTCCGGCTGCACTGCAGGCTGCACTCGCTCCCAGGCATTTTTATTCTTCTTTACAGTTTGCTCTGATGGTCACCGTTCGGTATGAGTAACTGACCCACACAAGCTTGCTGCTACACACAAATTTGAGGCTGAGCGATGACCATGAGTTTCTCTTCGCTTGACAGGTTATTCGACATTCGTATTGTCTTCTGCATAATATTCTTCAACCTACTCTTACACTTTCTCGGTTAAGGTCCTCAATGAATTGTTGAAATGTGTCGCCAGCGTTGCTGAGCAGGGCAATTGCATCGGTAGGCTGAACGCTGTTGAGATATTCGCCGTTGATTGTCGTTTCTGATCCTTCCCAGTCTAACTGCTTGATTATTTCTTCTAAGCATGCAGTGAACATTGTTGAAGATATTGCATATACCATGCTTGACCGCTTTCTGGATAAGTATTTTTGGATTTTCTGTGGATAGTTAAAACATGTGAAGCCGGAACTATCACTGAAGCGAAGTTGAAGCCAGAGTAGTTGCGGATATGTGCCCAGTGGCTGAACCTATATACGAAGACTACATAAAAATTATATATTTTTTAGTTATCAGCCGAATGTTGCAAGCACCGCGGCCTTGATGTGGAGTTCATTCACTCCTTCAGTACAATCCATAAAATATGCACTTAGACCGCTAAGTAGACGTAAGGGTCGTAGCTTCCTCTAAACACGCTGAATTAAGTGAGCGAACTAGGCGACGCCGGGACAGCGGTTCCTTCAGTTATCTAGGTTCCTTCAGTTATACGCATCAGTGTCCATGTATATACAGCGCGATTCAGCGAATACTTAAAAATTTTTAAAGGTTGCCTGCGGTAGATAACACAATTCTAGTTCTTGAGGTGGTCTATCTGAAGCGGTGAACATTACTTCCACAAAAAATTGAAATGCATAACCGAATAATTAACAAATAACTAATTAAGTTTTTAACTGCATGCCATATGTCCCATATCGCAATTAACAAGTCCTAGCCGTGGAGGTAGCAAGGCGCCTCCACTTGGAACGAATTTTCAGGATGACACCAGTTTCGACATAATAATTCGTCAACTTTGCAGAGAAAATTGATTGGCGTTCCAGTTACTTTTGTGCTTGCATCATAAAATGATGTTCTGTTAAGAAAGTAACTAGAACGCCAATGCCCATCTCCGCAAAGTTCGGGAATTATTATCTGGAAACGGGCCTTATCCTTACAATGTGGTTCAAGTGGAGCAGCCTTTTGACCTCTTGTGGCTACAATTTGCAAATTACAATATGGTCCCTAAAGTAATTAGTTAAGAACTTAATAGGTGAATTTTTGTTAATTAGTAGACTATGCATTTCAGTTTTTTATGCAAATAATGTGCGCCTCTTCCAATAGGCCAGCTTATGAACTAGAATTCTGCTACCTGCCACAAGTAACCCTTAAACAATTTTGAATGCGTTCGCTTAAACACCCCGCATATAACTGTGTGTGCTTACGTGCCTGTATGCATGTGCGTATGCATTCGTGTGTGTGCGTATGGGGGCTCTCGCGACAATTATTCGCCCCGTTCGTAAGGTGTAGTTTATTTCACAGCATGAAGCTTATTCGAGCAGTCGACATGATTTCTCTATGAATGGTGGTACGTGATTTCATTCTCCCCTTTCTTTGACATGCCATCGCATGGACGTCCCGCATCATATCCCGGACAAGATGGCCGCCCGTCCTACGCATACGTTCGGTCACGTCGCAGGCCACAGGATGAGAAAAACCTTGGACAGCGACACGACGTCGCTTCGATTTAGCGCAGAAATAGAAGTAAGAGCAGTATAAGAAGAGTATGATGTCAACGGCACGAAAGACGGCAATTAATTGTGCAACAGCCGTATGTTTTGATATGAGAAATGCTAACGTGTTTCGTTGTTGTTCTTTCTCCCGTGGAGAAATATAGCCTGAAAAGGACTGGGGAAAATATTTATCCCGAGCCCGACAAGCGAGTGCCAACTAAAGGTACAAAAATATGGGAACGAAAAAACAATAGAAGATCCAAGGCACACTAATCACACATTAACCTTTTGTCAGGGACGGATGCTCCACGTCGATTTACTAAAGTGCAATAGAGCGTCGTGAAGAGTATGCAAAGTCAGGCTATTGCTCGCAGCATAAAGAAACAAAGGCTATTACACATTAGGTAGTTCTCAGCCTAGCAGTAACGCATAACAACAGAACTAGTTACCCTACAAAAACGCAGATATAAAGAACGATTAAAGTACATGTAGCTGCTCTATCATGAAAAATTAGGCATCGACAAGGGCACGTATACCGAGCCTCTCGCTCGTCGATCAACTCGGTCTTGCCGCGCTAAGCAGCCTAAAGAGTACTACTGCAAAACAGAAGCCTTTAGAAACTCGTATTTTCCGCGAACCATTGGGAAAGGAATGTACTTCCTGCTGCGGTGGTTGCCCGTGAGACCATTGAAGCATTCCTAAAACTGCTTAAAGAAATTGTATAAATGAGCGGGCTACATCACTGCCCGCCTTTCCTTCTTTCTTTCCTTTCTTTCTTTGTTTTTCCGACTGTCCTTCCCCGTAAGGGAACGCACGTGGTCTCTGATGCATCTGCCCCTGCTACATATTTTTGCACAGAACTACATTATATTTGTCTGATAGGATGTAGGTTTTGAAATAGTTTGCCGCGCTTTGTATACATATATTCTTCTAGTTTTGTTTTTCTGTCTCTTAAGAGTTCGTCAACTTAGCGTTAAGCGCAGTGTGCATTTTCTTCTTCTGGAATGGTTTTACATTGTTAGCGCCAAATGCTACGTTTTCGAAAATGACACACTGTTCACATTTTCAAAGTCAGTGCTATTTCATTTTGCCCATGCTTCGCACCTTGTACTCAATGTATTGCTCGTCATGCATATAACTACTCCTACTTAAGGCCTCTAATCAGATGCTGGCAGTAATCTTGCAGTAAATAAATAAATAAATAAATAAATTACTGCCTTCCCCAGCAGGATAGACCCTATACATTTGTGCACTAAAAATGCTCAACGTACTTCAACATATCAAATCAGAGCGTGCCACAAAGGTGTACGCACGCACCATCTAGGGGTGGCTTCTGGACAATCAACCGCAACAGCGCATTCCAACCCTTGTCTGTGTCAGCTCGAGTGGCGCACGCAGCATAATTGCCTTCGTAGTATTACTACCCCCATAGCGTAGAAATTCCTTCTTTTTTCGGCAGCTGCGCCGGTGGTTTGTGTTTTGTGAATCGCCATACGCTTATTGCTGGCGCAAGGGCTGATGTTTCTACACCTGCTAACGATTACATGCACGCATTTTACCGACTACAACACCCTTCTTTGCAGCAGCGGCCATCGAAAGCTTGCTGATCTTACGCACAGTTCTATTTTTGTGAATACGCTTTTGCCTAATATTTTTCTGACGCGAAAATTCGCAAGTTCGCAATTCGTAAGTTCGCTTAGTGAATTAGTGAAGATGTGTACCTGAGTAAAGACTTTGTAGCTTTGAGACTGTACTGCCAAAACACACCGTCAGCTGCAAAAAATAACTTGATGTCTAGATGTCTACAAAATAATAGTGCGTCATACTTACGGTCAGTTAGCTCTTGCCCCAGCGAGCTCACAAAAAAGATGCTGCATTTTGGATCTTGTTCTGAGGAGTATTTAAGAATAAGTTCCTTGTATTTTTGATCACTTACTAAAGCAGGAAATGAGACAGTTGTATTCCATCAAACGCAGCACTGAATGTACTTTGCAGTCTAGTAATAAGCCAAAATTGTTTCGACTATACCAAGCTGCATCTGAAGTGGTAGTAATATTAAATTACGAGACTCAATTCTCTTGAGAGTAAATATGCGAAAATGCAATGGCATTACTCAAGGAGCACTCATCTCTTGGATATTACAGCCGTTCATACAAGCACTGCACAAATGGTTCATATAATTTACAATGTCCTGACATCAACCGTTATTATCGTCTAATTCAACAAAAATTTAGGACAAGAATATATCCCAGTGACAGAGGAGCACTTAGGCGCCGACCGCAATTGATTCATATTCGCATATTATTTATTATTTAATTATTCATTAGTTGCCTGCATCGTCCCGTAGAGCGTTACAGCAGCGAGGGTACAGACTTAACTAGGTACATGAACATTAATTTCAATGCGTGGAAAAAGGCATCATTTGATGTGATATATACAATACACGATGGCAAACTGTTCCGATATCGAACATTTCTAACAGAAAAAGAATAACGCAACACATCACCCCTACAAGAAAATTTTCTTATCTTCAAATAGTGGTCAGGCATCTTTGCCACAGTATGGATAACGTTATCTGGAACGCGCAGTAAATGAAAGGGACCAAGTAATGTTTTTAACGGAACATACACACAAAAGCTGTGCAACCATGATTTCAACAAAGTGAAAAGAAGTGAATCATTGTGTTGTCAACGTACATTCCGTTAGAACAGTTCGCCTTGCAAGTCCCTCGCAAGACGGTAACATAAAACAAAACAGGGATGGGAGGTGATGGAGGAGGCTGTGAAGTTGACAAAGCATATATTGCAGGTTATATTGCACTTGATACTTTTGCTACCATTTATACGCAGCGCATCAGGACTTCAAGTGCAACGGAAACATAAAAACGATACCGAAATACCAATAATCAGAAAGCTTATTTTAAACAAAAATTAGTCCTGTTTTATTGTCCACAAGGCATGTACACCCGTGAGGAAAAGCGTACGGGCCACATTTTTGTGGGAAATTTCATTTTATTAGTTCCTTAGATGCGGCATTGAAAATTGGTCACATGTCTTGGTGATCGTGTTTAAGGCTGTGTCTTCAGTATACAATTTCAGGCTGCATAAGAAGACTGATAAACCACCGCTTTTTCTTGGAACCGTCGCCCGCACATTTTTCTCTCTGGTGAACAAATGCTTGTTGGTATACTAACGGAAAGAAGTTACCTGACAGCCGAAAGTGTTCCGCGATATGCAAACTAAGGTTCGTAGTTACACAGCGCCTAATACGTGTACTGAGTATTCGCTCAATAATAAAATCAACAACAATGGGGTCTCTCGCGCACAACAGAGAGGAACCGATATCACTCGACGAACGCGAAAACTCACTGTAGCAACGCTGGCGTGAATAAGACTGCGGGTAGAGAGGAGGAAACGCTCTCAAGTTTAAGATTACGCGACCTCCAACCTTGGGCGCGCGCGAAGACTGAGCAAATGAAAGCCCCCAGCCATCTCTCCTCCCCCAGTTTTTGCACCCGCCACAGGTTACATCCGAGATAGTGCGCATGGTCCGTGTGTACACTGAGCCGTGTGGACCACCAAGCGCAGCCACCACGGGGGAAGAAGGGAACACGTACGATAGCCTAGCAAGAGAACCAGGCTTGCGGAAGAAGAGCTAGTGAAGACATAAACAGGGAGCCAGACAGACAATTCACATCCTGAAAGTGCACACGGTACCTCAAGAATGCCAATCCAATTGGAACTCATCTAGTTCGTGGTTAGTCTTATCCGGGTGAAGAGCCAGTGCACATCATATGACCTTAGTAAATTATCGCTCTTCAGGTTGACGTTTTTTCGCCACACTAAGGGCATCAATGCTTCGGGACACATATCTGTCTTGGTGCAAGCAACACGAAACCACTGCAAAAGTGACCTTACGAAATACAGAAATGATGTAAAGGTTGAATTCTGATATTTTATCGGAATGCTTGTTCATTCTAGGTGCTGGTTCATCTGCTGGCACAAAATGCCGGATTTTATAAATGTTTGGCCTGATCACGTACTTTTTGTAGGATACATATATATTTTAATGACGATGACTTACTTTTACATGCATCATGCTAAACGTAGTAACTCATACAACCTAGGAGCAACTACGAATACTCATTTTTGCCGAGAACTTGTCCCGAGTGGAACCGCCGAGCTCCCTAGGACGATATTCGCAAAGCAATACAAAAACATTATAAACCTGCATCAAGAAGGGTCAGTATGGCGTTGTTATGTATTGCTGCCATTTCTATCTTTTTCCTTAACCTGTGTGTTCCTTTCTTATTATTACTTGTCTTTAAGTATTATTTTTTTTGTTTCGATTGTGGTCATTTATCTGTAGTTGGTGTATTTTCTTTTCGATACAATTATGTTCTTCAGTTCTTGTACTTTATCATATGCACTGATGTACTAGAGCCCCTCCCCTCTATAATACTTCTCGATAACCCTGGGGGTATAAATAAATAAATAAATAAATAAATAAATAAATAAATAAATAAATAAATAAAACATGACACAGTGCAATTTTCTTCGACATTCTTATTCAGCGACATCGCTATTGCCGATTTCACATGCTTCAAGCTTGTCTGAATAAACTTCTCGAACAAGTAACTCCCTGGTATAATGCTTCTTACGTTGTTATGAAAGGTCATCATAGGTGCTGTCGGATTTGGAACATTTTACGGCGCCATCTTGTGACATATATAAAAACTCTTTTGTTTGGAAGCTAGAAAGTACTTTTCGTAATCTTTATCAAATCGCTGATAAACGGTTCAATTGGCTCAAATTATTAAAATTTAAGAAAAATTCGGGAGAGTCCGCAGACGTACTGGCAACATAAATGCGCGGGCATCAATAGATAAAGGGATCGAAATGTGCTGACGGCCAGAACCGCTATAGTCTTGCTCGGTGGACATGAAACTGCCTTTCACCTCCGGCAGTTTTAAATAGCTACCTGCTTCTGTTTATCCCGGACCAGGCATCAGGCCGTTCCTTCAACCAGTTTGCCTAGTACCAAGGTTTTGCGTTTGTCCAAGCCACCCTAAGATAAGCCGTCGTGAAATAACACAATGCAACGAGCTTTTATGTCTTGCCTGCACTGACAGTTCCCCAATCATGGAATGGTTCACACACATTCGTGAATAGACAATGATAGGTGAGAGTAGGTGACCCAAATGCAGGATGACGTACGGCTGAAACCATTCCAGCCCTTTGAGCCCCAGGGGCTCGAAAGACGTGAGCCCCATAAGTGGCTCAGTTGTTTCAAGCTATTCAGCCGCTACCTAATCGGGTGCAAGGTGGATACGGAATACCGCTTTCTTTACAGTTCCTTCACAAACCGAGATATTAGTGGATTTGGGACATTCACTATTATCTCCGTTTGTGAAGGCCTTCTAAAGAACACAATGAAAAGCGATTGTCCTAAGCAGCAGACGCAAAAAGAAAACTAAATAAGTTAGCCGTTATTTTCTACGCACACTCACTGCCGCATGCACTCAACAAAGTCGCTAATAGATATCAGGTAGTTCTCTTTTCTGCGACAAACCAGCTAAATAGGATATAGTGATGAGGTACTTTCAATAAATTAATCACTGCTGCGGCACAGATTTAGGGCATGAAATGACAAAATCTTTCGTTACCAGACAACAAGATATCCATTAGAGAAAATACAACACACATCGAAAAAACTACAAATTAATCAAACGCGCAATAAAGAGTTGGGTCTCGAAAAAGGATCGACATCACAAGGCCCCTCACTTACATGGTCTGCCCTGGAGCTGTGAGATAAACTAGAAGTGGCGACGGAGGCAGAGCTCGGAGCGGAGCAGCGGTGGCGAAGTTAGACACCGCTGAAGGAAAATCTCGGTCGCCCTAGGTGAACACGAGGGATCGAATGATGCAGGAGGAACTTTACTGGCACGCATCACGGACCTTTTTCCACGCGCCCTCCCATTTGAAGTTCGCATTGCCGTTTTCGCCGATAATTTCGCTGTCTTCGCCAGTGGACTTATTTCACGCAGAACACAAGTTCGCGAAAGCGTTCAATGGCCCTCAGTGCTGTCGACACTTTCATCACCTGCATGAGGCTCAAACTGTCGCCTGTCAACATGTGAAAATGAGGCCCTACTAGTTCACCCTAAATTTAGGGGGAGGATGATGCGGCACTGCAGAGGATGTGGCACTGGCCTCCAGCGCCTCACATCACTGTATGACGGATTCGATTGATTGTGAACAGAAATACATTTGCGCGCTGCTGGGAAAGAAATGTTTAGTTAGACCTTCAGTTAGATTATTTCTTTTTCTTTCTTCCATGACGGGCACGATCGCGAATGGGCGGGGTGGTCTCGGTCACAGGTAGCGCAGTGGTTTGCGGAAGAACAGTTGTCTGTAGTATGGTCTTTAGATACACATTTTGCACAAGTAGCACGCCCTCGGCAGCTCTGAGAGCCATGCTCAAAACGCTGACGCTTGAAGCATCGGCGTGGATTGGAAATGTACGGTCGTACGCGAAGTTTACAATATCCGGTCTCTATCGAATCAGGCAGTTCACTCGTTCCAAACGCTATTATTACATGCTTTGTGAGAATTTCATTGTCGTTGCGCCTTAATTCGTGGCCCCTTTACCACGTTTTGGTCTTGATATCCATCAAACAGCTCGCTTTCAGTGAGTTCAAGGAGGTCTTAATAAGAAATGACACCACGCACAGTGTTCATTGATCGGTGGGGGCCTACAGAGACAGGAATATCACCAAACGCAACAAATGTATCCGTTCTGCTATATTGATGCTTGTCTCGTACTTCCAGAAGAAGGTCGCCGCTTCCCATCTTAGTTACTTTGTAACCAGAGCCGATTGCTTCTGGCAGACATTTTTCGACAACAAATGGGGATACTGTACGGACTGTCTTGGTTTCATGTTGACTATGTATTAGATGGTATTTGGGAAATAGTCCTTTTGGTTTCATCAGAAAGTTGAACATTTCATCGGTGCACCCCCTCTTCAGGGAGTGGGTGGAAACTAGAAGCCATATGTAGCATTACTGTATTCGAATGGAATGCCCGCCGCCCAACTAGGAGCCCAACCTGGGGACGCCACAGGATTAGAAAAATTCTATTCTGCGCACGCGAGCAGTACGTTCCCACTATAACCTAATATATATATATATATATATATATATATATATATATATATATATATATATATATATATATATATATATATATATATATATATATATATATACATATATATATATATATGTACCAAAGACTGGATATATTACACAAGGTTAACCCTTGCCACCAGAAAATAGGAAGTTGAAAGAAATGAACAGACGAGAAGAGAGATGGGAAAGTGGGAGAAAAGACGAAGATTGGAGAAGAGGACAGGGAAAGGCGACTGCTGATTTCCTCCAGGTGGGTCAGTCTGGCGGGGCCGTCTATGTGAAGCAGAGGCCCAAGAAGTGTGTTGCCTCCAGCGGGGGGTCTTAAGGTCCAAACACCCAGCATCGGTCCCAACCCCAGTATCCCCCTTTCCCGAGACGCGGCTAAGCTGCGCACGACTACACGCGGGAAGGTGCAACCCTCTTGTGCTAGGGTGCGGCGTGTCGCAACACACCAAACGCCTGCTTATTGTTCTTCAGCTTATTAACCCCTGCGGGGTTAATAAGCTGAAGAAACCATCAGCTAGAAGCCTCTTACATACACTATGTGGTATTAAGTTTATAAGCAGGAATAAAGAACAGAGACAGAATAAACGCTGAATCCAGGGCTTGAATGCCTTCTGTTTACATCATGGCTCACCAGCTGTTCTCATTTCCGACATCAATCAAAATTTATTCGATCTAACGCTGAACAGGAGATGAATTAGTTCTTGTAGTTCAATATCCCGTTGATACCTTTTCACATATTGAGCGCCGCTATAATCTATCAAGGTATATTAGACTAAATATCTTCGGGTCGATCAAGTCTTCAACGTGCGGAGTTCACAGCTAAGTGCTCATCTATATATCCGCGTGTGTTAAGGCTCACGATGAAAACCAGTATATTAGGCTCGGGACGCAACATACAGATTGCAGAGTTCAAGAAATACTGATTTCAGTGGACTACTGTTGTGGTGATGCACATCTCAGGATGTAATGGGACATTCGGCGCTTTCTCTCATTTCCTTTAGTTGCCTAAGCCCCTTCCACTGCAGATCAGCTTACGAAATGAGCGTCACGGTGCAGCTTACTGCTTTCACTTCTCCTCTATCTCCTTCTCGGTACAATAGGTGAGGAGTAGCACAAGCTTCTGGTGTATCAGCTATAACACAATACTTACGCTTTCCCCTTTTTTCATCTCGCTTTTCACATTAATGCATGAGGCTCAGCTCCTGACTTTCGTCTTGCTGCATAAAGTTGTTGTAACGAGTTTTACTTTACATAGAGCAACAAGACGGAGAATAGGAACATGACGCTTCGTAAATGAGGATAGTGCGGTGGACGATGCGGCTAATATGCAGTGTAAATCAAGGCAAAGAACAGGAAATGGGGTAATTTCTTGCTCAGAGCTGTAGTCAGCAAACGCAGACACCCTGCCTTGTTGAACGCTGTGTCATCGATTATACAGACACGCTAAGCGCTCTCAGGAGTTTAATAGGAACTAGAAACAAATTTCAACAGTTTACTTCACCGCAGGCTCACCGATATTGATCAAGGGTCCACCGTAGCCCCTAAATTTCCATTATGTGTGCCGCGTGGAAGGTACAAGGTCACATATTTGTAACTGTATCACTGGCAACATGTTTGGGTTGATACAAAATGACTTAGTCCTGAATTGCACTCGGAAAACACTTGTAAACATCGTCAAAAACATCTATATTGAAAGCGTTGAGTTTTGTCTCACGTGAACAGTAAAACTGCCATAGATCAATAGCGTGAGCGGACAAGAAAGAAGGCGATCGGTGTCATACGAGTGTTATATAAGCTAAAGCATTGAAAACTTCACGATGGGCACCACGACAAGAAATTAAAAGTAAATAAACGTTTGGAGATTGTACGTTGTGGTTCCATCTATATGCAACTACGTGACTTTTTGACAAGGACATAACCAAGTAGAATACAAAGACAGCACTTATTATCGCCAGCTGATGATGGAGAGTTGCCGTGTTTTGGCCGCTCCTGGAACACGCGACAGTCCTGCCTGAAGCGTTGCTCTTTGCAGCTGCCGGCAGGCAGCGGCACAAGTTTATGCTTGTACCGTCGATTCAGCAGCTCGCATCCCTATAAGCGAAGTCAAATTTGCAATTTTTCTTAAAGAAGAGGCAATTACCTGTGGAAGTGTTACATTGAACAAGGTGTACGCCAAAATGTGATTATTCTGAAAGTTTTCAGCAAGAATAGTGCAGCGGGGAACGCAATTTTTCTCGAACACTTTAAGCAAACTATGCAGGATTCTGTATGTTTGAATATAGAACGTCGTGCTCTACCTCGATGTCCTCGAATCGAGGGTGGGTGGCGGTTAGACGTTAAACTTGAGTAGGGCTGTATTAGGGTTCGTGCCAGGTTTGGCTTGCATGTTACTGTGGCAAGCAATTGGGCAAGATTCCGTGGTTTTCCTGTAAGGCGATGATGGAAGCCAGGTGGACACAGCTGATAATGCACTGCTGAACTCTGATTTTATTAAAGCGAAAACCCCTCAAATCAATTGCCAGACTATGACTTCAAAGGGTAATAAACTATTGCGCATCGCTTGGGAAGGAGTGCATGGGGGTGGAGGATGATGCCTTGGGTGAGAGTGGCTGGTTGTACCATGACAGACTCAAAAAAGCGGTCGAGTTTGTCATTAAGGGCGACAAATTCTGCGGTTCAACTTTTTCGGAAGGTTTTGAAGTCTTGTTGTTGGTGGTGGACTCAGTTTTAAGGGCGCCAATTTTATCGTTAAATCTAAGGAGAGTATCTTCTAGGCAACATTCCGTGCATGGTACATTGGGGTTTTGCGTGTGTTGGAGCAGAGGATATTCTAGGTGGCAGGAATTGAAAAGCAATATCCATAGGAAAGGGCAGTTCAGTGTACTTAGTGGTAGATCATAGGATTGTTGGTGAGAGACGTTTCGATGATTGGGGGTTAGAAGGTTGGAAAGGCAGGGTGGAATGGAAACGGCAATTTTAGCTGGCGAATACCCTTCTGGCATTCAAGTGGCGTTCACTTGAATGCGAAATGTTTAGCAGTTGGAGGGAGCAGGTGGAGAATACGCTATCCCACCTTACCTGGGTTGGGTCTATCATGGGCTTTGAGGGATGTGTCGTTGGTGGTGGTAGGACCGGCAGGTTTCACCCTTGAAGGTAGAGTGTGGCCCTGAGGTCTTGCTACTGCTTCTGGTGCGGGCTTGTCCAGCATCTGGGGCCGAGGGCAAGAGTGTTCACGGGCTCCTTTCCCTGGAGGTGACCGGTTGGGGCTTTTACCGCGGCTTGCACAGCTCTGAGCCTCTTACAGTGCGCACCGTTACAGATTATGCACACCGGGTTGTAGTAGTGGTTCGTGGAGAGGTCGAATGTTCTCCAAATCGGGCAGTGTGGGTCCGTGGTTAATGGGCACCCGTCCTGGCGACGGCGTACTTTACGACAGTGAGTGGAAGCTCGACTTTCTTCCGGAAGGGGATATAACAGAGGGTCCAATTCGCGTAATTGATATAGTGAGGGACGAGCTTGCCTTGGAAGGTGATGAGGATGGATTCGGTGTTGCCCAATCGCCTGGTGGATCCGTATATGAAATTTGGATTGTAACCCATGAGGGCAGGGACGGTGGCCTGCTCGGATGTGTCGACAGGTAAGAGGATTACGCCGCGATAGGTGTCCGAACAGTCAGCTACGTGGGTTGCCACATCGAAAGCGGTGCCGTTTAAGTAGAAGGTGTCGATGGTGTTGCAGAAGTTAGCACGGACTATCTCTGAGTGCTGACCAGGATGCTATAATTGATTTTGTTGACGCGAAGTTGGCCTTCAGCGGGGTGGTCATTGATGGGTAGGCTAACTGCCTTGGGGATGATCTGGTATAAAACGCCCAGTAGGATCCCAAGTGCGACTTTTTAGTCGTTCGCAGGCAACAGTGAAGGTTTCGGTGCTTTCCTGAATGATTGGGGCGGCGATCTCATGGGTATGGAAGGCAGCAAGGGCTCTTCATCACGGCGGGCGAGACTGGTGTGCAGGTCACGCCAATTGTACGTTCTCCGCTCCTCTGTTCATGCCAGATAGCTAAGGTTTGAGTGGAGGGCGTTAGGGAGGAGCCCGAAGATGGACAGTATTCCTCAAGAGCTTCGTCGGTGTTACCGAAACATTACTGAAAAATATGGCGATAGCACTCACGGATGCCAGATCAATGTTTCAAAGTAATCGGAGTCATAGGCGAGCAGCCAAGTCAAAGAAAAATGAGCCGAGATAGGCACTTCTCTCCCTGGTAACTATTATGGGGTTTTACGTGCCAAAACCATTTTCTGATTGTGAGGCACGTCGTAGCGGAGGACTCCAGAAATTTTGACCACCTGGGATTCTTTATTGTGCACATAAGTCTAAGTACACAGGTGTTTTCGCCTTTCTCCCCCATGGAAATGCGACCGCCGTGGTCGGGATTCGATCCCGCGACGTCATGCTCAGCAGCCCAACACTATAGCCACTGAGCAACCACGGCGGGTTTCTTTCCCTCGTGGCGAACGGAGTATGCAGTCTACAAATGATTTCTTATATCTGATGGTGATAGGTAAATCAGCGTCCTATACTCTGCGAACTTCTTCGCTTACAGATAATTGAGAATGTTGTAAATATAAGGGACGCCGGACTGTCACTTCCTAATACATACAATATTCCAATGTAACATAGACTTTATTTCAGAAGCGCGTCGCATGCTAACTCTGTGATACAGCATTCAAGCAAAAAGGTGATATCGAAAAAAAACTTTTCCTTGTACAGGTGAATGTGCTGTTCCGGGTCATTGAAAATATATTATTTTAATTTGAAAGCATTAAATGGCTCATGAGGCGGAAAATCCGGCGTTGTAGGCATGATCACACGATGACGCTAAATAGTTGCGAACCTTCGACCTTTATATAGTGGGAGTCGAACTCACGAGTTCTAGTGTAAATTAAGACGAAGTTAACCATCGCAAACTTAATTAAGGTCTTCGATCACTCGAACATTGGTGGCCGTTGAACCCACGACCTAAGGTGTCAATTAAGGCGTAGTTGAATGAAAGCACAGACAAGATATATTTCATTAGGGCACTCAAGCCCATCACCTTACGTCTTTATAAAACCTAAGGTGATTATGCCGGAGGTAATTAAGGCTCTCAAACCAACATTTGTTGGGAGTCGAACCTTGCTTCTTAGGTGGGTGTAGAACCTACAATCTTGCGTTGTGGCATAATGTCTAAGCATTGTGCCATGGCCGGAATGCTTTCTCATTTATCCACGTAGGGATAATTAGGTGCCCCTTTTTTGTGATCTAGGTTGTGTAATTTGCTCTACGTACCTGGTGGTTTATAAACTTCCAGGGCATTATATGGCTTTTCATTACCTCCAGTCCGTACCAGTCGCCCGTAATACGGAAAGGTATGTCTGTAAAAGAAGGAAACTTGAAGCACAAGTTCGACCTGCCTCGCCTAATAACGTCACGACCGATCCGTAATTAAAATGCATTAAAAACGTACTAACATTATCGCGCATCGAACGCTGACAATTTAATTGCAATAAAGTAAATAATTGATCTCATTAACCTTAGGAAAAATATTTCTATGGATGATCCACATTTAAAAATGGGAAATAGGGGCCTCACAAAGTGGCTAGAGTAACCTTTCGCGCGTAATCGCGGGTTTACTTCACGCTCTGAAAAACACTTTCATGTAGCTCGTACTCAGCAACAGAAACCTGTCTAGCCAGTTTTTCATGGTGCCATTGATAATTTTCCTCCAACTATAATATTTCTCACGTCTATTATTTACTAAGACTGATTATGTAATTAGGCGGAATGCTAAAAGCAATCTCATTATCTGCAAGCGACCACAAACAATGTTACCTTGATTTGCCCAGCTACGTGGCATTTGCATATTTTAAATTTTTCTAACTCTTTCCATTGCATTGTTTCGGCATTGAGTAATAGCAAACAAAAACGAGTGTGGCATGCATATTCAAATACCAACACAGCTAGAAAACTTGTCTAAATATATTATCTTTTAGAAACTAGAAGTAACAGCGCATATTACAAGAAATAAAGAAAGTCTCAAGTTCCACTAAAGGCCTGAAAACAATACTATCTATTTCTTTTTGTTACCAAGTCATCCACAAAAACGGGAAAAAGAGGGATCCAACTTCCATTAGCCACACCCGCATGCAACGAACACAGATAATGAAGCAAAAGAGAGCACATGGGCGTTATTTCTTCTTCTTTAATGTAAACTGTGGAAGTTACAAAATAAAGGGAAAAGAAGTGGACAAAAAATTCCCCGACGAATACGATACTCTCCAAAGCAAAATTGGAGCGCAGTTCGGGTTTTAACTTCGCAATGTATTGGCTGGTGCGGACAATCGGTCTCTTGCAGCCCGTTGCAAACTGAGCGATATGTGGCGCGTCTGCCTGGCTAATAGGGAGATCGCGAAAAGTAGCGCATGGGTGACCCGTGGGCACGATTCACAGCATCCGCCACCGACGCACCTCAAAGATTTAAAGCTTGGAGTTCATTCCACCAAAGTGTTTCAATATTTACATTTGCATACATGAAGCAAAGATGCAATGTGTGGTGCGGAATAGCGGAAAAAATCTGCGATATAAACGCAGCTTGACTGGCCCCACATCCCAGAAATACAAGGCAGAAAAGTGACAGCATACGTAAATTCATCTAAACAAATAAATAGGCACATAAATACAAAGTGAAATAGGCACAATAAGGAATGTCATTATACAAAAAACAAAAATGCACACAAATTCGCACTCCTCGAGAAAAAAAAAATTTTCATTGACCAAATGCTGCATATTATGCCGCATTTTTCGCAACAAGAAAACACAACGAGAAATACATCATGCCAGTAAAAAAAGATTGGACATATCCTTTCACGAAAGAAGGCGCAATCACTCTGATGAAAAATTTAATTTGTTAAGTATGTGTGGGAGTGAATGTTACAGCATTTGGGGGCCATAGTTTGTTCGGCATCGAGGAACCTTCGAATAATCGCTCTGTCTAGTAGGTCGAGGCGAGGTGCTACGCTCTAAGCATGCTATGGAGGGAAGATTATTATTTCATTTATCAAAATCAGTTTTCAAAGATACTGATTACGAATATTCATTCATGTTATCAAATCTTAACATATTGAATTTATTGAATAAACACGAGGTATGTGCATTATATGCGGCATTTGCAATACAACCTTGTACATTTTTTGAAGCGCGAGTAATGTTTGCTTAGATTGCACGGTGCCAGTGGCCCACACCAAAATACCATAAGGTAGCTGTGAACAAAAAGCGTGTTGCAGATAATTAACATCTGAGTAGTCGGTAGAAATTACTGACCTCTCCTAAGCATGCCTAGTGCCTTACTTAGTTTGTTTCATACCATTTCACTATGGGAATCCCCTAACATATGCTCGTGAAAAACTATTCTCAATGCTGTAGCTTTCGAAAAAAAATCAATCGCAGAATCGTTCAGGTATAGCTTTGAAGTAGTTGTGTTCGTTGTTCCCTTCGATCGAAACAGAACGGCTTTGGTATTTAAGCAGTTGATTTGCAGGGAGTTTACGGTTGACCATGTGTACAAGTCACGTAGGGCCGGGATTGCTGCTGAAATAAGGTCATTTAACTCCACACCTGTGAAAAACAAGGAAGTGTTATCCGCACATACGGCATATTTGATTGTCTGGTTTATGGTAATAATATCATTGACATAAGTAATAAAATGTAGTGGCCCCTAGTGTACTACCTTGAGGTACGCCTTGACTAACTTTTTGCAATGACTGTTCTGTGTTTATGCTTACACACTGTAGCCTATTGCTCAAATAACTGGTAATTAAATTCAGTGCAGTGCCTCGAATCCGTAATAGGGTAACTTTTATAAAAGGGTATTGTGATTTATCCGGTCAAACGCGTTAGAGAATTTAACAAATACACCTTGTGTGAGCTTCCTGTCCTCTATAGTGCCTAATATAATTTGCTTTTGCCGTAAAAATGATACCTCTGTCGACAGCCCTGGCCTAAAGCCGTACTAAACCGGCGTATTTACCGAGTGTTTTGTAAAGACATTCGATAATATTTTAAATATTAGTTTTCTGGGGGCTTTGAGAACAATGGTATAACGGATATGAGCCTATAGTTTTTCAAATCATTTATATCTCTTCATTTAAACAGTACTGTAACTTTTGCATGCTTCATACATTGTGGGAAAATACCTGTGTCTAGAATGAGGTTATGAATGTATGTCAAAGGTGCGACTAATATATCTATAATAAAACAGCTTGGGGCGTTCTTTAAACCCTCAATATCTTCCGATTCACTTTTCTTGAGTTTTTTTTAAGACACTCATAATCTCATAATCATCTATTGGGGAAATATAAACCGACGAAACTATTTGTGCGGACATGTAATTTAGTGCAGTGGTGTCACTGACGCTGTCGACCAATCACTTAAAGTTATTCTTAAATTTCTCACCCAATGCTTTGACCCTGTTTGTTCAATCCCCTTCAGTTATTTCTTGTACACTGCAATTAGCTTTATGTATTGTGGTAATTTAATTTAATTTGCTCCATATCTTCTTAACCTCTGCAACAAACTCGAACATGCAAGAATAACAATTGCGCTTCGCTATCTTCATAAGTTTACTTAAATTATTTTTATACTTCTTAAACGAATCCAATGTGTCTGGATGTGCAATTTTTGAAGAACAGTTGATACATGCTATTTTTCTCATTAATCATTTTTAACAGCTTCTTTGTGACCTATGGTTTCCTTTAACGTTTCGACTTCTTTATTTCTATGTAGGGAAAATATCGCTTGCAGATATGGGAAATTATCTCCATAAAATTGCCATATGCTGCTTTTGCTAATGAGCACGAGAGCACTGCTTCCCAAGTAGTTCCGGGGATTTCGTCCCGAACCATTGAATGACAATTTTCAGTTATGCTCTGGCACCGAAATTGAAAGATTGGCTTTGATTCCATATAGCACTTATCAATAACTTGCTATATCGGCATATGATACGAACACCCGTTGGTGCCATTTCGTAGCCACCGCCACCACAGTCCGGACCTTTCACGGCCCTGCGTTTTTCTTCCGACGCTTTGACCATAACATTCTCCTTCAATTTCCGTGTCATCTCTGCTTTACTCAAAGTTCAGTTCAGCCCGTGTGTGTCCCTAATTTCCCGAGTTACCTCAAATTAGTTACTTAAGAGAATGTTTGCTGCAATTTATGCGACCGGTATTGCTACAAACCTTGCTTCGTGTAGTTGTCTCTTAATTTTCTATCGATATGGTTATTTCGCCTGTGGCGCGAAAGTGCCATTGAATTTCTTTTTACATTATGATTTCGCTCATTGAGAGGCATCAAGGCTTCTACAATGAAACTTCAGGTAAGTACGTTCATGCCTACTTACTCTGTTCCAGCGTATCTCAATGTTTCTGTGAAATTGTACTCAGTATCTTTGAGGCTTTGCTTCATCATATATAAACATGTGTAAGGTGAAGTAGTACTATGGAAGTGTATCTCACTGCTGTTATAATTTTGCTGGTACAGCCACAGCTTCTGCTCAGTGTTCAGAACCTATATCAAGAAGAAGATGCAAATTACAAATTGGTCAATTACGGTTAACAATATTTAAAAACATCAATGTCCCGGCATCGTAAAACCCGGACTTTAAGTATTCCATGGCGCAGATAAAAAAGATGGTTCGTCACCGTCTTCTTTCGCGTGAATATTAAAGATAAAAATTTTTATATCTCCAACTAACTGTCGTACTTCCTCACACATTTTTGACCCAGCAGCCTAATCCGTACGGAGAAAAAAATGGCAGAACCCACCTCACGATCATGGTTAATGCGAATGCGTTTAGTGCTGAATAAATATAGCCGCACAAATTACTGCCGCCATCGAAACGAATTATGTATGACGCGTATACTGCAGCGGCATTCATCTGTCGCGCTTCTGTAAGGACAGTCAGCGCCATCTAACGCCACCGCCACGAAGCCTGCGCGTGGCCTCCAAAATGCACGGAGCGCCGGTGCCTGTGAACGCAGAAAAATTGGCAGTGGCTTAGCTCGGCTATACCAGGATATACGTAGCGAAAGCTAAGGAATAGCATGGTTAGCCTTGGTTAATCTTTATTGCAAGTCCAGATTAGTCTGGTTGCCTAGCTATGTTGCAGCGTTTAGTCGTTCGTTCGGCGCGCTCTTCGTGTGTTTCCTGGGCGATTCCTTTCCTCTTCCTCTCGTTCCGATTTTGATTCCAGGCCTCCTCCTGCTTATCAGAATTGTCGCCGTGCATACTGCCGCCTCAACTGTGGTTGCGGCGCACGCGAGCTCTCCTTTTCAATCCTCCGACATGTTATCAGGCATGCGACGCAGCTGGCGAAGCGAGCGGAGGCCAGCGCAACGACGAGGAACCCGGTGTGACGTCATACCAAGCGGCGGTGGCGGAAAGACGCGGAGCTGCGCAGCGGCGGAACACCTGTGGCTGTGTGCTGCTACTCGCGCATGCGCAGTAGTGACTAGGGAGCAAGAGAAATATCCGAGGCGAAGCGCGCGATGTGATGTCATGTGCCTCCTCGGAGCACGGCTACGGTGAAATCGCAAGTTCGGGGCCAATAAAGCTGTCGCTTTAAAAAGGCGTTATGCGGCTATCGGTCTCCACTGTCGCGATTACGTCGGTACGCGCTGCCCCTTCTATTGGCACTGCCGAGAAATCCGCGTGGGACTTCCGAGAATTGAAGCGTAGGACGCTAATGGCTAGGAACGTTGAGATTTGTTCCCTCACTTGCTGCCAAAGTCAGTGGTGCAGACCCAGCGGCAGAAGTTGTCGAACGGTTTTTTGAAGGGCGGCACATTCCCAGTGGCATATACCGCGTTACACAAGTTGGCGTCATAGACATTCATTCAATAGCTGCACGTACCTCTTGGCACACATCCTGCGACTCAAGTTGGCAACAGATAGGTTTATTGGAGACCAGCAGATACCGAGTAGCACACATCCAATGCTCCGAGCCACCACCAGAGTTTCTTGGAACAGCGGTACTTACCGAGTCGCGCGTCTACAGTAGCCGATGTCAACATCAAGGAGGTTCGTTAAAAAGCAGCACATACGTACACATTGCCGTATTCTAAGTGAAACAAATTGATACGATTGGTGGTTTCGATCCCCGTTCTATCAATACAGTGGTCCGGTGTGCTACCCATTCGACCACAAAAATACTCAGTCACTGCGATAGCCCGTAGAACGCTTAGATACAAAAGTAGATATAACGATAGTAAGAGAGATACGTGCTTCACAGGTATAGATGCATATCCCGCAGAAATTCTGTGGGGTACTCTAAGGATGCTAATCGCTAGGAAAAAAATCCGAATAAAAAAATTAAATTAAAGGGTTTTACGTGCCAAAACCACAATATGTTCATGAGGCACGCCGTAGTGTGGGAGCCCGGATATTTAAACCACCTGAGGTTCTTTAACGTGTACCTAAATTTACCTGCACGGGTGTTTGCGCATTTTGCCCCCATTGCAATGCAGCCACCATGGCCGAGATTCGACCCCGCGACCTCGTGCTTAGCAACCCAACACCATAGCCACTCAGCAACCACGGCGGGTAAGAGGTGCCGTCATTTAAACATATATACATCCGAAAGCTGATGGGAAAACGACGCTGCGGTAGCTCATTCGGTAAGGGCATCGCACGCGTAATGCGAAGACGTGGGTTCGTACCCCACCTGAAGCAAGTTTTTTTTTTCTTGCACACTAGCTTCCTTGAAGTTATAAGGCCTGCAGCTCAATTAGTCCAAATAATTTCCACTATACATTCCTTCGTTTCTTTGTTTATTGACTTCTGATGATACTCTATGGACACTATAACGCAAAGCTACTCCAAACTTGTGCATTCCAATTCTGCAATCTGTCCGCCATGATTGGTCAAAAATTTTTGGGTCACCCCCACTTCGCCTGTCTCTCACGCGACCTCCCGAAAACCGCGAAAACGCCCCCATGATATGATGTGCGCACACTGATTATGCATGATTAGGCGGAGCGAATGAAAAATATATTTCTGTTTCGACGCTTTCTTTCGCCATAATACTCCATTGATATGCCATTATTCAAAAGTTTTCGGGATGCGCCTACATCGCCTGTCTGTCAAGCGAATTAAAAAAAAAAACACGAAAACTCACCGCGTCAATGTGACGGGTGCGCCTTGAAGACGCAATGACATGTTCGAACAAAACTGAATTTTTTGGAAAAGCTGGAGACTGCCATGTTCCCAAAAAAATTAAAGATGGCTGCCCTCCCATTCCTCTGGCACTAGGTATGCGGAGCGGCTGGGCAGAAATGGATTTAATGGCGTGTAATTACCATTTTTCCGAGACAGCATAACCTTAACGAGCCCTTTCGGCATGTATACGAAACCAGTTTGCAAGTATTCTTTGGTGAGGATCCGTTCTGGCGGCATTTTGAACGTTCAGTTGCACGCCACCGCGATTTCTTATCACACACCGCAAACTAAGCAAACGAAGCGGATCAATCGCAGAGCCAGCACCGCCCTCTTCATCCAGTTATCTAGTTTCAGCGTGTTAGCTCCGCCCTATCCAACCCCTCACCACATTAGCGTGCTCCTCTGCTCTTTTCAGGCAAATCTATCAGAAAACCTGCCCATTGTAGCCTATGCTATTCGCAGAGAAAGAAAAAAAAAAGAAGTGACCTCCTGTAAACGAGAAGCGCGTTTGATTGGGCTTTGCAAAAAAGCGCTGCGGGTTACCGCCCCATGCTTGCGTCATTCTTTACGTAAATTTGACGACAGGAGATTGGAATAAAAACACATTGGAATTGTTTTACGTTATGGGGCCCCAGTATTGATTATTTGACTCAACGGGTTCTCGCTTTCCTTTCATTGCGATAGCAAATGTGTGGACCCTCAAGGCGTGTTCACGCCATCTGCGTCGCGGCCGACTTGTTGTAACAGCGCCTATATTGCACGTCCGGCCCGCACGTAGAAAGTCTCTCCGCAGACCGGAGAGACGAGCAATGTGCTTTGCAGCCAAAACAATGACGCCAAGTGGACGGACCCTGGCGCTCTGTTCAATGCGCTCGGTGGCGCTTTGCCTTGCGCAGCTGGCATGAGCGTTCTTCACTCAACACTAGCGTCTCTCCCATCAAGTTTGGACGCCAAACCATGGTGCATAGAGTCACCCGAGCGGAAGGAACGATACGCTTCAAGCTACAAACGCTGACTGCTATTCTTATGCATCACCTCGTTCACCATGATGACCTGAATGGAGGTGCGACGCTTGCAATGCCGACAACCGCGTTCCTTATCCCTCAAGGGTTGACTTGTAATAGCTCAGTGGGCGTTGTTTCTGATGGGCCGAATAAGTTCACTTGCTGGCTGTGCCTCTCCATCATGCCGCTTAAGCCTATTTGTAAAATACCGTATGTACACAGCAAAATCTTCCACTTGTCGTCGATGCTTCGTATTTCGGATAAAACTACTTAGTTTCATTTTTTTTATTTTTCACGTAAATAATACATGCGAACAGTCTCAAGTAGACAGCATATTCTTATATTCTACCGAGAGAAAAGGTAGCACTCACCAACGTAATATTGTAATCATTTCCGTTATCTTGCAGTTCCGCTTGCGACAACGTGATCATAAAATCAAAGCTGATTAACATCAGTTTGAGAAAGCACCCTCTCATCGCACGGCCCATTTCAGACAGCTAGAGCCGGATCAATGTTATCTGCCAGGTTGTTCTCTCGGCACTCAATATATATGCTTTGCTTCGTGACACGCCTCCAGATGGTGTGGCTTGAGGACGTTTCTCCGTGCATTGCTCGAGAAAAAACTGTCATTTATTCCAAGGTATGAGTGATTGCTGTTTCCAATGTTATCTGGCGTACTAATGAGAAAGAATAATTCTTGTCAGCAATGGCAAAATTTGCTCCGCAACATATTTCTATAACTGATGATCCTAAATTAACGCCTTTATTATTATTTGAGTTGAGAGATTGTGCTCCGACTAATCAATATGCGTGATATTCCTAATGAAGTGTTATATTTACTCCAGCATTCTACGAGATCCCATCAGCAAATTCTGAGGAGTCAGCACGAAAATGAGTCACACTGGCAAAGAAGCAGACGCGACGATGTGCTGAAGGAGAAAAAAAAAGAAACATTGCTTTATTGTATTTCTGCACCTTTTTCAACAAGATGAAGCGCGCGCACTTAGAGAAAGAAATGCCTACACTGCTCACTACACTGCTTATTATATTTATATTATGGGAACACGGCACAAGCGCCTTTACCGACTTAATTAGCCATTTCAATCGCTTTCACCCGAGTATTAAATTTACTGCTCACCACTCTCCTAGTCAGATCAACTTCCTGGACACGACGGTCTACATAGAAAACGGAAAACTGAGAACGACACTTTACTGGAAGCCTACAGATAGCCAGCAATATTTAGACTACAACAGTCATCACCCGAGACATTGCAAGCAAGGAATTTTTGTCGGACAAGCGAAACGTATAAGAAGAATCTGCAGTGAAGACCACGATTATATCCACCACCTAAATGACCTTAAATCGACGCTAGCAGAAAGGAACTATCCCCAAGTTGCTTTCGATAGAGCTTATGATACCGCGTCAAGATTGGAGAGACAGTCGGTATTGGCGAAGAGACAGCCCACATTAGAATCTGACAGACCGCCGGCCTTTATAACAAAATATTGTAATGCACTCCTAAACATAAACAACATCCTAAGAAAATACCACCCAATATTATCAAGTAACGAGCGTCTGCGAAAAGCGTTCCCGGATGTACCCAGGGTTAACTATCGCCGAAACAAGAACTTTACAGACACGTTAGTGCACGCAAAAGTCAGCCAGCAGCATTCCCCTGTAATAAAAGCATGTTGTCGCCCTAGGTGCAAAACCTGCAGGCACCTTCAAAGTGACATTACAATTAAAAGCACCGCAAATAGTTATACACATGAAGTCAAATCTAGCTTCACTTGCGCAAGTTCGGATGTGATTTATATGCTTGAGTGTTCCTTCTGTAAGAAACAATATATCGGTGAAACAGGACAATCAATGAACGTCAGATTAAACGGACATCGCGCGGACACAGCTAAAGAGCTTCCCAAAGCCGTCGCCGAGCATTTCAACCAACCAGGTCATAACTTTGATGAACTTAAACTCTACATCTTACAGTCAAATTTCCGTTCTGAACGAGAAAGAAAATACAGAGCATCATACCTTATCTATAAGTTCAAGACATTGCAACCAATAGGCATAAACGTTTCAAAGGGAGCTTTAGAATCTATTCGCTATGCTAAACCTCAAGCTATAGGCAACAACACTTCGTTTGATTTCTTGGCGTATCATCGCCCTTTTCTTTTCCCCTTTCGTTCCTTTTTTTTTTTTTTGTCAGCCGACCTGTCAGACGCCCTTGACACGCCGGCTAACGCGCGTGTCTTGACAGACTGGGGTGGGGGGTCCTGGCTTTGACCTTGTACACAGCGTTCCTTTACTCTCAATTCGACACGCTAACACATTTTCCCTCGTTTGCGCGTCCTCCCGCCTCACGCCCCCTCCCCTTTAGAATAACCCCACCTATATATACTGTGGCGAGGAAAGCATATGTCGCCTTGAATAAGACAAGTCCACTTGTCGAAACGTTGGCTCCTGTATTCACCCTGTTAACGTTTTGCTCATCGTCTTAGTTTAGCCTAGGTATTGCACACATTACAAGTGAGTTGCATCCTCACTTTCCATTAGCATACGTATTTTTCATATTTCAGATTATTTCGTGGTCCATCGGGGTGCATAGAGGACCTGCACCCTATAAAAGTTTTCAGAATGTGAGCATTTCAGCTGTGCTCCTGGAATAACGGAGTATGGAAATGATAACACAACTTCCTTATCACGAGGACCGTCCGCTCATGCTAGCAGTGAAACTGTGTAGCGCTTCCTGAAGACTTTGAAACAACTGCCCAAATATGTCTATAAAGTGTAGTTTGTGCTGTGCAGTAAAAACGACCTCCGCTCTAGATTTCGCAACTGTCTGTTATTCACGAGGGCTGGGGATTGGGCTATTTGGTAGCGCCATAGAGAAAGGAATATAACAAGAGCGGACACTCGGCGAAAAGTGGAAACAGGAAATACGCATTAGTAAGATCTTGATGAGGGCTAGTCGGTTCATTTTCCGCGCTGTTTCACTTCAATTCTAGGAAATACGTCACGCTATAGTATTAACGGCAACCAGAAAAGAGCAGATTGGGTGAGGGAACAAACGCGAGTTAATGACATCTTAGTTGAAATCAAGAAAAAGAAATGGGCATGGGCAGGACATGTAATGAGGAGGGAAGATAACCGATGGTCATTAAGGGTTACGGACAGGATCCCAAGGGAAGGGAAGCGTAGCAGGGGGCGGCAGAAAGTTAGGTGAGCGGATGAGATTAAGAAGTTTGCAGGGACGGCATGGCCACAATTAGTACATGACCGGGGTTGTTGGAGAAGCATGGGAGAGGCCTTTGCCCTGCAGTGGGCTCAACCAGGCTGATGATGATGATGATGATGATTTGCTGCCGCGAGCATCGAGAAAAAAAAGAATGTCAAATGAGATTAACAGAAATTGTTTTTTTTTATTCTTTGGCGGCAAAAGTAAAAAAGATATCTGCATATAAATTAAACTTTACTGCTTAATTCCATTGCCTAGCGAGAGGTGAATCGGCGAATGTCGAGTCAGATGCTTGCGTCATTTGTCAGACACACCACCGGAGCGCGCGAGGCAGGCCGCGCATATGAGCGTTGGCGTGTTCGGTCACCCCTCTGCCTGTTTTTCTATTAACGCGATAGCGTTAAGGAGCTCGTGTCGCAGAAAAGCCGGTGTCGTCGGCGTCCGCGGCGTTGGCCGTGAGCGATAAATCATGGCAGGCACTTCATAAATACAAAGCAACTTCCAAGATGGGCTGGGTGGGAATCGAACCAGGGTCTCCGGAGTGTGACACGGAGACGTTACCACTGAGCCACGAGTTTTTTTTTTCTTTATTTCCAATGTGACAACACAAAATAGAGAAACCAACACGAGTTCGATGCTTCAATGCGGTACAAAAGCGCCTCTAGTGAACGCGGTGTTGCCTTAGAAACTAGCTGTTTCTAAAGCTCAGGCGTGCGTCGCTTGCTCAGGCGCACATTTCGTTGTCGCGCCGAACGCTGCGTTGCTCGACGCTCACCGCGTCCGATGCGGGGCGCGTAGTCGCTGCGCCGTAGCCCATTGTCTTACGAGGGTCGAGTTCTTCACGAGTTCTTACGAGTTCTTCAAGAGTGGAACGCTATCGCGTTCCACTCTTGAAGGCGAAGCTTAAGCGTCCTCCATTTTTTTTATTTAGCCTGGTTTGGTGGGCTTCAGGCGAATTCTTCCGTTTCTTCTTAACTTTGACATCGCACCACTGCAGTATTGGACTGCGGCAAGGTAATATTGTTCAACCGTCTGCGACGCATTTCAAGCAATTAGGCTTACGGCACCTAGGCTAGACTTGTGACGCGGTTAACGAAAAAGAGCGCGGCCGTCGTGGCGCAGTCAATTTGAATTATTGAATTTTACTGGGAGATGTTTGCGACGCTTTCTATGAGCCGCACCATTATTTTAACTCATTTCGGTAGTGTTTGGGCACGCTAGTCGCACAGGGTGTTGTGAAGCAGTTTCGCGTGTATAGTGAATTTTACTGCCACAGGTTTTCCCGCTTTCTCTGACGGCCAACATTATTGTAAGTAATATCAATACATTTTGGGGTACCTTTCGAACGCAGTGGGCGCGCCTGGCGCTGTGTCGTGGTTAGCGAAAAGCAGCTCGGCCGTGGTGCGCAGTTTCGCGCTTTAATGCACCTACAAGACAAGTTCATGGCGATTTCTCTGACGCCCAACATTGTTGAAAATTATTTTCAGTACTTTTTTTGTTACTTATGAGGAACACTCACCGCGCCTGTCGTGACGCCGCAAAAAGCAGCCCGGCCGTGGCGACAGTTAGTTTGTCGCGTACTGAACCTTACTGAGACGAGTTTGTGACAATTTTTATGTCCTCGAAACAATTTAAGCCTTCTTTCGGCACTCACAGTTGTCGAAAACGCGACGAGCAATGGTCCAGAGTGTTGCTTGCGCTGGCAGAACGCGTAATAGATAACTCCAAGGAGCTCAAACGCCAGGTACTAGTAACTCGAAAATTCTGTCTTCTGCATGTCACCCGCGCATTTGACTTGAGTGCGAGTAGAAAGAATTCTGCGAGCTTCCAGCATGGTACGGTTAAGAGCCTGTGTTGTGGCCACCTCGGTGTATTCGCAGCCTTCTATTGCGTCGGTTGTAGCCAAGTTCGCGAAACGCGCAGTGGTCCGTGTATTCGTGCTATTAAAGTGCAGAAAATAAGGCCGGGGAAGAGGGGGATGCTTGGAACTAGAATGCTTTCGTGCTATGTACGGTATTGTTTGAGATGAGTCGGGTAATTTCTACGCCGCGTATGTAAAAACGAACTGCTTTTGTTTGTATTGCCGTCCATTCACCACTTTCGTACGCTTCGCCTCTACACGCATTATTCTTACATGTCAATACCAAATAACAATTGCTTGCAATTTAATTTTTTCAGCTGACGTCGTCTGATGGAGCTTCCTACGGAAACTACTGCTGCTTACCTGGTGCCACAACGTTGGATGAATGCGCAGAAAGCCCGCAACGAGCATTTATAAAGAATAACATTAACATCTCCTAATTTCACAAGGCTTCTTGCGTCTTTAGAAATTGCACATGGCACATAGTGATGGAGGCTTGTGAAGATCGTTCGCAATAAATTTTACTTATTACTAAAACGATTTCGCACGAAGACCGCGCGCGGTCTAGCTGCAGAATCTAGTATTCAAAACGAGTGTTCTAGTATTCTATTATTATTCTAGTATTCCAGTAAACTAGTATTAGGCTAGTATTCAAAACGGGCGCGCACAAAACCAAAACCAAAAGTGTTGTTCAGGTATAAACGCCGGCGGCTTCGTGCGCTACAGTCAATTGGACCGCTGGGCTCTATGGGAGTGTCCGCTCTTGTTGTATTCCTTTCTCTATGGTATTGCATTGTAAAACAGCTACAGTGCAACATAGAAAGGAATAAACGAGACAAAACAAAGAACAAATGCCCGCGAAGTACATGAAACATGACCGAAACGTGCGCTCGTGCGCCGCTACTCAAACGCTTCCAAGCAACTTTTGAAAGATGTACGCCTACATTCGTTTATAGCCGCATCGTAAAAAGACTTCGTCATGTAGCATGGCTTGAGATGTTTCGCGACTTAACAAGCGTTCTGACATAAGCGTCAGCATCTGCGGACACAAGGATGTTGTGCTTGATCATGAGGCACTCGGGACACCTTTAGCCTTCGTGTGCCATGAAACAAAGCTACAAAAAAAATTCAATCGATCTTAAAAAACAGAGTGCAGAAGAAAACGAAAAAGGAAAGAAGAGATCTCGGAAGAGCACAAAAGAGCTACTCCGGAGTATATTTCAATAAAAAAAAAAGACCAAAAGCACGTAAGGCGTCTCAGCCGCCGACAAAGAAAACTACAAAGATGCAACCGGTCTAGCCATTTTTGAACTCCTGAAAAGAGACAAAACAAAGCAGTCGTTCACTTTTTTATCTTTGTCGCAACTTTTTCTTTTTTATGTAAGGATAGGGTTACATCATCAAGGTGCATTAAGCAGTAATGGTTTAGACCAGTTTAAGCGCTTATTTTCCGTTGCCACTTATAGCAAGTGCTCAAACAGGTCACCGTCTGGGGCAATAGAGTACTTTCTTTTTTCCAACGCTTGTGTTGGTGCAGCTTGGATAAGCGACTTTGGAATCCCGCGGCAGACTTTTTACTTTTGCCTTTAGGCCATCCGGTGTGGTATCTTCGCTGATGTACACTCGCTGTTTCGCGCAGTCCCACCAAAAGAAATCCAGTGGTGTCATGACTGGCCACATTGGCGGCCAGGTAAAGGTCCGTGGCGGCCAGTCCACTATCCATGAAAAAACTTGTCGAGCCAGGCTCGAGACTGGCTACTAATATAAGCTGGAGCACCATCGTGTTGAAACCAGATGATACGAAGGTGCGCACGGGGAACGTTGTAACGACGTCATTCACGGTACCCTCGAAAATGTGGCTGACATAGCGTTCCCCGTCAGTCTGTTGTCAAAAAGTATGGGTCTGATGAGGTTGACCTCAAATGACCACTGGTATTGATGTCCTGTTTGCGCCAGTCAGTGGGCATTCCTATCACTCGAGTAGTGCTCGTCGTGAAGATTAACTCGTCCGTTTCTGGAGAAATTAGCCTCATCCATCCAAAGCACGCGTGTGAGGAAGTGTGATTCTTCAAATTTCGTGACAATCCAATTGGCAAAGCCAAGTCTCTCTTCAAAATCTCGGGTTTCAAGTTTTTAATGAAGATGTACTTGGTACAGGTGCATATGACATTTTTTTAAATATTTCGCACTGATTACCTTGAAGTATCGGCCTCCTCGCTGGCGCCACGCACACAACAGTGAGGGTTGCTTCATTGCTGGGCCCATCATAATTCATTGCTGGGCCCATCACCGCCGACAATCATCGCGAGATAGTTTTTTTTTCGAATTTCTTCATCTAAAGCAAATGACGGCTCTAAATTTAAGTGACTACTTCATCGCATACAATTACATTTAATTACGACAGTTTGTATTCTTTTAGTGTTGCCCAGTAGGTTCTTTATATTAGGTTCCATTACGACACCGAAAATGAAGTGATTCCCCACTCAGTTACCATGCCCGATATTTTCTATAATTTGAGACGTTTACTGACGGCTAATCATTACTTTGTTCGCCGCTGTATCCAGGAAATCTTTGCTCTCCTCGTCCGTCACTATTTGATGTAGTTAAACTGACTGAATAAGTACTCAAAGTTTCTTAGGTGTGTAAAGTGTACGCAAGTTGAGATTGGAGTCACGTTTTGGAAGAGTCGCAAAGCTCCCCTGATACCTCAAAACTGCGAGCATGTGGTCATGCGTGGGCCCATGCGTCTCTGTCGCCGCATTCTTCATGGGCGCTTCCACAAAGAATAAATCCTATTCGAAATGATGCTTCTGTGGTGTCACTCGTGACTTGCGCACGAGGAAAGAGTTGGTCCAGGGGAAGCCGCCCTATTCTACATGCGAGCGATGTCTGTTTTTGCGTTCTTGATGGCAGGCTGGGCCCCAGGATGACATTTTAAAAATCTAAGTACAGCATTTCGTTTTGTGCGCCTTACTATCGGGAATACATTACTCACGTGTATTCGAACACGACAGTATATTTATTTGCATAGTCATAAGCATTGAAACTATGAACTTTAAGGTTACCGACAAAATTTAACAATAAAGAAATCACGTGCTTCATATAAAAGATGACAGAGCCAATTTAGCTGCTCAAGCATTACGTTGTTTCTGCCATTGCATTACTTGCTTGCCTTAAGATTGTTGACTTGTGATGAACTTTACGGAGTCTGAATAATATGTAGACATGCTAGTTGACGACAAGAAATGCACTTCTGTCTGTCATCGGTGTAGCTTCTGCCGCTTTCGAGTAGAGATGTTAAACGACTTGTTTCGCAGTCAGTTGAAATAGAAGACCGATTCATATGCTGTAATATATATTCGCAGAATCACAAATATTACAACCCGCCGTGGTTGCTCAGTGGCTATGGTGTTGGGCTGCTGAGCACGAGCTCGCAGGATCGAATCCCGGCCACGGTGGCCGCATTTCCATGGGGGCGAAATGCGAAAACACCTGTGTACTTAGATTTGGGTGCGCGTTAAAGAACCCCAGATGGTCGAAATTTCCGGAGCCTTCGACTACGGCGTGCCTCATAATCAGAAAGTGGTTTTATCATGTAACATCCCATAATTTAATTTTTTAACAAATGTTACAAGATGTCACATGACGCACGTCGTAGCAGGGTGTAAATTTGAAAATGCACACAAATTTTCAAGCCACGGAACAGAATTTGGGCGTAGGCAGCGGAGTCATAGTTAAAAGAAAGCCAAAAGCTATGGTAAAATTTTCGTGCTTTCAGTCAGGTGCTAAGATTCCACAGTTCATAATTTCCCATGTTAGGGAACGCGTTGGTCTCGAATGCCATGGCGTCTTTTTATCTTTTTTTGAGTTTAAGCAGGTCTGGTTCTGAGATTCAGCACGATTCAAAGCGAAATAAAAGTACAACTTTCTCTGAAAAGTACACTGTGGTGATTGCGGATCGCATTCGTCACAGCAATCTGCCGTTCGTCTCCAATCGTAATGCGTAAGGTATAGCTTACAAATCTATTCGCCAAGGTTGGTCCTAGTGGAAATTTTTCTGATTACTCGAATGTGTGCTACCCTTCTGTTGATCCGGCTAAATTCATAGAGTACGCGCGCACTCCTTGATGTTTTATAAAACCCTACGTATGTTGTCTCTCTCGTAGCCCAATGTGGCAAAACACGTGACTATCAAGGCTTCTTTGTTTGTCAGCGCTCTAACACTGGCCACCCTGTGAAGTGAATTTTACGCCCCAAAATTGTTGAGAATGCTCTGATATGCTTGACTGTATGTTGTCCTTGCGACTTCTGTTAGATTTATCGATTATATATTATTCGAATCCCTATTCTTGGGGTCGATCACGCACTTTCTGGGGGCTAACTATATATATATATATATATATATATATATATATATATATATATATATATATATATATATATATAAACAAGCAGATAGGGTTAACCGAGGGTCCCGATTTTTATTAGTCATATTATAAGCAGCCAACAAACACTGGCACCAAGGGCAACATTGGGGAAATTACTTGTGCTTTTTAAATGAAAATAAAGAAATGATAGCTTAATGGAAATTGAAGTGGATGAAAAAACAACTTGCCGCAGGTGGGAACCGAACCCACAACCTTCGTATTTCGCGTGCGATGCTCTACCAATTAAGCTACCACGGCGCTGTTTCCCCATCCACTTTCTTGGGTATTTATGTGTCCGAGTAGAACCCTGGGAGTGTTAGCCAGCGCCACCACACACAGACCTTCGCGGTGGACGTGGAACCTCCTTTTTGCCGCAGGCGTCACGAGAACGTGATGTTTTTTGGTGAAGGCAACCGTTCACTAAACCCACACCGTCTCACAAATCCACACTCCTCGTTTCATGCCAGCTTGGGTCGCTGGGTATTTATCCATAGGTGTGTGCCGGTCTTCACTGAATGTATTTGCTGTCAACTTGTTTAAATAGTGCGTGTACGACAGATAATATGCAGCTGTACAACCAGAAAAAGAATCCTTTAATTTATCCTTTGGGCGGCAGTATCAAACCCTCCCTAAGGGCAGACATTACGGCGGTACCGCTAGGTGGCGCAATGTGACCACCGGGAGGCATAGGAGATAAGCACGGCATGATTTGGACTTGCCGATTTCACGATGCGCGCTTTCTTCCGGCAGAATGTATCATCAGAAAACTTCATAAATCTTACCCGCGCTGGGGCCAATCAGAACCAACGAAACAAGGTTCCTTAACACAGTAGGCCCACGCATCGGCAAGCCACGCCACCAATGCACTGTGCATGGTCCGCTTTTCAATGAACGTCTTTCATGCCAGCGCTCTATTAAGCTGCGCTACGAATGCGGTGCGCATTTAGTGCTCTTCACTCAACCTCTCGCCAACTTGGGTCACTGAGCATGTGCCGCTTGGCGGGCCGACGGTGTGGGAACAGTTCTCAGTGTTCACATGAACATGAACGGCATGTATGTCGGTTTGATTGCGTCGCCTGATATTCGGAAAGCACCACTAGATGGCGCAGCGTGTCTAGAAAAAAGCACGAGAAAGAAGGACGAAGCCGCATGTAGTCTTTCTCACCATCCAACCCACCGGTGCTCCATGTATTTGGATGCGACGCGCTGCCGTACCGGGATTGATAGCGCAGAGTGCTCACAGAGAAGTGCGACAGAGGTAGCTCGCTGCCGTACACGCCTCACGCACAACACGTTTGGATGGCAGCAATTTACGGGGTCCGTATATCTCTTCAATGCTAAGGGCATTACCACCTATTGTCATCGTCAGGTGGCTTACGCCAAATTTTGTTATGTACAGAGACCACGGCTCTAACATTAAAGTCGTAGTACATCGTACCTGCTGGCATTAAACTGCGACATAATATGTTGTTTTGGTGTTGCCGAGTTGGTTATCTATATTCTATTGTTTCAAAACACAAAAATAAAGGGGTTCTCTGCTCACTCGTATTACTTGAGACACATAGTGATCAGTGCATTACTACTTTGCTAGCTGCGGCATCTCTGAAAGCGTATTCGCTCTCGTGGTCCGTCACTCTTTCATATCTTTAATCTTACTAACCAAGTACCCGAAATGGCTAAGGTTCGCGTTGTGAAGGCATGTTAAAATTGCAGACACGTTTCGAATGCTCCGCACATCTTCCTGGGACCTCATAACTGCAACCTCGTGGCCGTGCCTGGGCCCGTGCTTCTCATTCGCCCCATTCCCCATAGGCACTTTCTACAAAGAATAAATCCTATGTGAAATGATTCTTCTGTGATGTCAATGATGACTTGCGCACGAGCAAAGAGATGGTCAAGGCGAAGCCGCCCTATTCTGCTTTCGCCGCCGCATGTGAGCAATGTCTGTTTGTGCACTCTTGGTGGCAAGCTGGTCACGTGGTGACATTTCCAAAATGGCGGTGGAGAATTCGGTGACGTACGCTTTGCTAGTTTGTATACGTTACTGCGGTATCTTCGAACACGGGAGCATACGTATTTACATAGTCGTATACATCGAAACCATGCCCTTTCAGGCTAGCCACAAAAATTCACAATAAAGAAATCCCCATTCATAAACCAAAAAATGAGCAACCAAGTTTTGCTGTTCAACGCCACACGTTGTTTCTGCAATTGCATTCTTGCATTAGAATTCCTGAGTTGTAATGAACTTTACGGGGTCCGAATAATATGTAGATATACTAGCTGACTGCAAGAAAGACGCTTCTTTCTGTCATCGGGGTAGCTTCTGGTGTGTCCGAATAGAGACGTTGGACGACGTCTTTCGCAGGCAGTCGAAATAGAAAGCGGAGATGTATGTCCTAATACGTATTCGCAGAGCCACCAATGTGATAGAATGGGAGATGAGGCACATCGTAGCAGGGTGTAAATGTTAAATTCGTAAGCATTTTGTAGTCACACTAGTGACTTTGTGCGTAAGGAGTGAAATTATATACAAGATTGCCAAAAGGGGTGTTAATATTTTCTTGCCTTCACTATGCTGCTAATCTTTAGTTCGGGACCCTTTTCTCTCCAAAATTTGCTCAGGATATCTCAGCGCACCCATGTGGCGTGGCTTTTTTTCCAAGGCAAATCACGTGTGGTTCTTGGATTTAGCACTATTCAATGCAGAATAGAAGGACCACTTTATTTACAAACTCCGCTCTGGTAACTAAGGACCGCGTTTGTCGCAGAAATCTGCAGCTCGTCTCTAGTTTTAATGCTAAGGTATCCCTTACAAATCTCCCAACTAAAATTGGTTCTGGCGGAAATTTTTCTCATTACCCGAGCGGTGTGCTACTCTTTCGTTGATCGAAATATATTCATGAAGTACCTGCTCTCTGCTTAAGGTTTTGTAAAACCCAACTTATGCTCTCTGTCTTGGAGCCCCGTGTGGCTAACACGTAAGTATCAACTCTTCATTGCATGCCAGTGCTATAAAACTTAGCACCCTGTGAAGTCAACTTAATGACTCATTAGTGTTGGCAATGCCCTGATATGCTTGATTGTAGGCTGTCTTTTACACCTCTGCTGTATACATGAACTACATATTATTGAAATTGCCATTCTCTGGGTACATCGCAAATTTACCGAGGGCTAGCTGTGCATACAGCGTATATCAGCTACATTTCCCAGACTTTAAATATATGCTGGGCAGAACAAAGGTGTTTTTGTTTGCATCCATTGGAGCTACTCAAACTATTTTTTGTTTCATTCTGCCTAATTAGAGGATTAGTCCTAATAAATTATTAAACTTTTCAAATGTTATATTTAGATTAAAAGTGTAAGCGAGAAAATTGTAAAGCGACATGGAAAACTCCCGATACAGCTTTCTTTCTCTTCCTCAATGCGCGCTACTTAAAATTGTTTTTCCGAGCGTGAAATAAATGGTGAATACACGCAAAGGAATTCAAACGACCCGTTGCATGGCAATATTTCGCGCATTGTGGCCTTCTTTCATGCACGGGAAAGAACTTTTATGTAGCATGTACTAAGCAACAGAAAGCTGCATCACGAGTTTTTGATGTCGCTCTACAATTTTCTCTCTGAAACTTTTCATCAAAATGTAACATTTGAGAAGTAGAGTAATTATTTTGGCCAATTATCTTAATAATTATCATCATTATCAGCGTATTCATGTCCACTGCAGGACAAATGCATATCCCTGCGATCTCCAATTACCCCTGTCCCGTACCAACTAGCACCCGCATATTTCTTAATTTCGTCGCACCATCTAGTCTTCGGCCGTCCTCTACTGCGCCTCCCTTCTCTTGGTACCCATTCTTTCAGCCTACTGGTCCAACGGTAATCTAGTCTGCGCATTATATGACCTGCCCAGCGCCAGTTTTTTTTTCTTAATGTCTATTAGAATATCGTTTATACCCGTTGCTCTCTGATCGAAACCGCTCTCTTTCTGTCTCTTAAATTATGCCTAGCATACATCGTTCCATCGTTCTTTGCGCGGTCCTTGTTCTCAAGATTCTTTGTCAGCCTCCAAGTCCCTGTGCCGTATGTCAGCACCCGTAAAATGCACTGATTGTATACTTTCCTTTGTCAATGATAGCGGTAAGCTCCCAGTCAGGAGCTAACGATCTCTGCCATATGCGATCCAACCCATTTATATTCTTCTGTGAATTGCCTTCACATGATCCGGGTTCCCTGTGATTAGTTGACCTAGGTAAACGTACTCCTCCACAGACTCTAGAGGCTGACTTGCGATCTTGAACTCTTGTTCCTTTGCCAAGTTGTTTATTATTGTTTGTCTTCTTCATAATAATCTTCTGCTCCACTCTTACACTGTCCCTCTTAAGGTGCTCAATCATTTGTTGCAACTGGTCTGCATTGTTGCTGAACAGAACAATGTGATCGGCAAACCGAAAGTTGTTGAGGTATTCGCCGTCTATTTTTACTCCTAAGCCTTACCAGTTTATTAGCTTGAATACTTCTTCAAAGCACGCAGGGAATAGCATTGGAGAGATTGTGTCTCCCTGTCTGACCCCTTTCTTTATAGGTATCTTCCTACTTTTCTTGTGTATTATTAAGGTTTATGTGGGATCTCTGTAGATATTTTCCACGGTATTTACGTAAGTGGTCTGTACTCCTTTATTATGCAATGCCTCTATGACTGCTGGTATCTCTACTGAATCAAATGCCTTTTCGTTATTTATGAAAGCTATATAGTGAGGCTTATTATATACTCGGCGGATTTCTCGATAAGCTGGTTAATGACATGGATGTTATCCATTGTAGAGTAACCTTTCCTGAAGCCAGCCTGCTCCCTTCGTTGTCCTTATTCCAGTGTGGTCCTTATTCTATTGGAGATTAGTTTGGTAAATAATTTATATAATACTGGGAGTAAGCTAATAGGCCTATAATGTTTTAGTTCTTTAACGTTGCCCTTTTTGTGGATTAGTATAATGTTTGCATTCTTGCAGTTTTATGGGACCCTTGCCGTCGATAGACACTTCTTATACAAAGCCGCCAGTTTTCCTAGCATTATATCTCCTCCATCCTTGATTTAATTGAATGTTATTCCATCCTCTCCTGCTGCTTTTGCCGATTTCATGCCTTGCAAGGCCTTTCTGACGTCATCTCTAGTTATAGGAGGAGTTTCGCTATAATCATCATTATTGTTTCGAATAGGGCTCTCCTGAGTCGTTTGGGTACTGTAAAGTTTAGTTTTGAATTCTTCCGCTGTTTTTAATATATCTTCCAGATTATTGATATTACCCTGCTTATCTTTTAGTGCATACATCTTGGTTTGTCCTATGCCAAGTTTCTTTCTGACTCATTTCAAGCTGCGTTCATTTTTTACGGCTTCTTCAGTCTTGCTCACGCTATATTTTTGAATATCACTTATTTTCGCCTTATTGATAAGTTTTCACAGCTCAGCGAACTCTATCTTACCTCTTCAGTTGGATACTTTCATTCTTTGTCCTTTCTTTATTAGGTCCTTTGTTACTTGGGAGAGCTTGCCTACTGGTTGCCTTGGTGCCTTGCCTCCCGCTTCCATTGCTGCTTCTGTCTGAAGCCAGCCTCGTTACGGTTTCATTCATTACCACTATGTCATCATCATCATAAGGGAATACATCTACTTAGGACAGGTAGTGGCTGCGGATCCAGATCATGAGACTGAAATAATCAGAAGAATTAGAATGAGCTGGGGCGCGTTTGGCAGGCATTCTCAGATCATGAACAGCGGGTTGCCATTATCCCTTAATAGAAAAGTTTATAACAGCTGTGTCTTACCAGTACTCACGTACGGGGCAGAAACCTGGAGGCTTACGAAAAGGGTTCTACTTAAATTGAGGACGACACAGCGAGCTATGGAAAGAATGGCAGGTGTAACGTAAAGGGATAAGAAAAGAGCTGATTGGGTGAGGGAACAAACGCGAGTTAATGATATCTTAGTTGAAATCAAGAAAAATAAATGGGCATGGGCAGGACACGTAATGAGGAGGGAAGATGACCGATGGTCATTAAGAGTTACGGAATGGATTCCAAGGGAAGGGAAGCGTTGCAGAGGGCGGCAGAAAGTTAGGTGGGCGGATGAGATTAAGAAGTTTGCAGGGACATGGCCACAATTAGTACATGACCGGGGTAGTTGGAGAAGTATGGGAGAGGCCTTTGCCCTGCAGTGGGCGTAACCAGGCTGATGGGGATGATGGTCATCATCATCATCATTATCATCATCATCATCTCACTGTTCTAAGGTTGCATATTTGTTTGCAAGTACCAGCCTAAATTTGTCTGCTTTTGCCCTTACGGCATCTAAGTTGACCTGTTCCTTCTTGAGCAATTTTACTCTTTCTATTTTCAAATTCAGGGAAAACCTCGCGTTCACTAACCTATGATCACTACACTTTACCCTAAATATTAGTTCTACATCCTGCACTATGCTGGGATGGGTAGAAAGTCTGAAATCAATTTCATTTCTTGCTTCACAATTAGGGCTTTTCCAGGTCCATTTTCTGTTGCTACGTTTCCTGAAAAAAGTTTTCATCCTTCACAGCTTATTCCTTTCTGCAAATTCTACCAACATCTCACCTCTAGCGTTTCTAGAATCGACACCGTAGTTGCCCATTGCCTGTTCACCCGCCTGCTTTTTCCCCACAAAATTACCTTTCTTCTGTCCAGCTACATGGCCTTTGCATACGTTTAAAATGTGGTTAAAATTTGCTGAGAAACCGTGTATACTTCGTCTCTAATTGTTTGCCCGCCATTCAGGTCCAGTGTGTAGTGACACGTGTACATGTTTATCTTTCTCGGGTGACCACGTTTCACCCCTTAACAAATGTTATCAAGCAGCGCAGGACGCGCCTGCATGTATAGGAAGTTTCTGGAACGTTATCAATGGTTCCACCTACTGTGTGTCACCGAACCTTGCGTAATCTGATTGCATGTACGCGCAACGCCATTAATCCAGAAATTTGTGGAAGACACGCGGGTCCCATCGATTAGTCTGAACCATTCGACGATTGATGTATAAAAGCCGACGCGATTCACCCGTTGACCAGATTTTCGACGACCGCCGACTGTGTTCGTCGGTGTCATTGTCCTATAAGTATAGCCTGTATCTGTGGACACAGGTTCGCCCAATAAAAGTTAGTTCTCGTATACAGTATTGCTAGTGTGTTCTTCAACGTCAGCACCACGTGACAGTAGTATGGTGCCATTAGGAGCGCCTAGCGGTGACGGAACAGAATTCCAAACGAACCGTCTACCGTTTATGCAGCACTGTACCTACGTGTCGCTCTGTGATGAATCCCGTCGGCGCCGACATCAGTCGAGGAACAATGCACTGCGTATCCACTGCTTTTATATAAATGAATGTATCTCACTTCTACGTAGACACTGCGTATGTGCCCGTCCATATCTCCTCATGTTAAAGGAATTTCTCTCGGGCCAACGTGAATCAATTGATATATGTCGGTAGGTGTGTGCGGGCCTTCAATAAACGCCATTGATGTCCACTTGGGTAACTAGGTGTGTACAACTCACAATGTGCCGCTCTGCAACGATAGAATAGACCTTTTAACGTTATCCCGTGGGCGGCAATATTAAACTCTCCTTGAGTGGAGACTTCACGGCGGTAACGCTAGATGGTGCAATGGGATCAGCGGGAGTCATGAGAGAGGTGCATTGTAGCATTAGGACCCGCCGATTCCACGATGCCCAATTTCTGCCTGCAGAGTGTACTATCGGGAAAACTGCTAAATTCTGAGCGCTGGGCCGAAACCTACGAAGGTCAAATGATTATTCAAAGAAACTAGACCGAAGCACTAGCAACCTGCGCGACAAATGCGTAGAGCCCGTTACCCTTATCAAAGAATGTCTTTCACGCCAACGCTCTACGGAGCTCAGATTCGAATGCAGTGCGCAGTTTATATCATCAGAGTTGGACTAAAGGCACGAAGACCTCCCAGACTACACAGTTACAACAGCGTTTCCAATCAGTACAAATGAATACATATAAAAGGTACAAACAAACATAATTTGCGTTTATGTATGGTGATCAGAAGTTTCTTATAATATATTTTGTCTGCTCGATAAAGGGAGTGCTGTTGAAATAAGGGGACTGTTATAAGGTCTACAAATCCGCCACCGTAATTGCAGCATATACGGAGGATCCGTTTCTTTAAAAGAATTAACTTGTTGTAGTTTGGTTTTGAAGTTGTTCCCCAAACCAGGGCCCCATAGCAGACTTTAGAGTAAAAGGGAGCACTCTATAACTGTTGTTCGAGCCAAACCGGAATCAGCTTGGCTATCCTGTTAATGATACCAACAGATTTAAAAAGGTCATTGCATAGCATCTTTATATGCAATCTGGAAGATAAATGTAAAGGAAACTATACGCCTAAGAATTTTTGTTCTTGGACAAGGTTAAATGACGTACCATTGTAATTATTGTTAACGTAATTGGGTATGTTCTTGTTACGAGCCACGAATAAAATCTATTGTTGTCAAAAACCTTCCCCTAACCTAATAAAGGCCAATCGTATCGTTCTGTTTTCCGATGTTCTCAATTATTTTATCATTGATATCTTGAAGGGCCTGCTCTGTTGGCTTATTCTTTGGGAAACCATGTTGGTACTTTGATATTGCATTGTGTTTAGTCAAGAAAGACCACAGCCCGTCAAATACGACGCTTACCAAAAGCTTTGAAAATTTATTTATAGCGATATTGGCCTGTAATTTAAGATTGATCTTTCGCACCCCCTTTGTGGATTGGTGTTATGCGAGCGGTTTTTAGCACATCTGTAAACATTCGAGAAGACATTGACAAATTAACAGTGTAAGGAAGAACAACACTTGTTTCGCTTGAGGCATATTTTATCGGCTCCGGTTGAATTCCGTCAGGTTTTACCGAGGCAGTGCTCTTCAATTTGTCGATAAAATTTTGCATCTCTACGCTATCTGTTTGTTGCAGAAAAAAAAAGCTGGTCACCGGCGGGATATCGATTGCCTGAACCATTCTTCTTTCGCGCACTCTCGGAGTACATGAACCAGCATGAACAAAATATTCGATCATTGTCGTCATTTGACTTTTGATCAGTAATGGTTTGCGCGACGCCATACTCGACTTTCTACTTGTTATCCTATTCAATGCGTTCCATATCAGTTTCAGTTCGCCACGTATGCTGGAAAACAGATGTAGATAATTAACCTTGTTTAGGTTTCTTCCGTTTGAAGCGTCGGTGATTTCTGAATTTTTGAATGCCGTCAGTTGTTCTTGCTCACGCGTTTTGATGAAAATGTGGTACATCGCATTTTTCTTTTCATGTCATTATACAATGACGGATTACACACGGTTCCCATAATTTGGTATTTAGGCTGCATTCACATTGTAGCGGGAAAGCCGATTCGTAAGAGGTTTGCCTGCTTGAAAGGAAAATGTGAAAAGCTGCGTTAAGATCACTTTTATTGTAAACCACCTGCCAGTCCATAGCCACAATTAATTGCCGAAAGTACTGTAAAGAATAATCGTTAATTATTCGACGATAAAAATGTGCCCGGATAACGCGGTTGTTAGTGCAATTGGTAAATGAAAATAGCGGTGAATGGTCCCTTACGTCACTTGTAAGGACACAGGCAAGTATTTCAGCTTTACTTAAGTTTGTAACACAGACGTCAATTGATGTGGTGCTCTTCTCTGTAACTTTGGTTGGTAACTTAATGTGGTTTGTGCAGGCGTGGCATGCTAGAATTGATTTCACATGCCCTGGCCCCCCGACTCGTGTGTCATGTGAGCTGATGTCTATGTTTATATCTTCCGTGATCATCACAGGATCATTGCTAGAACAGACATGCGTTAACAATGCCTCTAACACAGCGCAAAAAATTCCTTTGTCGCCAGTAGGAGGTCTATATATAAGCGATTCCATGGTCTTTTATATATAAACAGTAAGGTATTGTACGTGCTCAGCAACTAGAGAGAACTCTTCTACTACGGTAAAATGTAATTTCTCTTTTAAGTAAATGTTAGTGCTCATCCCTCAACGTCTGGGCAATTTAGGTCACTGAGCATGTGCCGTTTAGTGCGCTGCCAGTGGGGATCACTTCTCAGCGTTCACATGATCAGAGGCGCCATGCATCTAATTTTGGTGGCACTGCGTGAACTTCGGAAAGCACCACTACATGGTGCAGCGTGTCCAGAAGTGCTACTCCGGACAATAGTTCGTACTCCTGGCTTGTGTGACAAGTTTCAACTTCGATTCATCGGCCCCTACAAAGTCTTGGAGCAGACTTCTCCGGTTAACTATCGCGTGGTACCAGTTATTGCACCAAATGACCGCCGCTGCCGCGCCGCTGAGGTTGTCCACCTGTCCCGTATGAAGCCTTTCAAGAGGCGTTCGCCGCTCCTTTGAATTGCGGCCAGGATGGCCGCTCTCGCGCGAGGGGACATTAGTGTAGCCAGATATAAGCTATTCTTTGTCATCTGTACATGATCATCATCATGTGGGGCTCATATGAGGTTCTTCTTCATCATCGCTTGTGGGGCTCGCTCTCGAGTGTGATACGTGCTGTGGGCGTGATCGGTTCGCCGTATCTTCGAGTCGGAATAAACGTAGTGACAACTGCTACGTCACACTATGTTCTTGTTACGAGCCATGAATAAAATGTATTGTTGCAAAAAGCGTTCCCCAAATCTAATAAAGCCCAAGCGTATCCTTCTGTTCCTCGACGTTCTCAATTTTTTTATCCTTGATACCTTGAAGGGCCTTCTCTGTTGGCTTATTCTTTTGGAAACCATATTGGTACTTTGATATTACATTGTGCTTTGTCAAGAAAGACCACAGCCTGTCAACTACGACGGTTTGCAAAAGCTTTGAAACTATATATAAAAGCGATATTGGTCTGTAATTTGAGACTTGATCTTTTGCACCCCGTTTGTGGAGTGATGTTATGCCAGCGGTCTGTAGCACATCTGTGAGGATTCCTGAAGACATTGACAAATCAGCAGGGTAAGCTAGAACGATACTTGTTTCGCTTGAGGTATATTTGATCGGCTGTGGTTAAATTCCGTCAGGTCCTGTCGAGGCTGTGCTCTTCGATTTGTCTAAGAGATATTGCATCTCTACGCTATCTCCCGCTTGCAGAAAAATAAAGCTAGTCACCGGCGGGATATCGATCACCTGAAGCACTCTTCTATCGCCTCCTCTCGGGGTACAGGAACCAGCCTGAACAACATGTTCGTTCATTCTCGTCATTTGACATTTGATCAGTAATGGTATGTGCGACGCCATGCTCGGCTTTCTACTTGTTATATTACTCACTACGTTCCATATCAGTTTCGGTTCGTAACGCATACTAGAAAACAGTTGTAGATAGTAACCTAGTTTAGTTTTCTTCAGTTTGCTTTGTAGCTGATTTCTGGACTTCTTGAATGTCGTCAGTTGTTCTTGCTCTCGTGTTTCTTGTTGAAAAGGTGCTGCATCGCATTTCTCTTTTTTATGTCGTTATACAATGACAGTTTATCCAAGCTTTTCGTACTTCGTTATTTCTGCTATGCTCATATTGTAGCGGGAAAGCCGATTCATAAGAGGTTTGTATGCGTGCAAGGAAAATGTGAAAAGCTGTGTTAGCATTACTTTCACTGTAAACCACCTGCCAGTATATAGCCATAATAATTTCTCGATAGCGTTGTAACGAAAAGTGTGTATTACTCGACGATAACAAGGTGCCCGGGTAGCGCTGCTGTTAGTGCACTCAGTAAAAAAATTGGGCTAAATGGTGACTTCACAGCTTGTAATAACGCCTGCAAGTACTTCAACTTCATTTAAGTGTGTAGCACAGATGTCAATCGATGTGGCCCTATTCTCCGTTCGTCTGGTTGGTAATGTATTGCAGTTTGTGCAAGCCTCGGAAGGCTACCATTGATTTCAGATGTCATGCCCCTGTGTCAGGTGAGCTCATGTCTACGTTTATATCGTTCATGATTATCAGAGGCTCATTGCTAGAACAGGCAAGCGATAGCAATGCCGCTAAATATAAAAATCCTTTGTCGCCAGTAGATCAATATATTACCGTTGCCATGGTTTTTCCTATATATACAGTAAGGCGTTCTACGTGTTCAGTAACTACACGGAATTCTTCCTCTATGGTAAAATGTAATGCCTCTTTTATGTAACCCCATGTTAGTGCTCTTCACTGAACCTTTCGACAATTTGGGTCACCGAGCATGTGACGTTTGGTGCGCTGCCAGTGGGGATCACTTCTCAGCGTTCGCATGAACAGGGGCGCCATGTATCTAATTTTGGTTGCACTGCGTGAACTTCGGAAAGCACCACTAGATGGTGCAGCGTGTCGAGAAAAAAGCTCGAGAGACAAGGACGCAGCCGCAAGTCGTGTTTCTCAACATCCGACGGACCCGTGCCACATGTATTTGGGCGCGATGCAATACACGCCTCACACAAATCACGTCTATATGTCTGACAATTTAGTGGGTTTTTATATCTCTTCATTCCTAAGCGCATTGCTACCCACACTCATCGTCTGGTGGTTTACGCCAAATTTTTTTGTATGGCGCAAATTTCGGCTCCAATATTGAGTGCATAATTCCACGTACACAATTACATTACGCTGCGTGTTTTTGCATTGTTTTACTGTTGTCCAGTTGGATATTTATATATATATATTCTGTCGGTTTACGACATCAATAATAAATTTACTTTATAGTCCTTTACCGCGTCTGCACGTTTGTATAATTTAAGACATTCAGTCATTGTTGCTTTATTACTTCGTTCGCAGCTGCACCCCTGAGTGCTGATTTCTTCTCGCCGTCCGTAACACTTTCACGTAGCTAAACTTCAAGAATAAATATTCTAACTGTCTTAAGTTTATGTTGTGTGGGCGTGTTAAAACTGCAGACACATTTTGGAAGTCGGCACACCTTTCTGGGACATCATAACTGCAAGCTCGTGGCCATGCATGGACCCGTGCGTCTTCTTCGCTGCATCCCTCATCGGCGCTTCGTACAAAGAATAAATCCTATGCGAAATGATGCTTCTGTGATGTCAAGGGTGACTAGCGGCCTTAGAAACAGTTGTTCTAGCAGAAGATGCCCTATTCTACTTTCGTCGCTGCATGTGAGCAGTGTATGTTTGTGCATTCTTCGTGGCAGGCTGGTTGCGTGGTGACATTTCGCAAATTGAGCTGCAGCCTTTGGTGACGTACGCGTACCTTCTGCGAATACATTACTGTGATATCTTCGAACACGCGAGCATGTATATTTGCCTATCTATAAGCATCAAAATCACGCGCTTTCAGCCTAGCGACCAAAATTAACATTAAAGAAATCCCGTGCAACAGTTGAGCAACCCAATTTTACTGCTCAAGCACCACACGTTGTTTCTGCGACTACATTACTTTCTTGAATTTGATTTCCTGACTTGTGATGAACTTTACGGGGTCCGAATAATATGTAGATACATTAGCTAACCGCAAGAATAACGCTTCTTTCTGTCATCTGTGCAGCTTCTTTTGTCTGCGAGTAGAGACGTTAGACGACGTCTTTCGCAGGCAGTGGAAATAGAAAGCGGAGATAGATGTCCTAATACGTATTCGCTGAATTACCAATGTCCTATGTGAGATGGCGCCGATCGTAGCAGGGGCGTAAATGTCAAAATGCAGCAGTATTTTGAAGTCACATATTGAGTTTGTGCGTAAGCAGCGACATTATAGTTAATAGATCGCCAGATGCAGTGCTAATATTTTCTTGCCTTCGCTCAGCTGCTAATATTTAACACTATAGTTTGGGACACTTCTGCCTGCAAAATTTGCTGAGGATATTTGAAAGTACCCTAGTTGCGTGGCTTTCTTTTTCCAAGGCAAAGCAAGTCTGCTTCTTGGATTTAGCACTACTCAACGCAAAATAGAATAGCACTTTTTCTGCAGAGACCACTGTGGTGACTGCGGACAGCGTTTCTCGCAGAAATCTTCAGCGCTTCTGTAGTTTTAATGCTGATCTATCCCTTACAAATCTCCCAACTAAACACTTGTTCTAGCGGATTTTTTTCTCACTACTCGAGTGTTTGCTGCTCTTTCGTTGAACGAGATAAATTCATGAAGTACCTGCTCTCTGGTTAGGGTTTATTAAAACCCAAATTATCGTCTCTTTCTTGGAGCCTATGTATCAAATATCTGACTATCTACGCTTCTTTGCATTCCAGAATTATAAAAGTTAGCATCCTGTCAACTAAATTTTACGGCCCATTAGTGTTCAGAATGCTCTGACAAGCTTGAGTGTTGGTTATCTTTTGCAGCCCTGCAGTATATATGAATTATATGCTATTGAAATCGCTACTCCTTGTGGACATAGCAAATTTACAGAGTGCTAACTGCATAGAGCGCATCTGAGCTATATTTCCCCAGAGTGTTAAAATATGCTGGACCAAAGGAAGGTATTGTTTTTTGCATCCACTGGAGCTACTTAAGCTATATTTTTTCATTCCGCCTAATTAGAGAATTAGTCCTAATCAATTATTTAAATTCTCAAATATTATACTTAGATGAAAGTGTAGGCGAGAAAATTGTAAAGCGACATGAAAAACTCCCGAAACCGCTTTATCTTTCTCGATACGTGCTACTTAAAATTGTTTTTGCGAGCATGAAATAACCTGCGAGTACACACAAACGGATTCAAACGCCCAGTTGCCTGGCGATTTCGCGCGCATTTGCGGGTTCTTTCACGCTTGGGAAAGCACTTTCATGTAGCATGTACCAAGCAATATTAAGCGGTATCACGAGTTTTTGATGTCGCTCTACAACGTTCTCATTAATCCTGTTCATCTATATATCCCATTTGTGAAGTTGAATAATTGTTTTGCACCAATTATCTAAATAGTTCAAATGATTAAACATTTGAGTATCTAAAAGCACAGGCAAACAAACGTACCGTTGTTCTGTACAGCTACATGGCATTTGCATATTCTTAAACTGTGGCTAAAGTTTGCTGAGAAACCCCGTATAGTATGTCTCTAATCGTTTTCCAGCCATTGAGGGTCAATGGTTAGTATGATGAAATCAGTAGCGCATGGCGCAGAAGGAACAGAATTTAAACCGAACCGTCTACTGTTTATTTAGCGCGGTACCTACGTGTCACTCTATAATGGATCTCGTCGGCGCCCACATCAATCGTGGGACCCGGCAAAGCGTATCCAGTGCTTTTATATAAATGAATGTATCTCACTTCTACGTAGACACTGCGTATGTGCCCGTCCATATCTCCTCATCTTAAAGAAACTTCTGTCGTGCCAACGTCAGTCACTGGAAATATGTAGGTAGGTGTGTGCGGGCCTTCAATAAACGCCATTGATGTCAACTTGGGTAACTAGGCGTGTACAGCTCACAATGTGCCGCTCTGCAACGATAGAATAGACCTTTTAACGTTATCCCATGGGCGGCAACATCGAACCCTCCTTGAGTGCAGACTTCACTGCGGTACCGCTAGGTGGTGCAATGTGATCAGTCGGGGTCATGAGAGAGGTGCACTGCAGCATTAGCGCCAGCCGATTTCACGATGCCCAATTTCTGCCTGCAGAATGTACTATCGGGAAACCTGCTAAATTCTGAGCGCTGGGCCGAAACCTACCAAGTTCAAATGGTTATTCAAAGAAACTAGACCGAAGCACTAGCAAGCTGCGCCGCAAATGCGTAGGGCCCGTTACCCTTATCAAAGAATGTCTTTCACGCCAACGCTCTACCGAGCTCCGCTTCGAATGCAGTGCGCATTTTGTATCACCATAGCGGGACTAAACGCGCGAAGACCTGTCAGAAGTCCCAGACCACACAGTTACAACAGCGGTTATAATGAGCACAAATGAATACATATAAAAGGTACAGATATTTTGCACAAGACAGCATAATTTCAGTAAGAGAAATGATTACAATATCTGTTCATTGGAATGAGCAAGTCGCATTAAGATTAGCAGAAATGCTATCTATATGCACTCTTCGTTAAGTCATACAAGCGTACATACAGATGCAATAAACTGAAGATAACAATAATTCGTGAAAGACAATATCATCAGCAAGTAATAAAGCAGGAAGCTCTCTTTAAGTAGGAGCTTTCAGAAGCGCTAAACTTTACCAGTTTTTCTACCTATTTCTACCTATTTCTATCGACTGATATATGAACGTTTGTTTACCGAAATTTGTTCTTGCTTTCGGTAAGTGGCTGGTATTCCGGCGTAGTGAATAACGAGATATTTCATCTTGTTTATTTTATTGAATAATTTGCGTTTATGTATGGTGATCAGAAGTTTCTTATAATATATTTTGTCTGCTCGATAAAGGGAGTGCTGTTGAAATAGTGGGACTGTTATAAGGTCTACAAATCCGCCACGGTAATTGCAGCATATACGGAGGATTCGTTTCTTTAAAATAATTAACTTGTTGTAGTTTGGTTTTGAAGTTGTTCCCCGAACCAGGGCCCCGTAGCAGACTTTAGAGTAAAAGGGAGCATTGTATAACTGTTGTTCGAGCCAAAGCGGAATCAGCTTGGTTATCCTGTTAATGATACCGACAGATTTAGAAAGGTCATTGCATAGCATCTTTATATGGAAACTGCAAGATAAACGTAAATGAAACTATACACCTAAGAATTTTTGTTCTTGGACAAGGTTAAATGACGTACCATTGCAATAATTGTTAACGTAATTGGGCATGTTCTTGTTACGAGCCATGAATAAAATTTATTGTTATCAAACACCTTCCGCTAATCTAATAAAGGTCAATCGTATCGTTCTGTTTGTCGATGTTCTCGATTATTTAATCCTTGATATCTTGAAGGACCTGCTCTGTTGGCTTATTGTTTGGGAAACCATATTGGTGCTTTGATAATGCATTGTGTTTAATCAAGAAAGACCACAGCCTGTGAACTACCACGCTTTCCAAAAGCTTTGAAAATTTATTTATACCGATATTGGCCTGTAATTTGAGACTTGATCTTCGCACCCCCTTTGTAGATTGGTGTTATGCGAGCGGTTTTTAGCACATCTGTAAACATTCGAGAAGACATTGACAAATTAACAGTGTAAGGAAGAACAACACTTGTTTCGCTTGAGGCATATTTGATCGGCTCCGGTTGAATTCCGTCAGGTTTTGCCAAGGCAGTGCTCTTCAATTTGTCTGTAAAATTTTGCATCTCTACGCTATCTGTTCGTTGCAGAAAAATAAAGCTGGTCACCGGCGGGATATCGATTGCCTGAACGATTCTTCTTTCGCGCACTCTCAGGGTACATGAACCAGCATGAACAAAATGTTCGATCATTGTCTCGTCATTTGACTTTTCATCAGTAATGGATTGCGCCACGCCATACTTGACCTTCTACTTGTTATCTTGTTCAATGCATTCCATATCAGTTTCAGTTCGCCACGTATGCTGGAAAACAGATGTAGATAATTAACCTTGCTTAGCTTCCTTCCGTTTGCAATGTAGGTGATTTCTGAATTTTTTAATGTCGTCAGTTGTTCTTGCTCACGTGTTTTGATGAAAATGTGGTACATCGCATTTTTCTTTTGATGTCATTATACAATGACGGATTACACAAGGTTCCGGTAATTCGGCATTTAGGCTGCATTCATATTGCAGCGGGAAAGCCGATTTGTAAGAGGTTTGCGTGCGTGAAAGAAAAATATTAAACGCTGCGTTAATATCACTGTTATTGTAAACCACCTGCCAGTCCATAGCCACAATTATTTGCCGATAGTACTCTAAAGAATAATCGTTAATTATTCGACGATAACAATGTGTCCGGGTACCGCGGTTATTAGTGCAATTGGTAAATGAAAATAGCGGTAAATGGTCCCTTACGTCACTTGTAAGGACACAGGCAAGTATTTCAGCTTCACTTAAGTCTGTAACACAGATGTCAATTGATGTGGCGCTCTTCTCCGTAACTTTGGTTGGTAACTTAATGTGGTTTCTGCAGGCGTGGCATGCTAGAATTGATTTCACATGCGCTGGCCCCCTGCCTCTTGTGTCATGTGAGCTGATGTCTACGTTTATATCTCCCGTGACCATCAGAGGATCATTGCTAGAACAGGCATGTGATAATAATGCCTCTAACACAGCGCAAAAAATTTCTTTGTCGCCAGTAGGAGGTCTATATATTAGCGATTCCATGCTCTTTTCTATAAAACAGTAAGGTATTCTACGTGCTCAGCAACTAGAGCGAATTCGTCTACTACGGTAAAAGGTTTTTTCTCTTTTAAGTACATGTTAGTGCTCATACCTCAACCTCTCGGCAATATAAGTCACTGAGCATGTGCCGTTTGGTGCCCTGCCAGTGGGGATCACCTCTCAGCGTTCACACGAACAGAGGCGCCATGCATATAATTTTGGTTGCACTGCGTGAACTTCGGAAAGCACCACTAGATGGTGCAGCGTGTCGAGAAAAAAGTTCGAGAGAGAAGGACGCAGCCGCAAGTCGTGTTTCTCAGCATCCGACGGACCCGTGCCACATGTATTTGGGCGCGATGGCACGCCTCACACACATCACGTTCATATGTCTGACAATTTAGTGGGTTTTTATATCTCTTCATTCCTACGCGCATTGCTACCCACACTCATCGTCTGGTGGTTTACGCCAAATTTTTTTGTATGGCGCAAATTTCGGCTCTAATATTGAGTGCATAATTCCACGTACACAATTACATTACGCTGCGAGTTTTTGCATTGTTTTACTCTTGTCCAGTTGGATATCAATATATATAATCTGTCGGTTTACGACATCAATAATAAAGTTTTTTATAGTCCTTTACCGTGTCCGCACGTTTGTATAATTTAAGACATTCAGTCATTGTTGCTTTACTACTTCGTTCGCAGCTGCATCCCTGAGTGTTGATTTCTTCTCGTCGTCCGTAACACTTTCACGTAGGTAAACGTCAAGAATAAATATTCCAACTGTCTTAAGTTTATGTTGTGTGGGCGTGTTAAAACTGCAGACACGTTTTGGAAGCTCCGCACACCTTTCTGGGACGTCATAACTGCAAGCTCGTGGCCATGCATGGACCCGTGCGTCTTCCTCGCTGCGGCCCTCATCGGCGCTCCGTACAAAAAATAAATCCTATGCGAAATGATGCTTCTATGAAATCAAGGGTGACTTGCGGCCTTAGAAACAGTTGTTTTAGCAGAAGACGCCCCATTCTACTTTCATCACTGCATGTGAGCATTGTATGTTTGTGCATTCTTGGTGGCAGGCTGGTTGCATGGTGACAGTTCGCAAATCGCGTTGGAACATTTGGTGACGTACGCCTAGATTCTGCGAATACATTACTGTGATATCTTCGAAAACGCGAGCACATATATTTGTCGAGTTATAAGCATCCAAATCGCGCCCTTTCAGCCTAGCGACCAAAATTAACATTAAAGAAATCCCATGCAACAGATGAGCAACCCAATTTTGCAGCTCAAGCACCATACACTGTTTCGGCGACTACATTACTTTCTTGAATTTGATTTCCTGACTTGTGATGAACTTTACGGGGTCCGAATAATATGTAGATACATTATCTAACGGCAAGAAAAACACTTCTTTCTGTCATCTGTGCAGCTTCTGGTGTCTGCGAGTAGAGACGTTAGACGACGTCTTTCGCAGGCAGTGGGAATATAAACCGGAGGTAGATGTCCTAATACGTATTCGCTGAAATACCAATGTCCTATGTGAGAGCGCGCAGATCGTAGCAGGGGCGTAAATGTCAAAATGCGGCAGTATTTTGAAGTCACACATTGAGTTTGTGCGCAAGCAGCGACATTATAGATAGTAGATCGCCAGATGCAGTGCTAATATTTTCTTGCCTTCGCTCAGCTGCTAATATTTAACACTATAGTTTGGGACACTTCTGCCTGCAAAATTTGCTGAGGATATTTGAAAGCACCCATGTAGCGTGGCTTTCTTTTTCCAAGGCAAAGCAAGTCTGCTTCTTGGATTTAGCACTACTCAACGCAAAATAGAATACCACTTTCTCTGCAGAGACCACTGTGGTGACTGCGGACAGCGTTTGTCGCAGAAATCTTCACCGCTTCTGTAGTTTTAATGCTGATCTATCCCTTACAAATCTCCCAACTAAACACTTGTTCTAGCGGATTTTTTTCTCACTACTCGAGTGTTTGCTGCTCTTTCGTTGAACGAGATAAATTCATGAAGTACCTGCTCTCTGATTAAGGCATATTAAAACCCAAATTATCGTCTCTTTCTTGGAGTCTATGTCGCAAATATGTGACTATCAACGCTTCTTTGCATTCCAGAGTTCTAAAAGTTAGCATCCTGTCAAGTAAATTTTACGGCCCATTTGTGTTCAGAATGCCCTGACAAGCTTGAGTGTAGGTTATCTTTTGCAGCCTTGCTGTATATATGAATTATATGCTATTCAAATCGCTACTCCTTGTGGACATAGCAAATTTACCGATTGCTAACTGCATAGAGCGCATCTGAGCTATATTTCCCCAGAGTTTAAGAATATGCTGGACCAAAGTAAAGTATTGTTATTTGCATCCATTCGAGCTACTCAAACTATATCTTTTTCGTTCGGCGTAATTAGAGAATTAGGGTTAATGAATTATTTAAATTCGCAAATATTATACTTAGATGAATGTGTAGGCGAGAAAATTGTAAAGCGACATGAAAAACTCCCGCAACCGCTTTATCTTCCTCGATACGTGCTACTTAATATTTTTTTTCCGATCGTGAAATAACCTGCGAGTACACATAAACGAATTCAAACGCCCAGTCGCATGGCAATTTCGCGCGCATTTGCGGGTTCTTTCACGCTTGGAAAAGCACTTTCATGTAGCATGTACCAAGCAATATTAAGCGGCATCACGAGTTTTTGATGTCGCTCTACAACGTTCTCATTAATCCTGTTCATCTATATATCCCATTTGTGAAGTTGAATAATTGTTTTGCACCAATTATCTAAATAGTTCAAATGATTAAACATTTGAGTATCTAAAAGCACAGGCAAACAAACGTACCGTTGTTCTGTAGAGCTACATGGCATTTGCATATTCTTAAACTGTGGCTAAAGCTTGCTGAGAAACCCCGTATAGTATGTCTCTAATCGTTTTCCAGCCATTGAGGGTCAATGGTTAGTATGATGAAATCAGTAGCGCATGGCGCAGAAGGAACAGAATTTAAACCGAACCGTCTACTGTTTATTTAGCGCGGTACCTACGTGTCACTCTATAATGGATCTCGTCGGCGCCCACATCAATCGTGGGACCCGGCAAAGCGTATCCAGTGCTTTTATATAAATGAATGTATCTCACTTCTACGTAGACACTGCGTATGTGCCCGTCCATATCTCCTCATCTTAAAGAATCTTCTCTCGTGCCAACGTGAGTCACTGGAAATATGTAGGTAGGTGTGTGCGGGCCTCTAATAAACGCCATTGATGGCAACTTGGGTAACTAGGTGTGTATAGCAGATAATGTGCCGCTCTGCAACGACAGAATAGATCCGTTAACGTTATCCCTTGGGCGGCAACATCGAACCCTCCTTGAGTGCAGACTTCACTGCGGTACCACTAGGTGATGCAATGTGATAAGTCGGGGTCATGGGAGAGGAGCACTGCAGCATTCGGACCAGCTGATTTCACGATGCGCAATTTCGACCGGCAGAAAATACTATCAGAAAATCTGCTGAATTACAAGCGCTGGGCCGAATCCAACCAAGGTCTCACGGTTACTGAAGGAAACTACACCGAAGCATTAGTAAGCTGCGCCACAAATGCACAGGAAACGTTCCTATTGTGAAAGAACGTGTTTCACGCCAACGCTCTACCGAGCTCCGATTTGAATGCTGTGCGCAAGTTATATCATCAGAGCCGAACTAAAGGCATAGAGACCTGTCAGAAGTCCCAGACCACAGAGTTACAACAGCGGTTATAATCAGCAAAATGAATACATATAAAACGTACATACTTTTTCCACAAGACAGCATAATTTCAGTAACAAAAATTATTACAATATCTGTTCATAGGAATGACGAATTCGCATTAAGGTTAACAGAAATGCTATCTATATGCACTCTTTGTTAAGTCAGTAAGCATGCATAGGGATTCAATAAAATCTAAATATCAAAAATTCGTGAAAGCAAATATCATCAGCGAGTAATTAAGCGGTAAGCTCTTTTTAAGTAGGAGCTTTCAGAAGCGCTAAAATTTAGCAGTTCTTCTACCTTTCTTAATATTTCTATCGACTGATATAAGAAGCTGTGTTTACCAAAATTTCTTCTGGTTTTCGGTAAGTGGCTGGTATTACGGCGTAGTGAATAACGAGATATTTCATCTTTGTCTATTTTGGTGAATAATTTGCGTTTATGTATGGTGATCAGAAGTTTCTCATCATATATATGGTGTGCTCGATGAAGGGAGTAGTGTTGATATAACGGAGCTGTTTTAAGGTCGACAAATCGGCCATGGTAAATGCAGCCTATACGGAGGATTCGTTCCTTTAAAAGAATTACCTTGTTGTAGTTGCGTTTTGAAGTTGTTCCCAAAATCAGGACCCCGTAGCAGAGTTTAGAGTAAAGGAGGGCATTGTATAACTGTTGTTCGAGCCAAAGCCGAATCAGCTGGGCTACCCTGTTGATGATACTGACTGATTTAGAAAGGTCATTGCATAGCATCTTCATATGCAAACTCTAAGATAACCGTAAATCAAGCCATACGCCTAAGAATTTTTGTTCTTGGACATGGTTAATTGACGCACCATTGTAATTAATGTTAACGTAATTTGGTATGTTCTTGTTACGAGCCATGAATAAAATTTATTATTGTCAAAAACCTTCCGCAAATCTTATAAAGGCAAAGCGTAACCTTCTGTTTTTCTATGTTCTCAATTATTTTATCCTTGATATATTTGAGGACCTGCTCTGTTGGCTTATTCTTTTGGAAACCATATTGGTACTTTGATATTAAATTGTATTTAGTGAAGAAAGGACCACAGCCTGTCAACTACGACGCTTTCCAAAAGCTTTGAAAATTTATTTATACCGATATGGGTCTGTAATTTGAGAAGATCTTTCGCACCCCCTTTATGAATTGGTGTTATGCGAGCGGTTTTTAGCACATCTGTAAAGATTCCTGAAGACATTGACAAATTAGCAGCGTAAGCTACAACGACACTTGTTTCGCTTGAGGCATATTTGATTGGCTGCGGTTCAATTGCGTTAGGTCCTGCCGAGTTGGTAACTTCATTTTGTCTATAAGATTTTGCATCTCTACTTATCTGTCCGTTGCAGAAAAATAAAGCTGGGCATCAGCGGGATATCGATTGCCTGAGCCACTCTTCTTTCGCGTACTCTCGGGGTACATGAACCAGCATGATCAAAATGTTCGTTCATTCTCGTCAATTGACTTTTGATCAGTAATGGTTTGCGCGACGCCATACTCGACTTTCTACTTGTTATGTTATTCACTACGTTCCATATCAGTTTTGCTTCGTAACGTATACTAGAAAACAGTTGTAGATAGTAAGCTTGCTTAGCTTTCTTCATTTTACTTTGTAGGTGATTTCTGAACTTTTTGAATGTAGTCAGTTGTTCTTGCTCTCGTGTTTCTGTTTGAAAAGGTGGTACATCGCTTTTCTCTTTTTATGTCATTATACAGTGACGGATTATACAAGGCTTTCGTAATTTGGTATTTCAGCTCCATTCATATTGTAGCGGGAAAGGCGGTTCTGTAAGAGATTTGCGTGCTTGAAAGAAAAATGTTAAAAGCTGTGTTAACGTCACTTTATTGTAAACCAACTGCCAGTCTATAGCGACAATTATTTGCCGAAAGTGCTGTAAAGAATACTCGTTAATTATTCGACGATAACATGGTGCCCGGGTAGCCCGGTTGTTAGTGCAATTGGTAAAGGAAAATAGGGGTAAATGGTCACTTACATTACTTTTAAGAACACAGGCAAGTACTTATCTTCACTTAAATTTGTAACACAGATGTCAATTGATGTGGCGCTATTCTCCGTAACTTTGGTTGGTAACTTAATTTGGTTTGTGCAGGCGTGGCAAGCTAGAATTGATTTCACATGCCCTTGCCATGTGTAATGTGAGCTCATTTCTATTTTTATATCTCCCGTGACCATACCGTGCTTATTGCTAGAACAGGCATGCGATAACAATGCCTCTGAAATATTTGAAAAAAAAATTCGTTCTCGCCAGTAGAAGGGCTACATATTGCCGATTCCATCGTCTTTTCTATATATACAGTAAGGCATTGTACGCGTTCAGCAACTAAATAGAATTCTTCTACTACGGTAAAATGTAATTTCTCTTTTAAGTACATGTTAATGCTTTTCCCTCCACATCTCGACAATTTAGGTCACTGGGCCTGTGCCGTTTGGTGTGCTGCCAGCCGGGGAACACTTCTCAGCATTCACAAGCACTGGGGCGCCATACATCTCGTTTTGGTTGCACTGCGTCAAACTCGGAAAGCACCACAAGATGGTGCAACGTGTCCAGAAAGAAGCGCCAGAAAGAAGGACGTAGCCGCACGTCGTTTCTCCAGCATTCAACGCACCGGTGCGCCATCTATTTGGAGGCGATGCAATACACGCCTCACACACATTACGTTTAAATGTCTGGAAATTAGTGGGTTTTTGTATCTATTCGTTGCTAAGCGCATTACTGCCCACAGTCATTGTCTGGTGGATTAGGCCAAATTTTCTTATGTGCAGCCAATTACGGCTCTAAATTTGAGTGCATAATTCCTTGTACACAATTGCATTGCGCTGCGACCGTTTGCATTGTTTTGCTGTTGTTGAGTTGGTTATCTATATTCTGTTGATTTACGACACCCATAATACAGGCATTTTATACTCCCTTACCGTGCTCGCACGTTTCTGTAATTTAAGACATTCAGACAGTGTTGCTTTACTATTTTGTTAGCAGCTGCATCCCTGAAAGCTAACTTCCTCTCTTCGTCCATAACTCTTTGACGAAAGTAAACTTAAAGAATAATTATTCCAAATGTCTTAGGCCTGTGTTTTGTGGGCATGTTGAAATTAAAGACACGTTTTCGAAGATCAGCACACTTTTCTGGGACATCATAACTGCAAGCTCGTGGCCATGCATGGACCCGTGCGTCTTCTTCGCTGCGGCCCTCATACGCGCTTCGTACAAAGAATAAATCCTATGTGAAATGATGCTTCTAGGATGTCAACGGTGATTTGCGGCCTCAGAAACAGTTGTTCTAGCAGAAGACGACCTATTCTTCTTTCGTCCCTGCATGTAAGCAATACATGTTTGTGCCTTGCCGGTGGCAGGCTGGCCGTGTTTTGACGTTTCGCAAATCGCGGTGAAGCATGTCGTGACGTACGCCTTGCTTCTGCGAATACATTACTGCGATATCTTAGAACACGCCAACAAATGTATTTGCACAGTCATAAGCATCGAAACCGCGCCCTTTCAGTCAAGCGACAAAAATTAACATTAAAGAAATCCCATGCATAAAACAACAGATGAGCAAGCCAATTTTACTGATCAAGCACGATACGTTGTTTCTGCGACTGCATTACTTTCTTGAATTATATTTCCTGACTTGTGATGAACTTTGCAGGGTCGGAATAATATGTAGATATATTAATTGACGGCAAGAAAGACGCTTCTTTCTGTCATCTGTGTAGCTTCTCGTGTCTCCGTGTAGAGACGTTAGACGACGTCTTTCGCAGGCAGTGGAAATATAAAGCGGAGATAGATGTCCTAATACGTGTTCGCTGAATCACCAATTTCATATGATGTGAGATGACACCCGTCATAGGAGGGGTGTAAATGTCAAAATACGGAGGCATTTTGAGGTCACACTAATGAGTTTGTGCGTAAGCAGCGACATTATAGTTAATAGATCGCCAGATGCAGTGTTAATATTGTCTTGCCTTCACCCAGCTGCTAATTTCTAAGACTTTATTTTGGGACGCTTCTGCCTCCAAAATTTGCTGAGGGTATCTCAACGCACCCATGTAGCGTGGCTTTCTTTTTCCAAGGAAAAGCACGCCTTCTTCTTGTATATAGCACTACTCAATGGAAAATAGAAGTACACTCTTAAAAAAAGGTAGTCGCAAGTTTTTGGTTCATTACTATTTGTGGTTTTTACGTTGCTATGCCAAAAATGTTCTGTTTTTTGTATTTTGTACTCTGGGGAGCTGGGAACTAGTCAAGCTTACTTGTCAGCTTTTTTCCCGCACTCCCTCAATTCATGATTGAAATAAAGGATATTTTTATTATCATAACTATAGACGCTGCTGTTTCGCCAACGTGACGTAACGTGTGTGTGCGTTAACGCCACGGCGGACTATATCTAAGCTATAAGAAGCACATTGATGCCGGTTTGGAGCCATGGGTATGCGCCACATCGTCAGAGGTTCACTTTAAAAAAAAGGTACTTTCAACTGACTCTTTTCGGGGTGTATCTGCTCGTCGCACATATGATGACCTTTTGGGGTGGTAACACATACTATCTTGGAAATACAGTGCGGGTCACTCCCTCACAGTACCGGTGACCCTTTCCCGCAAGACTTACTGAGGTGTATGTATTACTCCCAAAGCAGGAGTTGATGCGAGTACCTCAGGGGTCCATGCAAGTACCCCTTGGTAGTCAGCGGTACCCCTTTGGAATGTCAACAATGAACCTTCCTAGGGCAGTCATCTGAAGACTCACAATGGTGGTGTACATGGCTACTATGGCAAGAGTAGGTGAAACTACCTTTTGGGTGGTAACACGTACTCTCTTGGAAGTACAGTATGGGCGACTCCCTCAGTACCAGTGACTCTCCCACAAGAACTACTGAGGTGTATGTATTACTCCCAAAGCAGGAGCTGATGTGACTACCTCAGTGGTCCATGCAAGTACCCCTTGGTAATCAGTGGTACCCTTCGGAATGGCAACAATGACCCTTCCTAGGGTAGTCATCTGAAGACTGACAATGATGGTGTACATGACTACCATGGCGAGAGTTGGTGAAATTACCTCCTGGTACTTAACCGAACCCTTTGCAGCAACTGCTGTGACATCTGCCTGGGTAGTCAATAGACTATCTCTACACTAAGATGGAAGCTCACAACACAATAGATTTTAGTCTGCATGTGCAAGAAATGCCTCGATATTCTGAAGCTCTTAGCCAGCGTTTTATGTTATGATAAACTGTAATACTATAAACAACTAAAAAACACTGAGCACATACTACTACAGTGAGCGAAACACAAAGAGCAAATATTTCACTATTATAACTGTATTAACTTCTAACGCATCAATGCACTACACCTGGCAAAAACAGAAGACAGCAGTCTGATTTGCTTAGCTGGAATCAATGGCCAACCTTGAGAAACACTACGCTTCAGTTTAGAAGGCACACTGAACAGCTACAATATGTCCATGCTTATGAGGTTATGTAGCATTTCAGGCATTTGAGCAATAATTTAATTCTTTACCATGACAATGGGCCCATTTATTTCAATATGCCATAGAGGCATACGTGGACAGAAGAACTAAATTTCAATACTGATAATAAATGACCAATTTACAATCTCGCCAAATCAAAGCACTCATACAGCATCGATGCCAACGGAAGAAATATGCCTAAAGACCAGATAAATGCAAAGCGGGGCAATACAAATAGTGCCAGTTTAATATAACTGTGCTGCCTGCATAGTAGCTACATCCCATAACGTTTCAAATGTGCAATTTTTTGGCCATCCTTTCATTCAAATCGTCAAAAAAGACTGTTGTGTCACCTCCTAAATGTTTCCGTTTGCACTGCCACCATGTTTGCATCAAATTCTGTCAGCTCCGGTAAACATTTCAAAGAACAGCACAACTGGTAAAAACTTGTAAAAATTTCATTCAATAAAAGATATGCCACATCACGGTAACCTTTAGCAAGAGCGCATATAGTGATCACAAGGAGCATTTAATTTTCGTAAGCAGAACACCCGCTTTAGAGGAGAACAGGAAGAGCCTCAGAATAGCTATACTGCATCCGTTAATGTTCTCGTAGAATGAACCACAAATGGCCTTGTCACCAAAGTATATCGCAAGTCCACACATGTCAAAATGCCTACATTTTCTTTCTGTAAATCTTCATCATCATTATCATCAGTAACAGCAGCAGCCTGGTTACGCCCACTGCACGGCAAAGGCCTCTCCCATACTTCTGCAACTTCCTGCTCATGTGCTAATTGTGGCCATGCCCCTGCAAACTTCTTAATCCCATCCTCCCACCTAACATTCTGCCGCCCCCTGCTACGCTCCCCTTCCTTTCCAATCCAGTCCGTAACCCTTAATGACCATCGATTACCTTGCCTCCTCATTACATGTCCTGCCCATGCCCCATTTTTTTTTCTTGACTTCAACTAAGATGTGATTAAGTCGCGTTTGTTCCCTCACCCAATCTGCTCTTGTCTTATCCCTTAACGTTACACCCATTATTCTTCTTTCCATAGCTCGTTGCATCGTCCTCAATTTAAGTAGAACCATTTCGTAAGCCTCCAGGTTTCTGCCCCGTCCGCGAGTACTGGTAAGATGCAGGTATTATACACTCTTCTCTTGAGGGATAATGGCAACCTGCTGTTCATGATCTGAGAATGCCTGCCAAACGCACCCCAGCCCGTTCTTAGTCTTCTGATTATTTCAGCCTCATTATCCGGATCCGCGGTTACTACCTGCCCTAAGTAGATGTACTCCCTTACCACTTCCAGTGCATCGCTACCTATCGTAAACTGCTGTTCACTTCCGAGACTGGTAGACATTACTTTAGTTTTCTGCAGATTAATTTTTAGACCCACCCTTCTACTTTGCCTCTCCATGTCAGTGAGCATGCATTGCAGTCGGTCCCCCGAGTTACTAAGCAAGGCAATATCTTCAGCAAATTGCAAGTTACGAAGGTATTCTCCGTTAGCTCTTATCCCTAATTCTTCCCAATCCTGGTCTGTAAATACCTCCTGTACACGTTGTGAATAGCATTGGAGAGATCGTACCTTCCTGCTTGACGCCTTTCTTTATTGGAATTTTGTTGCTTTCTTTATGGAGGACTACGGTGGCTGTGGAGCTGCTATAGATTTATTTCAGTATTTTTACGTATGGCTCGTCTACACCCTCATTCTGCAATGCCTCCATGACTGCAGAGGTTCCGACTGAATCAAACGCTTTCTCGTATTCAATGAAAGCTATATGTAAGGGTTGGTTATATTCCGCACATTTCTCTATCACCTGATTGATAGTGTGAATACGGTCTATTATTGAGAAGCCTTTACGGAATCCTGCCTGGTCCTTTGCTTGAAAGAAGTCTAAGGTGTTCCTGATTCTATTTGCGATTACCTTGGTAAATACTTTGTAGGCAACGGACAGTAGGCTGATCGGAACATAACTTTTCATGTCCTTGGCGCCCCTTTTCTTATGGACTAGGATTACGCTAGCGTTCTTCCAAGATTCTGTAAACTTAGGCGCCACCAAATGCTCGGTCGCCTCATCACTACGAACCTTGCTTTTCCATCTTCGGTCGAGCCCTAAAGGCAGAAAGCAGAGTTGATCTTGGTACGAAATAACATGGGAAGTAACGGCCAGCTTCTGTTAACATTCTTTCTCACTTCTGCTAAGTGAGAAAGAATGTTGTGCCTCGGCGCCCATTCGCCAAGTGGTGGCAACTTTTACCAGCGGGACTTTATCAGAGTGTTGAATGACTGCAGTGTTTGTGTGGCGCATATCCTTTCCAGCAAGCTAAGTGATGAAATGGTGCACGTGAAGAAATTCCTTGGTGTCGTGTATAAATTCCTATGCAAAAAATGAGATTCACTGTACACTGGCAAATCTAAAAACTTCGAAAAGTGCCTAAAGCAGCATCAGCACGAAGTCGCCAAACGCAACCCTGTTTCCAAGAAATTATTTAGTTATTTATTTATTTATTTATTTAACCATACTGCAGGCCAATTCTTTGGCCCTAGCGGGAGGGGCATTTTCGGAATGACAAACGATGAATAACAGTAATAAATTAGAAAACAAGCAAAAGTAACTCTAACACAATGGAGAAGCAATTTTCAAAAAAAAGAACCAAAACAGAACTAAAACCGGCAGGAAATACGTACATTTATACAATTGCAAGTATCTATAGCTCACAAAATAAACGTTCCAGGTCTGCTGAAAAGTCACTGGCCTTGATAACACTCCAAACACCTGGAGAAGAAAGGTAATTCTATAGACTAAGACTCGGCATTCGTTAAAGCTAGTGTATTACCAAGGCAACTACTACTAAAATCACTGCATCTTCAGATGATACGCTAAGCGATAGAAGTGACACGATAGCCTTCTTGACATCTATGCATGTGCTCTCCGCCACCTCTCCTGCACAGAACCAAGCCACTGCCTCTCCTGTCATTTGCAAACGAGGAACCCATACCGGCCCCGAAATAATTTTATTTATAAAAGAAACATAATCGGTGACTATTTGCTTTATGTCACCATAATAAAAACTAACTATGAACAACAATAAAACAAGAGGAATGTTTAGGTTTGGCTGGCTACTGAACTCCTCAGCTGTATAATCCAAGGCTAAGAACAGGGAAACAGCCTGAATGTTAAAAAAGAGAGAGGCTACGTGGATACAGCATGGTGCATCCCAAGAACACTCAGACTTTGGTGACTTAGTGAGCTTTCTCAGCCTGCTCAACAGCTTGCTCAACACTGGCTGCTGTTGTTTTAGTTGCTGCATCTGACCGTGCTTTCAATGCTGTTAGGACTTGCAGTGCTTTGGTGCCTAGGTTTGTTGTTTTTGTTTTGATTTGCATCATGTGCTCTAGCAATGAGAGCACCTGCTTTGCAGACCTGACGTATTTGATGCTGAATGCCCAGTACATACAAAATAACAGTACTACACCAGAAGTGAAGTCCAGTACATCAACACATACGTCCTCACACTTCACACACATGGCCTCGGAAGACATGGGGCTATCGCCAGTGTACAGCAATGTGGGGTGGGCAAACTCCTGTCCTGGTGTCTGGAAAACAAACATATAAATAACATAAATTCATCGTAAACAAATGGGGTTGCTCAGTGACATATTAAAAAACTGACTTTTATTTTAGTTAAGGGCTGTCCAAATGAAAACGTAAGCAGTGCAAAAGATCAAACGTGTAAGTTATTGTTTGAGTTAGGGAGAAATGGTTTGTTATACCGTATTTACCTGCATAATGATCGCAACTGTCTGCCAAAAAAATTTATGCAAATTCAGGGGTGCGATCATAACGCGGGTTAAATTTCCTGCGAAAAGAAAACATTTTTTTTTCATCCCGCATTTCCTGCGGGATGACAACAGGTCAACAAATAGGCGGCTGCCACTGTAACAGTGCGGCACACCAAAACAAAAATGGTCGCTGGCGGAGCAAGCCAGACGTGCCTAATGCATTTTTTTCTTCTCGTGAGTACTTTATGCGCATTGACACAGTTTCTTCCGTATCAGTAATGCATAATATTGTTACTATCGGCAGGTTTGCGGCAATAACATAGCCATGACCACTTTGAGTGGACAGAAACAGGGATGGGCGTGCTTAGCTGCCAGTGACAGAGACGCATGGTGGGCACGCTGCGGAAACTAAGGCATTTGTATTCAATACTACCTTGATACGGCATGCTTCCACTATGGGTGGGCGAATATCTTATCTGTGTTACAAGCATCGGCATATAAATAGGGTACACTTCTAACGTATCAGTGTAAACGTGGCTAATATCGCTCCCACTCGCGATTTGTTGCGTGCCCACGAGTGCAGGTGAGAAGAATTGGAAAGTACCCTTTTTGTTGTTGCTGACCACAACCATTATGAAGCCTACAAATAATAAAGCCAATGCGAGCTTGGTTGTAGCTTTTTTTTCATGCAAGTACGGAAAGTGATGAAAGGAACGAAATGGAGCATCTGCTTAAGAATGTTTTGGCGTGCAGACTGCTTGGTATGTCTTGAAGAGTTGCTCGCGTAGCATTCGACAGCATTCGACAGATGTTAAGCGCGATCATCATTAGCTGGACTTGGCGCACGACATATCACTGCGGTAAGTTCGGGATGCGATCATAACATGGGAAAGGAACAAAATCAAACTTTGAGGACAAAATTCATGGCTGAGATGATTATGGAAGTGGATCATTATGCAAGTAAAGTACGGTTTTACAAGAAATTAGGACAGAATAGTTCTAAGCATTTACTTCAAAAGCCGAAGTGCCCATATTAGCGTGCTACAAAAAATGCAATATGCTGAACTTCAATTTTTATAACTTAATTTTTCAAGATCATATGTGTAGCCATGGATGATTGCACAACAAAATATAATTTCTTTGATAATGTCTATTAGGTAGAGAGCATGAATGGTTTCCCTGGTTACTTTCAATGTTTTCAAAGCCCAGCAAAAGGTCACCCTAATAATCCGACTACATAGAATGGCATAGATAAAGTGCCTGCGCACGAGGATAGATTACTTGATACTTCTTATGCCTTAATAATTAAGTTTAACAAAAGTTGGCAATTTCAATTTAAGGCTATACTTCAATTGTTTATCTTAGTGGTTTTCTAGCTCCCAAATTTCCCCACAGTTCTACATCATTTCCCTTGGTCATCGTCCTCTCGGTCATTGACAAGGAATGGTAGAACCATCAGAGCGCCCAAACCTCTTGCATTTGAAGAGAAAAATGACACCAGTGAAAGTGCTGCAGTTAATGACCAATTTCGCTGCTTGTAATTTTTCAGTAAATTAGCAAGTGCAACAAAACTGCAAGCACTAACAGTTTATAAGATTTGTACAGTCATACAGCAGTACACTTCAGGAATCTCGGTGGCACAATGCAGTACTAAATTGGCAGTGAACAATTAGTAACTGCATATAGCTGCCTACAATAAGGATATTTGCAAGATGTGTTGTTTAGCCATTTCATGTGTGATGGCTACTTCTGGAAGTGTACTGCAAGTGGTCCAAACATAAATACGGGGAACGAAGCGGTCAGACTTTGTTAATCAAGAATGTATAAAGCCAACGAATATCTAAACCAAGGAAGCCACAGGGAAAATTAAATATGATTTTATTGAAATGCACAACTAATTAAGAAAATGGAAAAGTAGACAAAAAGCAATTTGCAACGTAACCTGCCTTACACGTGCGATGCTACATCAATTAAGCTACGATGGAGGGTATTTTCTCCTATTCACCTTGCTCAGCATTTATGCACGTTTATTAGATATTGGGAGTGTTAACTAGCACAACCCTTGGCAATGGTTGACCGTGAAACATGTTCGTTGAACCGTAGGCTTTCTATGGTTGGATCGAACATGAAAACCTTCCTTATTCATTTCACATTGCTCTTTTTTTTCTTGTTTTAGGCAAACTTTAGCAATAACTATGTATTTCAAAGGCATAAAATACAGACACTGATTCAAATTACCATAGTTTTCATAGAAATATGTAATGCTAAATTTAGAAAGCTTAAGGATAAGGCTAGTTCATACGAACACATCTGCTAGTTTTTTACTCCTATCCAGGCAGACACAGCACTAAGGGCATGGATTATGTGAGGACGCATAGAAAAAAATGTTACATCACAATGTGTCAATTTCTTGTGTGCCTTCAATTTGTGTCCTTAGAGCTGTTCCTACCTTAATACGGGGCTAGTTTGCTATACATGTTGAAGTGAAATGCATTATTAGGCTACAATAACAAACAATGAATGGTATTATGTCTGTCCTTTCTGCCATGCTTCCTCGTGACTGAGTAGTGCGTTTCACTTTAATGCTATGTAAACAAGCAATTCAGAGTGAATCTTATGCTGCGTACCATACTGGAGCTATAATGCCCTCTACGGTTCCTTGGCAGTCAGCAGAAGCTATTCAATAGAAATTGGTTTTATGTTCAAATAGCTTTGTGGCTTCCTTAACTAAAGCTGAAATAAGCTCATGAGCAACACATAACTTTATCCCTTCAGCCATGACTGTGTGTGGCCTCAATATGCGCAAAATTTTCTGCAAATACAAAGCAAACTCAGAAGAAATCTCAGCCAGTAGGATGATATTTTGGTGACGTCAGGAGTCATCACCGTTACACAAAAAGTTGAATGGGAAATTTATTAGTTTAGATGCATTATTTCACGAAGATAAATAAAAATTGTTAGAGAAGTAGGTGACACTGTTATTGATCTAAGGTCATTCTAATGAAAACAAAAACACTGAATAACAGCGATGATACAGAGCAACACTTCTGCCTCTTTGTTAAACATTGTGTTATGTTTTTAAGATACTGTTATTTGGCATTATTTGCCTTACAGTGATTATCCGTTTAGCATTAGTAGAAGCTTACATTCATAATCACTGCCATATTCAATATTTGTAACTGAGTTGTTATTAGGATATTTAAGAGCTGCATCTTGATACGACAGCATTATGACTGAAAGGGCTATTGCCAGTGAACACTGCTAGCAGAACTTTATATGGCACAGCAATTAACAGTGTAATAGGAGCGAAATTGTGCTCAATCTGACTGTGCACCTACATTAGGAGGTGTGCTGATGAAGGAAAATTTTATTATAGCACATATATTCCTGGACTCCTCAAACTTCCATTTTTCGAAAGCTGCTTATAAACACTGGCAATGCACTAACTGAAATACACTATAGGAAAAGAATTTGTGTGCTTGGCCCCCTAGAAGAACGCATGACCTTGAGCCATAAAGACTTACAGTTTCTCGCAATTCTGTTCTCCACAGCCATTTCTGCCAGCACAGTGCAGAGTTGACTGTGCTGCTCGCTTGAGCCTTGCTGCATTTAGAATATGGTCGTTCAGTGCTTTTAGCAATGCGTTATCAGGTGGTACACCGGTTAGGCGGCAGCATTCATTGCAGATCTGTAAGAATTAAAACATAGCTTTAAACCAGTTCATGGAAACAATGTGAAGCATGGTCAACAGTACCAAGATACTGTCAGTTTGCGTACATCAGTGTTAAATCAATGTTATTATTTGTGGTCACAATGAGTGAAGCACAGTCTTGCAGAAGAGCAAAGCACAGTTGTTGAGAAATGTGAAGTTTCTTGCTGGCTCCTCTGCATGTCAAGTCTTCGAAAGCTGACCATCAATAAATGTAATTTTGATAACTTGACATTCCATGAGGATTAAAAAAGAAATGCTGTGTGCTGTGAGTTGCGACACAACTGTTACAATAGTTAGTGTCACAAAGCTTTTTAATTCGATTGAAGTAGCTTCGCTGGAACAGCAGCATGAAGTTATTTGCTGTAACTTCATGGTATGTAAGTGAATGCCATTCAGGCATGCTTGTAACACTAATAACTTGTCATATTTACTGTTTGAGGGCCACAGCATGCACAGCGAATTGGAAACTAGAGAAGAGAGTTGGCCGAGTTGGTACTGTGTCTTTTGTAGCGACATAATTATAAATGTGAAAACAATTTCTATAAGAGAGGGGATAGGACAGTGCGCGGAACTTCTAACTGAGAAATCTTAATGAATAAAGGACCAGCAAGTATGCCTGTGTGTAAGCACGAACAAATGAGTAAACAGGCCAATAAGTAAAATAAAACCAGACGTAATAAACCACTACGGATCATTGATGCAAATTTTCATATCCAGACACGTGACTAATTTCCTTGTGAGCGCCAAAGACGGTGTGCTTACGCATCTATCACCTGCTTTAATACGTAAAAAGCTTCAAACACTTTCCTATAAATTTGACCACTGAGCCGCCTTAGAACACATGCATTATCAAAGCATGCGGAGAATTTGTGTTTGTGGCACTGATCAGCTAAGTGACTAGCTGCAGCTAGGGTGCTGACAATGGTCCGGTGCTCCCTTATGAAGTCCTTCAGGCATCTCCCTGTCAGGCCTACACAGCATTTTCCACATGAAAGTGGAATATTGTATACCACCCCAACAACATTGCAATCCACAAAGTGCATTGGCATGCTTCTTTGTACAGGTACCTTTACCTCTTTTATGGGCTCTCAGTAACAGGCACCAAAGTGTCTTCCGGATAGCCAGCACTACGCAAATGATTTGGCTTTTGTTCCACGCTGCAGGATGCTTAGTGCTCACAGGATTTTACAAGAGCAGCTCTGAGGCAGTTGACTGCTATGTAACAGAAAGTGGAAAAAACAGTGTAGTTTAAGTAAATAAGGAGATTTAAGCTGCCACAAGACAGCAAAATGGGAAGAGTAGACAGCAATGGCGACAATTTCTTAGGTCGAGCTGTGATCACATACAGTAACCCAGCAAGGAACAGAGTGAGAATCATAGTTATTGACAGCAGTTTCTTAAATTACACGTTTGCATTTCTCAATGTGCATTATCATTATGGTAGAGTGCGAAGAAGCCTTCTGTACTGTATTATAAAGCATTATTTTTAGACAGATAGCCTAAGTGTAAAGAACATGTTTCGATATAGGTTTTTTGGTGTTGACTTTTGCTTAGAGAAGGCTCAAATAATGGTTCCCCAGTAGGACTAAAGCTATTATTAAGGTAGTTGAACTAACCCGCTATGATAATGCAAGATAAAAGTTGCCAATGAGGCAGTTGAAGAAATTACACAATACAAACTATAAATTGCTGAACAATAAGGTACACTCACCTCCTTCTCTAGCTTTAAAGCTGCATAGACGTCTAGAAGACCGGCAAGACTCATGCCCTCTTGTTCTATGTTTGCTGTCCTAGCAGCCGTGGTCCTGTTCATGGCGTCCTCTATTTTGTCCATGTCGGGGTTTCCCTTCTTGAGTTCTTTTTTCATAAAATTTGTTGTCTCGGAGATGAAGACCTCAACTACTTCAAATGCTGGCTTCTCAGCAGTCTGAAAGTGCGAGATAACAGAGAGAACATAAGCAAGTTTGGTTTAATACCATTGCGAAAATTAAAGGCAAGGAGAAAAAAATTTACCATACTCATGCATCAGCAACATATACACTGCATGTTATCATTTAAAAGGCCTTCCTATACTTCTAGAACGTGAGTAAAGTCACCCAGTCATTTTGTACTTTATGCACAAGAAAAATAGTAATCATCTGCATAAAACAGGAAACCTATTTGTATTATCACAGGAACGTATTTGTATATTATCACACCCAAAGGCCTCTATGAGTGCTACAGAGGTGATGGGTAAATTACTTGCAAAGAATCGTTTATGAAAAGAAAAGCAAGAAAAAGACAAAGAAATAAAAAAGCCCAGCGTATTCACCCAAGGTCAAGGAAGAACTGACGACACCAACACTGGGTTAGTGTGGATACGCAGTAGGCAGAACACATTTCAATGTACATGCCTTCCCTTCGCTGTAATTTGAGACAACTGTCTCCCAATAATGGGGCGCAATGCTGTGAACTTATAGCATGATGCCCTGCAATGTCACATTTTCACATGGAATGTGCAGAATGTTTCTATTATACATGAATGAAATGCAAGCTGTGATTATATGGGGGAATGGCACTGAGTTACTGCCTGCTAAACAATCTGCGTAAGTGTGAGTGACAGCTTCATTAAGAGAACTACCCTGCTGTTTCGCGGGGAGTCACTCCATCTCAGTAACATCAAAAGCGAGTTGCGCGCTTGACAGAGATGAGACAAAGTTCTGAATAAGGGCCAGAATTAAGCAGTAGTCATTATTGAACAAATAACGGCCACTATCTTCTGTCAAGTTAACAACGCCACACAAAATAGCGAATTACAGTGGCCGCAGGCAACTCAGTGCTGTCACTTACCACGTCTAGCAACTGCCTCATAACACATGATCCTTACGTAATACTCTACTTGCAAGTTCCTTTTGCAGCAAGCAGTTCAACTATTAGAGTACTACAATGCTCTTGCGAAGCAGAGTAATTTCCCCGTAGTGGGATCAAGACCACATAATAGAAAGGACACCACAGCCACAGCGTCGATGAAGTGCATTCTGCAGTACCGTATAAGTGCTGAAGGTTCCTCCTTGGTACGGCTGAGTGATTTTCATTCTACCTAGTTCCTGTTTCGTGGTCTCACAAAGACTGTGGAATGATCAACACATTGCAACAAGAGTCGCTAAAGTTATACATTCACATTCAGAGGAAGCACTTCATTTGCTTAACCCTTTAATGACTGGGCATATATATACAAAACAAATTATTTTATACCTGAATGTGCAAAAGACATCGAGAATAAGCATAATCAACGAAAACAAATAATATTTTGCAGAAATTCCTTTAGAATATGGGGGAATAAAACTGGTAGTGGGCTCCTCCCCAAGCCACATACGGCTAGCTGCGTTTGGAATTTGTACAGACAGCTCTTTGCATATGTGTACTATAGGTGTACATTTCTTCGCATTGTGTGTCTGACATCACTACAGTCGGAGATCTCATACCGGTCTTTCTCCTGTGACCGTGCTTTCAAAAGAAAGCGAGGCGCATGTCTAACTTCTTTCCCATCCTGTGTTCCTGCTCTAAACCAACAAATGACACTTGCTGTCAGTCATTCAGTGTTGGCTCAAGACATTTAACCAGAAACTTCTTACTCAATGCCAAAAATCAGAAAGAAAAATAAATATTTTTTGGTATGCTGTATGCAGCATTCATCAATAAAGGATTAAAACAACTCAAGTGTCAGAGTAGCATAGCCGCCCACCTTTCACTACATCTTAGCATGTATATCAACATATATTACAGTACGGATGCTGTATTACTGGTCTAGAAATGCATCTACCACTACATCTTCAACCAATGTTTCACTCAAGGTTCAAGGTGACGATATTTTGCTCGTTTAATCAAATATAAAATCTCTGATAATAGCATTGCAGATATAGCTGCTACAACCTGATTGCATTTTTGCATTTGTAAAAGAAAAAAATGTAAATGATATGAACAAGTACATCAAGAGAAGCAACTAAATGTTTCAACTAAGTCACATAACGAAGAAGGGAGAGTCAGTTAATATAATGAATAAAATATGCATGCAAACGTTCAGCTTATCACCTGTCTTCGAAATCCAGATGTTGAGCATGTGCAGAACTTTCGCCTGCCTTTCTTGCCTTCGCTTTTGCTTTTTCCGTATCCACTTCAGGGCATCCTGGTGGCTTTCGCTTTCGCATATCTTTGTATTTGTTCCTTAGGCTCATATACCACGTGAACTGGAATTAAATGAGAGCAATTGACTTTACATGCCTAAACAACAGTTCAATGACTTTCAATTTTCAGGTTATGAAAGAAACTGCAAAGATAGTACACAATCAAGCATGGGGTTGCCCTAATCTTAGCTTGCTTTTTGCACTGTTTCCTTCATGTTCAAAAATGCACCAACTGAGCTATTTTAGCCCACTTTTAAACAAAATAGCTGATAACTTCTTTCAGTATTGGTGTAGGTGAAAACTTTAATGCATGAGAATGGCTACAGGTACAAGAATATAATTTAACCAAATATATATTTAGCTGAGCATGCAATTTGCATACCATATGCAGAGGTGCTGTTGGCGCCTTGATATTTAGTTAAGCTGCAATGCTTTAAAACCACTCCATCTCTACTCAATCACAAGCACACAGACATGAATAGCCGCCTGCAAGGACGGTCATAAACGTTACAAAGTACTAAGAAAGGCCTTGGCAGCACGCTTAACGTAAAGAAAAAAAATTATGGGGTTTTACGTGCCAAAGCCATTGTCTGGTTAAGAGGCACGCCGTAGTGGCGGACTCCGGAAATTTGGACAACCTGGAGTTCTTCAATGTGCTCCTAAATCTAAGTAAACAGGTGTTTTTGCATTACACCTTCATGAAAATACGGCCGCCGGGACCGGGATATACTTAACATATAAAAGTGCAAAAAAAATCCAAATGAATGAAAGTTATGAGAAAATGCTCTTACATGGCCAGAGTCCGACGTGTCCATCAGTGCTGGGTACTGGTTGACGAGGCTCCTTGCAGCAACATTGTAAAGCCTATTTGGCTACCTGATGTTTACAAAAGCAAGCATCAACTTCCTACATAAAACAATACACAAAAAATAAAAGATACAACAGCACTGTAGTGCAACAAGTCCCATGAAATAATATCAAACAGTTGAACTGTGATTCAGAAGACGGGAGAACTTAAGTAAACTGCACCATGAAAGCATTAGGTGCGTGACGAGAACGAGGTAAGAGCATTGATCGGATGGATTTGACAAAGGACAGGGGTAACATTTAATCCCTTTGTCCTGCAACAGCCAAGATACACTGATCATGACCAGAGTTCAGAAACTCTTAAAGTACTTTCACCAAATAAGATCTTATGAAATGTTTTAATTATTATTTCAAATGAGCTATTACTAAAACATACACACAAGGGAAAATCAGCCATGAATACAAGCTTGAAAGAGCATCTCCTATAAGAACTTATCAGGGCAGCTTATTGAGCTACTTGTTAATCCATTATCCTGCGTGTACAGTGCAAAGGATAAACGAGGACGTAAACGCAAGCGCTGACTACCAATGGAGGTTTTACTGACGAATCTACACAAAATAGTCATAAAGCTATGTGAAAAATAATTACTAAAAAGGTGAACGAAGCAGACCATTAAGGGACACATGAAGAAATGTAGTTGCATAAAAAATGCTGGCCATAGGTTTCACTTCACAGAAACTTGAACTCTTTTTCTGATATGGCAAGGAATGACTCGCTGATGCATGTACTCTGTTCCCACACCAATTGTGCTACTTCAACTATGATACGGGTACCACCATCCCTGTGCTTGTGAATAACTAACATTCTTTCGAACCAAGGAGTGCAGCCACACATGCTAGTATGATGTGCCAAAAAGCCTACTGTGCCATTGGGCACATTATATGCATGTTCACACAACCTCTCATGAAGGCATCTGGCAGTCTGCCCCATGTGACAAGCGCCGCATGAAAGAAATTTCGTACACAACCTCTTATGTGGAGTCAAGATACCAAATTTTAAGCCTGACCTTGTAGATGCCTTTCTTATTGCCCTATCAGAAAAAGAGCTAAAGTGTTTCTGGAAGCCACGTGTATGGCCGGCATTTGCGATGTAACCTTAACTTTTTGTGAACCTCGATTTTCTGCATTGTTCACCATTTTTTGCGCACTTGTCTGTTTTTCTTGCTTCTATCTCCAGAAGTTTTTCAGATAGCTGTTTCACTCGCTTGTGTATATTCGGCACATAGGATAATAGCACCTCAGTTGACAGTAGGCACTTCTATGTACTCGTTTACTTTTGTGCTGTACACTACCTACACGAACTGTAACCAGCAGCTAAGGAAGTTTTAGCCAATGCATCATTCTAGCCCCCTCATTAACCCAAGACTCGTGGCAAAGAAACCATGGAGGAGATTGCTATATTGAAGCACAATAATAATTATGACTGAGTGTTAACCTTTGTGTAGTTTTCGTGACTGTTTTTTGTGGATAAAAAGGAATGTAAGTAGAATAAATGCTGCTGGTGGTAAAGAAACCCGCAAATTTCACATGACACACGCAGCGCTGTACGAATTCCGCTAGCCACAGCTGTCTGTCCATCCAATTCACTTGGTGTTTGTAGACATGCATCGAATGTAGCGCTGGAAATGTAAGGGTTCGTATTGTTAACTGGAATAAAAAAATGAGCGCAGGGCTGCAATGTGAACAAAGCCATTTATTATTTAAATTTCGCAGGTTATAAAATGAGTGAACTATAATTCAAGACTAGTCAACAAATTATCAATGATAAAAACATTTTCTACCAATAATGCCGTTCACACTGCTGCACGCTTAAAACGCACTAGAGAATTTGGATATTGTTCACTGCCCCAATACAAAGCTTTGGGGAAACATTTTTCCCCCTCGCTTGTCGAGAGTTTGTAAGGGGAACTGTGCAGCAACTAAGTTATAATCATGAATTAGACAACAAAAACTTGTTTTGTTTACAGACACCTCCCACTTGCCTTAGTGACGTAACCACATGAGCATGGAGGTGAATACCCTTGCTAATTAACATTCTGCTTAACATTCATGTTGCAATACGAGGTTGAGAAAAATGTGTGACCAAACATAATTATGAGACATTTACTGTGGAATGAATTCTCATTAAGTACATTCAATCCCAACTTTATTTACATCTGGGCATAGGTCGGCAAACTGACTCACAAGTCCACTTGCTCAGACTGATCTCTGAATGTGTCTCAGCGAGTTCGGCTGAGTCAAATTTCGGTGAGTCTTAGCCAGAATGAGCCCGGCTGAGCACAATTTTGGTGAGTGTGAGTGAGTTCTCATTATTCTGCTCACCTATGCATCCAGGTAAGTGTTGTAACTTACATTGTCTGAGATGACAAATGGTAGGCAATCCACTCAATTATTTTCTTTCGAAGATTAACAGGCACATCTCCTGCTGTGACATTTCGGAGGTGTGCAGCAATTTCAATGGGCATCGGAGGCAGTGTATACGTTGATTCATTGTACTGTCCTTTGACTGCATTCTTCCTATGTTCGACTTAACTACCAGACAGCCTTAAACAGAGAAGTATTCATTGAAATCAACAATACAGAGCTAGGAAAACGAAAGATATGATATCACAGACTATTACTCTACACGCTCAAATTTACCTACTATAGTTAGTGACAAGCCAAATATGGGCACATTTGCCAGTGGCAAATGGAGCCCATTGCTGTTCAGGGATACTGATGTACAGACAGCAAAAATCCCTGACTGTGACAACCAAGACCGATTACAGAATGAATGGGTTATTAAACAAAATTTGGAGAGGAATCTTACCGTCCCCTAAATAGATGCCTCCTTACAAACACACTCCTTTTCGTATTGGTACCATGCACAAGGAAGGCGCATTACTGGTCCCTTCACAAACCTAGGTATCATGAGCAAAAAGCTCCCACACCAAGGTTAAAAAAGCAACTGGAATGATGGACCTACAAACATTCCTTTTGAGGGAAACTTGTTGCTAGCTACATTGTCGACCTATAAGTGACTACAGAGATATTGCTTTGTGAAGGACGAAAACTGGGTCATAAAGTGCCAAGTTCAGGCTACCATTAAGTCTTCGGAGCAGAAAGAGAGAACAAAAGTAGGTCGGATAAATGCCAAGGATCATATGATGGAACAAAAATATACTTGAACATTCTGGTTCTCGAATACAGAAACTAGACTGCTTGTGTTTAACCAAACATTAACTCCCTATCGCATTTCTGGTGGCTAACGAATGAATACTACAATCAATGTATTTTTTCTGATAACTTCTTGGCGCCTTTGGAAGTCCATGTTATCTATTACAAGTTTCTTTTTGTGAAACATGGCCATTATTTCAAACAGCAAGATGACGTTTCCCTCAGCATTACACAAATCTGAGCTACTGAGATAGATAAGAACATTAAGGTCGGGTAAGACTTTGAAAGGTGGTATGGAACGATTGAGGAGTCACGAAGATGATTGTGCTTCTTAATCTCTTCATGTAGCATGTTATATTTGGGCTGTTTAGACCACACAAAGCTTTATAAAATGTATTGCAGCTTTTTGTTTTTATGTTTTCACAAATACACCTCATTTGTCATATCTATTAGTAGCAGAGCATTCCAATTTTGAACAAGGACAGTGTTATGCTACACAAGTGGAACTAGGACTACATAAATACATAAAATATTAGGGGAAAAAGCTTTTGTTTTTACATATTAGAATTGCCCCTATGGCATGCATAATACTAAACTCCCATGAGCTTATTCCCTGAAGATGCAACCAAGGGCAGAAAAAAAGCTTTAGGACAGGGATGAGTATCACTTGCTACTTCTTTATTGAAAGCAGATGGCATCATATTTATCGGTAAAGGTGGCCATGTGCGCACATATGTTTGCACACAATACTCAAACAAGTTTGCATCATTATCCAATCATACAGTGCAGAAACTGCCGTTCAGTGCTATGTAAAGCCACAGATGTATCGATGACACCGACGTGACGTTTCATGTTGATGAAACAGGCCTGCATTAATTCCCATGCCAGAGAATCTGCTTTTACCATGAATGCGGGTATGAAAAAGATCTGGCTCACACGTACGGGAATCGTGGTGCAAAGGCAATTGTGTATTAATCTTGTTCTTGACAGACAGCTCATGTTCCCTTGCCAAATCGTTATGCAGTGCCCTGTCTGGCCAATATGCAACCATCTGTGATTAGGTGAAATTTCGTACACCACACCGACCGTGCAAGTCACATGTGGCCTTGCATAATTTTTACCATAAATGGTCAGCTTCTGTGGGTCTCAGATGCATGGGCACAGGCCAGTAAGCTTCTGTGGAGCAAAAAAAAGAATAATAGGTACTTTGTACCTGCTGGCCACTTTCTTTAAATCGTGGGCCAGTTTGTGCATGTATGGAACAACATGCGGCCTTTTCTCCACTAGTGGCTTTGAAAGTCGCAGCCAAGTGTTCTTTCTGGCGGTGACGCTCGCCTCCTGAAATCATGGGTTCGTGGCACTGCAATAAGCTATTAATGAACCAGTTTGAAAATTTTTGCAGTAGAACGCTCCCAAGAGGGCACGTAACTTGCAACATATAACCAAATTGCCTACGTAGCTGGGTGAGGCGCCCTTAAACGTATTGCTCAAATACCGGCATTTTAGCCTTCCAACGTACGACAGATTTTAATGTTGTACAGAGTTAGTGCATGTGTACAGATTGGATAAGACTGGGTGCATACGGCTTTCTTGGTGCCTCTGATGCTTCGGAGTTGCTTGGGGAGACAACCAAGCTAATCAGTGCTCCATCATGCACTGTGGTGCTTTCGAAAATCCATGTCGACGTAGCATTGGAACCGGTTGTTGAAAATCTGAAAGCAAAGCCAGATGGTTTATCGATAGTTTTTCACATTAGGTGTGAAGCAGTGGACACTCAACAGGCATAAATTAATTAAACATCCTTTTTCTATGGTCGCTGTACTGTCCCAAACATGTTTATTATTTAGAGCCATCGCAGCACAGCACGACACTAATTCTGCAGCCCATATGTGAGCTAACTACAGGACGCATTAAGCTTACAAGGCTGAGCTTATTTACCAATGTGAGCAACTAACAGTGTATAAGAACAAATGATTTCACAGATAGAACCATATTGCTGATTGCACAAGGCTTTCAGAGTCCTATTCCTGAAAATGCTAAAAATTTTTTTCCTCAGTGGGTTCAACTTAACTTCATTGCTGCGTGATGCTGCAGCACACAAATGACAACTGACAAAGATAGAATAGGCAGACAACAAGTTTGTTTTCCTCGTCTTTTCTGTTTACAGGATAAACGCTGCAGAAATTTGCATAATATGGCATATTACGACCGGTTACGCTAACTAAAGCACCATTACATTGACTTAAGCTGTTAGTACTTCACTTTCCCCCACGAAATAGGGTAGTGATTGCACATCTGACCTCAATATCAGTAGTAAATCAACCACGCAAGTTTTCAGAAGATGGAAGCAGTGAAAACGGCTAGTTTTGTTGCGGCTTCTCGACGTGGCAATAATTATAATTGAGCAACGTTGTGTTCGTACGGGCAGGTATGCGTTGCACTTGTCAATGTAAGGTCAAGTGCAGTGGCTGCGACGAAACAAAAATATTAGTAGTTGGCAGCACAGTGAAGTGACACAGAGCAGCTTCGTAACACTCGATCTGTCAGCTCAACGCGCGGCAACCCAACAGTTACTAATCGTGCTAGACATTTCCGCTAGGCATACTGTTCCTATTTTGCCAATATGAATCAAACAGTGACCAAATACTCTTTACGCTCCATAACGCGCAGAACATTTACGCTCACCTGTATTAGAAGATCGCCGCCGGTCATCAGGTGCGCGAACCCTCCCGTCTGCAGGCTTTCGTGAAGGTCGGCGAATTTCCGGGCGCCTGTGAGCCTCACGACTTTCTTTGAGGGCCCGTGCGAAACGAGGCAAACCGCTTCTTCTGCATCAGTCGGCGAGCAGTTTGCTGAAGGTGGATAGGACGACATACTGCCGCCGCTTTCAGGTTTCACAAAAAAATGCCACTCGCGTTTCGATAGCCTTTTGTCGCCGAGGTTTGCGATTCCAAGGAGCCGTTGCCGTGCTTTTCACAGTTGTGAATCCAAAGTCGAAGTAAGCACGGAAGCCGTAAGTCAGTCAAGGTACAGGGTCCCAAATATTTCGCTGTGCGTATTCAAAAAAAGATTTTGCGCTCATCACCGCACTGTTCGCACTCAAATTTCGCAGAACCATCGCATTTTGGCTACGACTTTGTTTAGTATAACACTTGGCACAGTTAAGAGGAAGCTTTAGCTCGGGCCCAACTCCGACGCGGCCTATTCAAATACACGTAAAAACGCAAAAACGTTTTTATGAGATAACCCCTGGACCGATTTTGATGAAATTTGTTGCATTTGAAAGAGAAAGTAAAATTCTAGTGGCTGTTGGAAGCGGAATTTCAATTTCGGGCTTCAATTTTCTTAACACGATTTTCAAATATTTGACCGTTTGAAAAAAATAGAAGCACGAAGTTTACAAATTCATAGCTCTGCATCTAGAACTGATATCGCGGTTTTGTAAACGGCATCCATTAGATCATTCAAAGCGGACAAATGCAGTATGTCATTTTACATCTTACGTGAATTTGTTACTTTGGTTACAACGGTTTTGCAAAACTTGTATTTCCCTATGATTAAATTTTTTTTTATATTCATGTGTAACATACCAATTTTGTCTGCTTTAGATGTACTATTAGATTCAATTCACAGCATTGTATTATGATTTTTAGTGGTTGAGTTACAGAGTTGTAAACTTCATAGTTTCGTTTTTTGAAAATTTTCAATTTTTGCCAATTCCCATAAAAAATTGACGACCTAACTCAAAAATTCGAAACCAACAGTCACTAGATTTTAATTTTTTCTTTAAATGCAGCAAACCCCGTCAAATTTCGTGCTGTGGTTGCCGAGCAAAACGAATTCTCCTTTTACATGTATTTAGATTGGAGCACCCGAGCTAAAGCTTCCTCTTAAGTGCCTCGTTTGTAAGAAAAAAAATGCAAATTTGCCAGCGCCCATTGGGATGCGAGCTGCTGCGGCGACGGGGCAAGCATAAACTTGTGTCGCCGCCTGCCGTCAGCAGCAGAAAGCTGTATTTTATCGACGGCTTCCGCGTGTTGCCCGCTCCTGGAATAGGCGACTGCCCTCCTTGAGACGCTACTTTCTGCAGCTGACGGCAGGCGGTGTAACAAGCTTATATTTGCGCCGTCGCGGTAGCTGCTTCCATGCCCGTGGGCGCTGGCAAATTTGCAAATTCGCATTAGTCGTGAATACTATCAGACGACGCAAAGGGCTGCGCCTTTCTGCTCGGGTACGCTTCATCAGCTTCAGTGAGTGATGAGTTCCGTCTGTAGCTTTAGGTGCCCGCGATGCCCATTTTTTGCACAGAAATTCACACGTGTGGTTTGGCACCTAGGAGAAGTACACGCGTCGGACCCAGACTTCAAGATAACTTGTGGCATTGAAGGCTGCCAAAACACTTACAAAATCGTTGGAAGCTTTCGAAAGCACGTCTACCGTCAACACCAGCGATGACTTACAACATGTGACCGTGATTCAGCAAAGGAAGCTTCAGAAGAATTATGTGATCACAATGGTGCCTCTGATTTAGCTGCCTGAGCTTCTCCGGACGACGGAAATAGTGACGGCCGCTCTTACCCTGGTCTGCAAAGTGAGCCACCGAGAACTGGATCCGCCAACATTGCAGTGCTTCGCGACGGCTTTACTGCGAAGCCTGGCAACGATGTTCTTTAACATATCCGAGAGCCGAAAAGTACCATATTCAGTGTGTGACAGCTTGTTTCAGGAAGTGCAATCTCTGCTGCACTCACTCTTGCAAAATTTTGCCGGGTACATAAAACAGCTACTCATTGAATGTGGCTGTGTTGTGCCAGAAAGTTTCACACAGGTTCTCGACGGCAACTTTCTTGTTGGCTTGTTTGATGAGATTCAATCTCAGTAACAATGATTGCGCTACGCCAAAGCCAACTTTCCATATACAGAGGCGCCGCAGTGGCCTATGCAGGTGATGACCGAGCCTCATATCAGTACATTTTAGTTAGCAGTGTCATACGTCAGATTTTACAGTGTGAACATGTTTTTGAACACCTGATGGGGACTGAAGTTGATGGCAGTGCTACACTTCGCACTTTTCGGGATGGTTCAGCTTATAAACAGCAGCTGAACACTGTGCTCCCCTGCAAGAATGCTAAGATGCTTCACATACTTCTGTACATGGATGAAGTGGAAATAGCTAAACCAATCGGCTCTGCCAGGGGTGTGCACAAGCTTCTGACTGTGTACTATACACTTCTTAATGTGCACCCGAAATACCGTTATCGATTGAAATTTATGCATCTTGCCATTCTTGCGAAGTATGCTGATGTACAGAAATACGGCTTGGAGCCACTGCTTCGTGAACTAAAGGAGCTGCAAGAGAGAGGCATAATGGTTCAAATAGGGAAATATGAAGGGTCCTTGACGGTTTTAGTTCTAGCATGCTGTGGAGATAACCTTTCCATGAACAGGCTTGGGGGCTTTACTTGCTCTTTTTACGAGGTGAAGTTTGTCGCTTTTGCATGGCACAAATCAGAAATATTGCATCTCTTACGAGGGAAGAATTGTGTCAAATAAGAACAAAACAGCTCCATGAAAGCCACCTCTCAGCCGTTAAACTAATTCCACTTTTGTACAAGAAACGTTATGGCGTAAACGAGATGTCGGCGATGGACTGCCTTCCAAACTTTGGTGTCACATCCGAGCTTCCACCTGACATTATGCATGATGTCTTTGAAAGTGCATTCCCATTTGTGATGCAGCATGTAATCAAAGGGCTGCCACAAGACAATGTTCTTGAACTATCGGACTTAGACGAAGTTTGCACATTCCACTATGGCCGCAATGATCGTACAAACAGACCACCACAACCCACGGAAGCCTTCGTACGAGGCAACGCCCAGCTAAAGGGCACTGCTCCACACAAGTGGTGCCTTTTGACACTTTTGCCTCAGATTTTAGCTTCTAAAATTCCAGAGGGAAACGAAGATTGGGAGGTTTACTTCTTATTCAGAGAAGTTGTAGATATGCTTTTGTCTGATGAGCTGCCCTCACAGTCTCTTGTGTATATGGCGATGACAATTCTGGGATTTCTCCATTCATTCGTTACCCGCTACCTAGGAGCCTGCGTAATCGCAAAGTTACATTACCTTGTGCGCTACCCTCGTATGATATCTCTTTTCTGACCACTCAAACAAGTGTGGTGTATGAGGTTCGAGGCTAAACACCAGTACTTTAAGAATGTGGCATCAAAGACGAAAAACTTCAAAAACATGCAAAACACTTGTAGAGCGTCACCAACTTTTGCGAAGCTATGAATTTAGTGGGATTGTCTTCAACCGACGCCACACCATGTCACGCCTGAAATCTGTGCAAAGATCTCTTTTACATACACGCGTTGAGGAACGTCTGCCTGCAGGCAATGTATGACAAGCAAAGTCAGTCACTATTCAGCATATGACATACCATGTGGGAGATGTGCTTGTAATGGCCAAGGGAGACGACCCGCAATTTGCACAGATTGTCGGTATTTTTACTGCTCAGGACGAGGTTCTGTTCTTGTTAGACAAGATGGGACTTGTTGAATTCAGGAGACATCGATATGAATTTAAGATATCTAAAGGCAATGTAGTCTGTGTGGCGCGGCCAGGAGATGAGGTATTGCCAGAGTGCCTGGATCTTTATCTGGCAGGGGAGGTGGGCCCCAGATGTGAATAGTTGTTATTTCATTAATTATAGTAATATTTGCTTAGCCTTATGTCATGACGACTCTTCGAAGTGCACTTCACAGTTCATGTTCTATTGACATTGTATGTGTATTCGTTGTATATTTTAATTTCTTTTCGTGCTATTCTGTGCACATTCAATGAATATTTATGTACTCCCTCCCCCTTGAAGATATTTTTATATACCAAATATATATTCATCTACATTGTGTTGTATATAAATACCATCCAGTGTTCTCACTTTTAGAGTTTTGTGTTGCACCATCCTGCTCCGATTATTTTTACCTGTCTAATGAAAAAACAATTTGTATTTCTTGCTATGCTGATTACCTAGCAATGCAGCACTGCATGAAGCACATTTTACTTTTTTGCGGCTATATAGTTGAACACGGGTAGTTAAATATTAAGCTGTTTTCTTTGCTTTAGTCAATCAGTTATTTGATTGAGTGAACAAATGACTCCACTTTAGTTGTAACCTATAACATCACATATGCCTTTCACTGACTCCCTTCAAGCAGCATGGGAGTCATCAATTCCATGCGTTAGCCCTGGCTTCGTTTTGCGACTCCCATTGGAAACTAAGGTAGTCAGTGACTGTAAAAAGACAGTCGAGGTAGTCGTGACTCTCTCTTGACTCTCTTTTTTTTAAGAGTGTACCACTTTTTCTGCAGAGACCACTGCGGTGACTGCGGATTGCGTTTGTCGCAGAAAGCTTTAACGCTTCTCTAGTTTTAATGCTTATCTAACCCTTACAAATCTCCCAACTAAAAGCTAGTTCTAGCGGAAATTTTTCTCACTACTCGAGTGTATGCTGCTCTTTCGTTGATCGAGATAAATTCATGAAGTACCTGCTCTCTGGTTAAGGTTTTATAAAACCGAAGATATAGTCACTTTTTGGACCCTATGTCGCAAACATGTGACTATCAACGCTTCTTTGCGTGCCAGAGCTCTAAAAATTTGCATACTGTGAAGTAAATTTTGGGGCCCATGATTGTTAGAATGTACTGATAGGCCTGAGTGTAGGTTGTCTTTTGCACTCCTGCTGTATATATGAATGATGTATTATTGAAATCGCCATTCCTTGGGGACATCGCAAATTTACCGAGTAACTTTAAACAGCGCATCTCAGCTACATTTCCTCAGAGTTTAAAAATAAGCTGGACCAAAGTAAACCATTGTTGTTTTCATCCATTAAAGCTACTCAACCTATTTCTTTTTCATTCCGCCTAATTAGAGGATTCATCATCATCATCATCATCCGCCTGGTTACGCCCACTGCAGGGCACAGGCCTCTCCCATACTTCTCCAACTATCCCGGTCATCTACTAATTGTGGCTATGTTGCCCCTGCAAACGTCTTAATGTCATCCGCCCACCTAACTTTCTGCCGCCCCCTGCTACGCTTCCCTTCCCTTGCAATCCAGTCCGTAACCCTTAACGACCATCGGTTATCTTCCCTCCTCATTACATGTCCGGCCCATGCCCCCATTTCTTTTTCTTGATTTGAACTAAGATGTCATTTACCCGCGTTTGTTCCCTCACCCAATCTGCTCTTTTCTTATCCCTTAACGTTACGCCCACCATTCATCTTTCCATAGCTCGTTGCGTCGTCCTCAATTTCAGCAGAACCCTTTACGTAAGCCTCCACGTTTCTGCCCCATACGTGAGTACTGGTAAGACACAGCTGTTATACACTTTTCTCTTGAAGGATAGTCGGAACCTGCTGTTCAAGATTTGAGAATGCCTTCCAAACGCACCCCAGCCTATTCTTATTCTTTTGGTTATTTGAATCTCATGATCCGGAGCCGTGGTCACTACCTGCCTAAGTAGATGTATTCCCTAACCACTTCCAGTGCCTCGCTACCTATCGTAAACTCCTGTTCTCTTCCGAGACTGCTAAACATTACTTTAGTTTTCTGCAGATTAATTTTCAGACCCACCCTCCTGCTTTGCCTCTCCAGGTCAGTGAGCATGCATTGCAATTGGTCTCCTGAGTTACTAAGCAAGGCAATATCATCAGCAAATCGCAAGTTGCTAAGGTATGCTCCATCCACTTTTATCCCCAATTCTTCCCACTCCAGGTCTCTGAATACCTCCTGTAAACATGCTGTGAATAGCATTAGAGAGGTCACATCTCCCTGCTTGACGTCTTTCTTTATTGGAATGTTGTTGCGTTCTTTATGAAGGACTATAGTCGCCGTGGAGCCGCTATATATATCTGCCAGTATTTTTACAAATGGCTCATCTACGCCCTGATTCCGTAATGCCTCCATGACTGCTGAGGTTTCGACTGAATCAAACGCTTTTTCGTAATCAATCAAAGCCATATATAAGGGTCGGTTAAATTCCGCACATTTCTCTATCACATGATTGATAGTGTACACATGGTCTATTGTTGAGTAGCCTTTACGGAATCCTGCCTCGTCCTTTGTTTGACAGAAGTCTAAGGTGTTTCTGATTCCACTTGTGATTACCTTAGTAAATACTTTGTAGGCAACGGACAGTAAGCTGATCGGTCTCTAATTTTCAAGTCTTTGGCGTCCGCTTTCTTATGGATTAGGATTATGCTAGCGTTCTTCCAAGATTCCGGTACGTTCGAGGTCATGAGGCGTTGTATATATAGGTTGGCCAGTCTTTCAAGGACAATGCTCCCACCATCCTTCAACAAATCTGCTTTTACCTGATCTTACCCAGCTGCCTTCCCCTTGGCATACCTCCCAAGGCGTTCTTTACTTCTTCCGGCGTTACTTGTGGGATTTCAAGTTCCTCTAGACTATTCGCTCTCACATTATCGTCGTGGGTGTTACTGGTACTGTATAAATCTCTATAGAACTCCTCAGCCGCTTGAACTATCTCATCCATATTATTAACGATATTGTCGGGTTTGTTTCTTAACGCATAGATCTGATTCTTGCCTATTCTTAGTCTCTTCTTCCCTGCTTTTAGGCGTCCTCCGTTCCTGAGAGCATGTTCAATTCTATCCATATTATAGTTCCTTATTTCAGCTGTCTTACGCTTGTTGAATAACTTCGAAAGTTCTGCCAGTTCTATTCTAGCTGTAGGGTTAGCGGCTTTCATACATTGGCGTTTCTTGATCAGATCTTTCGTTTCCTGCGATAGCTTACTGGTCTCCTGTCTAAAGGAGTTAGCACCGACTTCTACTACCGACTGCTTAATGATGTCCATAAGATTATCGTTCATTGCTTCAAGACTAAGGTCCTCTTCCTGAGTTAAAGCCGAATACCTGTTCTGTAGCTTGATCCGGAATCCTCTAGTTTTCCTCTAACCGCTAACTCATTGTTTGGCTTGTTATGCACAAGTTTCTTCCGTTCCGTCCTCAAGTCTAGGCTAATTCGAGTTCTTACCATCCTATGGTCACTGGAGCGCACCTTGCCGAGCACGTCTATAGCTTGTATGATGCCAGGGTTAGCGCAGAGTATGAAGTCGATTTCATTTCTAGTCTCACCATTCGGGCTCATCCACGTCCACTTTCGGCTAACCAGCTTGCGGGAGAAGGTATTCATTATCCGCATATTATTCTGTTCTGTAAACTGTACTAATAAGTGTCCCCTGCTATTCCTAGAGCCTATGCCATAGTCCCCCACTGACTTGCTCCTTTCTGCTTCTTGCCTACCCTGGCATTGAAGTCACCTGTCAGTATAGTGTGTTTTGTTTTGACTTTACCTATCGCCGATTCCACGTCTTCATAAAAGCTTTCGATTTCCTGGTCATCATGGCTGGATGTAGGGGCGTAGGCCTGTACTATTTTCAATTTGTACCTCTTGTTAAGTTTCACAAGACCTGCCACCCTCTCGTTAATGCTGCAGAATTCCTGTATGCTACCAGCTATATCCATAATAATCAGGAATCCGAGTCTTAGTTCTCGTCTCTCAGCTAAGCCCCTGTAGCACAGTACGTGCCCACATTTTATCACTGTATATGCTTCTTGTGTCCTCCTAACCTTACTGAGCCCTATTATATCCCATTTACTACCCTCTAATTCCTTCAATAACAATGCTAGTCTCGCCTCACTAGATGACGTTGTAACGTAAAACGTTGCCAGTTTCAGATTCCAATGGCGGCCGGTCCAGAGCCAGGGATTCTTAGCACCATCTGCTGCGTCACAGATCTGACCGCAGGCGTGATCAGTTGCGTGGCGGCTGCTGGGGACTGAGGGCCGGGGTTTGATTGTTGTATTCATATAGGAGGTGGTGGCCATGTACTGCACCAGGGTGGCCAATCCTGCTCTGATGAGAGAGTGCGTTACCGGTTCTGGTCACCGGGATCAGGCCGCACTCCAGGCCTGTTTGTGCAATTTTCTCAACACACGGTTTTTTTTCCGGTGGAGAATTGCGTGGCAGCGGGATTCAAACCACGGTCCTCTTGCGCGCGAGGCGGATACTCTACCGCCCCCGCAGGAGTTGTACGCCTCATTTAATCTACAGTGTTGCCTTATTTGATCAGTCAAGGTGGACCAATCTGAGCTCGGTTATACCACACCGATGGCACTCAACTAGAGAACCTGGTATTTATGACCTGCACATGTGTGGCCATACATAATAGCGAAGATTTTTTTATGAGGGTCCCCGTACAGTGATAAACTAAAAGAAAATACATATTAAAAAGGGGGAAGAAAAAAGTAAAGAAAGAAGGAAAACAAAAAAGGGAACAGAACAGGTGATTAGATCTCGGGACATTTGGATGTTGCCCGGAAAGATAGCTCAGTCGGTTGGTCCGTGAGGCCCCAGGTTACATTGAAGCGCCATAGCTCCTGTCCCGAACCTCATACTTACATGGAAAGGGACTGAAGATGTCCAAGTGGTTGGAAGGCATACTTTCTTGGAAAAGTGGCCGCCCGTGAATAAGAGCGAACTCGAGCAGCTTTAGAGACTAGGAAAAGCTTGATCACGTGCTCGGCGAGCGCGGCACGCTTAGCGTGTGAAGCTAGCCCGAGTAACTATCTCAAGGACTGCTGCTCACGAGGGCGAAATACCACCGTGTAATTTTAGGAACCCTAATATGATTACTTTCGAAAAGAAAACGGCCCAGAGGGCTGTACTACGAGTGCTATGACGGATAATTATATATATATATATATATATATATATATATGGGATCGAATGCGAGCGCTGTTGCTTTGTCTCTGCGTGTAGTAGTTAAGAGAGCGAGTTTAAGGGAGGACAACAGAAAGGAAAGATTCTGAAGCATAATTGCAGCGCGCCGTGGTTTTAAAGCGCACCCGCGGCAGAGGAACGGAAGGTGATAGCGTGCGTGGCGATGATACGCACACGACAAACTGCCTTAAAATATTTAGAAACTTGAGAGAAAGTTTCGTTAACAACCGGTAACATTGCAATCAGCACTCGAATACGAAGAGAGAAATTGCTGAGACGTGGAAAATTTCCTTGAACTAAGTATGGTTTGCGAGATAAATGCTTGTAAGTATTAAACTTTTTAAAAGATGAAGGGAATATGCGCTCACCGAGAGGACAGCGTCCGCACGAGACCACACCAGGCACCTTATTGAGACATGGAGCGCTTTGTGGCCGGAACAAAGCCCCCCTTCTCTGCCGGCCAAGAGCAGAAAGCGTGCGTTCCGATCGCTCAAGATGATCAAGCAACAGCAAGCAGCAGAAAGCTGCATCACAATTTTTTGATGTCGCTATACAATGCTCTCATTCCAACTCTTCATCTGAAAATAACATTTGAGCATTTGTGTAATTATTCTGGCCAATAACCTAATTCGTCCAAATGATAAAATAGTTTGAGTATATAAAAGCACAAGCAAACAAACGTACCTTTCTTCTTTCCAGCTACGTGTCATTTGCATATTTTTAATATATGGCTAAGATTTGCTGACAAACCCGTATATTATGTCTCTAATTGTTTTCGTGCAATTCCGGGTCAATGGGTAGTATGGTGAAATCAGTAGCCCATGGCGCTCAGGGAACAGAATACAACAAGAGCCGGCTATTGTTCATGTAGCACTGTACCTACGTCTCACTCTGTAATGAATCTCGTCGGCGCCGACATCAGTCGTGGGAACCGGCACTGCGTATCCACTGCTTTTATGTAAGTGAATGTGTCTGAAGTCTACGTAGACACTGCGTATGTGCCCGTCGATCTCTGCTCATCTTAATTAAATGAACTACTCTCGTGCCAACTTGAGTCACCTGATATATGTCGGTATGTGTACGCAGGCTTTCAATGAACGCGATTCATGCCAACTTGGGTAACTGTCAGGGGCGTAGCCAGGGGGGGGGGGGCTTATGAGGCTTCAGACCCCCCCTTCCCGAAATGTTTTCGTGCTGTCCATGCGCGGCCGACAAAGGCAACGTCCGGCACCGAAAATCATTCTGGATTTTGTCTAGAATGTCCTTTTCACGCTCGAAAACACATTGCACCGCGAACATTGCGAACTTGGGCTGGATTTCGTGGCAATGCCCATGCCCGGGAGACACATAATGCAAGGAGCCCCATCCGAGCACCAAATTTCAAGGGCATTTTGATGGTGAACGGGCTTGCCGGGACATCACCTCGCGGATGCCGCGGAATCTACGGACCGCATGGATGTCAACTCCGAAACTTCATGGGTATAAAGTTTTCATAAACTTTTGATGCGAAAGGTGCATTGGGATTTGGAATGTTGTGCTTCAGATATTCAATTGCGGTACTTGTGGGTTTAATGTAGTTATGAATATTTGATGCCAAAGATGCGTTGACGTTTCTAAAGTCTTACATCGGAACATACAACGAGACAAGCCTACTCTACACGCTATCAGGCAAGATAAACAAATAAAGAATCAATGAATCAATCAAGTTGACAAAGCACGCAGCGAGGTCCCATGAGAAGAAGCGTTGTGGTGGTTCATTCGTGGCGTCATGTCACATAAAAAATATCAGCATTTTTTTTTCACCTACGCCAAAGCATGCAAGTCAAGACACTAAAGCCAGCCAAGGTAACTGCATTCCCATTTATTTTTCTACTTTGACTTTTACTCACGAGGACAAATTGAGACTCTTCAATTGTTTTGTTCTCACTCCCCTACCTGCGGGCTGCGCAAGCCAGCAAGAGTGCATGCGTTTTTCTCGTGTTGCCCCGATCATCACGCAGCGCACTTCGGTGCGCGTTCGGTTTTCTCTGGCCGAGTGGATTTCCGCCTGGCAGAGTTTTCGAAGTTTTGTGGCTAGCAGACGAGAAAAAGAAACAATGGTCGCTAGCCCCCATCACTGTGGGGACACGACGTATTGTACCTCGTTTGCTTGAGCGCAACCTCTGCGGAAACTATTGTCTCACTGTTGTAGGATACCGAGCAGTATGCGTATGGTTCTTGGCGGACCAAGCTTCTCACGTTTTTTCGATATTCCTTTGCCATATTATGTGCCCAAAGTAGGCATTCGATGGTGGTCAACATGTTTTCCTTCGTGTTTTTTTTTTCATTTCGGTGCTACCGCCCTACAAAAGGAAGAAAATTACATTGTTGCGGCGCAGTGCATTGTGGCATGGTGAAAGTTCAATTTTGTTTCTTTTTTCGTGGAAAAAAATGAGCCACGGTATGCTTCAGTACCCGGATGCTATTATTATATTATTGCGATAGCAATTATATGGACACTCCAGGTGCATTCCTGCCGTCGTCCTCATGTTTCGTATAAGTCCAAGGGCGGTAACATCGTGACCGCACGCCGCATGCTGCATGTACGTATGATTGAAAGCGTGGGTGCGGGAGGGGGGCGGAATGGGTGAGCCGACGATGGTACCAAAGTCTTTTGTGCGCAAAGGAGAAAAGCGGGGAGCAAGCGCGCTGCCTTCCGTCGCGCGCGATACATCGGGGGGAATGGAGGGAGGGGGGTGGGATCTAGGATTCTGTGAATCTGTGATTGAGCAACATGTTTATTTACCTTGTTTGACGCATCATATAGAGCGACTTTTTCTTAGATAGGTAGGCTTATTAGAGACTTATGCGTATATTAAATATCTTTTGCCAGGTTTTGTGTATACATGCAGTGAACTTTGTTACTAGTGACACTTTTTGGCACTTTACCAAGCTGTATCTTCGCATCTGTATATGCCATTGTATCTTCGCATTTGCAATGTACGAGGGCGCGTGAAATGAAAGTTAGCCGACCCACCGCGCGCAATAATGGTTCGGTTCATTATCTGCGAGGCATGCGCGTAGCACACAGGCATCTCTCACTTACAAGTGACACGCAGGTGTGAGGATAAATGCTCTTTAATGCTCCCATACACTGGGTTGAACATGATTGCCTGACGTAATGGATGCTCCAGAAGTTGAGCAGCGTGGTGCCGTGGGGTTTTTGACAGCTGAAGGTGTTTCCCAAAAAGAAATTATTCGCCGTATGGCTGCCGTGTTCGTTAAACAACTAATTTCATTGGCCACTGCGAAGCGTTTGAGCAAATGGTTCAAAGAAGGACGTGAAAGTTGCAAAGACGACTCATGGCCGGGCAAAAGCCTTCGTGCAATCACCCCCAACACACTTCCAAAGGTTGATTCTCTGATGAGCCAAGAATGGGGGATAAGCATCGATGAACTGGCAGAGCGTGTGGACATCAGTCAAGGTTCGGTTCGCGCCATAATTCATGAACATCTTGGTTATCGGCTCTTGAGTCCGCAATGGATGCCCAAGATTTTGAACCATTGCCAGAAGACAGAGAAGTTCGGCGCTGCCTTGACTCATCTAATCCGGTATCATAATGAGGGTGACGACTTCTTGTCTGCAATTGTGATCGGGGACGAACCATGGTGCCAATACTACGAGCCTGAAACACGACGGCAAAGCTTAGAGTGCAAACATTTGAATTCACCACCACCAAAGAAAGCAAAGGCCGTCATTACCGCCGGAAAGGTGTTTCCGAGTTTTTTTTTTCTTTGATCGTCAGGGGCCATTACTAATAGAATTTGCTAAATCTTGAACGTCGGATCAGCTGCCAGTCGCAATCAAGAACAAACGACGTGGAAAATTGAAGAATGTGGTTATCTTGTTCCCCGACAATGCCCGTCCCCACGTCGCTGATGTGGTTAATATAAATGTGGCAAAGTTCAAGTGGCAAACGCTGCAACATCCGCCACACAGCTCAGACCTGTCGCCTTGCGACTTCAACATGTTGGGGCCCCTAAAAAAACAGCTCAAGAGAACCAGATTCGTGTCGGCCGATGACACGAAAGAGTCACTTGCAGGCTTTTTGAAGCCGCAACCCAAGGAGCTTTACGAGGCGGAAATCATGCGACTCGCAAAGTAATGGGACAAATGTCTAAATGCTCATGGAGACTACTTTTAAATAAAGTACCCTGTTTGCCACGTATTTCCACTGGCTCATTTTCATTTGACTCGCCCTGGTACATTTTGCAGAACTCCCGCTTTTTATACGTGCTCTCTGTTGCGACTATAATTTCGATGTAATTACTCACGATACACGACCGGTGACAGCTGCTCCTGGGTAATACATTCGAACAAACGAAAGCGTCACTGACATTTTTCACTGGCCGTTGCATATGTACAAGCATACGAACAATGTTATTGAATGACAAAGTTCCATTAACACATTTGTCCTCAACTTGTTCATTTCATCGTCTTTACACATTTCATATCAGCGCCATGCACTGCTCTGCTGGTTTTGAACTGATATAGTTCTAAAGTTTGTGTGATATTTTCTTTTCTTAATATATAAACAAAAAACACGGAAGCGTTGACATCAGGTATTCTGGGCACAAATTTTGGCACGTACGAGTATTTTTATGAAGAAATATGTTTTACTTATTTTGACAGTGTGTAGCGTTCAAGAATCCATTGGCAGCATCTTTGGCAATGGCAACGCAGTTACTATTGATGTATTTGAAACTTCGACAAATTGTTTAAGGGAAAGCTTTAGCTCGGGCCTAACTCCGACGCGGGTAATTCAAGTACATGTAAAACGCAAAAACGCATTTGTGAGATAACTCCTTGATCGCTTTTCTTGAAATTTGTTGCACTTGAAAGAGAAAGATAAATTCTAGTGTCTGTTGGAAACGGAAGTACTATTTAGGGTCTGAATTTTGTTTATATATCTTGAAAATTTCGGAAGTTCGACAAAAAAATACAAGCACGACGTTTAAAAGCTAATAGCTCTGCATCAAGATAAGATATCGCGGTTCTGTAAACGGCACCTATTACAACAGTCAAAGCGGAAAAATTTGGTAGGTCAATTTTTATCTTACGTGCAACGGTTACATTGTGTACAAGGGTTCTGCAAGAGCCGTATTTCCATGATACTAAATTTCTTGAGATTCATGTGTAACATATCAATTTTGTCCGCTGTAGACGTACTATTGGATGCAATTAACAGAATTGCGATATTATTTTTCATTGTTGAGTTAGGGTGTTCAACTTCAGAGTTTTGTTTTCTGAAAATTTGCGATTTCTTACCATTTTGGATAAAGATTTGACAACCTAAATGAAAAAATCGAAACGAAAATCAATAGATTATAAGTTTTCCTTTAAATGCAGCAAACCTTGTCAAATTTGGTGCAGTGGTTGCCGAGAAAAACTAATTCTCCTTCTATATATATTTATATAAGAGTACCCGAGCTAAATCTTCTTAAGGAGGAGGCCGAGCTGCAGAATGAGCCCCCCCCCTAACGACATTGCTGGCTAGGCCACTGGTAACTACGCGTGTACAATTGATAATGTGCCGATCTGCAACGACGGAATAGACCCTTTAACGTTATCCCCTGGGCGACAATATCAAACCCTCCTTGATTGCAAACTTCGCGGCGGTACCTCTAGGTAGTGCAATAGTATCAGCGGGAGTCATGGGAGAGGATCACTGCAGCATTTGGACCAGCCAATTTCACGCTGCCCAATTTCGGCCGACAGAATGTACTATCAGTAAACCAGCTAAATTACAACACTTGGGCGAATCCAACAAAGGTCAAACGGTTACTCAAGGAAACTGGACCGAAGCATTAGCAAGCTGCGCCACAAATGCGCAGGACACGTTCCTCTTAAAGAAATTCTTTCGCGCCAACGCTCTACCGAGCTCCGATTCGAATGCAGTGCGCATTTTGTATCACGAGAGCGGGACTAAAGGCACGAAGAGCTGTCAGAATTCCCGGACCACAAGTTACAACATAAGTTATAATCAGTACAAATGAATACATATAAAAAGTAAATACATTTTGTACAAGGCAGCAGAATTTCAGTAACACAAATGATTACAATATCTGTTCATCGGAATGACGAAGCCGCATAAAGATGAGCAGAAATGTTGCCTATCTGCACTCTTTGTTAGGTTATACAAGCATACATAGAGATGCAATAAATGAAAATATCATTCAGTCGTGAAAGCAAATATCATCACGAGTTATAAAGCACTAAGCTCTCTTTAATTAGGAGCTTTCAGAGCGCTAGAATTTAACAGTTCTCCTAGCTTGTCATATATCATATATATTACAATGTCATATATACCTTGTTGTAATCAGTCGATATTTCTATCGAGTGATGTACGAACGTTTGTTTCCCAAAATTGTTTCTTGTTTCCGGTAAGTGGCTGGTATTCAGGCGCAGTGAATAACGAGATATTACATCGTTGTCTCTTTTGGTGAATAATTTGCGTTTATGTATGGTGATCAGAAGTTTCTTATAATATATTTTGTCTGCTAGCAGCAAGGATTTACAATAAAGAAATGATGTGCATTAAACAAAAAATGAACTACTCAGTTTTGCTGTTCAAGCACGAAACGTTGTTTCTTCCATTGGATTATTTGATTGGATTAGAATTCTTGGCTTGTGATGAGCTATGCGGGCACCCAGATATAGGCTCCGATACCGGAAATTTTGCATGTTGCATAGCAATTTTCTCATTGACACGTTGTATCTAACTATACCATTTCATAAGTTGATTAATGAACCACTGATTATGTAATTGTTGTGAATGCTAATGTACCGGGAAGCGCTGATCAAACGAGCCCAGTGACAGTCACCTGCAATAGCAGTAGTTGGGGACGTTGCATACTCGATGCGATGCCGTGCCCGAAGTGGATGCTTGCTGGCTGGTTTTTAAGTCATTTTCCGGTGGCGTCCTTCGTAGTCCCTAATCGCTGTTGCCAGATGTGCGCGAGGGTCTGGTCTGTATTCGGTGCTGTGAGTACGAAGGCAAGCCGAGGTGGTGTCGCATCATCGGAGCGCAGTCTGCACGCGCCGGGAAGCGCTGAGCAAACGACCCAAGTGATGTTCACCTGCAATAGCAGTAGTTGGGCACGTTGCAAACTCGATGCGATGCCGTGCCCGAAGTGGACGCTTGCTGGCTGGTTTTTAGGTCCTCTTCCCGTGGCGTCCATCGTAGCCCCTAATCGCGGTTGCCAAGTGTGCGGGAGCGTCTGGTCTGTATTCAGTGCTGTGGGTACGAACCCTATCGAAAATCCCAGCATTGCCCATCATGAATTTTTTGCTGGGCATGATGTAAAATGTGCTGGGCATGATGGAAAACATGGTGTTATGATGGAATTCATCGTGGGTATATAGGGTTGATGGTGGGTACAGTGGTAGATGGCGGGATGTATTGGTGGGATACATACTGGGTGACTTGTCTCAATGGTGGGCGGTTTGGGTGAATGGTGGGTGTAGTGGGTGGATGGTGAGAGGGCTACTGGGTGACCTGTGTAAATGGTGGGTGAATGCTGGGCGTGCTGGGAGGATGGTGTGCACATACTGGGTGAACTGTGGGAATGGTGGGTGAATCATTGGTGTGCTGGGTGAATACTGCATGTACGAACTGGGTGGGTAAATGGTGTGCATGCTGGGTGAATGGTGGATGTACTCTGTGGTTCGTGAAACACATCGTAGAAGAAAAATGAGCGAATATATGTGACAGCCAGAACTTGACAGGTGTGTGTGTCAATGGTTGTAACATGTGGAGTGATTATGGGGGTGCCTAATGTGTGCATGGTTGTTTGATTTGCCAAATGGTGCCACTGATTGTATACCCACTTTTTACGTATATAAACATGCATGCGCATGTACTTTGCTATTGTAACATTTATTCTAATATTTCAGCATATTATTTCATGATGCATGCCTAATTATTAACTAAATTATTATCTTGCTAAATGTGTGTCTAGTATATATAATGCTGTTTTTAGTTGTCCTACACATCGAATCATGTGCCCTGCTTTCAAGCTAATCCTGCAGGGCTGCACTATTGCAAAAATGCTCTTTTGAAAGAAAAGTGCCTACTGAAAGGCAAACCTTGATACTTGATGGCCAAGACTCTAGTCTGTACACACATAAGGAGTGACAGTCTAATGGGAATTTTGTAATCATTGAATGGGGTAAGAGTTATAAAGAATTACGCTTGGCCCATTTGTTCAAAGGCTACTTTTCAATGTTAACTGCTAATTAAACACAGAGTGATTGCAGATATGTGCATATGATGTGTTACAGCTTATGTAGCAGAAATTGTAGTATTCATTTTGTAGTATTACATATTTTATTGCACGTAGGCGAGATGTTTCGTAAAGGATGAGTAGCCCTATCAACATAAAGCAGCCCTGATGAAAACACCAATAAAGGAAAATGAAACACATGTTTTACTACAATAAAGTGGTGGAATTGTTATTACATTCCACGACTAAAAACAGGGGACGTATAAGTAACTGGTAACAAGCCAGCAATGAAATCAAAAGCAAGGGACAACATAAATGTAGGCACCATACTTTTTCTTATGTTGCCCATACCATCTACCAACAGACCAACAGAATACAAAGCACAATGTATTGCTGAAACATCCTGCGGTGACATAAAAAGTGGTGGAAACGACCAAAAGCATCTTGCAGAAAATGTTGAAACAGATGACAGAGAATGAACACGATCCAGTAAAGTATTCCAAAGTTCTAATGTATGGACAAAAACAATACTTAAAAGTCCGGTGCAGTGATGAGGAGACATATTCAGGCAAGATGGTGTTAAGTGGATGTAGGTCTGGGAGCTGTGATGAAGCGGCTGAGTAAAGGAAATTGTGGAGAGGTAAACAGCATGGAAAAACTTCAATGATTAAATTTGGGGGCACTAAGAGAGAGTGGCAAGCTAAATATTTCAAAGGAAGGAGATATTGCAAAGGAAAAAATCGCATGAGAACTGTGCCAGCAACATACGAGCTGAATTATGACATCACATACATTAAATTAAAACAAAAGTTTCAGTGACCACGAAATTACGCATTGCCTTGCAAAATTGCAGGATACACGACAAAGCTGGCTTATAAATTGATGATAAATTCTCTCTCTCACATATTGCCAGGGTGTGTCAAATTAGAATTCAATTTCCTTGTCCCCTTAAATATCCTACAGTTCAACTTTTCCAACAAGAACGGAAATAATTACTGCATGTTTTCCTTGGCACAAGCAGAAGTTCCATGGGAAGTTAAGTAATTGTGGAAAAACAACTACGTGTAGACTATGCTTGTTTTCGTAGTGTGTTGCTTCCACGTGGTAGCCTAATAGGAAGCTTTAAAAAACAAGCAGTTTAAAATATCTGATTGTAATGACTAATTAATGCGTACTATTCCTACACTTTGTAGAAAGGCATGAAAGGAAGCGGGTATGATACTGAAAGTTTATGCTTGTAGCTTTCATAAAATCAACTTTGAGTGATGTGCTGAAAGCCAGTACCTGTGCCTAAGATTTGTGTTACCTAATGCTTGATTTTGGTTATGTTACACAATAGGAAATGTTATGTGAGAACCAGAAAGGAATTCCAGATCGTGATGGGAAGGGAATTTGTTAAACACAAACGCTGTGCTTACAGATGCCTTGGCAGTTCTGTAACTAATAAAAGCAGACACACGTTTGCTCAGTAAATCTGTCATTTTAGCAGTAGTGTGACATAGGAGCTTATTATTTAGTTAGCACATTGTTGCTCATGCCATCTTCTGTGCCATTGTAAGGCAAATGCATATAAACATCCTAAATAGACAATAATTTGGTGCTGAAGCCAATTATCAAACTAACAAGATAGTGTAGAATCATATTTCAGCACAACCTAGAATGAATTTCTTTTTTGCTTCATGACATACCAACTACAGGTGATGTAGGAATGAGATTTTGTGTACTAATATATATATATATATATATATATATATATATATATATATATATATATATATATATATATATATATATACTTGAACGGAGTAACTATAGACAGCACAACCTATATTATTCCTGAATTATCGACACAATGCAACACCTAGTGTTGAATAATACTGTTACGTAGGAAGACACAGAGGAAAAGCTATGTACAAGTATATTTACAAGAAAATACGCTGCGCTTGGCCAAGAGGCAACCGCCCGCGCTAGCTTCTAATTGTCATCGTCGTGTTCACATCGCTCGCCTTTTCGTGATCGCACATATTGTTCCGTAGCACTACGCCAGGCTGCAAAAGCGCCGTCCCGGAGCGACTAAAGATCGGAATCGGAAGCAGTGTACTGGGCCTTAAGCCTACTGACATGCACGACATCACTAGATGCCAGAGGAGAGGACGAGGTTGGACCCACAGGAGCAATTTCGTAAGTCACAGGCGTCACCTGGCGCAGCACGCGGTAAGGCCCTGTGTATCGCGAAAGGAGCTTCTCTGAAAGTCCGCCGTGACGAGAGGGCGACCACAGGAGCACGAGCGCACCAGGCGAAAACTGTACGTCACGACGGCGGGCGTTGTACTGACGCTGCTGAGTGGTTTGTGAGGCCGTCAGTCGAGCACGGGCAAGCTGACGTGCATGGACGGCGAGGGCGATGGCGTCGCGCGCATACTCGCTTGTTGAGATCGCAGCGGGAGGAAGTGCCGTGTCTAGGGGCAAGGTAGGCTCGCGACCGTACAGTAAATAAAATGGAGAAAATCCGGCGCTGTCGTGCTGGGAAGAATTGTGCGCAAATGTTACGTAAGGAAGGGCAATTTCCCAGTCATGGTGGTCTTTGGAAACGTAATTGTACAGCGTATCGGTAAGAGTATGGTTTAACCGCTCCGTCAGGCCATTGGTTTGAGGATGGTATGAGGTAGTCAGTTTGTGTTGAATGGAGCAGGAACGCACAATCACAGCGATAACTTTCGAGAGGAAGTTTCGACCACGGTCAGTAAGCAGCTGTCGCAGGGCGCCATGAAGCAGGATAATGTCACGCAAGAGAAAGTCCGCGACGTCAGTGGCGCAACTGGTAGGGAGAGCCCCAGTGATAGCGTATCGGGTAGCGTAATCAGTCGCGACGGCTACCCATTTGTTCCCAGAGGATGATGTGGGAAAGGGACCGAGGAGGTCTAAAGGTCTAATCCAACACGAAAGAACGGTTCCACAGGGACGGTGATCGGCTGGACATGACCGGCAGGTAGCACTTGAGGTGTTTTCCGACGCTGGCAGTGACCACAGGCAGCAACAAAGCGTCGAACGGAGCGAGCGAGACCAGGCCAATAGAAGCGGCGGCGGACGCGGTCGTACGTACGGGTTATCCCAAGATGTCCTGCAGTGGGTGCGTCATGCATCTCAAAGAGCACAGTCTGTCGTAGCTGTTTTGACACGACAAGAAGCAGATCAGAGCCGTCAGGGAGGAAGTTCCTTCGATACAGAATACCGCCCTGGAGGACATATCGGCGAACGGATGCGTCGGTAGGTGTAGAGCACAGACGCTCGATAAGTGCTCGCAGCGATAGGTCTCGGTACTGCTCATCGGCGATGTTAGTGAAGGCAGACAGAGAAAATGCCGTTGGCGCTACTTCTGTCGGCGTCGTCAGGCTGGTCGACCGGGTAGCGAGACAGGCAGTCAGCGTCCTTGTGTAGTCAGCCAGATTTATAGGTGACAGTATACGAATATTCTTGGAGGCGTAAGGCCCAGCGACCAAGTCTTCCTGTAGGATCTTTCAGTGAGCATAACCAGCAAAGCGCGTGATGGTCTGTGACAACGGAAAAGGGTCGGCCATATAAGTATGGGCGGAATTTCGCAACCGCCTAAACTAGGGCCAGACACTCACGCTCAGTGATGGAATAGTTGCACTCCGCGGTTGAGAGGAGCCTGCTGGCGTAAGCGATAACACGGTCGTGGCCACGCTGGTGTTGTGCCAGTACTGCACCAATTCCGTGACCGCTGGCATCAGTCCGGACTTCGGTAGGCGCAGAATGATCGAAATGGGCCAGAACGGGAGGCGTTGTGAGAATGTCGATTAGATGCGAGAATGCAGAGGCCTCGTTATCGCCCCACTGGAAAGGGGCGTCTTTCTTCGAAAGCTCGGTAAGTGGTTGTGCTATGGCAGCGAAATTTCTCACGAAACGGCGGAAGTACGAACAAAGGCCGATGAAGCTGCGCACATCCTTGACACACTTCGGAACAGGGAAGTGCGCAACAGCATGGATCTTGCCTGGGTCCGGTTGCACTCCGTTCGCGTCAACGAGATGTCCAAGGACGGTAATCTGCCGACGGCCGAATTGACGCTACGATGCGTTGAGTTGCAGAGCGGCTCGACGAAAAACGTTCAGTACTGCTGAGAGGCGCTCGAGGTGCGTAACGAACGTTGGGGAGAATACGATAACGTCGTCCAAGCAGCACAGGCACGTTGACCATTTGAAACCGCGAAGACGGGAGTCCATCATGCGTTTAAATGTGGCAGGGGCGTTACGTAGACCGAACGGCATCACTTTGAATTGATAAAGACCGTCGGGTGTTACAAAAGCAGTCTTCTCGCGGTCGAGATCGTCCACGGCAATCTGCCAGTAGCCGGAACGAAGGTCAATAGAGGAGAAATAGCGAGCACCGTGGAGGCAGTCAAGGGCCTCATCAATCCGAGGTAGGGGATACACGGCCTTTTTGGTAACCCTGTAAAGGTGCCGATAGTCCGCGCAAAAGCGCCTTGAGCCATCCTTCTTTTTGACCAGTACAACAGATGACCCCCATGGACTATATGATGGTTCAATAATGTTCTTGGCAGGCATTTTGCGAACTTCTGATCGAATATCTTGACGCTCAGCTGGTGACACTCGATACGGGCGGCGATGAAGAGGAGGGGCATCGCCGGTAATAATGCGATGTTTTACAGCTGTAGTTTGGGCCAAAGGACGATCGTTAAAGTCAAAAATATCGTTGTAGGAAAACAGAACGCGGTAGAGTTCACGAGCGTTCTCGGACGGCAAGTCGGGCGCAATCATTTTCTGTAAGTCAACGAAGGCACAATTTGCCGACTGCGATGGTAGAGGAGTATGGGATCAAGTGTCGTCAACTGCAATGGATGCTACTGAGTGATCCTCGAATGAGCAAAGGTGGGCCAGAGACATCCCACGTGGCAGCACTTGTGTCGTCAAGCCAAAGTTTACCACTGGCAGGCAGACGCAATTCGCCGTATTAGATAAAACTGTATGAGGTACTGTGATGCCTTAGCTCTCACAAAAATGGAGAGATCACGTCCCTACCAGGTTGTAGCATTTTGAGGGATAGTGGTTATCATGTACGTCCAATGAGGTCCACTATTACGGAAGTTATCGAGAGGTACTCCAAGATATCGCAACGGAGACGGATTCCAATTAATATACGCGAATACAGAGGGAGTGAGCGCCCACATCGCTAGCCAAAAGCCTCTACTTTTGTCAAAATTTACAGTAGCTCCTGCAGTCTCACAGAAACGCAGGGTAGTGTTTATTGCCATGGTAATGCTTGTCTTATCGACGCAAAAGAAGGCAATGTCATCTGCATAAGTATCACTTTAAGTTCCTCATCGACATACCTGTATCCTTTAATGCTCGAGTCACAAAGCACGCTTAAGCAAAGCGGTTCTAAGTATATGGCGAAGAGTAAAGGCGAGAGCGGACAACCCTGACAAACGGATGACTGTACTCGCATTATATCTTTGCGGGTATGGTTCACAATTAACTTTGTAGTGAAATGTTTAGAACAAAGTGTTATACCATTGTGTAATACATTCCATAACTGAAGATGTCCCAGTAGTTGGAACGAAAATTCGTGTTGAACCTTAACAAAGGCTTTGGCGAGGTCAATCTGTAGAAGAGCTACTTGATCCGCACGCACTCTATGCACTTAAGGACTGAACGTGCGATATGAACATTTGTCTGTATAGAGCGGCCTCGAATTCCGCATGTTTGACGATCACCTACTAATTCAGTACTGACTGTCTGCAATCTATTTGTCAGTACTTTTGCAAATATTTTCTAATCCACGTTACATAACTATATCGGCCTATATTCGTTTACCCTATTTATTATTTCATCATCAGTGCTCTTTGGTATTAAAGTTGTGTGGCCCTGATAGAAAGATAGATGAAGCTCGTAACATTGATAGGCTTCCTTCAAAAGCTTCTCAAGAAAAGGACAAAGGAATTCCTCAAATTTTGTATAAAATTGAGTCCTAAGGCCATCAGGACCAGGTGTCTTGTTCTTCTGCAGCGTTTAGACGGCAAAATTAATTTATTCTCAAGTTATTGGCCCATGAACGCTGACTCGATCATCTCCTTCTAAGTGTGCTATAAGCGAAATAAACTGATCAGCGTTTTCACCTCAGGACATTTCCTTATATTTCTCTGTAAAGTGTACCTCTATGTGTCGGAATACGATGTTCCTTAAAAGTATAACAAAGAGAGATATGGCTCGATAACGCATATTACGAATGTGTGTCCAAATTTGCACCGATTTCATTTTCTAGTGCATATATGTTTGTAACGATTATCAGATATACCAAAAGTATTTTTCTCTTCCGCGCAGCGGTTACTCCGTGCCTTTTATACATCACTCGTCAAAAGTTCCATTGTGGTCGCTGGTGCCCTCAGCATGTGGTGAGACTAAGCGATTACTGATTGAATACTTCATTTCTTGCCGTTGGAGCGGAGGGCAAGTAATAGGCGAGAATTCGGATCAAAGTGGGCGTATGCGAGAGAGCTTGCTGAGAGTGTTTAATAATATTTTCGTTAAAGAAGTGACAGTAAGCAACAAGTAGTCCTATTTTTCTACATGGCCTGTGCAGTTTTGAAATTTCCTGGGGCCGCTTCCGAGCAGCGTCGGAAAGGAGACTGGAGCAGAAAAGGGGCAGCGGCGCTACCTTAAAAACGTATGTTATCTAGGAACCTCACGAATCGCAGTAAGAGCCACCGCGGCGGCATTTCACAGTTTGTGCTTGCTTTCGTACACGACAAAAATACAGTTGCTGGGTCATGGAGATTGCGTGCTGGGCTGTGATTGTATAAACATTACAGTCTTCCACAGCTTGAAGAGAGCCCTTGAAATTGGGGCCTAAACTGCGTGTTGGTGAGGTATGCAGAAGGAGCGCGTAAACTCGCGCCAACAGAATGGTTCGAAAGTGTGCATTGAGAGTCGGGAACACTCAAGCCTGTAAGTAGCCTCGCTACGAATAGGAGCGTCTTCGATACGCAACGAAATGCCGTGAAGAACGCGAATGAATGTACACAACGTATAAATATAATAAATGATTGAATTGGGTACACCCCCAAATTCAATTAACGTTTAACACTTTGGCCATCATGTGATGTGCCATGTGAGGCGCTGGTATTGCTGTACTCTCAGAGATTACGAACATGGACGCGAAACATCACTGCAAACAAACACCTGTCCCTGTGTCTTCGGTTGACTACGTAGGCAAACAGCAGTGATGCACACAAGATAACGTTTAAAATCAGCTCACCCCTCTCGCATTGGACTAAACGCTAAAGAAATTACACATTCGCCGCCAATATCAACGCTAATTAGGGCTTGCAAAGCAAGATAGCATACAAAGCTTCGCTTATATCAATTGCCACAGAGCATTGGGACCTCATATTTTTCTAGTATGATTATTTGTCCTCCTACACCTACTCACGGATCGATTATGCTCAATATCGTCATGCCATTGGTACTAAATACTTACTTTATGTTTAGTTTATATGTTTAAATTCATCGGTGTCGCCGACACTGGGAGGCGGCTCTCAAAAGTTTTGAGTTGGCAGACCAGCTCTGGGCCGTTCGGCAAGCCGAAGATGCCACGCGAGTCCAACAACTTCGAGCCGCCACCTCATGGCCACCACAACGAAAACTGCGGGGCCATTATTTAGTAAAGTTTCTTCTTCTTGTTCTAATTGTTTATTTATGTCGCCGAATATGCATAAGAAACATTCGAAATGACACACGGCGAAAAAGATATACACAAGAGAGATCATAAAGAAAATGCATTAGAAACTGAGCTTTGGATGCCCATTTTGTTGCAACTTTCACGAGCGATATACATCCACCTTGGATCACATTTGTGCTGGTCGCAGTGATACTCGATGTCTAGCCGTGACTGTCGCAGAAACGCATCATCTGTTTACAACTCATTGTCACGGTAATATTCCACAAGAAGAACGTGGATGAAAAAGGTGCTTTTTATCTGGCGCGTGCTCTCGACCATATGAATAAGCGACTAATTGCCTTGTAAATGCATTGTAAATACGTTTTCATGTTGTTTCTGCCTCCCCATTATATCTCGGTGAATGTAGTGAGGGTCTAACGCAAGACGTAACGCAAGACAGCGGCTGCCAAGTCGCCACGTTAGGCATGTCTACCGCCGATGAACCTGCGTCAGTTGAGCCCGCCATACCAGGCGTCATCCTGAAGCCACCTCGTCTCCATGGGATCTTTTCGGCACAGATCGCGACGACCTAGATGACTGGATACGACTCTATGAATGAGTTAGCTCACTATACAGGTGGGACCAGACCTTGATGATAGCGAACATCATATTTCGTTCAAACGGAACAGCGAAGGCCTGGTTCTATACCAACGAGAAGGAGTTCACAAGCGGGAGCGTCTGCATAATAAAACGTCGCAAATTGTGCGTCCCTTTCACAACTGCACTTCGTTTCTCTTGGTACCTATTTTGTAACTCTAATGGGCCATCATATATCCGCCCTGCACAATTAATAGCCTGCCCATCTCCATTCTTTTTTCGCTTGATGTTAATGGAAATATCGGTCATCCCCCCTTTTGTCCAACTTGAACGAAGGCTAAAGCTTTGCGAAGAAACTGAAATGAAGCTAAGCGAAAGGAACCAATTACACACCACGATCGCTTTAGGTATGTTGTGTGTACCTTTCGTTTGTAGCCGTGTTTTTTTCTTCGCGCAGTTTTCACCTTTCTTCAAGTAGGGACCTACTATCCATCAAGAACGTCCTACTGAAGTCTTTGATCCACACCGTCCTCTTCCTGTCTCTTAACGTTGCGCATAACATTTTTCGTTTCATCGCTCTTTGCACGCTCGTTACCTGGTTACCTACTTGTATTGTAACCTGCGAATTGGTACCCCATATGTTTGCACGGAAAAATTCCCTATAAACGCGTCCTAGCAACTGAGGAGATGCGTTACGTGACATGCGCGCCGCATAGCGTCGATACCCAAACATCTCGCGCTGTTGTTACAGATTAATACGCCAGACAGAAGGCCGTATACAAGATTCAGAGGCCGCGGTATAAGGCAGTTAAAGATTTGAGGAATAGATGTTTAAGTAGATGCATTCAAGAATGCTAGAAAAATATACATTGTGTGCTTGATTAAACCACCTGGCTAGGTGACTATATCAGAGCCTCGTTTCAAAGGCGATGCCAATAAATCAGCATCATCACCATCATAAGCATCGTATCCTACCACTTCTCATATCAAACACTCTAGGTGACCATCGCCACCGAGTTCCCAATGCGACAGCCAATGAATCATCATCGTTAGCATCCTACCATGTCACTTGCCTTGCGATGTGAGATGCGCACCGATTAGCATCTATACGTGCGCCGCGTGCATTCCAGTTGCATATTATAACAGCAGCTTGTACGCCATGTAGCAGTTGCATAGGTGGCGGTACAAGGTAGATAGAAAAGTATTGAGGAGGAAAAAAGATTATCAATATGTACGATAGTTGATGCGATGGAATACATGTATGGCATACCTTAATATTTCGAGCAGGCTAGATGACTGTGTCACCGTACTGTTTCAAAGGGAACGACATTCAATAATTATCCTCATCACTTGCCCGGTATCGTACCATTTGACATCGCGCCACATAGCGTCGATACGTACAAACCTTAGGTTTCAGTTACCCGGTATGTTCCACTAGGGTCGCTATAACGTAAAAATATTCCAAAAATTTCTATTCCATTTCTGCAATCGGCTCTCCGTGATTGGTCAAAATCTTTTTTGCACTACCCCTACTTCACCTGTCACACGTCCCGAAAACCGCGATCGCACTCCACTTGATATGACCTGTACACACTTATTAGGCATGATTTGACCGAAAAAAAAGAAAAATCGTGATTTATTATTCGATGTCTCTCGCTATAGCCCTCTGCTATTTCTAAAAAATTTAGGGCTGCACCCACTTCACCTACCTGTCACGTGACGTCACAAAATCACGAAAACGTACCGCGTCAAAGTGGCGTGTACGCACTAATGATGCATTAAAATGCCGTACAAAACTGATCTTTCTTCTGAATAGCCGCAGGTTGCCTCGTTCTGCATGAGTTCATTTTGTATTATAAATCTTTTTTGCGTGGTCGTGTATAATTTTCGAGCACTTCCGGCATGTTTACGACGTCACTCTGCCAACTCATTATTGCTGAGAATCCGTTTTAGCGGCATCATTTACTTTCTGTTGCATGCCTCCGCGATTTTCAACCAGCCACCGCAACCTCGGTAAGGAAAAGGAGACCAATCGCAGACGCCGGCACCACCCTCTTCATCCGGTTATCAATTTTCAGCGCAGTGGCTCGGCCCCATCAAATCCCTCTCCACTTGAGCTTGCTCCTCGCCTTTCATCAGCCAATTATATAAGACAAGCCGCTCAGTGTAGGCAATGTTATTAGTTTTTCAAGCAAGCAAAAATGATCTCCTATGAACGAGGAGAGAGTTTGATTGGTCTGTTCAGACAACCCTGCGAATGACTGCCCGATGCTTGCGTCGCGGTTACGGAAATCTGACGCCAGAAGATTGGAATAAAACATATTGGAATAGTTTTACGTTATAGGGCCCTAAGTGTCGTGACTGGTAGCAGTTGCATAGAGAATTTGCATGCTGCATGTTCTAGATCTGGTTAACTCAAGCAGGCTAGGTGACTATGTGTCACCAGCCCGCTTGGAAGGGGATACCAATAAAACATGTCCTCTACTAATAGCCAGCCGGTGCATGGATTTCGTGGCGCATCATTTCCTTGTCGCTAAACTAGGCAACAAATATGACTCCCAGAGTTTAAATTTCTTCATGGGTAATGCTTTTTCGTTGACGCGGGAAAAAAAATAAACAATGGTCGGGTAACTCATTTCACATTCCCTTTTTTTGCGGACGCTCATGTCAGCTAAGGGAAGGTACGAGCACTAGTACACGGCGTGTTTCTTATTGCCACTTTTGCTCAAGTGCCCTCTCTTGTCCAATGTGCTTCTTGTGGCTGTATTTGAAAAATACACTAGGCGTTATGGATCAAGGCAAACTTTCTTTGCCTCCCTTCCGGAGGTCTGGCTCGTCTACTGCATTGGTTTCTCAACGAGTAAGGAGGGCCGATCCCGGAGAAAGTCTGGTAGTTATGTGGGCAGCGTAGCAGTAAACCGGGCTGAACACGGAACAGTTGTACTAGTAAGCAGGGCTAATCATGGAGGCAGTATAACAGTAATCTCGATTACAATGGAGGCCGCTGTTGTTCTACACAGGGCCGATCATTGAGATAGATCATTGAGCTTTTATAGTAAAGAGGGCCGGTAACGATACTGCGGAATAAAAAACTAGCCCGATCACGAAGACAGTGCAACGCTAAACCGAGCCTATCACGACAGCAGTGTAATATTAAAGTTTACCGATCCCGAAAACAATGTAAAAGCAAACTGAGCCAATCATTGAAACCATGTAATAGTCAACTCAGCTGATCATATTGGCAGTACTGAAGTAAAGCTCACCAATCTTGGGGACAGTGTAGCAATAAACTCGGCCGATAACAGAGACCATGTAAATTGCAACAAGGCCTAGAATAGAGGCAGCCTGAAGTAAAAATCAATTATGTGGTTTTACGTGCCAAAACCGCTTTCTGATTATGAGGCACGCCGTAGTGGAGGACGCGGGAAATTTCGACCACCAGGGGTTCTTTGACGTGCAGACAGCCTGAAGTAAACAGGGCAGAACACGGAGACAGTGTAGTAGCAAACTGGGCTGATCACCAATACAGTATACCAATAAACTGGGCCGATCACGGAAACAGTGTAATGGCAAGCTGAGTAGGTCACGGCAACTGCTATAGTAAACTGTACTGATGACAGAGACAGCGCGCAAGTAAACGAGTTAGCTTGGCAAGCTTGGCAAGTAAGCTTGGCAGATCACACAGTCAGTGCACTCGTTAATCGCGCCGATCACAGCGACAGCTCTTATACTAAAAATGCCGATCACGAAGACAGTATAATGTCAGGCTTTGAAGATCACGCAGATAGTGTAATAGCAAACGCCGCTAATCACGAAAACTGCTCTTATATAATATATTCGATCTCGGATACAGTGTAATATTGGGCTTTGCAAATAACGCAAAAAGTGTAATTTAATTTGGGTCTACCAGGAAAAAAGTAATAAAACACCGCCTGCCAAGCACTCCGTACAGGTGGTAAGTAGCGAATATGAAACGTACGAGCCCGGTGTTTATCAGCGGGTTAATCCCGACGGCTCGTTAAACGACGACTTGGTAGGATGCGTGATCCTGGGTACGCAGTTCCAGCTTGCGCTCGTCTGCACGGGCCTATTCTTATGGCCGGCCTGCAGCATCGGCACTGCGTAGACGAGCTCTTTCCCGGTTCTGCTCGTAACGTTGCTGATCGAAAGCTGCCTGCTCCTCAGGAATACCTATGACGCGTGGCCTACCCATTTCAGAGCCGGGGCGAAGCTCCTGAGCGCGCTCGGCTGCGACGGAGAGCAACGACGTCAATACTGCGCACCTAATTCAACAACACCTATATAACACGAAGCTTTTCACTCTGATCCATGACGTCATGTTACCTGACTCGCCTGTCGTAGAATCTAGTGTGGATGGTCCGGAGAATCTGGAGAAGGCAACCGTTATTTTGACGCCAGCGATTTCATCGCACCAGCCTTGTCAATGGAAATTTCGGGCCAGGCAGGCAGCGTAAGGTCATGGATTGGAGTAAACACACATTGTGCCAATCGCGCACCTCTCTCTCTCTCTCCGCGCATGCACATGGGGTTGCGCCGGGGGAGTTTTCGGTGCACAAGCGACCGACAGATGGACGTACGGACGGAAGAATCGGCTGGCCATATACAGCTTCGCTGTAAATGTTGCCCGATCCTGGTGGTGGAGTCATCAAAATTGGGTCGATTCCTGCGTATGTGTCCTCCGTGGTTGTGTGTTGGATGTGGCGAAGGATCTCTGCGTCTTTCCTGGTAGGAACGCGTTCACTATGCTGCAAAATGCGTTGCAGAACACGAACTGTTACGTGCTCTTTAACAAGAAGGCAATTGACAGAAAACATCTTTTCTAGAAGCATCTGAATAGTGGATCGAACGTACTTGGACATTATAATTATTCGGCGCTTGATGTGGGTTTTGAGACAACACGTTTTTAACACATGTTGCAAACAATATTAAGGCTTCATTTAATAGTTTTACAAAAAAAGATGCGCTGGCTTGGCTGTAATATTTTTTTTTTATTTCTCCTGTTTCTTGCAGATATTCATCGTATGCAGGCTGGTACTATTCGTCAAGAACTTACTCATGTAACCGCAGGAAGCCTTGTTCAAGCACTGCCTCACATATAGCGCTGCACCATCTCGTACCCGTTACGAAAAGCCAAGAGTTGTCATCTCAACGAATAATTGCATAAAGCCATCTCAACGACTAATTCAGGGGCGCGCATCGACCTTATTATTTATTTTTTGCTTGCTTCTTTGACAGGGTGGGGGAGCCTCAATATGCGGTGACGAGAGTAATTTATACCGCCATTTTTAAAATAAACCTATGACTATAAACAGTGCTCACGAGTCTGCGTTACCTTATTTTCAGTATATTCGGATGTTTCTTTCGGCAACGCCGGGAAAAAGAACACGCACCTAACAGAAAGATGCCTCGCTGTAATCAACAGTTCACATCTATATTTCCGATGTGAAGTGCCCTGGCGATCTCGATGCTAATACTCCGAACCACCCCTGCCAAAGCCGCAGGTGGTGTGCCACTACACGTCTGACCTTTAATTTCCTAGACATCTATCAACGTTCCAGAAGAGTGGATTGTTGAGCTAGTTGGTTTTCCATACCTGAACTAGTAACATAGCGCAATAAAAACCACAAGCACAAGAAAGGTGGACAAAGACAAGCGCTTCTCTTTGTCCACCTTTCTCGTGTATGTGGCTTTTATTGCGCCAAGTTACTAGTTTAGTTATCTATCGACATGTCTAGGCAATTGCCGGCGAGTGCGTATGATGCGGCTCAGCACGGCCATGCGAGCACTATCTCTAAAGCGATCTGTGACGTGTTACAGAAACTATAAACACTGAGGGCTCATAGCTCCTGAGCGCGCTGTGTTGTCACCATTAGTTGGCGTTGTAAAGCAAGGCAGCACGAAGTTAAAGTCGCTCGCTGCGGCTGCCGCTCCTCCTCGCACCAGCGTTTTCACAGTGGGTCTCCGCGTTCATCGAGTGAGATGTGTTTCTGTTTGCCTGTGCTCTCGTGATCCCATGCTTGTTAATTTAGTTTGTAAGCAATTGTTTACGAATTTATACTGCCGATAAAACTACTATCCTTTCTTCGCATACCTATCTAATAATTTACTATTTCAATAGATGCTTCGCCTTTCGGGCTCGACTGCGACTTATAGAACAGCTTTTAGGCATTTGAATAAGTCAACTGTGCTGCAGTTCGACATAAAACTGGAGCAAAAGTACACCTTTTGTCCCATAACTTTTTATTGACATATAACACCAGAACTTCCATATTGAAGCAGGCTACATTCGAAACGGAGCTTGACTTCGGCGGCTATAAAGCGATGGTTAGCCTGCTCCAGAGGTAAGATTCCTTGGACATGACAACAAACTGTTTGTTTGTTACTAATACTCCACCTGTGATTTTAATAAAGACGCTTCATACCGTGGTATGTATTAATTTAATTACAGAAATTCTCACGTTTTGCATTCGTAGGTAAATGTCCATCTATAATAGTAGTAAAAATGAGCATGCATTTTTCGATAACTAGCAGTAATGTATTTGGTATATGAATTGCTTTTGGCACTGTTCGCATCATAATCGATTTGTTCCCAAAAATCCGTGCTGTTTAGTAGCCAACGTAAGCAGGTAATACATTTTCATTCCTAAAGGCGCTGTTTTGCCCATGATTAACATGGCCAGCCATAAGGAGTAAGATAAATACGTTGAAGAAGAGAAAAAAGTTTTCCTTCCTGGCGAGTTCTGGTAACTGCGCACGATAGTAGTGGCCGCAAAGATTGGAAAATTGCCTAAAATAAACATTGATAGCTATCGCCGTCAAGTTCAGGTACTTTTCAAAAATGGTTTCCTGGTCGAGTTGTATTTGTTCTCACCGACACACTGCTGTGTCAGACATTTCAGTCGCACCCCCCCCCCCCCACCACCATTCGCTCACACCTTATATACATATTTTCAACTGTACTCTCTGCCATCAAAAGTCGTGTACGATAGTTTTTTTCTTTTACAATCCTCAGGGTACGGTATCAGTCATGTGACAAAGCAACACCCTTAAAGGTGATAAAATTTTTGCTCTGTAATGCCCTCAGGCCGGTGACAAAAGAAAGAAACTATGGCAATAAAGTGAGTGATGGTGTGTTGTTTGAGTATTCGCGGTAAACGTTGAATTACGGTCTCTGATGTGGAAAGGCATGGAAGCGACACGCCCAAGAGAACTCCCCACTGAGAAAATAATCCCTGCACTCTGACAGTACTGCATGTCTCTGTGTTCCAGCAAAAGATGCATGCTTCATGGGAGCCTGTACCATTTCGCGGCGAGAAAATCGCAGAGCAGGACTTGCGTGACGATTGAACCATATTGCTGAACTTCGCGGAACAATGACGACAACTATGTCAAGACGACGGCATAACTGCATGATTGATATCTTTCTGGAGACTTTCCAGGTTTGGGGATAGTAACCATTTCCCCATGTCGCCAAGAAACAGGAAAGGCAATCTCTATTCATGGCACCTAAATTGACCTCGAGAAGTTTCCCTTCCGTGCGTTTTTTAGGCTCAGAAAGCGTGCAATCCAGTCCTCGTGTCTTGCATGGCTTCGATAGGTCCATTGACGCTAAAAGGTGCAGCATATCGAACATGGTGGCACCTGTATATAGCGAAGCTTTGTGTTTGCCTAGAGGCGAAGCTCATGTTTGTGTTTATTGAATGTTTGCAAAAAGTAAAACGGAAAGCCCTATATCCACAGTATAGCTGTGGAGGACGCGTTTAATGAACAGACTGAAAGAGAAACACAGTCTTGTAGGTCTGTACTAAACTGGATAGACCCTCCCCCTTTCGGCAACAGGATAAGGTTACCCCTGCATTCAGAAAGTATACTGGACAGTTCGGTCATTTGGTTCTCGCAGTGATGAAATCGCGCAAAGGACGCGATGGCGCTACGGCGACAGGCGACTGTTCAACCAATAAAGAACAGTTTAAAGAAAAGCTTTCTTTGTCTCTTCCTTCGATTTTTCCGCTGTTGTTGCTGTCTCGAACGACGCGTCGAGGGGGAGGTTCAGAGCGTGCATAAACATGGAAGCATCGTGGCAAAGAGGAAAAGCGACGCGAGAGACTCCTTTGGATCCTTCCAGTGAGTCCCATGTATACAATGGCCTCTGGAGCTACATCGAAATCGTCACATTAGGCCCTTGATAGCTTTAATTAGGCACGAACGCCCGCAAAAACATTGCTGCAACTGCAGCGGTTATTTTTACACTAACGTGCAAGTCATGAGCGGATGTATATAGAATTGTAGAGATTATGCTGGTATAATCGCCAAAGAAGGGTAGAACCGGTGCAGTCGCGAAACGAGCGAATAGCAGCATTACCACTCTTAGCTGACAGTTTCTATACAGGGGAGAAAGAGCAGGACAGGGAAAAAGTGATGTGAGAAGATAAAGGAACCCTCCTACTAAAGAAACGGCAGCGGATGCGGGCAAACTGAACGTACGGTAGCGTCCGCTTCTGCTATTTCTGAAAAACAACCATCGAACCTGGTCAAGCGGATAACTGAACCAGTGTGTGCGCATGCAAAATAGCATTAAATCACCGCATCGTCTAGGAAGACATTACGTAAGCGAACGCACGTCAGATAAACATTTCTGTGTTGCGTAGGGGAGCGCATAACTCCTGCGTAGAAAAGGAGACCAAGAAAGAAAAGGTGCGTCTTAGAAACTGAGTTTCTTTTAAGAAACAGACCAGCAAGAGCTTTTTGCGCATGCGCTGACATCGGGTATATAGAAAAAAAATATAAAAATTTTAAAAAGATCACCTGACACACGAGGAGACGTCGCTGCATAATAAAGACAAACGAGTTGTGGTTACAGCGACATCGGGACGCGTAAAAGGCTTAAAAGAAACCATTCCGAAAAAGTAACTCAGAGGGAGGGGGGACGCGGTGCGCGTGGGAAAATACACCCATGAGCGAAGAACGTTAATTCCTGGTCATCAGAAGCACTTACGCTGCACTGATGCAAGGAAATAAAGTTCCTCGCTCTGTGTCCGAATGGCCGAACGTCAAAGCAAATCATTGAAGAGCTGCAGATACCCAGTGATCCTTGTTGGTCCACCAGCAGGTTTCAAACACGGTCCCTTAAACCCAGCTGTCCGATGCTCTACCCATCGCAACAGCGGCTACCCAGTTGTAGACGTTAGCGTGAAATAGTTTGGCAGCGACAGAAAAAGCACGCATACAAACATAGCTCCGAAATTTTGCTCAGGCCACGCGCAGACTATTGCGGCATCACAAAATGGTGCAGCGTGTTCAGACAGTAGCGCGCGAGAGGGTCGCGGTTTCCGCATGACGTGCTTCTCATCGCTTGTTCGCACCAGCGCGCCAAGCATTTCGGAGACAACAAGCAGGGTTCGCGGTCGCGCCGCGAAAGGCTGCAGAGTTGTTTTTCTGGGGAAGTGCCACAGAGCGGTCTCGCTGAAGTACACGTCTCATATAAAGGACGTTCCAACGCCGGCAATGCGTTTTGTCTCTACATTATTTCAATGGTAACCGCATTATTCCGTTCATAGTCATCATCACATGAGCTCTGCCTAATTTTTTCACACTAACTACATTGTGAAAGTTTCATGACGCGCGCTTTATTCTTTTTTACGCCACAACGTTGTACAACAAAACGTACGATGTGCATTTTGGGGGCAAAGCACTATGCAAGTCCTGAAATATGTGCCAGATCTTACGAAGATATTAGAACGCAAAATGCGCCGACGCTTACCATACTCCCTAATGCGAAATTTCAGCGGAGCTCTGAACGTGTTTCTATTTCGCAATAGATTGGCTTTCGCGGACAATCTGTCTCTCGCGGCACGTTGCAAACGGAGCGAAGTACGGCGCTACTGCCTCGCAAATCGGGAGGTCGCGAGAGGCAGCGCATGGAGGACGCGTGGGTGCGGTTCATAGCTGCCACCGTAGACAGACTTCCGCTCATGCAGTGCTTTGTTTCCACACGTGGTATGTTAAACGCGCTCGCCGTACGCCATCGGTGAACAGACGACGCGCCCTACTCTGGCGCCATCTCGTAGCCATCCACGCCACAAAGCCCGTCTTGCACGGCACTAGGCTTTCCTTCCCACACTATTGCCCTACCCTCCTTCTCCCTTCGCTTTCCTTCTCAAGGGATCTTCGCCCTCGCCATGTACCGTCCCCCGCTGAGGTCCGCTGAGGTCTTTCATCCCCCGCTATGCTCGTTCGCTCGGTTACGCAGAGGGACGCCGAGGTACACTAACGCTCAATGTTGGAATAGGCGCCTAAATGATGCCCTCTGAAACTTTTGCCGTGATGATGCAAAGAAATCTTTCCGAAGAAATGCTTAGTCTACAGATACAAGAAATTTTGATGTTAGTTGGGACAGTAAGAAAAACCACTGTAACGATGTGTTCCTAAACGTCAAAAGTGACGTGCCATCTTAACAGGCAATCCGCAGGTACTTTGGCGAGAGCAATGCTACTACCGTTTGTACCAGCTATCAATAGCCAAGCTGTTCAGCGTAAATGAAATTGTACGAAACACAGCGCCAGGTATAATTATAAGACCAAAAAGTTAGCTCTGACACTCTACGTAATATTTATGTATTATTGCTACACGGTATTATTGGTATATTATTGGTATATTTTTCTATACTTTAGGACGAATCCAGTCATACAAGACTGAGGCTGTCAGAGTTTGTTTCAATGGTATTTGAAACATTCAACGTACCTTTCCTTCGATGATGGCCAGTCGTTCGCATTAGAAACCTGCTAATGGTTTTCTCGGTGTCATTTTCTTTAGAATTTTCTTCCTCTCAGAAGATGGAACTCGCTTCTCGCTGAGCAATACGGTAAATATGACTTTTATTAGGAAACTATTCTTGCTTGGTAAATCAATATATGAGGATTTTTTTAAATTAAGCAAATTCGCAAACCAAAACAATGCCAGACAGTGCTGTAATGAGAAGAGCAGCTAGGTAACTTTCTGCTAGAAAAAGCGTTATGCGGGAATATTCAAATAATGCAAGCGAACGATGTGCGGAGACCGAATTCGAACGAGAAAGGGGCCAGATTCTGCCGCTGTGCAGATCAAAATCAGCCAAATCTATCCACCCAATAGGTCGCCGCTTTCCAAACAATTTGAGAGAACCAGCATGGCAGTCTGATTTCAAGTTCTGTTGCTGATTTCGTTACTACCTTGAGTCACGCTCAAGAAGACGTCTTGTGAGAAAATACAAAGCGGGGTGCTTATGCGTTCAAAAACATAAAACCTCCTCTTGTTATGTAGTAACACAATTATTGCGGAAGCATAGCAGTACGCCTAACTGGCAATGTGTTATTGGCTCATACACTGCAATCACATCAAGCCAGCTTCAAAAGTTGTTTTCAACAGTTTGCGGCCCAACATCGCATCAAGTCCGTTGTTTCAGTTGGGAAGACCCAAATCGAAAGCTTACTTCTAATATTAGTGAAGTTGTAGGCATAAATTTTTATTACTTATTGTTGTGAGGTTCCCCAGCTGGCACAAAAACATGACACATAATAGGGTGGATATCTTTTTAACATCACCTCGCTAAGAAGCGTTTGTGTATTCTTTAAATTCTGTTTAGCTCAATTTCACTCATGTTCAAAAAAAATGAAAGAAAAGGAGCTCCTTATATTGCTATTGCTAAAGCTTTCTTTCTTTTTGCAGGAACTTACGTTTACAGTTTACTGAAATCGTCTGTATAATCTCTTTGCAAGCTTTTATACCTTAAACCATTTTTTCATTTATCAGAATTTACTTAACATTGTTGGCTGTTTTATTGACTCAAATTACAAGTGTACCCTCACCTTTGTCGATGGCAAGGAAAAAGAGGCAAGAGCAATAACGATGTGTATAAGGCCCCTATTTCTTTTTTCTTTTCTGCATACACCGCTGAATTTTTTTAGGTAGCCAAAACATTTTGCGCAAATACAGGTAAAAACAACCATCATGTGGGCTTTGAGAGCAAGCCAACTCTATTGCATACACATGGTACCAGTGTACTTTGTACGAAAGACGTACATTAATTTCTCTTCCAATGCAGTTGGAAAGTATTGCACATGCGATATCATGCATTCATCGTTTACAGCGTTCGCTTAAAAACTGGCCCATCGAAATCACCACTGAAAGGGAGAAACCAAGCAAGCAAAGAAATTAAATTGAGTGTGCAGTACTACCGGCTATGTTCACCACTTCGAGTTGGGCGAATTATTAATGAAACACCATGCAGTTGACAAAAACTACAATGTGGCCTCTTGGCCTTCTTAGCAAAATGGCTTACTGGGGAAAACATCATGTCTCTCCGCTAATCACTCATAAAGAAAAAAGAGTGCTGTCCATTGAAAAATAAACCTGGCGCTTATAGGCTATGCGTGTAAACATTGCAGTGCGTGATTCCATGTCTCTTGTGCATATGTATATGTCGTATCTACACTCTAAATTACATGCACCCTAAGCAGCATCCCCAAAACGTCTGAAGTGCGCCACTACGGTGACGAGTTCAATTCATCCTATCCTCTTTTTTTCTTGTTTTGTAGGTTATATTGTATAGGATATAAAATGGTACAGGGTCTAAAAGCTTGCAAAGAGATTGTAAAGACGATTTCAATAAACTGTAAACGTTAGTTCCAGCGAAAAGACAGAAAGCTTTAGCAATAGCAATATAACCTACACAGATACAGTAAAATGTTCCCACATACATATCGCGGCATCTGCCCCTGGTGCGGCGACACACGCCCTACACTCTTTCACATCTCGTGGGGGTGCGAGGGCAAACCTCAACACTTAAAGACTCCTAGCACTTCATTTGAGCGGTGGGAGATACAGCTGACCGGCGATACCCTGGTGGGACAAGAAGCTCTCGTCCAGCAAGTACGTCGAGCAGCCATGGCCAGTGGAGTCCTGGAATGAAGACACCACCCACTCGACCTCAAGAGCAACCACCTCGATGGTCCGAATAAATGTTTTCTCTCTCTCTCTCTCTCTTGTTTTCTTTTTCGTCGTAGAATCAGGCTTATGTCTCTTCAAACTAAATGTCGAATTTATTAAGCAACATTTCCAATACTCATTTTTCAGCCCTTTATATTCATATGGTTTTTTTTACGTTTCATTGATGGTGCCGCTGCAGCTACTCGCGCTTTTATTATGCTCAATTTCGTCATGTCACTGGCAGTAAATCTGTATTTGATTTAATTGGATTGCTTTCTTATGTACCCAGAAAAAGCACACAGTAAGCTTTTTAGCATGATGAATGACGAAGAAACGATATACGCGAGATACATGATTAGGAAAATACACGTAACTTGGAATAATTCAAAATTACCATTAAAATAGAGTTTTGGGATCCACAAGAAATTCTAGATTTTACGACCGATACACGTCGCACCGAAATTACAGTTTCACTCGTTGCAGTCACAATTGAACAGCGTGCCACCGTGACTTGTGGCAGTGCTATTCGCAGAAACACATCCGCTCTTTACGACCTATTTAGGTTCTTGTAAAAAATTTCATCACATTCATTTCTTGACTTTTAGCGGTAACACTTAGGAAAGCAAGAAAGGGAGTTGTGGGCTTTTTCAAGTCACAAAACAGAGAGGGCATGAGTGGACTCATAATTGAATGGTGGAATATTGGGAGCATTTCAGCCCTCGGAAATTATTTGCCAGCGCCGAATCCGGTGCCAAGATCCAAGATTTGAATCAAGATTCCAATCCAAGATTTGAATCACTGTTCGTGTTTTACATGCCGTAACCGCGAACTGATTAGTACTATTATTAACAAGATAATTGCTCCAGCATAACTTTGACCGCCTGTGATTCTTGAGTTTGCACGTAAACATCGCACGCAGGCGGGCTATTTTGCATTGCCTCCGCATAGAAATGCGGCCACCGAGGTCGATCTCTAACCCGCGACCATTTGCTGAGCAGCGCAACGCCATAGACAACGGATTACTGTAGCGAGTAGTGGCTGCTGCTATACATCTTACTACGTTCGTAGGGCTTCGCTGGAAACGCCGAAAAGAAGGCTGTGTTGAAATACGCAAGTGAAACAGATTTCCACGTACTTGGGGTTTGTCGTTTTCAAACAAAAATTGTCTAGAGCAACCTTCTGCGGCACGATTATTGGCCTATCCTCCTTAGTAGCGAAATAGCGTTAAGGGCCCCTTGTTCCGGAAAATCCTGTATCGGTGTCCTCCGTCCGGCGCCGACGCTGAGGCTGAGCTTGTTGTGAACAAAAATAATTCCCGAATCAAGCATACCCAACAACTGAGGCCCTTCGTGTAGCCCATACTTGTTGCTGAACTAATTGTATTACTCAACGTAAAATGCGTCAGAAAATCGGAAAGTACCAGGTACACACAACCTACAGATACGATGGGGCCGGACTGTAATGTGAAGGTACGAGAAAGCATAATTTTGTGACACTGAAACTCAAACGCAAACCCTTTTTACAGCGTTTGTACAATACATGGAGTGGCGCGCCCGGTTCCTTGCAACACCATTCAAAGGGTTCTCGGCTCCGTTCGTCTGGGGTCCACGCAGGAGACCGCGTTCCTAGCAGAAAGCTTGCTGTCTTGCATAGCGTTCACCGCCGGCGTTTCCCGGTACCCATTACGGTTACATAAGCGGAAGTTGCCGCGAAATGAGAGAAGCCGTCAGGGATAGTTGAGTGCTATCGCTTTCCACTATTAAAGGCAAAGCTTAAGCCTACTCCAAATTATTGGGTATGAGCAATAAGTGAGGACCATCATCATCATCACCATATTTCACCCTATATTTCATATGTAGGCAGGGCTGTATTACTTGCTCTCAATTTATCATCCATGTCACGATTAGAGTTAAATTCCACTTTCTTTTATAAGTACCATAACCACTATTAGAAGGAACATCTTCAGTTTGAACCTTCCTTTTAGGTAAACTCACGGTAAAGCTGACTGGGTAAACTTATTTGCCCCAATTACGGGACTAATTAAGTGTTTCGGACGTTAATTGTGGGAGCGCAAGTACGGTCATTCGTTGTTCCACAGAAAACGTCCATTTCTTCCTGAGTCCATTACAAACCGTTAAATCAGGGGCAGCGAACTCATGGTAAAGGAAGAGAACGAAGAAGAGCGAGGAACGCAGAGGAGCAGCATCCTGCAACAGAGCAGCAAATCCGGCGAAAGCAGATGTGAGTATTTCATAAAAAAGTGACTTTTCTATGACAGCCTCGCTTATTCTCTATGATGATATCATGCTGCATGCTTTGTGAGCGTCGCCGGTAAATTATGGGGTTTTACGTGCCAAAACCACTTTCTGATTATGAGGCACGCCGTAGTGGAGGACTCCGGAAATTTTGACCACCTGGGGTTCCTTAACGTGCACCTAAATCTATGTACGCGGGTGTTTTCGCATTTCGCCTCCATCTAAATGCGGCCGCCGTGGCCGGTGCCGCGACCTCGTGCTCAGCAGCCCAACACCATAGCCACTGAGCTACCACGGCGGGTAAGCTTCGCAGCTCATCAAGTTGCTCCATTTTTGGTTTACCACGTATGGCCAATCCTTTATACTCCTTATGAAGAGGACAATAGAAGGCAAGAAAGGTTTAGGTGAAGTTTCGCTGATAAAGGAAGAAAAAGATTGTAACGCCACCAAAAGGGTTCGTGAAGGAGCAACAACAAAAACGCTATCTAAACATAAGCAACCGTCCTGTTCTGGTATGTTACAGGCGAAAATGTGCGTCCGTAATGCCAAGCTAGCAGCAATATTCAAAAGGCCACAGCTCTCAGATGGTTTTATTAAAGAGTCTTTTTCTCTGCGGCATCTCTGTGTTGGAGTTGTGATAGTGATTTACGATGATGGGCGTAGCTGTTCCTCCTGAGTGGGAGATGATTATTCGATGCATTTGTTGGACACCTAAATAGCTCGGCTCATAAGAATGCAACTGAATTTCGCGTATGCGCATAAAAACCAAGACATCATTATACCTTTGACCAGCATGGCGTATTTACGCACGGCCGCTGGGTGCCGGCTGCAATGGGAGCGAACGTGAGAGTCGCTGTTGCGTCCTCGGCCGCTTGGCTGGGCCCAACAACGCTAGTTAGGGGCCACAGGACGCAACGAGAGACGGCGTTCCGAGTGCGTTCGTGAGCCCGGTTTCCCGGCAGGTGGGGTCGCGGCAAAGGAAACTTTTCGATGCATGCGACAGGCCGCTACCTTTCTTTCTTATTTTATCCAGCGGTCGTGCTTTAGGTAAGCGCCGCACGTTTGCGTCTCGTGACGCCCTAAAAATACGAGCAGAGTTATAACGTGAATTGTGAGATGGTGGTGAATTCGAACGATAGACAGACATCACGGAGACGTTCTCAAGTGCGTCCAGTTAAAAGAAATTTAAAGAATTCAGCTTTCTCAGCCGACTCTCGTCATGCAGTCGCGCTCACGTCATCGTTGTCATGCACTCCTCACGTATTCGTTGTCATAGGCCGTCGGTCGTGGTTGTTCCATCGTCATCACTCCAGCTTCGTCTTCGGACGTTCGTGATGCCGTCATCACGCCCCTGCTGTCAAATACTCGTCGTCGTCCAATTGTCCTCACACCATTTTCATGCCATTGTAATAATGCCCCGAAAGTCATACTGTCATCGTCATCCATTGGTCATCATACTTTTGTTGTGATCTCATCATGCTCGTTTTGTCATTGTCATTCTAACTCGTCATTCAACTCTTCTCCTGCAGTCGTCGTCACGCAGTGGACGTCATGCTGTCGGCGTCATACCACTTTCGTCATTTCATCTTCTTCTTAATTCTATCGTAGTCAAGTCGTCCCATTCAGTCATGATTAAGCCACCACTGTCATGCCATAGTCATCACTGCGTAATTGTCAGACCATCGCTATCATGCATCCGTTGTCATACGGTTTTTGTAATGCCTTCGTGATCGGGCGATCGTCCTGAAGTCATCATCGCACTGCAGCTTTCGTGATAAAACACTCGTTACACCACAGGCCTCATACATTTGCGATGCCGTTGTCTTAACACAGTCATGATGCACGCGTGAGCCCTCACTTTCGGCTGACGTCGTTACTCTCGTTCCATCGTCGTCGTTCGAACTTCGTCGTCCAACTGTCATCATGCCGTATTAGGGAAGCCATTATTGTTACACAGTTTGTCATGCCATTGTCACCCCTCGATCATCGTGGTACAGTTGTCATCGTGCATTCTTTGCCATACTGATGTCGTGAAGTTATCGCGGTTGTTCCATCATCGTAATTCAAGCTCCGACATCCGGCTCTCGTCATGCCATTGTTGTCACGCCATCATCGTCACAAAGCCATTGTCGTATCATGTTTCTCATGCCACTGTCGTGACATAACCGTTTTACCATCGTGATCACTTCTGTAACGTCATGCTATTATCGTCATACGGTCGTCGTCATACCGCCTTCAGTCCATCCAACGGCTTCGTTGCTTCTTCATCATTCTGATGTCATCATGTCATTCAATCATGAGTATGCTACTTGTTGTCATGTCATCGTCATGTGTTCGTCGGCGGGCAGTCCACATTACGCGTCCGTTGCCATACCATCGTCGGCATACCATTGTGTTCATGCTATCGTCGTTATTCCAGATTCATTATACGCTTCTCATCATACTGCCATCGTCACAACACCGTCATCACCCTATTAGAATCATGCCGTCATCGTCATGCTGTCGTAGGTTTACCATCGTCATGACAATGCTCACCTCATTATGATAACGCCTTTTTTCTCGTACAGCGTTGTCGTTGCGAATGAGTGAGTGCCATCATGAAATCCCTTGATATCGGAATACAAGCAAAGCAACGGAACTTTGACAATGACCAGTACAGATAGTGAACAAACGTGACTAGAAAAATACCATGTTTCGCTACACAACTCGAATTCTAATCGTAATACCATCGGAAGTCATCGTGAGATGAGTTCTGCCGTAATTTTGTTCCTCAGATATATACCTACGGTTTGGGACCAGTGCGCCTACGCTGATATTGAAATAGTCCGAGATGACAAATGAGCTCTAACTACCAATACGCGTTTATCGTCAGTGTCTGATTATACTGATAATGATATCTGTTCGAAATACGCGCTTCACAATTTAGGGCAGATAATTTAATTATTATCTGATGCGCCACAGAACGCACAACCCAAGCACAATCGCGACAAATATTTGGGATTGGCATTCATTTCCTACGTGAGAAAATTTGAGCCTATCACTCTGCATGTCTCTATCGAGCTGCTTACGCCAAGCCATTGAACCAGGTTGTCTACCAGCTCTTCGGTCACTAGGTACGCGCAGGCGCTCCATCGTCGTCATTCCAGCTTCGTGATCTGACAGTCATCATGCCGCTGTCTTTACGCATTTTGCTCAGGCGTAGTGATCGTACTTGTCTAATGGCTTCTCTCACTGTATCGGTGTGCTCTTGGTCGTGATTGCGTCACTGTCACGCCATCATAGTTATTCCAGTTTTGTCATCTGACTCTCCTCATGTCATCGTAATCATGTCGCTATGCTCATGAGCAACTTTTGCAAGCGAGCGCGATAGGAAAGTGGGGCGTGTATGTTGCGTATAGCCGAATCACCAGTAGTATCGCAAAAGCCACTAAAGACGTTACGTCATTTAGGAATACACTGTCTACCTTCATTGCTCGAATACTAATCGCATTGCCCTCTAGAGTCCTTTTAAGATGAGCTCTGTCGTAATTTTTTCTCCCTCTATATTTTCAAGAGTGAGCTTAAGCCGCTTCTGCTAACTTAAGCTATGTCAACAAAAAAGTTGTTCAGAGTGCACTTTGGGAAATAAAAGTAAGCTGTGATTTTTAAAGTCTCACAGTGGCATAGTGTGTTATGAAGGACGCCTTATTGTATGATAGCGCAAACATTTTCCTACCTGTAGTTTCATAACGTGCAAACACTGCACAGTAAACAAGCGTTCTTACATTGCGCCTCCTTGGGAAAGTGGCGGCCGCGGGGAGGATGGGAGCCGCGACCTGCTTCTCAGCAGTGCAACGCCGTCGCCATTGAGTGACGCCGGTGGTTGGTTCACGGCCACACGGATTGCAGTGAAGGGCAGCGCATCCATCACCCACACATTCTTTCATTTTCCCATTGGGTGAAAATAATCTGAGTGGCTCACTAATACAGCGCTTGCTACATTGCTCGCAACAAAAAAGTGGGATGCGATAATTCCCCTGCCGACCACTATCCCTAAGTCCATTTCTCTCAAGATGGAAGCTAGATTTTAACCAATTTAAGCGATTCTCCCAGGAAAAGTACCCATCTTATACACAGAATGCGATTGAAGAATGTTTGTTTCGAAATGTGCACGTGCCGAATGGTATACCTTAGGTCCCATCACCTCAATGACAAAAACTGGGTGTCGTTCCGTACATCCATCAGGAGTGCCTTGATTGGAAAAGCCTGGAATAACAATTATTTTCCTTGTGCTGCTGAACAGGTCGTCAAGTTCGGCGATTCGAGACGTAGCACTCACAGGCAACCTCTTTCCAACAAACGGCGAAATATTAGATTTTCTACTTGCGCTAGTAAGGTGATTCATGTCGTCTGTCTGTTATAGTGGCAAGGATTGTGCTAGGCAAAATGGACGCTGTATAAATTGAGCGCTTGCAGCAACTTCGTCATATTTGAACTGCAATAGTACCCTTAATTTGTAAGTATTACAGGGAAGAAACCCCTCGTTGCCGTGCTCTTTTTTGTATGTTTTTTTTCGAATCGTGGAAAACTTGTGGTCTTCATGCTCACACCAGCCTCTTGTCAATCCCGCTGTTTGTTACTGTTTCTTCCGAAGCGCTGGAATTTCGTCAGTTGTACAGAATGTAGGGGCTATAAACTCTGGTCTGCCATTTTTGTGAGGCAAATGTACTTAGCAAAATATTGTGCCGGCGAAATATCTCTAAAGGGCGCTGGAGTAAATCAAAGCACAATCCGCTGTGCGTCCAAAGAACATTTGTGAAAGACACCGCAAAAGTTCCATGGTGTGGTTTGTAGCAACTTACGTAAGTAAGTGAAAGACGCTGTAATCAACTCTTTCTTGTGTGTGAATATCAAAGCACGGCACCCTGAGCGTTCTGTCTGATTCAACTCAGTTATGCGCAAGCAACAATTAGTGAATAAATGCCGCAGCACGATTTCATAGCTTTATTAATTCTAAGGACCGCTGTGTAGTTTTACTGCGTGTTCCACATTGATCATAATGTTGATTCTACATGCGTGTTTCTGTGGCAATTTAAAAAATCGAACACGAAATTCACATTTTAGTATTCGCGTATCCCGTGTTTCCGTTATCTTTAGGTTAATTTTCATTAGGTACATCTTACATTGTCCAATGACGTGAAAGTGAATACAATAGTCCAAATACTAGGCGCGATTTTCGGGCCATTCTTAATTTTATTACATTGTCAAGTGCGACGAAAAAAACCTAGTGCTACTGGATCACCATGCGAAAAAAAAACGTGCTCGATATACATGGGGCGTCGACTGTAGTACACCAGTTTAAAGAGCATCAGACATACGCTTTCCTCAAACAACACTGAATTTTTCTGGCAGGTGATTTGCAGAAATCTTCTGTAAACCTCTGTATTGTGTTTTTGGCTTTCTCTTCTTACTATAAACATTTTCCAGTCAAACTGTATAGGGCTGTGATCCAGGCTTTAGGGGCATCTGTCGGCAAAAACTATCATGTGGGCCGATCCTGCCGATAGTGCAGAAATGATGCAAGCTCAATGACACCAACTGCTGTGGGCACAGGGACCTGTCAGATGCCCTTGGATTACCCTTGTCAGACCTGGGGACCCACACAGGTGCCAGGGGCAAGGGTAATAGCAGAAATTTTTGAAAAAAAATTGTTTTGGACATCGTTTTCCAAAAGGTTTGTTAAATAATTCTCGGCGCCAACCGCGCGAACACGCTCGTGCCACTGCTTGCGCGTCCGTCGTCGTCTTCCACAGCTGGCTGCGTTGCTGCTCATCATTCAGCGTAGAATTTCACGTGTCTTGTGTCGTCGTAATGGCGAAGCCGCGTTTACGCGCGTATGAGCCATTGCTTAAGAGGGTGCGGGCCATTCATTGCCTTACGTGCCGGACACATGTATTAACTGAGGTGATACGCGAATGTCTGCGTACCTATATCGCCACGACGACCGAAGATCCGAAGGTCAGGACAATATATACGTTCGTACCTTTGTTAAAAATTCCGTGTCACCTCTGTGCCACGCGCTAACCATCTTCGCCGGCCATCCACCTTCCCACAGTGGTATGGCTCATGATTTTGTTGTTTCAGTTTTTTTACAAAAATTTTTCAGTTCAAATACCACTTCTCTGTTTGCACTACCCGAAAAGATTTCTTTACTGCTTCCGTTTATGATTTCTCTAATATATTATTCTTTTACTTTACAGAAATTTTATGCGCAATCACTATTTAAAATTTACAATAGCAGGGAAAGGATTGCTTTCAACATGTTCTAGGGATCCCAAGTCAATACCGTATTTTCGCGATGCTATGCACCCCCCGATTCTAAGCATCCCCCCTCTATTTTCGCGAGAAGATTGGGAAAAAAGTTTGCATGCGAATCTAAGCACCCCCCTATTTGTTAGGAAGCGCGCGTAGCGAAGGCCGCCAAGAGCGCTTGCTTACACTGTCATCGAGCCGGAGCCGTCGGAGTGCCGAGGTGGAAAAGGCGTCCGCGGCGCGAGTACGCGTACAGCCAGACTGCGCGGATGTATGGCGACAGCTACAGAAAGCGTCCCCATCAACCATCGCAAAGGGGATTTCGGACGCGTGGAAGCAGTTCCAAGTGGACGTTGTGGTCAAATCATTTAAGAACTGCTCGATCACAAACCACTTCGACGGAACGGAAGACGACCTGCTGTGGGATACCGCGAGTGGCGGTTCAAGTGGTGCGACGAATTCGAGTGGCAGTGATAGTAACTGAGCATCCGACACAACCGGTGGGTTCACTGTGTGCACCGATTTTTCTTTTGAATGTTTGCAAAATAAAATGTTATTATCGCACCCGTCTCGTCATGATGTCGCAGCGAAAAGAGGGCGGGGTAGGGCTTCATTCTAGATTTTTCGAATCTAAGCACCCCCCTCACTTTGTGCATCGCGATCGTGAAAAAAAGGGGGTGCATAGAATCGAGTAAATACGGTAAGTAGTCGCGAAACTTGATCTTCATATAGCGAATGCGACAACAAAATCATGCTCACATACGACGGCGAACAGCGTTAACTGGCCAAGTAAAAATCCTTGAAGCGAAAATATCCTAGCATACATAGGGAATCGGGTGATTGGAATATCGGCATAATCTGGGCCATAAACACATAAAAAATGGTCGAGGTGATAACGTGCGCGAATTTAGAAACATGATATCAAGTATCCACTCAACTTCGGTTGTCGCAATCGTCTAGTATTCGCGCATGTTAAGCTGTGTGCTAGAAAAAACGCAGGCCAAAAATAAAGTGCGTACATTAACGTCACCTCGTGGTATCAACGAATGAGGTGCTCTCCATGGCAGAAGTTGGACTACATTGTTGATTTAGTTTTTATAATTTCTAATCGAAAAAATAAACAAATTTAACCGTACAATGCCACCCGTTTAGACGGATAATGGTAAAAGAAGTGCTGCTTGCGAGTTACGTAATAGACGAGCAACTGACCATTTGTGTGTTTTTCTTGTCTTCAGAGCCCGCGAAGAACCTGTACAACGATGTGTCTTTGCGATACACCGGGCACTGTGATGCTGTTGGGAGTTTTCTGCCTCGTAAGTACGCCGCATTTATAAGCATTTTAGCTTCTTTAGGCAACCTATAAACCCAACGAGCGACGAAACGCCTAAAGGCTGTTTCACATGCTGTGACAGAAACGACGAAAATCGGTGCAGTCGCCCGCGTTGCCAGGCGATTTTTAGAGGGCGCATTTCACATGATCGCGATTTCAACAATGCGACTGGAGCGACGTCCAGGGTTGTTTACTGCCAGGTTTCGTGGCACTCGCTGCATAATTCCTTTAATGTAATCAACAAAACATTTACATTACAATACTTTTGACTTTTCTTTATTAGGAGCAGATAATATGCGTGTTTTGTAATTTAAAAGCGGCTAAAATTAAGAATTGTTTTCGAGTGCGAAACAGTGGTTTCTGAAGTTCAGTGGGATGAAACACGGCGCACGTAAGCAGCGGTTCGCAGCTGTTTTAACGCTGTGTTTCTCTCATCTGCCTTTTATGACCGTTTCGTTCTGCCTGCGCTACAACAATCTACAAGATAACCTATCAAAAAGTTCATTGAGCCACCCTCACTGCGTATGCAGTATTCGGAATTTGGCTGCCATGAAGTCATCGTGCCAGCCCAAAGAGATCATCGCGCTACCCGTGCTAGGCGTCTGCTTCTGGAGAAATGATGGATTGCTCGTGATTGCGCATGTGCAGTGCCTGTCCGTAGCCATAGTTTTGCGCCAAACGCAACAACTTTGCACCAGTCCGAAAGCGCGCGACGGCCTTTGAACGAAACCGCAAATGATCTCTGTGTGATTACTGATCATGGTATGGAAATGTGCCATGAACTGCAACCTTAGCGCCAATCTGGTTCGTCCATCGCGGTGCGTGTGCTATATATATATATATATATATATATATATATATATATATGCGTGTGTGTGTTTGTGTGTGTGTGTGTGTGTGTAGGAGTCCTCTCTAAACATTTCTATTCAGAGAGTACTGCTAGATGGGGGCGTCGCTCCTATATGACTCCTATCAAATTTTTTGAGCAGTTACCACCACTCCTGTAGAAACTCTTCGTCGTATTATAGAATTCTAAAAGACACACTTCTCGTCCACTTTGTTATCCTGTGTTTCACACTGGTAGTCTACTGTGAATTTCTAAGTAGACCTTATGAATACGTGCAATCCGTAATGCAGGAACGTAGTTTCTGCTCAGCCTCGCACGCCGCTCACGGATAGCCTGTTTTGTGGTAATAATATTATTTATATATTACTGATGTTATTGCATATTACAGTTCCATCACTGTTATTTTTCGCACTTATCTAGATTTCTTAAGCTAGCTATGCATTTAACTTCTAATAGACCAACATTGTTACGACATGCTAATGGGAATCATTTCAAACTAGATTGCTCACCCAAAGTTCAAATGAAAGCCTCAATGCGTATTCCTATCTGGCATTCCTAAACATATTCTATTTGCATAATTTTATGTCCGCTTGAATTGCCAGCGATTCAATGCTCAGTGCTGGAAAAATATTCTTTTATTTGCTTCGAAAGGCTGCTTCAACGTCGATTGTGAGGAATAATTATTCATTTCGAAAGTGTTAAGCAATGGCTATAACTCTAAGCTTATCAATGCAATTTTGTTTCATGAACACAATTAGGATTTTATTCTCCCTCTCATAACATCCATGGAATGAAACTGTTCACTTTCATAAGTATCAGCATGCAAACATTCCGGAGTTTCTCCTGAGCATTTGTCCACATCTTATAGTGTCCGTGTTTGTATCAAGATCTGGTGTTGCAATCGCAGCGATGTACACATTTTTAAAATATGTTACTACAAAGCAATTTGCTGAACTTTGTTTCCAAATCTTTAAGATATGGCCACGCAGTAACGACCACATCAATAAGGAAAATAAAAAAGCTGCAGATTCAGTGCATGTGTTGGAATCTATGCGAAGTGATGTTTTTGTCAAGAGCTCAATGAAATGCTGGTAAAGTAACTGCCATATTATACAATCGGTCTTATTTTCAAGAATCCAACATATCTTTTGCAAGGCTTGTTTATGCACCGCATCAGTCACAACCCTAATATCGTGCAATGTTTATACACTACACTCTTCACAAGTTATGCCAAAATGTAAACAGCATTTAATGAAGGTGCACACTGCGAGACATCCCCACCGTGACGTTTGTTGAGGGAGGGATGGTGGGAGGTGTATGCATATGAATAAAGGGAATGTGCTTATGTATTTGCTCATTTATATACCTCGCTGGCTGCAAGGTTTGGTATTAGGCGACGGGAATAACAACGTAGTTAAAAAGAAGAAGGGCACAACATTATACAATACTGAACAAGCAATAACCGAAAAAATTACCGCCCACGCACCCCGTACAGATCGTAAACCGGCGAAGCTGAAATGTGCGGCTCCGCTGTTTGTCACATTATTAATTTGAAATGCCACACATAGTGCTTAGCATGATCACCATCACGGAGAGTGCAATGAGTGGTTCATTTTGTTATTACAGCGGATTTATCAACGTCTCTCTGAATTACGTTACGCATTTGTGTTTCGTAATGCGCTAATCATTGTAATAATGACTCGGTAATGCACTGTAGTTACCAAGTGGTGCACCGGGGCAGCAGATTTCATTTAAATAAATACAGGAACACATTGGAACCTAGTGCGAAGTCGGAGAGAGTCTGCTGCACGTGCGCTCTGCTCCGACAGAGGAACGACGTCACTAACTGTGTAGCCAATGGCCCGCCACACCTTTTCTGCATGAGAATTGTTATCATCTTGTCCTAACCCCGTCCTCCTCTGTGTCCTTTCCCTGCAGGAATAGGTAGATAAACGTATATGCTTTAAATGCGTACGCATTTCTATGGCTACCCAAATAAATATTTGTCGTACGCCATGGACGTGGTCTATGTGGACGCGGTGGACCCATCCTCCACTTTCTCCTTAACCTGCAGCAAAACGTCCTGTATAGAGCGGCTAGGGCGGTAGCCGAACGCTCTCTTCGGAAAGCATTGGCTCTTTTCGGCAAAGGGTTCTAGCCGGGAGAGTACAGCGCGTTCAAAGAGTTTACCTACAAACGAAGTTAAAGATATACGTTGGAGATTCTAAAGTGACAGTGACTTGCCTTGATTTGGAATAAGTATGAGGTCCGTGTTGCGCCATTCCTGCGGAAGGGTCCAGTTTATCCAGTTGTCACAGAAGAGGGCAGTTAAGTCTTGAATGTCCCGATTATCTGGGTTGTGTAGGAGCGTGTAAAGACTCCCATCAGCCCCGGATGTGATTTTTAGCCAAATGCCCTGTAAGGTCGCCTTCACCTCGGCTCCTGTAATATAGGGGTCTATGGGTGTGGCATCTGCGTGTGGTCAGGCTAGGTAGGTGGGGCGGGTACCTGTAGCCATGTGCCCTTTCTGCAGAGTGTGAATTATAGTAGTATGATCAAGCGTTGATTCGTTGAAGATGGTGCGGATATATTTTCTTTTGTGTAGCATCTAATATTTCGCCAAGTAGCCAACAGGTCCGCGATGTGCTTACCCTACCGCTGAGGACACCGCAAAGGCTATACCAGTTACTGTTTGTGAGAGAGTTCGTGTAGTCAACTGCCTCCGTAGCTAGCTAGCTAGGCGGGCGATGCGGAGATGAAGTTTCCGATTATGTTCCTCTCATCGTAACCGTCGGGTCAGGCTTCTGCGAGCCTCCTACAGATGGAGCGAACGGCGATCCACATCGGGCGTCTCTGTCTGCGCAGTGAGGAGTTGAGTCACAGTTTTTAGATCAGTTTGAAGTAGGTAGATCCACTTCATAAGGGAGGGGTGGTCCTGAGGAGCCTGGGAGGAACGGATATGCCTAAATGCATCCCAGTTTGTTATCTTAAAAGAAAGTTCACGAGTACACGTCGGTTCTGTCTCTAGGGCAGGATCTAGAATTTAAGGTAGCTGCCCAAGTTCTCCACAAGATTACTCGAAAGGTGTTAACCTGCCCCTGTGACCATCGTGCGCTCAGGACATGCGCCCCTGCTTACACTGTTGTCTGATTGTGCTAGTTGATCTGGTTTCGTCAGCAGAGTCATATGATAGAGCTAAACAACATGACGAATCCGGCGGCCTTTGGGTGTTTCCGCTTGGTAACCGCAGGCCGGGTGCGGGATATTGAAGTCGCCTATAAGGACAATCTGTTTAGCCTATTTGCATAGAAGCGAAGAAATATGCCCTAACTCATGCTTCCTCGCATTAGCTGCGCTGTAGTTATTAAGAACAAATAACTTGCTTTAGGAACGCGAGCACGGGACCAATTTAAGAAGTACATACCGTATGCGTGAGGTTTGGAAGGTGTGTTCGTAACGGTCATATGTTTGGACATTACAGTAACTGTGAGGTGTGATGTGTCGCTGTTTATTATGTCTGTGTAGGTGCTGTAGGCGGGAAGTGTAGGACCGCAGTGCACGTCCTGCAACGCTATTGCGTCAGGCGGATGGGGCTGTGTGTCAATGAAGTGCGTAAGGGATCCGTGTTTCTGACAGTAACCCCTGCAATTCTATTGCCATAGGCTTAACAGTGGGGAGTAGTGGGCGTCAGCTTACGGTTTCGACCATGATCAGTTATTGGTGGTGTTTCATTTACACCCGTGGGCTGTACGGGTGGTGGCGCATGGGCCTTGCTGGTAACGGGAAGCGAGCTTTCTGAGGCTGCGCGGGTGGGCTTTCGCTCAGGTGATGGTAATCGGGCAAGGCGATGCCAATGTCGTGATCGCCGTGTGTCACGTGAAGAGGACAGGGACCGTTCTGATAAATTTGGAGAGATTGAAATTTGGCGGAGTGCGGCCCCAGTTTTTTTTTAAATATCGGTCACTGTATTCTAGACAGCGGACCCCAGGAACTGTTGTATTGACAGCTGCCGCGGAGCTGTGACTTCAGCCCTAATGACTTTAGCCTGCAAAATAGAAACCAATCCCATATTTAGATAGGTGCAACTTTCGTTCAGTGCCTCTTGTGCACAATAGTATTTGTGAGATATTTGCAAGGAGCTGTTATGAGTGTGGCTCAATGTCGATCATCATGGTTTGCGGAATGGGTTGGGATTTAGAGTGTTGTTTGACGATAGGGCGAGTGCTTGGGGAAGGGGATAGAGGTGGCAACTCTTCTGCCCAGCTCAGCACTCGCTCTTTCTTTTCATACCCGTTTCTCTTCTGGCCCCTGGCCCTCAAACGGCGGCGGCTGGAAGACGGATCTTTAAAGCGGCCAGCCGAGCCACTCCCGTGAGCTTGGCTGCGATCGCCGGGTGTTCGGCGAGTGCGGCTGTGTCTTATAGTTCAAGGTTTCTCCGCTGAGCTCCTTTGTGTCTTTGCGGAATGCGTAGAATTTTGGTGAGTGCTTAGCTCAGTCGTAATTCCAGGCTGACCCTGCGCTGAGCTGGGCGGGAGAGGCTCTTACTTGCGTTTGTTGTATTCACGGAGCAAATGCGACTTGTTGGGCGGCGGAAGTTCACGAGATGTACAGAGACGGTCTGTGGCGTGATGAGCGCCGTTACAGTGAATACATTTAGATGTGCACTAATGTTCCTTCGCATGGTTGGAGATGCCAAACACCGCGCAATAGGGTCGGTCAGGCATGGGACAGACGTCTGCCTTAAGGTTCATGAAAAAGCGCACGTGGTACACTTTCTGGCGTGATCGGTAGACGTGGAAGCGGAGAGCTACTCCGCTGCCAGTGATGTTTGTCCCTAAGCCGAAAGTGTCCCCTCCTCATTAGGTGTATTAGGGGCACCACATTGGAAATAGTCCCCTTGGGAGTGGCCCTAACCTCCTTTTTTTGTGCTCACGTGGGTTTCGATGGCAATTTAGAGCGCAGGCTACCTTCCCAAGCGTATCACTCCTCAAGAAAGTCGACCGTAAGGCCGGGGAACGCTTGTGCCCTTTTGAACCTGTGGGTGCTCGAAAGTGGTGATAATCGAACCTTCAAGCTCACGCAGCCGAGGCTGGCACTCTACCACTAAACGACGGCTGCGGACAAACACAAGTTTATAGAGCTGATAAAACTGCGATCCTTATCTCGTATAGCTCTACACTAATTTCCTATCGCAAAGGATGCTTCGCCTTTCGGACAAAACAGTGACTTTGTTTCTGTTCTTTTTTTTTCTGTGAGGCCGCCGCTATTTTTATCGTGGGAGTGAACGCATTGCAAACACGTGGTGACGTCCTCGCTTAGCTGTTGGGTTCCTGAGCGTTCGCAGCAAAACGCCTTGTGTGGTCTCGAACTGTTCTGTATCAGGCGACACAGCGGTGGCCCGGCATTTGCTGATGCCACGAAGTCCTGGCAAGAAATGGAGGTCGCTATGGGTCGGATGGGCTGCGTAGGCAGCGATATAAAATGTAAATTTCAGCTTACGATATAAATTGAAATGCCTTCCTCGCCTGTATAACCTTATGGATCTTTTACTCTCACAACGATAAATTAAGAATAGTTGCACAACTGCCTAATGGTACCTTTTCACTTAAACGGCATGTGAACGCTGCTCGTTGCTTGGAATAAAAATGAACGCACGTACCCATTTGGTCTCGTGGTATAGTATTGAACCAACCCCTCCGTGCGTTGCAAAACTTCTGGGCATTGGTGCACCGTATGCCAAGGCACAACCTAGCGCACACCAGTTTTGTTGTCTTTCATACACTGCTTCTGCGATACCATACTCACGTCTGCATTTTTTACGCAAAAATACTTCTTTTGCATAATATAAATGCGTTGGATCAGCAATGGCTTTACGCCTACGCAATCTGCACGCTATTCAATGGGCCCCACGATATGCTATCGATGAAGCTGCCTGTGATGATAAAGCAATTGCAACCACATAGAAGGGTGCTGGCCTTCCGAAAACATACCTCATTTTTATGTTAGACAGTGATTTTGAACTGTGTTAACGTGGTTTAAAAATTGCTATGCGCAGCCTGGTAGGAACGAGCGTGATGCAAGCGTACACGCTCCTCCTCAAGGCGTCAGTGGGGATGTTCGAACATCCAAAATTTCTCATAACCAAGCGAATCTCCTTTTACTCAATTTGGTGCTCAAATAAAATGGGTAATGATGTAAAAATCGCATATTTTTACATGCGTTCGCATAATCACCACCGACAAGTAAGCACTTGAAACATGACATTGTAAAACAGCTAGCCTTTCATCTTTACCATTTATACCCTTAGACTAGACGGATATATCGCTAAGATCAAGCATTTACACCTCTATGAGGCTGTGTTGATCGTGCTTACAGATTGTGACACAGGTGCTTGTGTGCCACTGCTTCAATATCGTATGGTTACGGGGCGTCATCTCTATACCGCATTCTATCGCGGATGTTTCTGTGCACCATTCTGTCCAATGTAGAATAGTACTGAATTGACTAGTGAATATGTTAATTGCTATGCATTCTGTTTCCCTTTCGTACCCGATTTTGATACGAGGGATGGTGAAATAACATATCCACATCCACTGATAAGTAGGAACTTAATTCAGTACACAGAATTCTCTTTTACCCTTTTTCTAATTTATTCATGTTTGAAGAAACATCTAATGCGAAGAAATTAAATGCAACAATACGCGAAAATCCGGCGTCGTCCGCGTCACCTTGAAGCGATGGTACCAAAAATGACCGACGGCGCATTGATGTTAAATTTCTGTGGGGGATTCCTATAATGAAAGTAAATCAATGACTCAAAATAACATTTGGTAAAGTTATGCATGGCCGGGGGGGGGGAGGGGTTTAACGCTCCACGCGAGCATGCTTCGACAACGTCTAGGCGGCTCCACGGTTCTAGCTGAATGAAAGATGTGCCTATCGCATGCGTCATTGTCACGTGACAACGAACGCGTCACTTGCGCTTAGCGATTCATCAGTGTTTTTCATAGTACGATGGACTCTCGACGCGAAAATGGTCAGAATGTTTCCAGTCTGTGGCCAACGTATACGCACGCACACACAACGAATCAGCAGAAAGAAGTTTTGTGCATGTCGGCAACATGAACGGAAAACATTTCACCAAAGCGACTATAATGCTTTCGCATTCCCAGACGTAACTTGTGTGAAGTTTCTCATCCGAATTTTTTTTGTCAAACAGTGTATTAAAACATATAAGTCATTATTCTACCGATTATTTAAATGTATTCGATTCGTATGCGTACACATTTTGATGCCGTCTCTAGAGTATATACTTTAGTCGGGTTCGAAAAATACTATTCACAGGTTCCTAGCCAACAGTAAGATGCTTACAAATCTATTGACAAAATGAATATTCTCTTTCAGATAAACAATGTGCTTTATCTTATTGCGGTATTCTTCGCGGTGCAGATATTGGGTAAGCATTTGATCTCATTGCTCATGATTGCTTATCAGTAAGCTCTCCATTATTGAAAGATAGGAATGGCCCCATAATTTCAGTATGATTTCTACGCCGTGTGAGTAAAGTTTGACCATTTCTTGATACCACCTCTTCATCTGTCATACTAGTACCTTTCTAAGAAATACCAAATAGAACGTGCAGAGCTCTTCAAAAACATTGCATTTTGGGGTTTCTGAGAGGCATGAGGGAAACAATCATGCGGACGTATTTCGTCGTATGAACAGAAGAAATGAGATAATTATTAATTGGCCATTACCCTTGCATGCACACGGGAAACAACCTACTAAAGGTCATGCAGGAAGCCACACCCGAGTGCCTATTTAAAGAATATGAAGAACATTTCTTTTTAAAAGTCTGACATTTTTACACTGCGTGTATCATGTAGTAGTAATGCTGGAAAAGTGCATTTCGTGACCAAGCAAATCTGTTTTCAGAAATATTCCAGAAGCATGTAAATTGGGTGTAGACATGTGTGCTGCTGCTAACGTAGTGTTCGCATCTGTATATTGCTATTAAAATGTGCTCAGAGAGGCCGCAGATTGAGCAGCAGCACAGCGCCTCACTTGAGCCAGGCTACTGCGCCAGTTTTCGTACTGAAGATGCGAAGGCGCCGTGTATGTGCCTGAGTAAACCAGCTGAAATATCGGAAACACTTTTCTACATTTCTTTTTACTCAACATGCAGGCATTTCTTACTGTAGGGTCCGCTGCTAGGCAATGTTAAACATGCGTGCAACAGAGTAACAGCGTCATTTTTTACACATCTAACGAGCATAAATACCACCGTGTGAAATTTCATATTCATAAAGAATCTCGCAAATTTGGCCAACGGAAACAAAAGAAGGGGAGAGGGAAGACCTGCGTATTTCTTTAGACTGACCTATGCAAACACCTTTTGTGGGCTACACAGGTAAATTATCATCGTTCGTTTGCCTTGAGGCTTAGGACACAAGCAGCAGCAAATTAACATCACACACTGTCCAGCAGCGCATCATTTCATTACTTCTTCAGCAATTTTTCTTACGCCAATCTCGCATGCTTAGGAAAATGTGAATATGCTTGCTCGAACCAAGTGCTTCCTTGCGTTCTCCAGCCCTGTTTGGGCTATATCAGGAGTGCCCAAATGTACAAAACACACGCGCTTACTCAACCCTGATTTTGCATGAGTGAACGAAAGACAGCAATGTATAAAATTATTAATAAATAAAAATGAAACTACCTGTCATCGAAACAAATTGCGTGAGAACAATGTCATGTGAATAACATTCGTAGTCATACTTGCAGTGCCACAGCATTTACGAATTGCCATAATGGCAATGTCCGAAAATTAAAAAAAACTAAGGATTAATAAAATATAACAATTCTGCAACGTTGCCTCATAATTATTACCCCGACGTCAGTACATATGCCGGTACGTCGACTTCGTCATCTTTCCCTTTGACATTGGTTGACACGCCTGTCTTTTTTCACCTTGAAACGGCTGACCATTGTTACGTCGTTATCATTCGGCCTCAAACCCCACCTTCATGTATGGAACTCACTCGACGGTTCTCGCCCATTCTACAGCGAAACAATCGTTGATAATTCCCATTGCTTGCGCGAATGGAGTGTGCTTGCTGGCAACAATCGTGCGGCGCGTCTGCGCATATGCCACTGCTCCAAGTACGTTGGCAGCGTTTCACACCGCTTTCTGTGTTTTGGAACACGTACTGAATCATCGTAATTTCCTCCTGCAGTGTTTTCGCACTTTCACGAACACGGCAGAGAAAAGCATAAAAGCAGCTTGAACGCAATAATGATTGGTGCATTTGATGTCGAAATAGTGTCAGATGCGAATGCTTTCTTTTCCCCAGCTAAACACTAGCGCAAATTAGGAGGTGGCACTATACCCAGGACCACTCCAAAATATGCGCGCTTTTTATTCCGTAGCGTTACTCCAAAGCCAGGGTATGTTTCTCGTGAATATGCTGGTATGAATTGTGGAACGCACGCCGCCCACAAGCTATCGCGCTCGCACGTACGACGAGTCGCGCATACGTAGCCGACCCGTCTGAGCCGCGGACCACATTTCGACGATCGACGACTGCGCTCGTCGCTATCGCCGCGTTTTGTGTGGTGCTTCTTTTACTGCGCGCGAGTTATCCAGTGAATAGCTAATTCCCTAACTTTTTTTGGCAGTGCTATATTTCTGAATCACCGTACTACAAATTGAGAATATGCAATGCCCACTGGTGACGCTTTTCATCATGCAAGCGTTGCCACACAACTTGCAGCTGCCATGGTGCTGTTAAGAGCGCTCAGCAGCAGATGCCGCCAACGACATTTCACCCCTGAATTTTGTTGAAAACAGTCTAAAGAGCATCCGTGCAGTGCTAAACCTTCCTGTGTCTTTCAATGCTTTGCTTCTCAGCCGAAACTTCCGATTTTGAAGCAGGCTTCACAACCTCAGACGACCATTTTGTTATTTATTAGGGGTGTTTTTTAACTTACGTCGACCACTTAAAGAAGCCCACAAAATTCAATAAATTGACGTCGCAGCAGTTCAACTGTCCAAATGCGGACATGCGCGATTCAAAGAAAAAATCTTAGGCATTCCATTCGCTAGTAATTTTAAATACAATATTAACGATAGTATTATGAAACTGATGACATGTTTTTATTTAAAGGTCTAAATATATTGTCGTATCAGTATAGTACCTGGTTCCTGCATCTCAAATCTGCTATGTGCGCTGACATAAAGCGTCAATTAATTCGTCCCTTTTTAGATTATTCCCAAGATATTCACGTATGCCTTCTGCATTCCTTGATTAAGCAAGGCCTTTGGCACTGCTGGTATCTCTAGTCAATAAAGTGCCGTCCCATAATATATGAAAAGTATCTAGAGAAGTTCGTAGCACTCAGCAGATCCCTCGATTACCTGATTGATGGCGTGGATGTGATACATTGCAGAATATCCTTTCCTGAAGCCAGCCTGTTCTCCTCTTTGACTAGTCAACTATTTCCCTGATTCTACTAGAAATTATCTCGGTGAATATTTTACACAATACTGAAAGTAAAGTAACGGGCCTATAATTCTTCAGTTCTTTAACGCCTCCCTTCTTGTGTTGGTCTTCTTCCAGCTCACTGGTACACCTTAAATTGTGATGCATCGCGTATATAGGGCCGCATGATTTTCAAGCATGATATCTGCTCCATGTTTGATTATTTCGACTGTTATTCCATCTTGTGCCACCGCTTTTCCCCGGGTTCCGTCTTTCATAGTCGTTCTAACATCATCGCTAGCTGTAGAAGGAACCTCTGTATCCTGCTCATCACTACTAAGAATGAAGGTAACATGGCTCCTCTGCCTGCTGTAGAGGTCAGAACAAAATTATTCCGCTGCTTTTACGACATTGATGAAATGGGTGATGGCGTTATCCTGCTTATCTTTCAGTATATAGAACTTGCCTTGTCCTATGCGAAGTTTCTTTCTTTCACTGATTTCTTTCTGCATCCATTCTTAGTCCTTCGATCCTCAATCTTTCCTTCGGTACAATTTCGAATTTCCCTTACTTTCTCCTTTTTAATTGGCTCGGAAAGTTCAGCCAATTCTATCTGATCTCTTCAGTGAGATCTTGTAATGATTTAACGACGAAGTGTGCCACCAGCGGACGTGCGCTACTCAGGGACCCGCTTTTCTGTTTTAATTTGTAAGTTTTTTGTCTTGTCCTAAGGACTCAGTTGCCGAAATTCGGTCCGCGGCTTCCTACTTCACCAGACAGAACTTTTTGGCAGCAATGCAGAGCCGTTCAATGTCCAGCATCGCTGATAATCTTGTCTTAAGGTCACACACTGCTTCCCGCTGCGCGGCACTCGTCAAGTCGCAGGTGGCTGAGAATCGCCATACCATCGCTCTGGCGCCAAACCTTACCACCTTTCTGGTTGCGTTGTACTACTATAGACTCCGCCTCGACGTATCCGCTCATCTAATATGTCTTTTCCCGTGTTACGATGGTATTTACCGTTTTAGTACCATGTCCTAGAGATGACCTATGAAACTACCTCTCTCGTATTGAAGCCAGCTTCTAATCGAACTCGTACGCACAACGTAAAAGTCATCCGACTCAACCCGTACATGCCATCCTTCGATGTCACGTTTCCCTTTCCAACTCCCCCTCCTCCGAACGAACAGCTGGTCAGCGTTCCCATTCCTGGGAACCTGGGTCACTGGCATGAAGACGGACACTTTGAGAGGGCTTGTTCAAGTGAACATAAAGTGAAAGATTAGTCGCGTATAAACTTAGACACCATATTGTTTTCGGTTCAAGTTAGGCACTTATCCTATGTAAATATAAGTAAATACATATGTTTTTTGTAAGAGCATCATTACGATATCATCGAAGGATGCTCAAGAGACGAGCCAACGCGAGAACGACGATGAAGTGGGTTTGTGCCCTTGGCACGAGCGAGTGTCGGCCTGGCTGTCTGACTCCAGTGAAATAGCCTGTAAATAGCCTCTTTCGTCTATGTCTTTCCACGCGTAACATTCTGGTTGAAGATAGCGATCCCCGTCCTCGCCACGGAACTCCGAAGTGGTCGGTACATCGAGCTTGTCACCATGCCTCCCGGTGACGAGACCGCCTATACAACGGCTTCGGCTTGTCCTACTGCTCCAATCGTCACGGTTGCCAACACCGCGACCCTGGTGTGTTCTCTGGCCTAGAGGGACAGGACGTTGACGAATAGATCAAGCTCTATGAACACGCCAGTGCTAATAAGATATGTGACCAAACGATTATGCTTGTCAATGTCATCTTTTATCTCGGCGGCACCTCACGCGTGTGGCATGACGGCGCGATAACCAGTTCGGGCAGTTTCAAAGAAAAACTACGGGAACTGTTCGGCGACCCTATTGTGCGCAAGGTTGCTGCGAGAAAGGCTCTTGCGTCTCGTGTTCAGACATCTAAAGAGCCGTACGTTTCATACATACTCAACGTGTTGGCTCTATGCCGAAAAGCTGACGATACAATGTCTGAAGGAGATAAAGTGGCACATGTGTTAAAAGGCATCGCCGACGACACTTTCAATTGGCTTGTTTCAGGCAACGTCTCGGCTATCGACGCCATCATAAAAGAATGCCATCGCCTTGAACAAGATCAGAGCCGCTGTATCACACACCACATGACGCGGCTACCCAACACTGCTGCTACGTGGACATGTGAGGGTCGACCGCGTCAGACCACTACCTGTGACGACGTAACCCGCATTGTTCACCGCGAGCTTGAGGCCGCCTGTTCACGAGCTTTCTCCTCGATGCCTCCCGATCCGCCAGCAACCACAATTGCGATGATTCAGGCCGTCGTGAGACAGGAATTTGAGAACATGGGTCTGAACTCCGTGTGTTCAACGTCTCAACCCAGCGTTGCCCAGTTCTCTAGCGGCGCTCCTCGTCCCCGGAAGTCCTTTTCTGCCGCACTTCACCACAACCCGTCCAAATGGCGTACCCATGATTTGAGGCCCGTCTGCTTCCACTGCCGTCACATCGACCACGTCGCTCGGCACTGCCGCAACGGAGGGCCACCGCCTCCTCGGATATACACGGCCGCTTATTCCCGCATCTTCGGAACTTCTGTTCCCCGTGCCACCCTTCATGAACCCACTGCCGCTGATGCTCCAGCTGCGAACCTTCGCTACAGCCGCTCGCCCTCACCTCGACGCCATCAGTCTCGTTCGCCCCAACCCCGTCACTTTTCTTGGCCGCCTATCGCCTCCTGGAACCAGTCGAAAAACTAGGTACTGTAGCTCCTACAGGTGAAGCTGCGTTGTCGACCCTGCCTTCGAATCCTCAGCTCAGATACCCTACGAACCAATACTTTCCCGACGTTGACGTTGACGGCTATCCTGTCACGGCACTCATCGATACAGGAGCACATCTTTCTATTATGAGTGCTGCCTTCCGACTACGACTGAGGCGCCTCACCCCAGCGTCGGCACTCGTCCTCCGCATCGCGGATGGCGGAATTGTGCCTATTTTCGGCATGTGTACGACACGCGTCAGCATCGCCAGCCGCCACACTCTTGTCCTCACCTTGATTGCTCATTGCCCCCATTACTAATTCTCTACCTAGATTTTCTCTCCGCGCATTCTGCTCTTATTGACTGCTCTGCCAGTACCCTTCGCCTTGAGTTGCCGAATCTCGCAGAACCTTCTGACGCACCCCAGTGCGGCTTACGCCGCACCGGCTTTCTTCGCCTGCTAACAAAGTCAATAGCCTACATTGAACTGTTTTCTTGCCCACCAGTTCCTGACGGCGAGTACCTCGTCACGCCTCTGCCCGACATTCCACTACAGTATGACGTTACCGTGCCTCACAGTATACTTGCTATTACTGCGAACCGCACTTTCATGCCTATCTGTAACTTTGGATTTGCAAAGCAAATTCTACATCAAGGTATTTGCCTTGCCAACGTTGATTGTCTCGGCGACCATCACGTGGCAACTTTATTGACTGATGCTTCTTGCGAGCTTAGCAGGCCCATCGTGCCATCCTCGGCCGCCGATCCCAAATACAGAAAATCGTTGTGACCGACCTGTCTCCTGTGCAGGCTGAAGACCTTTACCAAGTATTTTCGGCCTACATAGATATTTTTGACTTCGACGATCGCCGTTTAGGCGAGACGCTCGCGTTCAAGCATTGGATTATTACTGGCGATGCTACTCCTACTCACCGACGACCGTATTGAGTTTCTGCGTCGGAACCCCGAGTAATTCAAAGTGAAGTTAACAAAATGCCAGATAAAAACATAATTGAGCCTTCTTCAATTCCCTGGGCGTCACCTGTGTTGTTGGTTAAGAAGAAGGATGGCACGTGGCGCTTCTGTGTAGGCTAGCGCCATCTGAACAACATTACTAAGGAAGACGTCTACGCGCTCCCACGTATTGACGACGCCTTTAACTGACTGCACGGTTCCAGCTGCGCCTCTTCTATTGATCTTCGTTCTGGATATGGGCAGATTGCTGTTGACGATATGGACAGCGAAAAAACCACGTTCATCACACCTGATGGCCTATACTAATTTAAAGTAATGCCGTTTGGATTATGCAATGCCCTGCCACCTTTGAGCGTATGATGGACTCCTTGCTCCGAGGTGTCAAATGGTCCACATGTCTCTGCTACCTCGACGACGTCATCGTCTTCTCGCCCACGTTCGACACTCTCATTGAGCGTCTGACAGCTATACTTGATCTATTTCGAAAGGCGAAGCTGCAACTTAACTCGTCTAAATGTCGTTTCGGCCGCCGCCTAATTACTGTTCTTGGTCACCTCGTTGACGCTTCCGGAGTACAGTCTGATCCCGACAAAACCCGCCCTGTCCGAGACTTTCCGGTTCCGAAAACAGCCGGCGATGTTCGAAGCTTTTTAGGGCTATACTCGTATTTTCGTCGTTTTGTTCAAGATTTTGTGGCAATTGCTAGACCCCTCAGTAATCTTTTGAAGAAAGGCGTACAGTTCTCGTGGGGTACTACACAAGCCGGCGCCTTCTCTTGTCTCGTCACTCTTCTCTCCTCACCACACATTCTCTCCCACATGGACCCTGATGCTCCTACAGAATTGCGTACAGATGCCAGCGGTCATGACGTAGGTGCCGTCTTAGCCCAGCGCCAGCCTGGTCAGGATCGCGTTATTGCTTATGTGAGCCGCCTCCTCACACCTTCGGAGCGCAACTATTCCATTACGGAACGAGAATGCCTTGCTGTACTATGGGGGGTTGCGAAGTTCCGTCCTTACCTTTACGGTCGCTTTTCTTCCGTAGTCACTCACCATCACGCTTTCTGCTGCCTTTCATCGCTAAAAGATCTAACGACTGGCTTGGTCGATGGGCTTTGAGGGTACAAGAATTTTCGTATTCCGTGTTGCACAAGTCGTGCCACCTACACCAAGACGGTAACAGCTTGTCGCGTTACCCTGTTGACGAATCTGACTCTTCCAATATTGCCAGTGCTGCTTGCGTATTCCCTGTATAACTGCTACTTCATTTCGCCGACAAACAACGTCCTGACGCATACATCAGAGCATTCATTGACCGTTTGGAACACTCTCCGGCCGATGCTACTCTACGCCTCCTAATCTTCCACGATAGTACTCTGTACCGTTGTAACCTTCACCTGCACGGCTCTGAGTTCGTACTTGTAATGCCTAAACAGCTCCGCTCATCCGTCCTAGAAGAGCTTCGCGACGCACCAACGGCAAGACACCTCGGCGTATCTCGAACCTATGACCATGTACGTCGTTTTTTCCGGCCGGGATTTGCCTGTTCCGTGCGACGTTACGTCACATCTTGGGAACTTTGCCAATGATGAAGAAGCTTTCCCAGATCCCCGCTGGTTTCCTGCAGCAGCTCGACCTCGCTGCCGAGCACTTCCATCGTGTCGACTTAGACCCTCTCGGCCCATTTCCGGAATCTGCATAAGGAAACAAGAGGGTTGCAATCGCGGCGGACTACGCGAACCATTTCGCCGTAACTCACGCTCTTCCGACCAGTTGCGCAACTGATGTTGAGGACTTCCTCCTACATGACATAATTGGTATGCAAGGTGCTCCGCGCCAATTGCTAACAGACAGCAGCCGTACATTTTTGGCCAAGCTCATTGACATCATGCATGCCTGCTCACATAATTTAGCACATCCTACCACCCTCAAAGGAACGGCCTCACTGATCGTTTTAACCGCATCTTTGCAGAGTTGTTGTCCAAATACGTTTCAGACGACGACCAGGAATGGGACATTGCTCTACCTTACATTGCCACTTACCTTACATTACTTTACACTGCCACTGAATAAATAACTGAATCATATGTTCTAGGAGGCCTCCTTTTTACTTCTTTAAGTCTTTGACTATTGACCTCCTTCTACGTTTATAATGCATGTAGAGCATGTTACATGCGTTTTGAACCAATACCGACTGCAATTATGCGAGGCACAGGCTTATTTCTTAATCATTTAAACCGTCTCAAACACCACGTTTATTACTTTGTTTTACCAAAAGTAACTTTGCTTTGTCTGCAGGAGAATTTCTTGTTTATGTCTTCAACGGAGCAATAAAATTCGTTAAGCGAAGGCACACATCTAATTCGGTGTAGATGTATAAATGAGCTCGTCATGTCTTTAGCTGCGTTAGGCATCAAAAAGGCATTATGACACTCAATACATCGGTATCAGCACGGCTTTCCCATTCTTCAACTGTCTTTCAGTAAGAGCATGTATATGTGGTTTGTGTGCTTATTGTGAAATAAATGCCAGGCGCGAATAGAAATCTTATTTCTTTACGTTATGTACCGTATATTCAAGTCTATAGTCCACGGATGGTGTTAGCGTGAAAATGAAAAATCCGTTGGAGAACGGACCATCTATGCGTACGGTCTATGCATTATTCCGTTTCTGGGACCCTTGAAAGGAAAAAGGTGGTCAGGATTTTCTAGCAAAAATTACGCAGACATGGGGAAATTAGCTGAAGAATGATGGTCCACAGCCTTTTCAAAATATTTTAGGTCATACTGGCGGCTCGCCAAATGCGAGTTAATACTGCAAGTGTTGCTCATTGTGGCCGCTTTTTGCATGTCGACTCATCAGTGCATGCTCAACACTTCGTATCAAATAATGCGACAGATTAACGTGGCTCTAAAGGTGCACAAAAAGACGGGCAACGCAGTGGTGCGGGCGCGATGCCATTGGAGGCCGTACGTTGCGTGCTAGAGCTTTTAAGGGTGCCACAAGTTTTGGCCCGCTTGATTGTACTGACTGCAAGGAATACTTACTGCACCATTTAACAATTCCAAGCCCTAGCGCTAAATCAGGCTATCACTGTGAATATTTCGCCTTTGCGTCAAAATTTGCAAGTTTGGTGCAATGCTGCAGCTATGTATGATTGTCTATATGTCGCCTTTTGTATGCTGCCTGATGCCCCGATTGTAACATACATAAAGCGTAACTTTAAGAGACCACACTCATGTATAAGGTCACTAAAATTAATAGCAGCGAAAGTATTTTGCAACAAATAATACGCAATAAGCGTCGTTTAAGGTCTAATATATTTTCTTTTCAAAAACCACTGCTTGCTTTATCCTCCTAGTGATCCGAAGGCCAACGCAAAATAAACTGCAAATGAAACATCCGTGTATTTGGGACACCATACATTATGCCATGTTACAATTGCTACACGCATGTATCATTCAATAAATAATAAGCCGTTAGAATTATTGAGTAATTTTTATTGATTTATTCTGTACATATTAAAATTTTTATCTATACTTTTCCCGGGGACTGCAATTCACCCCCTACTAAAGTGATCGCTCAGGCCAAAACGCTCCTGCATGAGTTCGAACTCACTCGAATGCTATCCTCAAATCAATCTGTTTTAGTATGTTTTCGCCGACCAGTTTATATTCAGATTGAATGCGTAGCGTGAATTGTGTAGTCTTTTCTGCAGGGCACGCGGGCTCGAGCAATTAACCTGGAACTTTCGACGAGTCACGAATGACGAGCCTACGCCTGTGGCCAGCAGGTCAGATTTTCGGCGATCGCCGACTGTGCGCACGGCTACCGTTATGAGTTGATTTTCCATGCTTTTCCTGGCCTCAGGTTTCCGGAAGAAAAAGTTGGCTTTGATTTCTCAAAGCTTTCAGTACCCTCTACTTCTTCACCTTCACTAAAACGTGACATATGGTGGAGCAGCTTTAGCGCTCATGTACCGGACGTCCCGGGCAAACTCACACACTGAAGACAACACCACCGTCGCCATGGCCTATCGAGGTAGCCGCTGCCTAAAAAACGTCCCCTGGAGCACGGACTACTGCCTGAGCAGAGCACAACGACCAACGCTAAGACAGAAGGCACCATTAGAGCTCCAGCGTCGCCTGTCATGCAGCAACAACCTTCGTAGCCCCCTGTCTTCCGTGGATCATTCGCTTAAGACGCAGATACATGGCTGGAAGCCTTCTAAAGAATAGTCACACTGAACGACTTGAACAGCACGGACAACCTAGGCCATGCCTATTTGTATTTGTATGACTCTGCTCGGACGTGGTTTGAGAATTGAGACTGAACCTTAACCTCGTGGGAACTGTTCCGAAGCAGATTTCCTCAGGCCTTTACGAGCTTCATACAGAAAGAAAAATTTTGAACTCCTTCTATAAAGTATAACACAGCTACCTAATGAAAACGTCGCCATCTTCACTCAGAAGACGATCCGACTGTTTCGCCATGTTGACCCTGAATAGCCGGGGGTAGAGAAAGTATGTTTCGTGAGGAGGCCGGTGAAGCAGACTGATGCGCTACCCAGCAAAGTCAATTCAGAAGAAGCTGCAAATGCGCTTCAGACAACGTGATCGCCAAACGGTTGGGCAGAAGTATGATGTCCATGCACTTGGCACCAACGACTTGCGCGTGACTACGCAAGAATTTGTGCGAGAATTTGTCGCAGGCTCAGGTTGCCTTGATCATTGACATCACTCGAGAGGAAATCCAGCAGTCATTGTGAGTTTACAAAGTGCAGCCGGAATCGCCACAGCCCCTGCCTGAAGCAAACGACCTACGCCGCCGTCGTGCGCTCTCAAAGCGACCTCAGCGAGCACACCAGGGCTCCCTCACGCCGTAGTTCTGTGGTCCGCCGCCACCACAGCCAGCTGGAGCACCATTACCCAGCGAAACTACCCAAGGAAGATAGACTCCCGCTCTGCTACATCGGCAGAGAAGTTGGTCACGTCTACCGGCGGTGCACATACCGTGAAATGGGACTACGACGATTCCCCGTCAACGCGTCGCGCCCACAACAAGGTTAATGGCCTTGTCGTATCACCGAATACCTGTCTGCTGCTCAGTGGAGACACCAACTACCTTGCCTTTCGCCATTACCAGAACGTCACCTGCCGCTGCAGCGCCGGCCATACGCCAGCGGAGCCCCGGGCCAGCCCGTATGCCAATATCCGGAGATATCAAAGCAGCAGCCGACTTTGATGCGTTCGCTGTTCGTCAAAATGTCGAAGATCCTCTGCAGTCAACGAAGATGGGGAAGTGGCCTTTGTCACTACGAGCAACGACACGCCGGCATCCGGGTGAGTGCTGAGAGCAAAGACAACGCCGACAAAAGACCTGCTTGCACGACGTACTAGCAAGAAGTCCATCAGACGAAGCCGTGATCCGCCGCCAAGATCTAACTGTAACGTAAGGCAAAGAACCACAGACCTCGACGTTATTCCCGATATGCGCGAAGTCACAGTTCTAGTAGACACAAAAGCCTTCTGCTGCGCCATGAGTGAACCCTCTGCCACCCAGCTGAAAAAGGCTAAGACTGCGTGGCAAACCTTTCAAATTCGGACAGTTGGAGGACGCCTGATGATCCCGAGTAGAACTTCCACGGCAAGAATTCCCGTTCATCACAGGACCCAACCTGCCACACCTTCGTTATCCTACAGCAGTGTGTTCACTAGAAGTATTTCTTGGTATTGACTTTCCGAACCGAAACGGCGCAATTATCGACTTGGAAGTCGAAGTCGATAACGCTGCAAGACAATCAAGCCATACCGCCGAAGATCTCTCGGAGTCAGCGTGCCTTGAGTGTGTTCGAAGATCAAGTCTGCATCCTGCCTCGCTCCTGCATTGTCGTTTGCATCCGCACCGATACACGCGCAGACGTAGAAGGCATCATTGAGAGCGACCAACGTCCGCTGCTCGACCGTAAAATTTGCGGCGCTAGAGGGTTCGTTCGACTGCACGAAGCAAAAGCGAAAGTGGGGCTAATTAACACAACTAGGAGTTCGAACACGTCGGTAAGGGCCCGATGATTTCAGAAATCATGGAAGTTTGGAAAGCCAGCATTATTTTTGGTCCTCTAGCACTTAGCCCTATCTACTTCGACTTGCATATTTGAGGAACCAGCTTTCGAAATAAAATGAAGCCTTTCAAGGCATGTATAGGATAAGCTTCGAAGTCGTCTAATCCAGTACAAAGACTGCTTTGCAGCGTCATCAAAGATTCGACAGGCACAAGGTAAATAAGCAAGTACAATCACTGAATATTGCTCTCGGCCATTGGGTTAGAGCTCGTACCGAGTTGGAACGTGGAAACTTGAAGCCATAAAACACCAAGTTGATAAAATGCTGCGGCATAAAATTACACAGCAGTAAAAAAGCACGTGGGCGCCCACTTCTGTCTTGGTGAGGAAGAAGGATTGCTGTCCCCATTTTCTCGTCACTTACCATCGCCTGAGCAGGAGCGTTAAGAACGACATTTGCGCCCTACTCCGAATAGACCACACTAGAGGGACTCTGCGACACAAAATATTTTTCGTCGATGGATCTTAACGGTGGCTACTCGCCAACCGAAATAGACGAGAGTGATATAGAAACAATCCCCCTTATTACGCCAGACAACCTCTTCGAATTCAAGGTCATGCCGTTTGGCCTTTCGTCGGCACCAAAAACATTCCAGCGCGTGATCGATATGGTCCTGGCAGGCATAAAGTGGCAGACGTGTCACGCCTGCTTGTGTGTTTTTGGGTATTTAGGGTACATTCGGGTTTAGGCGTTTTTTAGGGTATTCTCTCGCATTATCGAGCAACTGACCCATATCACGAAATCAAAGGGCGAGGTTAAGTGGCAAGCGCCGCAATAGCAAGAGTTCCAAGGGTTTAACCGCGCCTGCAGTCAGCATCAGCACTCGCCAACTTCAGCTTAAACGCCGATACGGGAATGCATACCGAGGCAAGAAGTGTACGCTACCGCACCTGGCTAGTCCAAAGAAGAGACAGAGTCATAGATTACACTAGCGGCTGACTATCGAAAGCGGAAGCCAATTATTCTACGACAGAAAAAGGATACCTTTCTATCGTTTGAGCACGCTCAAGCCTTAGATTGCAGGACTTTGACGGCAGCTTGGCCTACAAGACCGAACAAAATTACTATGATACCGAATACCTGTCTCGCGTCCCACCAAGCCGCCACCGCAAGACGACCAATATGAGGACCACATCCTGGGGCAATATGTGCCGACGACTCTGCTAAACAGCAGCGAACAGGCTCGGAGCTAAAAAGCCTTCCTATGTACCGGGAAGGGAGGACCAATTCTTTTCCCAAGTGCGTTTAGACATAGACTGCCTTCATTTTCGCTACTGAACCATGTCCTCGCAAAGAACCGTTTTTTCCCACCCCGCGAGAACTACCTTCTCGCACTCGGGCCATATGATGATCAGCTAGACAACCAGGCGCCTCACATTTCCTGTACGCTCGCAAGAATATAAGTGAAGTATTTGTCGCCCGTTACATCAAGACATGCACGGATTGTTAGCAACTCAAGACATCTGTAATAAGGCCAGCGGAAAAGCTACAACCGATCGAGTCTCCTTACCTTCCGTTCTGACCAATGGGCTTTGACATATTGGGGTCATTTCCTGCATCAAGATTGGGAATAAGTGGATCGTCGTGGCTACCGACTACTTTGCCCCAATACGCGTAAACGAAAGCTCTGCCTAAAGGTAGCGCGGCCGAAGTTGCTGAATTCTTCGTCGAAAATATCCTGCTAGGACATGGTGCCGCGAAAGCGCTCATCACCGACCGAGGAGCGGCTTTTACAGCGAAGCTTACCCAATCGATTCAGCAATACAGCCAGCCAAGCCACAGGAGGACAACGGCCTACCAACCTCGGACGAATGGCGTTACGGAGCGGCTGAACAAGACCCTCGCTGACATGCTAGCTATATACGTCGGCGTCGAGCTCAACACGTTGGATGCCGTCCTTCTCTACGTAACTTTTGCATCCAGCATGGCGGTGCATGTCAAGCCGTTCGCACAGATCATGCCGTTCAAGCTGGTTTACGGGAGGAGCCACACGACGAATGTCGATGCCATGCTGCCACACGTTACCCACGAATGGAATCTCGATACCGCCGCCTGTTGGCAGTGGGCCGATTAAGCACGACACCTGGCCTGCCTGCGCATCAGGAGCTAATAAAATACGTACAGCCGACACTACAATCTCCGACGATGGTACTGGGAATACCAGCCTTGTGACCGAATTTTGGTTTTCACCCTGATTCACCGTCAAGGACTTAGTGAAAAACTTGTGCGACGCTATTTTGCAGCGTAAAAGATCGACCCACGCACTGGCGCAGTGAACTCACAGGTCCTACGAGAGAGCATTACGCAATCACAGCGGCGCTGCTCCCGAAATGAAGTAGTTCATGTTGTGCAGCTTAAGCCTTTCTACGCCAGTTAAGAAACTTCGGGAGGTTGCTACCTTGTGACTTCATTGTTCCTTATTCACTAGGGGTGTTTTAATTTTTGGCTCTTGTGTTTGCAGCATTGGGACAATCCTTCCTTCGTTTTTCAATAGGATTTTTTTAATAACAGATTTTTCAATAAGCTTATTTCTGTGTTGCATGTAAAAAAATATGCGGGTCCCACGCAGCGTCGTAATTGATGTAAGTGAAGCTTTCTTTGCCGTTTCCTTTGATGGACGATAATTAGCGCTCATGGTGACAACGAATGTTTAATTTGTTTAACGTTTAGTCCATCACAAGACCGTTGACTGAAACGGCAAATGTTACCTTGCGTGCACCACTACTATTTGTCGTCGAAGTACACAGAGCGTACAGGGCAAGCTTTAGCTTGATGCGTTGTTGCGCTCCATACTTCATCACCTCTGATAAGGTTGACCCCATTCACTTTCTCACACGGCATATCGTATCGTGGCAGAAGTATTAAACTCTAATTGAGTTATGGAGCTGCGTACTGCAACGACAATCGTACTATAATGCGTGCGTAGTGGTGGACTCCGGATTAATTTTGACGGTGTGGAATTTTTTAACGCGTCCCAAAATTACGTTAACAAGCGTTTTTTTTTAATTTCACCGTCATCGCAATGCGGCTTTCGCGATGGGGACCAAACCTACTTCCTCGAGCAATCACATGGCCACAAAGCTAGCACGCTGGGCAAAGAGTTGATTTGATGTGACACCGCTTCCGTAGTGTCCCCTGTACCCTAGGGTATGCTTTAATGCTCCTCTACTCCTGCACGTCCAGCGAAAGTTGCCAGCTTGACAAATTTGCGTTGTGTTTATATTCAAAAAACAGCACATACGGCCGATACGTACTTTGAACCTAAAGTTATCCCGTTTGCCAGCAACTCTCTATAGTAGAAGCATTGGCTTGCCTTCGCATGTAACTTTTTTTCCTAACCTCATCCCCCCGTCCTTTTGTCCTTCCTTCCTTTGGAAGGGGGCATTAACACGCATACTTATTTATCCTTTCCTCGACGACTGCAACTTATTCACAATCAAAGTTATTGCTCAGCGCAAGACGCACCCTCTTTGTTTCGCGGTTACTCGAAAGTTATCGCTGATTCTATCTGTTTTGTATGTTCTCACCGAACCCTTTAATATCGTTTATATGCGCGATACGGACTGTGTAGCAGTTCGTGGAAGGCGCCAGCAATGTCTTTTATGCCGGCGTCCACAATTAAATTACTGCAACGGGAGTGACGTCAGCGAGAACGCGTAAAATATTGCTGCGCTCGGTATGGGTCTGTGTGCCGAGACAATATGCCCTATCTTGGAAGGGATGGTGGCGCGAGCCATGCGCTGCTAAGTATTGCATCGTGAGAAGAAAGAGCGCCAAACAGCGAGCACTTCGGTGTTCTCAACAGCAGAGCCTCAAACACGATGTAGACTATAGAGCAGGTGGTGCAGGCCTTCTGCTGAGGTGACGACGAAGTTTCAGCATACAATTTTGTCTTTCGCGTCCGATTAGTCTGTGACGCCTCGTCGCCTATGAAGTGCAGCTATAACATGTATCAGCAGTGCTTACACACCACCTACTGGTTCATTGCAACGGAAATAAGTAAAATGCTGCGCTAAGTGGCACGGAAAAGACGTCGGCGGGCGAATCTCGCTTTGGTCTGGCGAGAGACACGCCAGCGCGAAGCAGAACGCCTTCGTGCGCTCGCGGGGCACGCTACGATCTCTGCCACTCGCATCCCTGTAGCTCGGTGTGTCGTAATTCAACTGGACGCCCAAGATACTTCAGAGCCGGAGAAAAATACCCGTACCTCATCCGAAATCACTCGGCAGCAGGAATCCGCTCGCCAACAGGGCGCCGTGCGCCAAGCAAACCTGCAACACTGTCGCCTACCCGTAAATCGTGCGCCTTTCGCTGCAGCGCGCCGTGAGTTCATGAAGCAAGCATGCAACAGCTTGTCTGAAGACACGTTTCACTTTCATGCTCAACCTGTTCCTATCAAACAGGGAGCAACCATGTTGTTCTTTTTATGGGCACAGGTTCACGTAATAAGCAGTCAGCATTGCTTGTTCAAACGTTTCGTTACTGTATTGTTCTTCACATTCTCTACACAGTGACAATATACACCCTGGGTCCGCAGTCATTTGTGGTGCTAGTTGTTACAAGGAGAAAAGCAATACAGTGGCTACGTATATGGACATATTCATGAATATAAACAGAACCAACAGTTTCCAACTTCTTGCAAACGTGAAAGATGGGGATTACGTAAATGTCACATTTTTATTATAGTGAATGCTAGCTTAATTAGAACAAAGCAAAAGCGATCTACAAAGTATATAAAGCCTTCAGGAACGTGCTTCCAGTAATTTAATGGGTTGGAGGTTGTTGAAGATTTAGCTCTTCTAACGTAGGGCCCAGTTATCTCACGCTAACAGTGACGGCGTGTCATGATCCTTTTTTCAGAAACGAACGTATTGTATTTAGGAAAATGCTTTGTGTCTCTTTTGTCCGCAGAGGCCCTAGCTCCACAACTCGCTACCGGAGAAGGTTTGTCAAGCCCACTGTGTGTTAAACGAGTGTATTTCTAATCAGGATATCCTTTCTGTTTTTTTTTGTCCGCAGCAAGCGCAATTGACATTGCCTGCACGGTAGCTTTTATTTCATACTATGGAGGAAGTTGTCTTCTTTCGATTGGCCTCATATGGGGAGCCAATTCTGTAAGTACTGACTTCTTAATTAAAACCAATGCGGTGTGAACGATTCGAGTGGATTTTATTTGACTTCATTTCTTACTACGCTGAAGGACTAAAGCAATAAAGAAGGGAGTAATGTGATTCGGAAGTGCAGTACAAGGATACAATTTCTGTCTATACGATGTCAACTAATATCGAACGAGAACAAACAATATATAGTGGGGCGGCGATTTATCTGGAAAGACCATTCTAGTACTTTCAGCTCCGTGTGATGTGTAAGTACAGAATTTGTGCAATATATGTGTTAATTCCAACCTTTACTATTAGAAAAGACACATACACTATTTACCAAAATCGTATATGTCCGTGCTGATTTAAATGAGAACCACGAATGTTTCATAGAAGATCCGAACGAATCATATAACATTATGGATGCCGGACATATTTGGCATAAGAGATTTTTCAATTAAGTTATTTCAGTGTTGTATATAAAAAAATAGCGGGTCCCACGCAGCGTCGGAATCGATGTAAGTGAAGCTTTCTTTGTCGTTTTCTTTCATGGACGATAATTGGCGCTGATGTTGACCACGAATGTTTAAGGGTGGTGACTTGACGGTAAACTTTACCTTGCGTGCACCACTGCTATTTGTATTCGTACTACATAGAACGTACAGGGCGAGCTTTTACTTGATGCGTTCTTTTGCGCCATACTTCGGGACCTCTGAGATGGTTGACCATAATACTCCCTCATATGGCATATCGTATCGTGGCAGAAACATTACACTTTAATTGAATTATGGAGCTACGTACTGCGACGACAATCGTATTATAATGCGCGCCGTAGTGTTGGACTCTGGATTAATTTTGATGGTGTAGTATTTTTTAACGTGTCGCTAAATCTACGTTAACGAGCAATTTTTTTATTTCACCGTCATCGCAATGCGGCTTCCGCGAAGGGGACCAAACCTACTTCCTCGAGCAATCACATGGCCACAAAGCTACCACACTGGGCAAAGAGTTGACTTGATGTGACACCGCTTCCGTGGTGACACCTTTACCCTAGGCTATGCTTTAATGCTCCTCTACTCCTGCACGTCCTGCGAAAGTTGCCAGTTTGACAAATTTGCGTTGTGCTTATTTTCAAGAACAGCGCAAACGGCCCTTACGTACTTTGAACTTAAGGTTATCCGGTTTGCTAGCAACCGTCTATAGTAGAAGCATTGGCTTGCCTTTGCATGTCACTTTTTTTTTTCCTAACCTCATCCCCCCTTCCTTTTGTCCTTCCTTCCTTTGGAAGGGGGCATTAACACACATACTTATTTATCCTTTCCTCGATGACTGCAACTAATCCACAATCAAACTTATTTCTCAGCGAAAGACGCACCCTCTTTTTTTAGCGGTTACTCGAAAGTTAATTTTGATTCTATCTGTTTTGTATGTTCTCACTGAACCCTTTAAAATCGTTTATACGCGCAGTACGGACTGTGTAGCAGTTCGTGTAAGGCACCAGCAATGTCTTTTATGCCGGCGTCCACAATGAAATTACTGTAACGGGTGTGACGTCAGCGCGAATGCGTAAAATATTGCACCCGGTATTGGCCTGTGTACCTAGACAATATGCCCTATCTTAGAAGGGATTGTGGTGCCAGCCATGAGCGGCTAAGTATTGAATCCTAAAAAGGAAGAGCGCTGACAGCGAACGCTTGGGTGTTCTCAACAGCAGAGCCTCAAACGCGATGTAACCTATACAGCAGCTGGCACAGGCCTTCTGCTGAGATGACGACGCAGTTTCCGCACACGATTTTCCCTTTCGCGTCCGATTAGTCTGTGACGCCTCGTCGCCTACGAATTGCAGCTATAACATGTATCAGCAGTGATTACACGCCATGTACTGCTTCATTGCGACGGCAATAAGTAAATAAAAAAATTGGAGGACGCTTAAGCTTCGCCTTCAAGAGTGGAACGCGACAGCGTTCCCGTCGACCCGCCAAGGTGTGTAAGACAATGGGCTACGGTGCAGCGACTACGCGCCCCGCATCGGACACGGTGAGCGTCGAGCAACGCAGCGTTCGGCGCGACAACGAAATGTGCGCCTGAGCAAGCGACGCACGCCTGAGCCTTAGAAACAGCTCGTTTCTAAGGCAACACCGCGTTCACTAAAGGCGCTTTTGTACCGCTTTGAAGCATCGAACTTCTGGCTCAGTGCATTCTTCTTCCGACTACCGTTCGGTGCGGACGCGGAATCATGTGCTCCAGCGGAGCGGCGATAGCGGCTTCTGCAACTGTCCCTGAATCGAAGTTATCGAACTTTTTTTTTTATATTTCGCCGTCATCGGAATGCGGCTGCCGCGTTGGGAAAAAGTGCGCTTTCTTGAGCAATGACATTGCCGCAAAGCTATCGCGGTGGGCACAGGGTTGATTTGAGGTGTGACCGCTTCAGCAGTGTCACCTAGACTCTAGGGTGGGCTTTAATGCTCCTCTGCTTCTGCACGCACAGCGAAAGCTGTCCACTTGAGAAATTTGGGTTGTGTTTATTTTCAAGAAACAGCAGAAACGTACCATACGTACTTCGAACTTAAGTTTATCCCGTTAGCCAGCAACCGTCTAAAGTCGAAACATTTGCTTGCCTTCTCACGTCACCTTTTTCCTAACCTCGCATCCCCTTCCTTTTTTTATGGGAACTGCGACCGATGACTGGCAAGGCTGTTATTTACTTCTTTGGCAAGTGCGTCGGATCTACCCATTTTCTCCATCGTCTCCTCCCTCCTCTCTACCATTCTATCTAGCTTCCCTCTGAAGCTGAGCGTTAGTAGAAAGGTAAGCATTGCAATTTCTGCAATGCTTTTGCAGGTGATCAAGGATAATTACCACTAGAGAAGGCTAATGTGGCTACGTCCATGTAGCAGCATAGGATATTGTGCACATTCGACGCGCCCCAAAGGTCAAAACGAGTTTCTCGCATCTCCTTTCTTCTCTGCCGCGCTGCTGTCATCTATGCACGCGCTTTGAACCACCCCCCAACGTGCTGTACTAGACAGCAGCAACACAGTAGAAAATTCGTAGGAAGAGGCCAAGAAAGCTTCCATTGAAGAATACAAAACAGTGGGATAATCACATCGGAGCGTATGTAGAGTATATTAATATAAGTTGTTAGTTAAAAAGGCCGATAGCGTTTCCTGCATGATGCAATTTAGGGCATAGTTGTCGCACTAGGTGCGGTAATACTTCATAGCAACGAATTTCGCAGTGTTAACACAAGCACTATAAATTGTTGTAAGAAGTCTTTTAGATAATATATTACATATAGAATGGTGATCTGCTGTGGAGTTTGCATCAGTAACAGAAACTCCGCCGTTTCATTGCTTGTATACAACCATGGTGCTATGGCTCACATAAGGAATTCTTCTAGAGAGCTATGGCACTAACGTGCAATGATTTAACAGGTTATTTTTGGCATACCTTCATCCCGTAGAGCTATACTGTGATGCGTGTCTTAAGATGATTGTGTTGCATGAAAACAGGCTAGGTGCTTATTTCAAAGTAAATGCAGCAACTGTTGAGACTATTGGGTTATAGTGAAAAAGAAAACTATGGATCGTTCGCTTCTTTTAATGAAAAACAAAGGGTGCTTATTTTTTTTCCTAGTGAAACTAATTGTCAAATGCCCTAACAGTTCTGCATATTTGTGCGTATTGAGAGTAAATACATTAAAAATTCACTTATCTCCAATGTGGCGGCGCGAACGTCCTTAACTACGCTCGACATAGTCTAGCTTCTGTGACCAAGCTTGTCCGGAGGTTTTACACGGTAGTGTATAGCTATAGAGGCACAAAAAATAAATTAACCTGAGCCGCCGGTACACGATGTGCGTAGTAGAGCTCGTACAGTGGTATAGTGAGTGTCCGGGCTCGTCAGCGAGCGTCATTACGTTGCAGACCCATTCGGTGGCCGAGCCGCCCCACTCTCTTCCGAATATTTTTTTTTGTGCCTGCACCACAGCTTCTCTTGATGATATGCCCACAAAAAGGGGGTTAGCTTGCGATTGTTAGCGCCACCGATTGAGCTGAACAGGGCAAGTTATTTCTGGAAGAGTGACAGTGGTCGTGAGCAGTTATAAACAGACAAATTTATATGTAGAAATGCAGAAAAGTTAGTCTGGGCTAAAGCTAACTTTGACCTGCTACTTTGGACTGGGACAGAGTAAAGAGGAAGGAAATGAGCGAGGATAATTAGGAGGGAGCATTTATACCTCTTCCGTGGCTGACACCGCTTCGGCGAGCACCAGGTATGATCGTGCAATTTACATGCTGTGTGATCATTGCGAGCGTTCAGTAAATGTCATTGTGTCACGTCAGCGGTTCAGTCGCCGTGCTCAACAAGCAGGGGAGACTTTGGGCAAGCACGCTGCTACATTACGAAGCCTGATTGGTGATCGCAGCTTTAGAAGGCCCACTGATGCACTGGTACGTGGCCAGCTGGTCTCAAAAACCACAAATAATCAGTTGCGTGAGCGATTACCGTTTGTAGAAATTTCATTAACCCTCTCAGAAGCTCTCGCAATAGCAAACCAGTGCGAACAAGCATTGAGTCAAGAAATTTAATAGGTTGCTTCAGTGCACCAGGGTTAAACGAGAAATCAAGATCCGCCCTATCGTCGTAACCTGATTACGAGCATGTCCGTGGTGACATGTACTAATGATGCGAGCGTCAAATGCTAGGCGCCATGAAAATGCCAGCATAATACCGTCACGGGACGATGTATCAGCTTTTGAACAGCCCTGCGTGCAAGGCACGTAACCGCAAATGTCGGCGCTGTGGTGAATTGGGTGCTTGGGTTTTATGTGCAAGTGATCTAAAATTAGCGACGAGGTTATACTTTTTGACAATGACGACGACGGTAGTTCACAGAGCAGCGCAGAGACAATTTATCTAGTCAAGGGACGTCAAAACGGCATTGACGCATCCGTCGTCGTGGAAGGTCGGGAAATTTCGTTTTCTTGTTGATACGTGTCATATCCTGCTATCCTGGCCGAAAAACTGTACACACATTTCTTCGCGAGCACTTCCCTTCTGAATTCCAGCTCCGTGCCACTCTTTCACTATTGTAAATAAAAAGAGTCCAAGCATGCTTTTCTGCATCACCTGCTTTACAAGACCTAAGTTGTCCCATTCGTGTTTACACTGCGTATTAAGGCACCGCTGTGCTGGTCCTATATGCCTGGGCGGCTTTGCAGATGAATATCGAAGGTACATCACTGCAGTGTCTGGTACTGACACCTAACGCGCCCCAAGTACCACCTGATCTACGTTCAAACTAAGAACATCTGTTCGCCATTAAACTTGGGGCTTACCAAGGGATTCACACATAAAGTGAAAGTTCCTAAGTCTCTTCAGCCCGTTTCCAGAAATGTGCAACATGTGACGTTTACTATTCGCGAGCAAGTGACAGCCGAATTGCAGAAATTAGAAGCAATATATATTATTGAGCGTGCTGACGCCTCCGAATAAGTTTGTTCAGTTTTTACTTGTTCAGAAGAACGATGGGTACGCCGACGTGAGAGAACCCAACAACGCTATATTTCTGTCTCTCTCCCCTTTCCGCTTTCGCAGACAGGGGAGCGAGACAGAGTCATGATTTGAGAACTTTCATTACGCAGAAAGGAGTACCTCAGTAAAAAAGCGTTTGTTTCGGCTTGGCTTCATCTCCATAAGCAGTTGAGAAGATGATGCACCTGATAGTCAAAGCATGCAAGGATAACTACATTGTCTATGGTCGTTCCCGCGAAGATCACCTCCCGAACCTCAGCGCCGTTTTGCTACGCCTTTAGAAGGCGAGACTCAAACTCAAACAGAAGTGTGTCTTCCACGTGGCAAAAGTGACGTTTCTTAGACATGTTGTCCACGCCAAAGACCTCTTTCCACTAGCTTCAGCTGTCGAAGCGATAAAGCAAGCTCCTGCGTCTTCGAACATTAATGAAGTCCACTCCCTGCTTGTGCTTTCTGCATTTTATTGCAAGTACGCTCCCCAGTTTTCGGATGTTTTGGAGCCTTTAAGCGCATCGGTACGAGGCATCGAGTCATTTGCTTGGAGATCAGCTGCTGAAGAGTGCTTCTCCCCTCCAAAATCACTACTGGCAACATGCAACGCGTTCAGTTTCGTTGACCCGAACCTCACTGTGATTGTGAGGACTGATGCCTCTGTTTTACATTTGACTCTGTACTGTCGCAAGAAAGGTCACTCTTTCGCCCGATATGCCAAGAATGGTTTATGGTATCATTTGATAAACAACTATACAGAGAAAGGATAGTAATTTTATTGGCCGTGTAAATTTGCAGGGATTCGCTTACTGGCTGAATTAACAAGCTTGGTATCCGCGCACATCGGCGAACGCGAACACTCGCTGTCAAAACACGAGGGGGAGCAAGCCCGGTGGCAGCAGCGGTCGAAGCGATCTTCGTTCTTGCTATCGCTTCAGCGCAAAGTGAGGGGCGAGAAGAAAGTACATACAAAGGTATGAGCGGTCTGGGGCTTGCTTTCAAGTCACGGCGCAGCTGCGCAAAATACGCAGTTGCTGACGGAGTAACAGCCGCCCTCGCCAGTCCTTGCTTCCCTCCCTGCCGCGCGCGAGACAGTCTTATCGCCCTTGAACTTTATACGGAACATCACGCCAACGCCGACGCTAAAAGTAAAATACGCGCCTGAAGTGTCCCTATATGTGATATCGCAATAAAATGAGTTATCCCTACACACGGTTGCCCTTGCGTCCCACAGTTTGAGCCCTCAAGAACGGATATACTATGCAGGCGAACGAGAAGCCTGAGTGTGTGTTTTGGCCAGCGAGCTTTGGCATGTGTATCTTTGGGTTCGTCCCTTCGTCTTCAGAACTTAACACGAGGCCCTACGCCCCTTGTTGTCAACAACAGGAAGTAGGCATTGAGCATCTGACGTTGATTCGCGCGCCTTCCCTGCCACAACTACCCGCGTTTGTCCCTTTCTCTTTCTAGCACGCTTGTGAAGGCGTTTAGGAACTCATTCTAAAACAGCTGCTAGATCGTTACCAAGGGCTCTCGTTTTTGACCTAGTCCTGACAGCGTCCTCCAAATAAAACAGACGTCACACAGCTTGTCTTCTGGGCTCCACTTGTAATGACGTTTTCTCAACCGTGTCGAGCCCGGTCTCCCAATTTTCCAATGAAGCTCCAAGGAAAGTAGGTAAATGCCAGGTTGTTGAAGCACAATCCTCGATGGCGCTAGAGCTATCATCGTGACTGTTGACGTGGTCTTGAACTCTCAGCTCAGTACTCCACCAACCATTATCACCCATTATTGATATTTATCACTCCATTTAAACCGCTATAACACCCATATAACCCCTCATCACCCCTTACTTTCCTTATCAACACATTGCGTATCTGTCTTCATTGCGCAACAACAAAGACAAGTTCAGCACATCCATACATTTCATATGTACTCGCCTACTGTAAGCGTAGCTGTTTACCCCAGTGACAAGGCGCTGGGCCTCTGAGCGTAGAGTCCGAGGCAAGGTCGTTTTTTCTTCGATTTTCTTCCTTGAGAAATTATTCTATTTTTTTCTTTATGGGGCGCATTGATGTTCTGCGTAACGGAGGGATCGACAAACCGAGGGACAGGTTTCCGGCGTGAGTGGCCTAGAAATTCACACGCAATAAATATTAGTCTTCATTTCACTTTCAAATCAGTCTAGTTTTAGTCAACCTTTAGACACATTAGTCTAACTTGTAATAACTTTATTTCGCATTATTTCACATTCAGCGACATTATATTTTCTCCACAATTACTACACTTTCACGTTGTTATGACTTTTTCTACGTGATTTATCACTGCAGTCGTCATACAAAACGCTAATGGCGTCACATTGATTATTTATACCACTCGTTGTGGACAACACCGGATTTTCTCTGTCGCAGGACGCATAATGCTGACAAAACAAAGCTGTGAGCCGCGATCCAACCACTTGACAGGGTGAATCTGAGCAAAGAAAAAAAGAAAGCAAGTGACACTTAAAGCAGAACAATTTCGGCGAGTAGAGTCAGCGATGGCCTCATATGGCTCATCGAAAGTTCCATGGTATCTAGTGATGTTCCTGTGCTTTTCACAATTTACAACATTATTCGCGTTGTGCAAGTGATCCGAATGCACAAGTTTCGGGAACACGATCGACAGAACAGAATCGGCAAGAACATAAAGGTCCGCAGCTATTACATTAACAATTGTTACCAGTTGCTAAATGGTCACCGCAAAAGGACAATCAAAATATTGTCAATATCATCTAGTTATAACTAGCCACTGTTCAGGCCTTCAAATCTATCTACAGCGGAAGAGACGCGAATATAAGCGACAAGAAGAATTCTGAAAAGGCTGGAAACGTGCCAAAATTTTCGAAACAAGGAATCGGATATAAGGATTTCATAGTGTGCAGCTTTACAATGCGTCACTGCTGCGTTTCGCCGCGGCGCCTGCTGTGGTCCTTTCTGCAACGTGGTAGAGTGCAGTCACACAACCAGTTAACGATGTGTCTGCAATATTTAGCGATTTAGTTTACAGGTTTATGGTAAAGAAAGACGTGTTGCTGGCAGTGTTTAGAGTACTCCACTGTGAGCATGACCGCTTGCGTTATATACAAGGAACCTGTAAAAATAAGAATAAGTGCCAAGGACTTTGTTAGTCTTCCCTTTTGTATTCCGTTTTGAATCCTGTCAGGAGACGGTATGCAGAGTGGTTGGTCGGTTCTAGGGAGGACGTGATAGCCAGAGATAGCTCCCGGAAATTCTTTAGAGCCAGTGAATTTTGTTTATAAGAAACGGACGAATAACGCTGTCACCGCTGCCAAAGCACTGATTCATGAGTCCGGTGCTGCCTTTGTAAGAAACAGATGTTGTAGACATTCACAACGTTGTCCGCCAGATGCCAATTTAGTTCTCCTTACGGGTGGTGGTATTACTGCCGTATCAATAGCCGCTCAGCTATCGTCGGTAGGTCTTGATATGACTCAGAACCACAGGCTTAACGTTAGTGTCTCTCAACTACATCCTGGCAAGGCCGCGGTATGCGCAGTCGCTAGGCGAGTTTCCTCAAGTCTTTATAAGTGACTCCCGGAAACACAAAAAATAAGGAAATAAAATGTAAGAAACGTCCGTAGGGTGCTATGAAATCTGTCAAAAAGCTGGTCCGTTTGGTGATGCAGGCTTTGTAAGAGATAGGGGTCGCCGACTTTCGAAGTTTTGTGCGCCAGTTGTCTCTTCTCTTCCATATCCGGGTTGAGATGTATGCAAAATACTCCAATTCAATATATGTATATGCTACCTGAGTAACTCATGCAGGGATGGGTGTTTATTTGTCCCTGCCACACTTCAAAGGGAGTGTCAACAAAGCATCAGGCAGTGATATTAATATTGCTGTATCAGCAGCCGCGAAGCGTTGCTTCTAGCATGTAGTTTCATGCAGTTGCTTAAGCGAACTCCGGCGCTAATGTGTAAGCGAGCTACCACCAGGCCGGTTCGGACACGATGGAGCTGGCAGTTGGACAAAGAATTTGCGAAAGCTTCAGCCTTTTGGGTTTGCATTGCCTCGCGGATTTGCTGATTCATAAAGTTCAGACAATTTACTGCGTTTTATGTACCTAAAGAAAGAATAATAAAATTGTCCTGGGGAGGATTCGAACACAGGAACTCAAGCACCGAAGCCCCATGTTGCAACCTTTATGCCATGGACGCATGGAGAGGCGGAAGCGCTGCCAATAGAAGCGATTATGCGTGTTCGCAGTGCCTTATTGCATTCCGCATTGAAAAAAAAATTCTACAAGTCTTTTGAAACTCTGGCGAGTGCATGAAGATAAAGCTCAATAAACCAAGTCATAAAAAAGCTTCTAACCAGAAGCACGAATATAAGAATGACCAACGTATTAACAACCATCGTTCCATGGCGGCTCAACGATATTAGTGCCAGAACACCCGCTAATAACTGCTGTTGCAAACTGTATGCCTGGTAGGTGTTCGCATTCCTCGCTGCCCCACTATTCACTTTTCTATACTGCTTCTGAATCTTGTCAAGGCCAGCGCATGTGCAGCCGCTAGGCGATTAGCAGCAGGACTTGATAGCCCAAGGTGGCTACCAGAAATTCTGAAAAATGCAGTCGACGCTAGCAAGAAACGTGGGCACACCGGTGTCACTGCTGCCAAAAATGTCGTTTGTGTCAAACACAGATGTCGCTGCTGTCGTAGTAAGATATGTGCTTTACGTAAACGTAATTACCCAGGCTCGATATGTCAGGAGGAAGAAAAACGCGGGGTAGCGCTGTCCTTCTACAGATTAGCAAACCGTCGTACTTGGGCTGTCGTTCACAGTAACTAGGTGGGAGTTGGTTGCAATCTTCTACTGGCCACACGAAACCTTCTTCAGGCATGAGAAGAAAATCGAACCTACTAGGATATGCAGCATCAATCTGGGACAATTATACTAACACTCACATGCCTAACCTCATTATCATTCAAACTCACGATGCTTGACTTTCCTTACTCACTAGGTTTTACACTGCTCTCATTCCTGCGATGAAACTGAAATGTGAACCTGCCGAACCATTGACTGATCCACAAAAAACTTACGTCTGCATGTTTTTTAATAAATTGATCACTTTAGGACAAGGCCACATTAATAGTTTTTTCCACCAGCGTACCTCTTGCTTTTCTTTGGTAAAAAACATTCTGCCTAATGCACCAAATGAACTTTTATTCTTTCGCCTCCGAAGCGAGCAAGAACCGCAATCAGCACTCCGCCACGCCTGTACCCGATTCCAATAGGTTTTCGATTTTATGTTGTATATATTGTGTATTTTGTTAGTCTCTTGATTATGAATGTATTGTAGTTTCCTGCATTTCTGTAATTTTGTTTCCCCACTCCTCTCTTTAATGCTTCGGGTTGGGCATAAGGAAATCATGTGAAAAGCATGAACTTATTGTCTTAATTTTGTTACAGGTACCGTTTCACACTCCTGTGTCTCACAATGTATAGCGCTAACGCACTTGTTTCCCGTTTGGCAACTTATCGCAGCTATCTGCACAAAATATAAAACTTGGTACTTGTTAACGCGCATATCCATATATATATATGTATATGTATATATATATATATATGTATATATATATATATATATATATATATATATATATATATATATATATATATATATATATATATATATATATATGCATGCATGCATACATACATACATACATACATACATACATACATACATACATACATACATACATACATACATACATACATACATACATACATGTGTGTGTGTGTGTGTGTCTGTGTGTGTCGGAAGCCTATGTACGTTGACTACTGGCTATCAGCGATAAAAAATTCTCGAACTGAAAATAACGGTTCAGCTTGGTTTTACGGGCCCCGGCTATTCTAGAACATTGCGACCACGACCTTGAATAACGCCGATGCTTTTCTCTTTTCATTGCAGTTAAACCGTGGCCTCCTACAAAAAGTTGTGCTTGGGACCAAAATACGGCTCGTCCTTGTGATCTTTCTCGTGGCGTTTAAAATTTACGTTGTGAGTAATCCTTCCTGCGAAACGGTGGAAGACATAACAAAGACATTTGAAAAATTTAGATATTCTGCCTAAAACTTTCATCCGCAGTGGTTCTGTGCTAAATACGTTCATACAATTGCCTCCACGACATCGCGGAAGTAAATATTTACCTAGAAAACCGACTTATTAGCAGATGATGCGACTTTCATCCGCAAGTGGAAACATTGTTGTGCACACCGACAAAGTGGCGCCAAGTGTGTAATACCACAAGGTTTTCATTTTGGCAGACTTGTGCATATGCACGGGTGACATCGCGTTCATCACTCATTCAAGAAAAGAAACTTCTTGTCGACATTTTATATTGTATGCAGAATGTTATTACGCCAGTAAAATACACGCCGATGTGATTCTCGTTAGAAATAAGCACGCAAGTCTTGTGAAAACTGATGAATTTAGCATTATTTGGCTTAGAGGAATGGATTTTCCATTTGTTCATATCAACATGCATTGTATAACATTTCTCAAATACTGGAACCAGGATGACTTCATCTGGAAACATTAAGCATTCAGCCCTCGTAGCTCGGAACGGGGAATGTTCTAATGAAGAGCGCAGTATTTCTACCAAGGTGCGTCATGGTTCACGTCACTTTCATGCTAAGAAAGTGTACTAGCACCGTAAGGGGAGACGGTGGTGCCAGCAAAGTGGCACGCTTAGGAGCAACCGTGTGCCGTGCTACTAGCAGAAGGCGTAGACGAGGTCAATGAATGCGATGCAAAAAAATTAACTCTTCACGCAGTTCTTTACGAAATATTCGCGTTGCCTAGCTCCATCATATTCGAACGTGGTCGTTCCGGAAATTTTAGATGAAGACATAAGGAGACGAAGCGCGCAGAGGATCGGCAGAATAAAATCAAGCTGGCTGGCCCTGTTGCCTACTGAAGCCGTAGTGTGCGTTACCAATTGGCGCAGCAAAATGTTTCTTTTGTTTTTGTTATACGGTGCACTTCGTAATCAAACTAAACCAGCGCCTTACCGCGCGTATCTTGATTGCAACGCCTTAAGATGAAGTTGAACAACACATTCTGAAAGATGTGGGCACCAACACCTTCGTTTCCTCTACATCTACTAGAATGAAGCACACTTCCACGGGAATTGCGAAGGGAGCGGTACAGCCAAATATCAAACTGCAAATTTATGAGAATTTTGTTTTGTTCCTAGTTGGAAGCTGCCTTCAGTCTGCTAACGGTGCTTCGCCAGACGGTGGTGTCTATCTGCCAACTAGGTTCCTTGTTGATGCATAAGGAACGGAACAGAATAGGCAAGAAAATTTGTATTCCCTTGGTTTGTTAATATGACCTAAGAGGGTTCAAGTCATCGGACGATTGAACAAGAGAAGCAAGACATATCTGATAGAGCATTCTGAATCCTATCATTGCAATAAAAATATGCATGCCTTGATAACTACTAGCACGCTGACCACAAAAACGACTATCGTGTGACATTTCTAGTAACGAAAAGGCAAGCAAAAGTGGTGACTATATGTCCTACCTCGCGACCAAATTGACAGAGTACAAGGAAATATTTTTCAACTTATTTGGTGCGAGCAATGTGTTAATATGTGGCGCACCTGTCTCAATCAATTACACATGTGGAACGGCACTCAGCTAATTTTATCTGAAATGTAGGTTGGTCCAGTTGCCTGACTCAGCCTTTCCAGAGATTGGCGTGCTGCCTCTTATCATCCGTAACTTAATTGATTCGGGTCTTTCAAAAGTATACACAAAAGGGAGGGCCCAGAACTGCTTCCGACATATAGGGACATCCCAAGGCAACCACAAAGCTCGACGTACAATATATGTTCAGTGACCTATAACGTGTAAGGAGCCCTATAACATTTAAAGAAAGTTGAAAATCTCGCTGGTAGACGAGCTTCAAGATTGTTGGATGCAAACGTAATTCGTCTATCCATGGGTACGTGTGCGTCCCCGATTACCATTACACCAGACTCCAGTCAATCAGTCTCCAGCGCTGCACGGACTAGAGAAAAAACAGAAGCGTGTAGCATAATTATTAATTAGCGCCGAAACAATGGAAGACAAGCAGCCATAAAGTGACATCATCATCAGGCACCAAGACAGAAGAGCTCGTGAACTTGTTGACGCATTCCATATACTGGTTGTCCCACGTAACTGGAGCCAAGGTTTTAAAAAAATGAAAGGAGCGTCGGAAGCGAAATGAAACAAACGCATCCTGTCCGCACTGGCGTATAGCAACTCTGGTAATTTTTTGTTTGTTGTATCCTCATAACTCAGCAATTGTGTATTTTAATTACCCAACTTTTCGATGATTGGCTGAGGACCCCAAGTATATATGCGGATTTGTAGTGCGCCATCAAAAGCGATCGATCGATTTGCTTCCTGTATGATACGTCTCACGTAGTCCCTTTCTCCGGCTTCCAAAGAAAGCCCGCGAAATAAAAGAAAAGAACATGAAGGAGGACATGCGCAGTAGTATTTTGCTGCTCTCAAGCGTGTGTACACCGAAAGCACGCTTTTACAGCCTGATGTGCAGTCTGAAGGTCAGTTAATGGGTGCAGAAGCTCAGCGTAGTGCGGAATAAGCAACGGGAAAAATTCATTAGGCCCAGGAACTCATGCAGCTGACGTAGGGTGCTGGGTGCTTGGAAGTCTTGCACAGCCTGGACGTAGGAGGGCAATCGACAAATTTCCAGCACCGAGATGTAGTGGCCCAGGAACTTGAGCTAGGGTGACCCAAAGACGCATTTGTGGAGTTTCACCACCAGGCGGAATTGTTGTATCGGCCGAAAAGAGTTCCCGGAGGTGATGCTCATGATCTCGTGGATTGATGATGGAAACGAGGATGTTATCGATGTAAACAAATACAGCCTGGAGTCCGCGTGTTACCTCGACAATCAATCTTTGGAACGGTTGAACTGCGTTGTGTAGTCGAAAGGGCACGCGCACATGCTCAAACAGGCCGAAGAGTGTATTTATAGCCGTCTACGATATGTGGGCAGGCTCATCAGGAATTTGGTGATATGCCTTGGCAAAGTCCACTTTACTGAAGGTTTTGCAGCCTTCCTGGTGGCCAGTGAAATCTTGAATGTGTGGAATCGGATAGCTATCGTGAACCGTGTGAGCGTTAAGCGCCCTGTAGTCGCCACACGGACGCCAGTCACTTGGTTCTTTCTTGGGCACTAAATGGAGTGGGGAGGACAAACTGCTGGACGAAGGGCTAATACTATCAACTAGAGAACGTGTTCGAGTTCCCGTTTAGCAATGGCGAGACGGCCATGGAAGAGGCGGCGTGGATCAGCTGTGACGGGTGCACTACGCATAAGAGTCTGGTTAGTTACGCTGTGCTTGGGTGGCTTATTTAAACTGAAGGGCCGCGTAACTTCAGGAAAGTCTTCGAGGATGTAAGCGTAGGGGCATCGTGAAATCAGTGTGCGGATGCCAGTGGAAGCCAGAACTCCAGGAATGGAGACTCGCGTCTTGCTGTCTATCTGGTGATGGCGGCGCATGCTGAAGTCGAGGTTGAAATTGGTCGGGAAGTCAGAGCAGGCTCTTAGAACGGACTAGCGCATGCCATGTTTGCGCCGCGAGAACGCGCAGCCCAACTTGCTTTTGGTCATCTTTTTCCATGTCGACCGCGGGAGCCCACCATTTGCGTCCATGCGTAGCGGCGTCGGTGGTCGCTACAAGGGTGTACCAATGTATAGGTTAGACAGCATTTTGCATTGCACTCATCGGTATTTGAATACCTAGCTGTAGTTACTAATAGCATAGCCCACCCCTGAGTCTGAGTAGCTGCCCTATAGAGCACTCACTTCTCAACAGTAATATAGTGAAACCAAGAGACGGTGGTGAAAAGGGTGAACGGCCTGCCAAATATACGGGTTATGGAAATGGACAGGCTAAGCAATGAGGCTAGTGCTTCCCACTTCCAATGACATTGATCTGGAATGGTAAACGTAGACATCAATGTTATCATAACAATTTTTTATTGGACTCATTAGTCTAAGGCGCCCGTGCAACAAAAGGTCCAAATTGATTAAGTTCCAATGATATTTGTAAACTTTAACTGGCACTCTGTCTGGAAAACGGCAAATAGGGCCCAAACAAAGAAAGAAATTGTACGAAACTGCAAGCCGGAAGCAGACAGATGGAACTGCAAAGCACCGAGGAGGTCGAAATTTTGTCCGAATGCAGTTTTGACCGAGAGCAGCCTCCTGTCTTACTGCGACCACGCCAACGCCTCATGCTGCAAGAAACAGCCCGCATGAGCGCCGCGTTGCCGTCTTTCAAGAATCCTGCCATAACCTTTCACAAGATACGTGCATGTTCAGTGGTTGCACATTTAACGGCACCGGTCGCTACTATACAAGTATGGATGGAGGGCGCCATCCCTAATCTCACCTAGCTCAAACCCGTTCAAGTTCACGTAGTTCTGCACCAAGTCGACAAATGTCAACAGTACCTGCGCGACTCCTGCTGTGGTGTGGTACACTGAATTGAAAACGACCACCTTCCGGTCGCACTGCTTGAGAGGCTCAGCGCCCGGCTGTTATTTCATTGCTGCCCGCATGATAGGGAAAACTAACCCCAGGCTCGTCTGCTTTCTTGTCTTGTACTTCACAACTACAGTCACCTACTATGCTGGACACTATATGTGCTACGTTATATCGCTGGAAACATAACAACCCCAACACGCTCGGCCGAAGCAGCTTTCTTTTACTGCGCAATAATTATTTAGCAAATTACGCCACTGTGAATGCATTATTATCGAAGGCAAACCTACAAAACGACATACAGAATGAATAACAAGAAAAGCAATGCGGGCATAGAAGAGCATGCCTTCACAAAGTAAATAAAAACATAGAAACCGCCTCATAACGCAATAATGCTTTGAAATAAATGAAGGTGAGCTACAATCTGACAAACGTATATGCTTCTCGGGACTTTGTTTTATTGTCATTAGTCTCGGAAAAATTGTCTTGAAATAATGAATACAACAGTGTTGCACATTCAAAGCCTCCATCTTCCGGCGAACTTCTGCCGTGCACAGAGGGTAGTAAAGAGTTGATAAGTGTAGCGTGTGGTGCGCAACATGGTGCGGTGATCGGGATGGTCAGGAGCAGACAAGGAGTGCGCGCGCCGAGGCGAATTCCATGCTGGAAGAAGGAAAACAACGACGCCGAAGAGCGTCCGGCACGAGAACGCGCGGCGCATGAAAAATAAAAAGAAAAGCAACCAATTAGGAAGGACCACGGGGCGTCAGGCAGCCGATCCGAGGATGCCAAATCGGCCAGAGCAGAAGAAAAAGCGTGGTACGCAGAGAGGACGCGCAAGGAGACGCAGGGGAGACGCCAGGAGAGTTCCAGGAAGCAACGGCAGGAGGAAGTCAACCACCGGAGCGGGCGTTGAAGACGGGCCGCCGGATTCCCGACCCGAGCCACCAGGACTTCACCCGACCGGGGCCTCCTGCCAACCTGTTCCTGTGCGTCGCCCGTCTACCCGAGCGTGCCGCCAGCTCCTCAAGGCCGGTGAGCTACTGTGCTCGTGGGTATGACGAGAACAGTAGGGCTACGGGCCCGAGTTCTACGCCAGCTGCCCGGCCAGAACGCCGCCCCCGTCTTTCGTGCCGCCTGCTGCCCGAGGCCGGCGTTCGACCTTCTGCGCCCGTGGACGGGACAAGACCAGTCGGGCGACGGGCCCGAACTCTACACCCAGCTGCCCGGCCAGAATGCCGACGCCGTCTGCTCCTGCCACCAAGCCGCCCGCTTTACCTCGCCTAGCCAGAGCTGGCGCGCTCTGGTCGCCCGGTCGGTCAGCTTACACCGCGACCTATGGTGAGACCGGCGCCACTGCTTTCGCCAGCCTGTCGCCGCGTCGCCGCGTCGAGACTGTTACGCGTCCCTGTCCTCGTGGCAAGCCCGGACTCGCGCACTCGTTAACCGCAAGCAAGCCCTATGTGTATTCCTTGCCGCAATGTCTGCTTGAGTGTTCATTTTTTGCCATGCTTTCTATTTCCTTCTATTTACTTTATGCCTCTTTTTATTTGGATTAAAAGTCTTTGTGTGTGTGTTCAAACCAACGGCTTTGTCCTCAATTGGCTTCTCGAAGGCTCCGCCTAAGAGAACCGTCATAACCTTTTGAGTGCACGAACCTTTCTCCCATATTGGGGTCATTACAATAAGAAGCAGGAAGTTGCATTTAGCACATTTCCAAAGCACACCACCCAGTCGAAGTGCCCTTCCAAGGCTGGCAATTTACTAGGTATCTATTCTGAAACAACCTTCTTCACAAATCTTGCCACCTTTTCTAAGGGTGGCCTCCTTGAGTTTCGGAAAAAATGCGAGCGAAATGATATCTCAGCATGTTTAATGACATTTATCTCGTTTCAGCTATCAAGAGCAGATCCCAATGACCCGCTTGGAATAGACAAGGCTACGTCAATCAAGGTAAGAGAGTTTGTTCTCGGTAAGTGCATGATACTTAGGTAAGCATGATCACTGCGCCCTTTGAAGGGTGGTTATAGGTGCTAAGAGCATAAAAATTTGACGGATCAGTTGATGTCGGTGCTTCTCATAGCGGTACTAGGCACTCGCTTTGAGTATAGGTACGCCGGCGAACATAATCGAAAAACAAGAAACGATACCAAAAAAAGGGCACACGCTGCATGTATGGTACAGGGCTCGACTTACATTTCATTTTATTTGAGTAAACTCTTGTTCTCTCCCAAACCGAACTGTGCATGCACAACTACAGCTAGACATTTCTACAGGCTAATACATGCCAATGCCTATCTGCAAAATTAAGGCTGATTAGTAGTCAGGAACCGGAACGGCGTACTCGCCCAGCTTTTTCATGCAGATCATCAAGAAGCAGCTTTTTTTTATTTTTCCCTTCACTAATTTTTATAGCGCTTCTTAGCAGAGGCCGTAAGCCGCACTGCCGATATTGCAACGACAAATTGCCGCCTCAGAACTGGTTTTCTCAGCTCCCGCATCCTATCACTGACACAACCTCCCGTCTGTCCCATGTTAAGTTTCCAAAGGAATAATTATATTTTATACATAACGCACCGGCCACATTTCGTATACTTTCTGGCATGTGCCTTTTGAGATGTCATTCTTGGGCCCCTTTACATCGGCACGCGATTACAAACACTGCTCAACTTACGCAGTACATGGCCATATGTGATTATATTGTAGAAGTGTATGTCTCACTGCTGCTACAGATGCTTCATTGGGTCTGTCGGGGAAAACGTTTATCTGCAATAAAGCCACTTATAGGTTCAACGCCCTATCTTCAACTTAGCCTTTGCCTTGCACTGAGCATTTTCTCGTTTTCTTTTCTATCTGTTCACTGACACGCCCATGCACTGAAATACATATGACAACTCGTTTAGCAGGCTACCCTCATGAGCACTAATGTCTGTGCGTTTCTTGCGTAGCGGTCGCAAGTAGCAAATATAGTATGACTGATGTCCTGCGCGATATTTTCGCTCGACATATGAAAGGTATTATAGGAATTTGTTACAAAGAAAAAGCTCACTGCGGAATCCCAGAGAAGTTCTCAGGCAAACCTTCTGAGAAAACAAATGTCGCGCATTCAAACACATGCAAAATATTTCATAGAACGTCTATAGACAGTCTATAGATATTTGTCTAAGAAGTCGATAGACTGTCTATAGACATTTTAGACAAGTCTATAGGCAGTCTATCAACTCAGACTTTTTATAGACTATTCTATAAAAAGTGTATGACCTTAAGTCTACAGACACTCTATAGACTGTCTATAGACTAATGGAAATTCACGTTTGTAGACAAATGTCCGCAGAATGTCCATAGACAAAAGTTCATAGGGTTATACAGTTCTACTTTTCTAGACTGAAGTCTATGGAATGTATATAGACAAGTGTCTATAGATAGTCGAAAGACATTTGCTTACAGACATATTATAGACATCAGGCTACAAAAGTAGAACTCTATGCAGCAGTTCTGCTTTTGTAGACTGAAATCTATACAATGTCTATAAGCAAATGTCTATAAACTATCTATAGACATTCCGTAGACTTCATTCTACAAAAATAGAACTGTATACAGTAGTTGTACTATTGTAAACTGAAATCTTCAAAATGTCTATAAGCAAATGTCCATAGACTATCTATAGACATTTGTTTATAGACATCCCATAGATTTAGTCTACAAAAAGCGAGCTGTATAATGTTTTACTTTTGCAGACTGAAGTCTACGAAATGTATATTGGCAAATGTCTATAGACTATCCATAGACATTCTACAGACTTCAGTCTACTAAGGTAGATCTGTATATTCCTATACATTTTTCATTACAGACATTCTGGAGACGTTTGTCTACAAACATGGATTTTTATAATTCTATAGGCAGTTTATAGAGTGTCAAAGGACGCACACATTTTTTGACTAGTCTACAAAAAGTGTAAGGTCATAAGTCCATAGAATATCTGTGAACAATACCTGCAGATCAGTCTACAGCTAATCCATAGACTTTAGCCTTATACTATTAATCGATTATTGTCAATACGGTGTGTCCGAGATAACATAGATTCATTGAAGCTGCTCAACGAGGAATAATGTAAAAAGAAAGACGGTGCAGTAAGATTCGAATTTAAGACTTATGGTGTTCAGCCGTCAGAGATCTTCCCTGTAGGTCTTTTTATAATACTGTGACGCCCTTACGTGCATAGTGGGTTCACGCCTCAACAAACAGTATGCGGGGGCACCGAAGGGTGGGGACCGAAGAAGAGGACGGGTGGCTGGCTAGGTGAATCTCGACAGGCGCTCAGCTTATCAAAGGCATCGCCTCTAACGCTACCAGGCTTCAAAGTAACGCCTTTTGTGGGCGTAACAGAGTGGTGGAGGTGCGGGGTACGACACAACGTACCGCGGAGTCGCAACATCTAGAACTTCGCCGGAGCCGTTGTCTTGCGGGTCTCTTGCCAACGACTTTCCCTGTGGGTCAGGACGGAGGTGGACAAATGCCAGCTCTAGTTTCACCTGCTCAAAGGTCAGCGCCTGTTGGACCTTTGCAGCACAACATGAAACCACGCTCGTTCGCGGGAAAAGTGGGCGAAGACGTCGACGAGTGGCTCGCGCACTACGCAAGGGTGAGCCGCTCCAACCGTTGGGATTCTGTCACTCAGCTTGAATATGTCGTACTCTTTCTGAGTGAGACAGCGCTGATGTGGTATGAAAACCAGAAAGACTCCCTAACAACGTGGAAACGCTTCGTTGAGGAAATTATGAAGTGTTTTGGCGACTCCTACGCCAAACAGAAACGCGCCGAGAGAACACTAGCTCAAAGAGCTCAAGCTCCTGGAGAAACATGCGCTATATACATAGAGGAAATCCTCAAGCTGTACAAAATCATAAATTCGCAGATGTCTGAGGAAGACCGAGTCGGACATCTCCTCAAAGGAATTGCAGAAGATGTATACAATTTCCTCATAAGCGGGGAACACGTTGATTCCGTCTCAGATGCCGTGCGTCATTGCCGTACGGTTGACACGTTCAAATCACGCCGCATTGTGCCAAAATTTGGACGCCTGGTGAATGTGACAACCGTTGCCAGCGTCGATGAGAGCCCGTCCGCCTATCTTTCGTCTACTATGCGGCAGTTCGTGTGTGAAGAACTGCTGCGGCACCAGGAACTTGCGCGCGATGTCATACGACAACCTGATGCTTATTACCCGCAACACATGGCGCCTGCCGCACCCTGCGCTTCCTGGAAATCGGCGGTATGCGTCACAGGCGTCAACCACAGAGGAGCTCCATGGCCACGTGAGGGCACATTTACGCCCGAACACCGACCTGCACAACTCCTTCGCCCCAGCAGGTTTGCACACAGACCGACCGTTCCTCCTGTGCAGCAGGCTCAGCCGCTTCGCTCTGCTACACGGCCCCCCACGGCTGAGCGTTCGAAGGGCAGTTCATCGATCGTCGTTTACCTGTGTGTTATAGCTGTGGCGACTTGGGTCACATTGCCAGCTACTGCAATCGCCGCCAACCACCGAGGTTCGACCGATCGACGATGTCTAGGCGGCACCGCGCACATCTGGGCGAAACATATTCGGTTCGCACACTTATTTAGGAAGCTTGCCTCACCCGCACCCGGAGCCGCTGCGGAACCGTTCTCCAGCGTCGGATCGCAGCTTGACACCACCACCCGCTCCTCGTGTGAGCCGATCGCCCTCTCCGCGGCGTCGATACCCGTCGCCACCTCCGGAAAACTAGCCAGCGCGGCCGTTGGAGGTGAGGTCGCTGGACAATCTTCGATGTCGACAGAGATACCTCCAACCATTTGTATGTTTAAGAATAAGGTGTCTGTATTAATTGACGGGCTTTCATCCATGGCCTTAGTGGACACGGGAGCAACCGTTTCAGTGACGAGTCTTCCGTTCAAAAGCCTCCTAGGACGAAAAGTGGTGTTTCGCACGGCACAGTTCCGATACGTTTCGCGGAGAGAGTGGGGAGTTGTATCCTGTGGGCGTGTGTAATGTAGACGTTACCTTGGGTGGTCAAATATTTAACGCGGAGTTCGCTGTTCTACCTCATTCTACGCATGACGTAATCCTGGGCCTTGATTTTTTGAAACTGTGTGGCGCCACCGTCGACTGCAAAACGGGTGAAAGCAGTGTAGGTACGAACTTTTCTTCTGTGCTTATGGAAGGCCCACCGTATCGTGGAAGTGTGCTTTGTGTATCCCGCGATACAGTTGTGCCTCCGTTATCCGCAACCTGTGTTTCAGTTGCCTGTTTCCCTACCACCGACGGAACGTTTGACGCTACCGTGGAGCCCGTTCATCTGAGTTGCATCAAGAGGAATGTACTGATACCGTATTGCACGCTGTCAGTTGTTCAGAAACGCACTAACTTATGCGCCGTAAACTATTCGAGTGAAGCTGCAATACTACCACATGGTCTGAAACTTGCCGCCTACCATGAAGATCAAGTGCTATCGCTCGCCATTCTTACAGAGGCCCTTGATTCTGCGAATGAGCGCCATTTGTTAATGCTTGCCCTGCGGCACACCCCTCGTTTCTCACTATGGTGAACAAGTCACTCAGCACTAAGTAGCGTCACGAAGTGGCGAATATTCTGCTAAAACATGCCCTACTGTTTGACTTTTTCCAGCAAGAGGGGCCACCATTGTTTCTTCCTTCTCGTATACACCATCGCATAGATACGGGATCTGCACAACCGTTGTGACAGAAGCCATACATAGTCTCACCATCGGAACGCATAGTGATCAATGACCAAGTCCACGAAATGCTAAATAAGAATGTAATCCAAGAATCGTGTAGTCCGTGGGCAGCACCAGTGATTCTGGTTAGAAAGAAAGATGGTACATGGCGATTATGTGTTGACTACCGCCGCCTCAAAGCAATCACTAAAAAGGACGTATATCCTCTTCCGCGTATTGATAATACTATCGACTGCCTCTCATCAGCGTCCTACATTTCGTCTGTTGACTTGAGGTCGGAGTACTGACAGATTCCTATGCACAAGGTAGACAAGGACAAAACGGCATTTCTCACACCAGATGAACTTTTTGAATTTAATGTGATGCCCTTCGGGCTCTGTAATGCGCCTGCAACTTTCTAGCGCTTCATGGACAACATCCTGCGTGGTTTGAAGTGGAAAGTATGCATGTGCGATCTAGACGATGTAGTGATTTTCGGGCGCACGTTCAGTGAGCACAACGCAAGTCTCGACCTTGTGCTAGACTGCTTGGACAAAGCGGGTTTGGTGCTCAACTCGAAGAAGTGTCATTTTGGAGAGCACCAAAGACTCGTTCTGGGACACCTAGAGGATAAGGACGGTATACGACCTGATCCAGCGAAGACTGCTACGGTGGAAGCCTTCAAGCAACCTCGCCATGTAAAAGAGCTACGCAGTTTCCTTGGGCTTTGCTGGTACTTCCGCCGGTTCATTCGTGGATTTGTCAACTTCACGTATCCGCTGACATGCTTCCTCCAGAAGGGCGTTCCCTTTGAATGGACTCCTGAATGTGAAGCTATTTTTCGTGAGCTGAAGTCTCGTCTAACGTCTCATCCCATTCTCCGACACTTCGACCATGCGGCTCCCACAGAAATTCATACGGGCGCTAGCGGTATTGGCATCGGCGCAGTCCTTCTTCAACGCGCGGACACCAAAGAACACGTCATCGCCTATGCGAGTCGCTCTTTAAGTAAGTCCGAGCGTAACTAAGCCGTTACAAAGCAAGAATGTCTTACAATTATTTTCGCAGTACAGCGCTTCCGGTCGCACCTGTACGGGCGCTCCTTCACTGTGGTGACAGACCATCATTCTCTCTGCTGGCTGGTTAATCTCCGCGATCCGTCGGGCCTGCTTGCACGTTGGACACTTCGTTTACAGGAATATAACTTTACCATTTCTTTACCGACACGTCGACGCTGACTGCCTCTCGCGCATGCCGCTCCCAACGACGGACCGCGACGCGGACAACTTCGACTGCTATATCGCATCACTGGAGCCGAAATTTCCTGATATAGATACCTTCAAGTTCGAGCAACAAAAAGACAGAACTTTAGAACCACTGCTCATTACTGCAAGGCAATCAGCACGATCCGCTCGTTTCTGCGTTCGTGATGGGGTTCTTTACAAAAAGAACTATTCTGCTACAGGCCTACGATATCTTCTGGTGGTCCCGGAGAGTCTCCGTGTCTCCGTCTTGCGCGCTATGCATGACGATCCAACACCTGGTCATTTTCGTTCTGCGTGAACTCTCTACCGCCTTCAAGAAATGTTCTACTGGCCTAAAATTCGCCAGACGACCGCCCAGTATGTGTCCAGCTGCAGCGAGTGTCAACGTCACAAGCGTCCAACGAGTGCTCCTCCTGGTGAACTCCATCCAGTGACACCCTCCAGCGCTCCTTTTGAGCAAGTTGGCATCGACCTCCCCGGTCCTTTCCCGCGTTCTTCCGATGGGAATCGCTGGATTATTGTGTGTGCCGATAACCTGACACGCTACTGTGAGACAGCTCCAATACCATCGGCTACTGCAACCGAAGTGTGTATTTTTCTGCTGCGTTTTGACATTCTCCGACGTGGACCTCCCAGAGTCATCATCAGCGATCGTGGGCGGCAGTTCGCTGCAGACGTGGTCGAAGAGATTCTTCGTCCATATGCTTCAAGGTTTCGACATTCCACCCAGTATCACCCCAAACAAATGGCCTTACCGAACGCACGAACAGAACTCTTACTAACATGCTTTCCATGTATGTCGCGTCAGATCATAAGAAGCGGTACAACGTGCTACCTTTCATTACGTACGCATTTAACACCTCAAAGCTTGAAGTTACGGGCTACAGTCCCTTTCTTCTTTACGCTCGTCCGCGTCGTTATACACTAGACACCATCTTCCCGTTTTCCAGCCACGATAATCTTTGTATATCAGAGACAGTCTGTCTTGCTGAAGAAGTTGGAAGACTCGCTTCTTTACGCACTCTTGTTTCACAAGGCCGCTCGAAGGCACGCTGCGACCGCCGATACCGACATGTGTTATATGACCCTGGTGATTTAGTGTTGCTCTGGAAACCAACCAGGAAACGCGGATTATGTGAAAAAACTGCTGGCCCACTATGTTGGACCCTATGTTATTACTGAGCATATCAGCGAATTAACCTACCGCATAGCACGTCTCACATCAAATGGCCGACGGTCAGCAAAGACCGAACTTTCGCATGTCGCCCGTGTAAAGCCCTTTATTTCTCGACAGCCTGTTTGACGTGCCCGGCGGGCTTCGTCTCCGCGGAGGGAAATGTGACGCTCTTACGTGCATAGTGGGTTCACGCCTCAACAAACAGTATGTGAGGTCACCGAAAGGTGGTGAACGAAGAAGACGACGGGTGGCTGGCTAGCTGAATCTCGACCGGCGCTCAGCTGATCAAGGCCATCGCATCTAGCACTACCCGGCTTCAAAGTAACGCCTTTTGTGGGCGTAACAATACTATATTTTGGACAGTGTTCTTTTTAAATCTTGGGCTAAAATAGCCGTGATCGACACCCTATATACTAGCTATATAAACCACAGATTTTAGCAAATACGTTTCGAGTATATATAAGCACTCACTGCTTCGCTTGTTAAGGAGCAGCAGTCTAATGCAAATGTCGATAATGTATTGCATCCAGCATGCATATGGGAACATACCGAGGCAACAGTACATAGAAAACCAGCCGTGCGGATGGAAGCAGTCGAAAAATCTCAAATGCATGTAGCCGTGAATCTTTATGCAAGACGGCATGAGTTTCATGCACGAGCATATTTAATAAATATTACAGTTGAATACAATGCATTTGGTTGAACGAAATCTGCTAGCTATCTGCTATCTACAAGTTAGCTTATATTTCTGTTTACACATGGCGACAAAATAATTTTGAATGTAGAGTATTACGTTCCTGTGTTGCTTCTCATCTGCTCCTATGCGTTAATATCAATAGCTTAATTATGCTCCTGAACCAGCTGCACTCTCATATGTGGCATAAACAGTAAAAAAAATTGAAGCAATTACAATAGTGCTGAATCACGCAATGGAAAAGAGAAAACAACTCAGCCAGCATTGAATTAACTCTTTTAATTGCGCGATATAATAATTTTATTAAAATGCATGTCTTACGCTATGATCGAGACTATCTACGGATTGACAGACTACTTCCCCTTGGCAATCGAGGCCGCCAGGCCCCCTCGACCGAAGCGTCATATGTTCCAAAGTTGTTGCAAGTGTATGCTGCAAATAAGTAGATGCAACAATGTGAAACAAAAATAACAATTGCGCATTCATTGTATGTTCATTAAGCAGCTTCATATATTTACTCAAACCATTTAAGTCAATACTCGAGGCGGTTTAAGCACGAGTAATGGCTTCTTGTGAATATAAATCAGTGTTATTATGCAATGTTTCATTTTATGGTATGATGAACAATTACACAATCTCAAGTGCTGCTGGCGCTACAGCAACAATATGCTGCTTTTAAGACAAGTTTCATAAGTATCCGTAGTGATCTCTATATCAATTGCTGAAACAAGGCTAGCGAGTTGGACTGTCTGTGCATTTTTTGGCTTGTAAATAAGTATGCCCGCGCAGAGGGATATGCTCAGAACAGTGGCTGGAGCATTCACAGTATCATGCCAAAGATGTTAATTTATTTTCAAAAATACACATTTTAATGGCTTTCTCACACTCCGAAATGAATGGGTCATTTGCCAGAACTTCGACACAAGGCAGATGGATTGATTCTACTGATATTTTCACTTAGTCAGGTATACCACAGGAACAGCGAAATACCAGGCGAGCACTTTGTGTCATGGCACGACAGATATGCAGCTCCCAGGAAACAAAAACTATACTTCTAATGCATGCTATCACAGTAAATTATTTAGGGTGCTCTCAAAGTTGAAAGATTTTTCTACGGTTTAGAGGTTCAGGAATTTAAGGTAACGAAAAAAAAAACTGAGTACGAAATGCCATGTCAGTGTGCTTGACTTTAATTTCTTTTTTTAATAAAGGGGGACCAATTTCCCTCAACTTTTTATGAATTGAAACGTTTTAAAAATATATTTAACAGATAGATTCTCTGGAAATTTTGTATGACATATAACAAGACGGCATACCTATGTTGTCATCATAAAATTCCTCGATCTTTTTCCAAGCCTTCCCTGGCTCTTTTCATGAAAATTCTCTAGCGATATATGACAACCGCAGCTTAAGCACCATAACAAAGATATTGTGGTTTAATGCTTGCTAACTACTGCCAATTCAGAATATTTAGAAAAAACTAATAACGTGTCAGCCACGTCACATGCAGTATTAGATTCAACTGAATTGAATATCTTGTTTAATAAAGCTGACAAAGGCTTTGGCAAGTTCGCAATTGATGGCCACTAGAACATAAGACGGAAGACAAGGATACAGAGACACACACGTAAAACAAATGCAACAATATGAGGGAAAAGTATTCAATGAATTATTTTTACGGTTCAATAGTATTTTATATATAATTTGCTGTCATGACTTATGTCTCTAGTTAACTTGGTTTACCTCTGATTAAAAACTACATGATAATATAAATCAGTACCATTATGATGGTTCGTTGTGTTACAGTATGATGAGTAGTTAGACAATCGTAATGGTCGTCGGTGCGAGCAACGGTACGTTTCGTTTCAAGACAGGGTCATGTGAAACGGAGTGTACTTATAAAAGAAAAACGAGAATCACAAACGATTCCTAAAATAATAATTGTAGAACAAATATACCCTGATAGACTGTGTACATTTTCCGGGTAATAATGCAATATGCCCGTGCCGAACGAACAAGCTCAGCATAGTGACTGCAGTTTTAAACAATCGCGTTAAGAATCGCAATTTATTTCCGCTTGTAACAGTCTGCGATGGGTCTTTTCACATACTTCGAGATAAATACATCTGCCACACTTTCAGTGGAATGCACACAAATGGGGGCGTATTGATAAGGTTACTTATCAGCTAACACATGTTACGATCTCTTAGGTGTGTTGATAAGGGTAGAACAAGTGCAATGTCCACTAAATTATTTGAATAAACTGTGCGTTATCTACTACGAAAAGACCAGCAAGTGGATAATCTGGCTCTTCTTTTTTCTTTTGTACAGCGCATTTAGTATACAGTCTGTCTAAGACGACGGCACCATATGCAACAGTAATGAAAACCGGAACACTTATAGGCACGACAAGGGCTTCATGCCACACACGACTGGCACAATGCCAATCTGCGCCAGTAGTTGCCTAGTGATTAAGAGCGCTAAACTGCATAACGCCGAAACATTGAAAGGCGCTTAACGCTTTTCAGATAGCCCGAACAAGAATTTTCGCTGCTGAACTGCTTATAAAAGAGACCAAGAAAAAAAATCTTCCAACTATCGTAAGACGCAATGCATTCAGTTTCAAACAAGGGGCTTCCAGAAACGACTAACTAACGTATATTTTGTTCGCAACGGAGGACGCCGCCAGGACGTGGTTCGAGAATCGACAAACCGCCTTGACAACGTGGGGCTTGTTCCGAAGCGGCTTCCTGCAAACATTTACAAGCATCGTGCGAAAAGTGCGAGCCCAAGCTGTATTGGAGACCAGAGCACAGCTGCCGAATGAGACGATCGCGATCTTCATGGAGGTAATCAGTGGTCTGTTCCGCCTCGCCAACCCAGAAGTGTCCGAAGAGAAGAAAGTTCTCCTATGATGCGTGGAGTAAAGGATGAACTTTTCGCCGGAACGGTAGCAAGCCCACCGAAGACTGTAGACGAGTTTATTCGTGAGGCGACGAGCATCGAGAAGAGACTGGAAATGCGCAACCGGCAATTCGACCGCCACACCAAGTCAACAAACAACGCCGGAGTTCAATCACTGGCCACCGACGACCTGCGCGAGACTATCAGGGCAGTCGTACGGGAGGAGCTTCAGAAGATCTTCTCTTCATCGCAACCTCACGTGGCCTCAGTCACCGAAATTGTCAAAGAAGAAGTCCAGCGATCGCTTGCAGTTCCCGAGGTGCAACCACAATCATCGCAGCCCGAGCCAGAAGCCATGGCATACGCCGTCGTTGCCCGACGTCAAGGTCCTTCTCCACCTCCTCCATGGTTCTCCTCCACGACCGCGCGAGGGCTCTGTAACGCCGCAATTCCATCGAATACCGCCGCAGTCGCCAGCACACCTACCCGTCGCCCAGCGCAGCTACCCAAGGAAGACAGACGTTTTGCACGCTCCTGACCATCGCCCGCTCTGCTACCACTGCGGAGAAGCGCGTCACGTCTACCGAAGATGCCCGTACCGGGAGATGGGACTGCGAAGGTTCGCCGTCAACGCTCCGCACCCGCAGCAAGGCGAACGCCCTCGCGATATCACCGACTATCGCACCGCTACTCAGTGGAGCTCTCTACGACCGTACCGTTCGCCATAATCACCGGTCGCCGCAGTGCGGACCATAGGCTCGCCCAGTCCGGGGCCGGTAAGTGAGCCCATATGCGGAAAACTAAAAGGAGCAGCCGATGGAGGTGCGCTTGCTGTTAGTCGAACTGACGAATATCCTCTGCCGCCGACGAAGACAGCGAAGAAACTACCTCGACGATATAACAACACGCCGCCCTCCCGAAGAAGTCTGCAAGCAAAGAATACGCCGACGAAAAACGACCTGACGAAGCCACGTACCAGCCACAAGCCAACGCGACGCAGCCGTGATGCGACGCCAAGACCTAGTAGACGCCAACCAACGACCTTGACGTGCTTCTCGACGCCAATGCAGTCACCGCCTTAGTAAACACTGGAGTCGATTCCTCCGTCATGAGTGGGCCCGTCGCCACCCAGTTGAAGAAACTTAACACTGCATGAGAAGGCCCTGAAATTCGGACCGCTGGAGGACACCTTATTACGCCGAATGAATCTGCATGGCACTAATTACTGTTCATGACCGGACTTACCCTGCCACCTTCTTTATACTCCAACAGTGTTCACGAGAGGTCATTCTCGGCATGGACTTCCTTAACCAACACGGTGCAATCATCGACCTGAAGTCGAAGTCGATAACGCTGTTGGAAGATCGAGCGATACCGCCGGAGAGCTCTCGCAGTCACCACGCCTTAAGCGTGCTTGAAGGTCAAGTCAGCATCCCATCCCGTTCCAGCATCGCCATTTCCGTCGGCCCCAAAACACCTGCCGACGTAGAAGACGTCAACGAGGGTGACCAACGTCTACTGCTAGACCGTGCAATTTGCGTCGCAAGAAGGATCGCTCGACTGCACGGAATAAAAACTGAAGTGTTGCTGACAAACTTCAGCCAGGAGTTCAAACGCATCCACAGGGGCACTACGATTGCGTACATCGAGGAAATTCTGGAAACCCGTAATTCGTTCGCCCTCTCGGATTCTGCCGCATCTACCCCGACGACCATAGTTCCCGAACCAGACTTCGGCATAAATTCAAGTCCCCCCATGTTTAAGCAGCAACAGCTCGGAAGTCTGCTCCGACGATACAAACGCTGCTTTTCGACGTCATCGAGAATTCGACAAACACCAGCAGCAAAGCATCGCATAATCACTGAAGAGTGCGCTCGACCACTCCGCCAGAGCCCATAACGAGTTTCGACGCGAGAAGGTGAAGCTATAAGAGAACAAGTCGAAGAAATGCTGCGCGACGACCTCATAGAGCCGTCGAAAAGCCCGTGGGCATCTCCTGTAGTCTTGGTAAAGAAAAAGGACGGAACCCTACGTTTCTGCGTCGATTATCGTCGACTTAACAAGATCAAGAAGAAGGACGTATACCACCTCCCACGGATAGACGACGCATTAGATCCGCTCTGCAACGCAAAATACTTCTCGTCGATGGATCTCAAGTCTGGCTACTGGGGAATTGAAGTAGACGAGAGAGATCGCTAAGAGACCGCCTTCATCACGCCACAGGGCCTCTAAGAGTTAAGGTCATGCCACTCGGACTGTGCTCCGCGCCTGCAACGTTCCAGCGCGTCATGGACGAGGCATCAGGATCGAAGTGGCAGAGCTCTCTTGTTTACTTGGATGATGTCGTCGTCATCGCCGGAAATATCGACGATCACCTTAGGCGGTTTAAGACAGTACTGGAGGTCATCAAGTCATCAGAGCTCACTCTGAAGCAAGAGAAGTTCCGCTTCGCTTACGAAGAGCTTCTGTTCCCAGGCCACGTCATCAGCAAGTCTGGAGACCGCCCCGACCCGCAGAAGACTGCTGCAATTGGAAAGTTCCCACAGCCCATCCACAAGAAGGGCGTGCGTCGATTCCTTGGTATGTGTGCCTACTACAGGCGCTTTGTCAAGAACTTTTCACGGATTGCTGAGCCGCTGACACATCTAGCAAAATGTGATGTCGAGATCACGTGGGAAACGCCGCAGGCGGACGCATTTGAAGAACTCAAACGACGCGTGCAGACGCCGCCGGTACTTGCGCACTTCGACGAGGACGCCGATACCGAAATCAACACTGACGCCAGTAGCCTAGGCCTCGGTGCCGTCCCAGTCCAGAGAAAAGACGGACTTGAACGCGTGATAGCTTACGCTAGCCGGTCTTTGTCAAAAGCAGAAGTCAATTATTCTACAACTGAAAAGGAATACCTCGCCATCGCTTCGGCTACAGCGAAATTTCGCCCTTACCTATATGGCAGGCCAATCAAAGTCGTTAGCGACCATCACGCCGGCTAGCGAAATTAAAGGACCCTTTATGACGGCTGGCGCGGCGGAACCTAAGACTGCAAGACTATGATATCACTGTAACCTACAAGTCCGAACGAAAACACTCTGATGCCGATTGCCTATCACGCGCCCCCACTGACTCGCCGCCGCAAGATGACGGATGACGACGCCTTTCTTGGTATATTAAGCGCGGAAGATTTCGCTGAACAGCAACGAGCAGACCCGGAGCTGAAAAACCTCGTGGAGTATTTGGAAGGGCACACCGACTTTGTCCCTTGGGCATTTAAGCGAGGATTGTCTTGGTTCTCGCTTCAAAACAACCTACTCGTAAAGAACTTCTCACCAATACGTGCCAACTACCTTCTTGATGTTCCGTCAGGGCTGCGTCCAGGATTATTGCACGCCCTACATGACGATCCGACCGCTGGATACCTCGTATTCCCCCGGACACTATCGATCATACAGGAAAGGTATTATTAACCTGAATAAGACCCTCGCCGAAGTGCTAGCAATGTACGTCGACCTCGAACACAAGACGTGGGATGCCGTCCTGCCGTACGTAACATTGGCTTTCAACACGACGGTGCAAGAAACAACACAGATCACGCGCTTTAAGCTGGTTTACGGCAGGAACCCGACTACCACGCTGCCGCACGTCACCGACGAAGACAATCTTGACGCGGCCACCTATCTCCAGCGCGCCCAAGGAGCCCGACAGCTTGCCCGCCTACGGATCAAGAATCGGCAGCGTACCGACAGCCAACAATACAACCTCCAACAATGCTTTGTCGAGTACCAGCCCGACGACCGTGTTTGAATTTGGACCCCGATACGCAGACGAGGACAGAGTGAGATGCTATTGCGATGCTATTTCGGACCCTACAAGGTCGTTCGACGTATTGCCGCACGGGACTACGAGGTCGTGCCAGATGGTATTTCGCATTCACAGCGGCGCCGCGCACGATCTGATGTGGTCCACGTGGTGCGTCTTAAACAATTTTACGGACGCTGACGAACTTTCTTATTTTTTTGTTCTCTTTGCAACGGGTGTTTTTCTTTATTACTTTCATTTGCAGCATCGGGTCGATACTTCTTAAGAGGGGAGTATTGACACCTGTACTTGTTTGTCTTTATCGGGCGACACGTCTCACCGCCTAACAAATGTTATCGCACAGCGCGGGACGCGCCTGCATGTATCAGAAGTTTCTGGAATGTTATCGATGCTTCTATCCGCTGTCTGTTGTCGCAGAACCTTGTGTTATCTGATTTCATCGCGTTACGCGAAGGTGTAGTACTTTATGGAAAACACGCGGGTCCCAGCGATTAGTCTGGAACATTCGACGACTGCTGTGTAAAAGCCGACGCGCTTGACCCGCTGATAAGATTTTCGACAATCGCCGAGTTTATTCGCCGCTATCGTTCTTTAAGTGTAGCCTGCTTTCTAGGGCACAAGTTCGCCCAATAAAACGCTAGTTTCATTTATCACAGCTTTGCTGCCTTCTTCACCGTCACTACCAAGTGACAATATCTATGTAACTAGTGATGGGTTGCCATTCCCTTGCCTGTTCTTCGGTGGCCCGGGAGTGTAGCGCTCGGGCCTGTTCATGAGCACATTTGCTGCCCTCAACTGAGGAGTTGGCCGAACCCAAACTAGTTCGATTGTTACAACTGAAATGTTTTCAATGTAAGGTGAACAGTCCTTGCAAGTCAGACAATGATCTGTCTGTGCGCCATCAAAATCTGTCGCTTTAGCGAATTTTTTACGTTGTCTGCGTGCTGCCTTAACCTATGTTTAAGACATTTCCCAGTTTGGGCAACGTACACTTTTCTGCATTTGAAAACAATTCCATAGACTGCACCTTCTGCACAATCAACAAAAGGCGGCCTGTGCATTGTGCCGCAGTGGCGCGGCGGCGTTGCGGCCGGGTAGGTTGACCTACAGAGCTTTGACAGGTTGTGAGGCGCAGAGAACACGACTTTCACGTAGCAACGCTGGGTCAACTTTTTCAGATTGTGCGATAGCGCGTGAATGTAACCTATCACAGCTATCTTCTTCCTACGCTGCGCGTGAGCTTAGCAGATTTGTGGCTTTGTGCTTATCCTTATGAGAAGGCCCTCTGCGAACGAAATGAGGTGGTACTGAGGACAACCGGCGCACAGCAATCTTTCGGCTTCATTATTGAAAGCATGTGAGATAGAGTGTGGGCAAGATATGCAAAGAGTGTTGTATAGGCACAACATGGCAATAGCTCGTTTAACGAGCTTAGTTTGGGCGGACTGTTGGCGCGTGGTTCATAAGTCCAGCAGACACCAACAGATTCAAATCGGAACCGGATAACTAAAATCTTAATTGGCCATTGACTGGGACTAGAGGCTGAGGGGGCTCATTGTATCTTTCAACACAGCCAACACCTTTCTGCGTTCACATTCCGTGGCCTGTGCTTCACAGTTTAAAACCCAAAAATTACCGTCAGAGCAGAACACCTTAAAAATTTACACATCAGCGAGCAAGACATGAGGATCGAAATCAGGATCGAAACGGCATACGCGATGAGCGGTTAGACCTGGCGTAGTATTTGCTTTCGCAATAAAACTGGATTAGCCTTCGTCTGCGTCATTCGCACTAAGAAATGTTTAAAACATCGCAGCTATGTTACTTTCGTTTTCTGCAACATGTCAAAGCACAGCCTTCGAGAATGGCTGTCAGCCAAGCAACGGAGCCATAAGGGCATTGAACGACTCGGAACACTAACAGCTATCTTTTTGCAAAGTACGGGAAAGAATGTAGCGGGAGCAAGTGCAACCTTTTGTCTCAAAAATTTTCAAATTAGCACTTAGCATTAGCGTGCTAGCTCAATTAGCGTCAGCAACATTGTTGATGCATAGGTAGAGAAGAAGCAAAGTGACTTGATATAAAAATTGGCAGGTGGCTGCATGCATCTGTAGTTACTTTTTGGAAAAGATGCATAATTATTTCACCAGCATGATAGAAGTTGGAAACCCAGCAATGTGCCCAGTTTCAAGGGGGAATCTACTCCTCATAATAAACCTCACTGATTGCACGGTTGGGATAATACTAAATATGGATGGAGTATTGGCCATGTCAGCCCGCTGTGGTTGCTAAGTCGATCTGGTGTTGCGCTGCTGAGCACGAGGTCGCGGGATCAAATCCCGGCCACGGCGGCCGCATTTCGATGGAGGCGAAATGCGAAAATTCCCGTGTACTTAGATTTAGGTGCACGTAAAGAACTGCAGGTGGTGTAAATTTCTGGAGTCATCCACTACGGCGTGCCTCATTATCAGAAAGGGGTTTCGGCACGTAAAACCCTATAATTTCATTGGCCATGTCAAGTGGGGAATAAAAGAATAACATTACATAACATATTCGGTCAATAAATTTTCATTCACGCCCGGTACTCAACAAAAAATCAATGCAGATTATGAGGACGGGTCATAAACCGAGAACGAAAGCAACAAAGGAATCACTTTGGAGACATCAGTCGCTACCGCTTTTTAAATGCGGTCCTAACGACGTCTATTGACCTGTCTATCTGTCTAATAAATTGAGTCAAATGTTCTCCACATCAGGAAATGAGAAAACATTTACGCATTTTGTATCAGGTAGGTCGTATTCAGTCGATAAGCTCGATCCCTTCGTTTTCATTGCTGAGTGTTTACCGATACTAGAAATGGAGTACTTTTTGGAGATGTGCTTCCGAAACTTATTGCGTGCTCAAATGCTTTGTAACACTTGAAATTTATTGCGCCTTTCATTACAGCACCGGTCGATGGGAAACGACTCGTGGGTAAGTACCAGACATTTGTTCTCAAGAATTACACAACCTATAATATCATAGGAGGCCAACAAACGCGACCCTCGTTTATTACATAACAAGGGTCTTGAATCCGGCAACATTGATGTCTTCAGGTAGCATGTGTGGGTTTACTGACCGGTTGCCTTCACCCAAAAAGATCACGTTCTCGTGATGCCTGTGGCAGAAAGGATGTTCCACATCCGCCGGAAAGGTACGTGAGTGGTGGCACTGGCTAACACTCCCAGGGCTCTACTAGGAAACATAAATACCCAAGAAAGTGGATGCAGAGACGGCGTCGCGGTAGCATAATTGGTAGATCATCGCACGCGAAATGCGAAGGTTGTGAGACCGTTCCCCATTTGCCGCAAGTTTTTTTTCATCCACTTTCATTTCCATTAATTTAACGTTTCCTTAATTCATTTATTCAGCACTAGTAATTTCACCTATGTTTTCCTTAGTGTAAGTGTTTGTTGGCTTCTTATGATTAATAAAAATCGGTCCCCTGCGGTAACCCCCTTCTTGCTTAGAAACTATAATCGTTTTGTCGGCGTGGCGACTTTGTAAAAGTTGCCTGACCTTTTCCCAGCAGCAATATATGGCCGTTCTTGAATGAAAAATTACAATTGTTATTGGTGATCAGATGGCAATATTTTTATCCTTGAAGTTCCTCCAAATCAGCAAAGTTCAAGCAGCTATCGCGAGTAATTTCTCTAATCAGCTAATACGCAGCTATAAGAGAGGAGTTAACGGAACATATAACGTAGTAAAAATTGCTCACGACCTTCCACGTACCAACAGCGTGTATAGAACGTAATTTTCCAGTGAGAAAAGAGGCAAGAATATAGAAATATCACGGGTGACATGAAAGCGCTAGATGTCTAGTTCGTCTGTTCTTCGACCTGTGGGTCGTTTGTTGTGCTCGTGTTGACTCAGCTTACTATTCAACACCAGACAAAAGGGCTGGTGCCGACAAGAGGGATAAGTGCGCACCTTGCCAGGGCACAAGTCAATTGTTTCAGTTTTTTTTCTTCTTTTGCCAATCGTATAACCTCCAGTTTGACATTGCCTGCGAGTTCTCCAGACCTCACTCTTATGGGTACTTATTTGTAGGGTGCCATCGAAGGACACATGTACCAGAACACCGCTCACACATTGCAGGAGCTATAGGCTGCAATTACCCAGTCCACTGCAAAGATAACGCCCGCAACCTTCCACTGAGTGTTTAACAATATACATCATCGTGTTGAAACATGTCTTCATATTGTCACGTAGTGGTGACGTTGAAGAACACAGTGTTTCGTGGGCGAACCTGTGCCCACGAAACAGGCTACAGTTATAGCGCAACGATAGCGGCGAACACAGTCGGCTATCGACTAAAATCTGAAAATGTGATCAACATGACAAGCGCGTCCGCTTTTGTACATCAATCTTTGAATGTTCCAGACTAATCGCTGGGACGCTCCTGTCTTCCACAAAGTTCTACGCTATTCGGGTTGCGCATACATGCAGTCGGATTACACAAGGTTCGGTGACAGACAGCGGATGGAACCATCCATAACATACCAGAAACTTCCCATACATGCAAGGGTGTCCTGCGCTGCGTGATTACATTTGTTAGGTGGTGAAACGTGTCGGCCGATAAAGACAAGTACACGTGTCAATACCCCCGTCTTAGAAAGCATCGACCCGATGCTGCAAAAAAAACGAAAGTAATAAAGAAAAGCACTCGCAGCAAAGAAAACAACAAAGTAGGAAAGTTCGTCAGCGTCCGTAAGAGGGTTGAAGACGCACCACGTGGACCATTTCAGATCGTGCGCGGCGCCGCTGTGAATCCGAAATGCCGTCTGGCACGGCCCCATAGTCCCGTGCGCCAATACGCCGGATGACTTTGTAGGGTCCGAAATAGCGTCGCAATAGTTTTTCACTCAGACCTCGTCGGCGTATCGGGCTCCATACCCAAACACGGTCGCCAGACTGGTACTCGACGAAGCGTCGTCGGAGGTTATAGTGTCGGCTGTCGGTACGCTGCTGGGTCTTGATCCGTAGGCGGGCGAGCTGTCGGGCTTCTTCGCAGCGCTGGAGATAGGTAGCGACGTCAAGATTCTCCTCGTCAGTGACGTGCGGCAGCATGGCATCGAGCGTCGTCGTCGGATTCGTGCCGTAAACCAGCTTAAACGGCGTGATCTCTGTTGCTTCTTGCACCGCACTGTTGTAAGCGAATGTTACGTACGGCAGGACGGAATCCCAGGTCTTGTGTTCGACGTCGACGCACATCGCCAGCATGTCGGCGAGGGTCTTGTTCAAGCGCTCCGTGAGACCATTCGTCTGCAGGTGGTAGGCAGTTGTCCTATTGTGGCTTGTCTGGCTGTATTGCAGAATGGCTTGGGTGAGCTCTGCTGTAAAAGCCGTTCCTCTGTGGGTGATGAGGACTTCTGCGGCACCATGTCGCAGAAGGATGTGCTCGACAAAAAATTTCGCCACTTCGGCTGCGCTGCCTTTTGGTGGAGCTTTAGCTTCAGCGAAGCGGCTGAGATAGTCCGTCGCCACGACGATCCACTTATTCCTGGATGTTGACGTCGGAAACATCCCATCACATCCATCCCGATCTGCTGAAATGGTCGGCAAAGAGGTTCGATCGGCTGTAGTAATCCTGCTGGCCTTGTCGGTGGTGTCTTGCGTCGCTGACAGTCTCGGCATGTTTTGACGTAACGGGTGACGTCGGTGTTCAGACGCGGCCAGTAATACCTTTCCTGTAACCTCGACAGCGTCCGGGAGAATCCGAGGTGCCCAGCGGTTGGATCGTCGTGTAGGGCGTGCATTAGTTCTGTACGCAGCGCTGACAGTACAACAGAAAGGTAGCTGGCGTAGACTGGTGAGAAGTTCTCCACAAGGAGGTTGTTTTGTAGCGTAAACGAAGACAACCGGCGCTTAATTGCTCTAGGCACAACGTCGGTGTTCCCTTCCAAGTACTCGACGAGGCCTTTTAGCTCCAGGTCTGCTCGCAGCCCTTTCGTGAAGTCTTCCGCGCTTATTATTCCAAGGGAGGCGTCGTCGTCCTCGTCGTCTTGCAGCTGGGGATCGATGGGGGCGCGTGATAAGCAGTGGGCGTCAGAGTGTTTCCTTCCGGACTTGTATATTACGGTGACGCCATATTCTTGCAGTCTGAGGCTCCACCACGCCAGCCGTCCTGAAGGGTTCTTTAAGTTAGCTAGCCAACACAACGCGTGATGGTTCGAATGGCCTGCCATAGAGGTAAGGGCGGAATTTTGCTGTAGCCCAAATGATGGCGAGGCGTTCCTTTTCCGTCGTAGAATAATTGGCTTCCGCTTTTGACAGCGACAAGCTAGCATAAGATATCACCCGTTCAAGTCCGTCTTTCCTCTGGACTAGGATGGCACCGGGGGCTAGGCTACTGGCGTCAGTGTGGATTTCAGTATCGGCGTCCTCGTCGAAGTGTGCAAGTACCGGCGGCGACTGCATGCGTCGTTTCAGTTCTTGAAATGCGTAGGCCTGCGGCGTTTCCCACTTGAAGTCGACATCACATTTCGTTAGGTGTTAGCGAGTCCGCGATGCGTGAAAAATCCTTGACAATGGGCCTATAGTAGGCACACGTGCTGTTGCAAATGGGTCGCAAGCCCCAAGGGTAGCATTGGCCTGGCAGCCTGGGGCACAGCTGGAAGCATCCGAAGGTCCTGACAAAGGATGAGTCTACTGCTAACAAAACAACTTGTTCATTCTAGCATCGCAAAAGACCGGCCGGTCAGGTCGACCGAAGTGGAGAAGCGGGAGACCACGTTACTCGACTGAATAAATCGAAGCTTCTCTCTTGGCTCGGTGGGCACCTGCTTTTATACTCTCGGAGTCGAGGGCAAGAAGGAACGGCTCGGAAGAAGCGCACGTGACGGCGGCGCACGGACACGTTGTGACTAGTGACAAGTATCCGCCGGGCCGGCGTCGGTCAGACCTCCTCGCTTCACAGTTTGGGAGCTCCTCTCCCCGGCTGCCCGCGCTTTGACAAGCGTGGGCACCAACATGCATGCACACACACACACACACACACACACACACACACGCACACGCACACGCACACACACACACACACACACACACACACACGAAGACACTTGGCATTGAAACAAGCCTGGACGCGCTTAGCAGGAGGTGTTGGGGCAGCGCTGAACTGGCCAAAATCTCCTCAGCTGTGAACGAAGCCCCGGCGTCCGTTGCATCCGCGCCGCCTATACCGCACGTCGGAGGCGAAACGTAACAGACCACCCCACCGGGAGAATGAGATCCCGATGGTCAGGGGACGGCATCTGCTGTCCGGAGGGATGTCGCTCGATGATGCTCATAACCGAAGTCGGTCGTCCCTCGGGGTTTCTTGAGCGCAGCGCACCGAGAAGGCCTAGTTCTCACGTTCACGTTCACACAGGACGCTGCAAGGTGCCTTCGGGAGAGTTGCCTTTCTTTTCGTTCCCAGCAAGAGTTAGAACTACGCCGAATCTCAACTGCTCAGTCAGCAAGCACGACACAACCCTCACTAAGCCATGCCAGGCTCTTTCCCCTTTTATACTACTGCCTGGTTCCTTACAGTAGTTTAGCAGCACTCAGAACGCGTCCACAAATTGGAAAGTTGCACTAGAAAGCACGTCATGACTTTGAAACACTAAACAAAAGCAATATGTTAAAAATCCTGCCTCAGGAAGAAAAAACATCAGTAACAAACAACTTTGAGGCGGATTCCTACGTTAGGGGACTCGACTTAAGCCATCGGCGTTACCTTTGAGACTCCCCTTTTTGTAACGCACCTCAAAGGATTATTGTTGCAAAGCGAGGCTCCAGCGCAGGATTTGGCCATTTTAGGAAGAGATGGTCTGCAGTCATTGGAGAGGGCAGTGATCCGTCTCAATAATAAACCTCGAGCCGGCTAGGTAGCATGACAATTTCTGAACGGCCCACACGAGACACGCACACTCTTTCTCGGTGGCGCTGTACGCCTGCTCACGACTGGTCAGCTTACTACTAGCATACAGGACAGGGTGTTCCACTTCTCCATTTCCCGTTGGCACAGTACAACGCCCATGCCTCGCTCACTAGGATCGCACTGAACAACGAACCCTTTTGTGTAGTCTGGCGATCGTAGCACAGGCTGGCTTGTTAGGGCACTATTTAGGGCGCTAAAAGCTCTTTCCCTTGTCTCGTCCCAGAGGACTGTTTGGGGCTCTGTTTTTCTTAGAGCATCCGTCAGGGGAGCCGCGATATCAGAGTACCTGGGGATGTACCTCTGATAGTAGCCGGCGACACCTAAGAACGACCGAATATCGCTCTTCGTGCGCGGTTGCGGGAAGTCTCGCACAGCGGCCACCTTTATTTCAGAGGGGCGGCGACGACCCCATCCAATCACGTGACCGAGGTAGACAACCTCGGCCTGTGCTAACTGGCACTAGGCAGCCTTGACTGTCAAGCCCGCTTCGCGCAGGTGGGTTAGCACTGCTCGCAAGTGTGCCATATGCTCAGACCAGGATGCGGAGAATATCGCTACGTCGTCTAAATACGGTAAAGCGAATTATTCCTGTCCCCGCAACACTTTGTCCATGAATCTTGAAAAGAAGTATGGCGCGTTCTTCAAACCAAAACTCAGAACTTTAGGACGGAATGTTCCCATTGGTGAAATGAACGCCGCATACCTACTAGCCTCTTCTGTAAGGGGAACCTGCCAATAACCCCTGACAAGATCTATGGTGGAAATAAACTGAGCGCTACTAACTTTCTCAAGGCACTCCTCGATGTTAGGGATCGGATAAATTTGATCCTTAGTGATGGAATTAAGCCTGCGGTAGTCGACGCAAGGACGAGGTTACTTGCCCGGTACCTCAACTAAAATCAAAGGGAAGGTATAATCACTCTCACCCGCCTCAATAACACCGAGCTGTAGCATTTTTCTTTACATCAGCCTCCATAATATGGCGCTGGCGAGGTGGCACCCGGTACGCCTTGGATCGTACTGGCTCTGGGGAGGTAAGTTCTATTTCATGAGTAAGGACAGAAGTCCTACCAGGCCTCTCAGCGAACTGACCTTGAAACTCTTGTAAGAGCTGGTGTAGTTCGGTTTTCTGCTCAGGCGACAGCGGTGCTTTACTTATTAAATCACTAATGACTTGATCGGTGCATTCCCTGTTCGTCACTGAGCCTAGTCCCGGAAGCTCGACCGAAAGCTCTTCTGGAACGTTTACCATCATACACACCACTGCTTCCTGTTGTCTATAGGATTTGAGCAGATTACAGTGGTTAACTTGCTGTGCTTTCCGTTTTCCTGGCAGACTCACCACGTAGTTAACGTCCGACAGTTTTTGAACAACCCGTGCTGGGCCCTCCCACTGCACGTCGAGTTTGTTTTTTAGCGATGTGCACAATATCATTACCTTATCGCCCACCTCAAAACGACGGGCCCTAGCTGTCCGATCATAATAAACCTTGGCCCTCTCCTCGGCTTTTGCCATTGCTTCACCTGACAACTCCTGTGCCCTTCTTAAGCGTTCGAGGAGCCTAAGCAGGAACTCCACGACTGGGTCGTCGCCCCTGCCTGCCCACGAGTCTCGAAGCATACGAAGCGGAGACCGCAGCGAGCGACCGTGCACCAGCTCAGCTGGCGAAAACCCCGTAGCCGCATGCGGCGCGGTCCTTAATGCAAACATCACCCCCGGCAGACACGGCTCCCAGTCAGTTTGTTGTTCAAAACACAATGCTCTCAACACGCGCTTCATGACGGAGTGGAGCTTCTCAACGGAATTCGGCTGTGGGTGGTACACTGAGCTGTGTAACAGCTTTACCCCACACTTTTCGAGAAAGGCTGTCGTCAAAGCGCTAGTAAACACTGTGCCCTGATCTGACTCGATTTCCGCAGGAAAACCAACTCGCGCAAATATGGACAGTAGTGCAATGACTATCTCAACTGAGCTCAGTTATTTAAGCGGCACTGCTTCAGGGAACTTTGTCGCTGGGCAGATCACAGTCAAAATGTGTCTGTACCCCGTGGTTGTTACCGGCAGAGGTCCCACTGTATCAATAACGAGCCGTCTAAACGGCTCCGTAATGATAGGTACCAACTTCAATGGCGCCCTCGATTTGTCCCCTGGTTTGCCCACCCGCTGACAGGTGTCACATGACCTCACAAAGTTTTCTGCGTCACGAAAACACCCTGGCCAACAGTACTCTTGCAAGAGACGATCCTTAGTCTTCTTAACTCCTAGGTGTCCGGACCACGAACCCCCATGCGACAAGCGCAACAGATCCTGACGGTGGCACTGAGGCACGATCAGTTGATCGAACTCCACTCCCCTGCGGTCTAGATACTTCCGGTACAGGACCCCACCTCTCTCCACAAAACGAGCATTTTTCTTGGCGATACCTTCCTTGACATTGCAGCGCATGTTTTCTAGGCTGCCATCCTTTTTTACTCGGCTATCAAAGCCGACCGGCTGACTTTTAGCAACCTATTAATTCCATCTGACGTAGGCGCGATGAGCAAATCTGCAGATAGCTCTTCTAACTTTCCCGCATCGGGAATTTCCTCTCCAGTATCTGGTGCCTTTAACGTTACAGACTCAGTTTTATTCAGTTCAGGCGTGCTCTGAATATCAGCTTGCTGCGCCTCTGACCCTTTTTCATTGTTTGATAACGTCGGCCCCGCAACTACCGCCTTTGCAGCGAGCTCCCGAACCTTCGATCTGGTTAATGCCTGAACGCTAGCCTCACCAAACAAAAGCCCCTTCTCGCGCAGGAGGTGATCGGACCTGTTCGAAAATAGGTACGGGTACTGGGGAGGCAGCATAGATGAAACTGCGGCCTCCGTCTCAAGCGCTCCGAAAGGTCCTTCAATAAGCACTTTTGCTACGGGCAGACACACGCTATGAGCTCCTATGGCTTGCTTGATCCATGCGCACTCGCCCGTGAACATATCGGGTTCTACGTAAGAGGGGTGAACTACATCCATTGTAGCTGCGGAATCACGAAGCACTCGTCACTCTTTCCCGTTCACGAGGAGGTCTCGCATGTAAGGCTCGAGAAGCTTCATATTCTTGTCAGCGCTTCATAATGACAAAAACACGACTTTTTTTGTTTCTGGACACTGCGCCGAAAAGTGACCCGGCTTCTGGCACGTATAACACACGCGCGCGTGCCTCGTCTCGAACCACTGTCTGCGTTCGGCTTCGGCTGCCGCCGTCTCCTTCCATTCGGTCGGACTGCTTTCACTCGCATCCGCACTACGTTTGACCCCCCTTGCTCTCATGGGCGTGAACTTCGGCCTCTCAAACTCCGAGCCAAATTCACCCTTTTGACCGTCCTTAGCTCCGCGAGCCCGACGCGTCACAAACTCCTCGGCTAGCTCGGCGGCTTTAGCCACCGTACTAACGTCTGGCCTATCCAAGACCCAGTACCGCACGTTCTCAGGTAGCCGACTATAAAACTGTTCCAGCCCGAAACACTGCAGAACTTTCTCGTGGTCACCCAACGCTTTCTCTTCTTTGAGCCACTCCTGCATGTTTGACATAAGCCTGTAGGCAAACTCTGTATATGACTCACTTCTGTCTTTCTCATTTTCCCGAAACTTCCAACGGAACGCCTCCGCTGACAGCCTGTACTCTTTTAGCAGACTCGATTTCACTTGGTCGAAATCCTCTGCCTCCTCTCTCTTTAAGCGAGCGACTACGTCGGCCGCCTCGCCGGGTAACAAAGTGGGCAAGCGCTGTGGCCACGTTTCTCGAAAGAACCCGTGCTTCTCGCACGTTCACTCAAAGTTAACCAGGAACAAACCAATGTCCTCTCCAAGCTTAAACGGCCGCATCAGGTCAGTCATTTTGAACGATACTCGTTATCCTGCACCGTGTCTGACTTCCATAACGAGCGCCTTCCATCTCTACCTCGAGACGCTTCATTTCCAAAGCGTGTTGACGTTCGCGCTCCTTTCTTTTTGCCGTCTCCCTCTCCTCAATGGTCTCAAGGCATTCCGACAGCTCGCCGTCCTCCGCTTCTAACTGAAGAATAGCCCTTAGCAGTTCTGGTTTTCTGAGTTTGTCTGAGACATTCAGACCGAACTCTCTTGCAAGCTCCAGCAATTTCGGTTTGCGCAACGACTTCAAATCCATGGCTGCTCTCAATGCTGCTTTCTCTAATGCCAACTATTGTCTTGCCGCAAACTAACCCGGCAGCAACGACAACCACAATTACCAGCTCTGTTTCTGACACTAACAAAAGCCTGGCAAAACTCAGAAGAAGAAAGTCCCGCACTCACCAAACCTCGCTGCCGAGAATTCAGCGCAGTCGTTCCGCTGCAGGCAACCAGTCATCATACAGGGCTTGTTGCACTGTTCCCGGATGGTCGTTGTGCTGCTCAGCATACAGTCGACCGCATATCTTCGCTGCTGGCCTCCGTTGTCGCGATCTCACCGCTGGCAAACAGTTGTTGCAAATGGGTCGCAAGCCCCAAGGGTAGCGTTGGCCTGGCGGCCTGGGGCACAGCTAGAAGCATACGAAGGTCCTGGCAAAGGATGAGTCGACTGCTAACAGAACAGCTTGTTTATTCTAGCATCGCAAAAGAGCTGCCGGTCAGGTCGACCAAAGTGGAGAAACGGGAGACCACGTTACTCGACTGAATAAATCGAAGCTTCTTTGTTGGCGTCAGGGGGCAGCTGCTTTTATACTTTCGCAGTCGAGGAAAAGAAGGAACGGCTCGGAAGAGGCGCACGTGACGGCTGCGCACGGACATGTTATGACATATGGCAAGTATCCACTGGGCCGGCGCCGGTCAGACCTCCTCGCTTCACATTTGGAGAGCTCCTGTCCCCGGCAGCCGCGCTTTGACGAGCGTGGGCACCAACACGCACACACACACACACACACACACACACACACACACGAAGACACGTGGCATTGAAAGATGCCTGGACGCGCTTAGCAGGAGGTGTTGGGGCAGCGCTGAACTGGCCAAAATGTCCGCCGCTGCGAACGAAGCCCCGGCGTCCGTTGCATCCATACCGCACGTCGGAGGCGAAACGTAACAATGCCAAGGAATCTGCGCATTGCCTTCTAGTCGATTGGCTGCGGGAACTTTGCGATGGCAGTTGTCTTCTGCGGGTCGGAGCATACTCCAGATTTGCTGATAACGTGGCCTAGGAATAGAAGGTCATCGTAACCAAAGCGACACTTTTCCGGCTTCAGAGTGAGCCCTGATGACTTGATGGCCTCTAGTACTGTCGCGAGCCGCTTAAGGTGATCGTCGAAATTTCCGGCGAAGACGACGACGTCATCCAAGTAAACAAGACAGGTCTGCCACTTCAATCCTGCTAAAACTGCTGGGATCTGCAGCTCTGGCGTGGTTCCTGTGGTAGCTCCTGTGGTTAACACTCTTTCTTACTTTTCTTTTCATTTTAGAGCGCAGCTCTTTGGCGTCCGTTCCTGGGTTTCGCGTCGGCGTCGTCGTCGGCCTCGTAACCAGCTCCGCCCCCCTTTCATCCCCCCAGCGCTAGCAGCGACCGACTGATACCGCTGGATGCCGCTGACGCCGCTAGAGAGTCAAGATAACGTGACTGCATAGAACACCGTCGCCGCCATGCAGAAAGAGGAGGAAAGGGTCCCCCCCCCCCTGTTCTTGTGTGGCGGATAGGGTGCTCTTCAGTTGCCGACGCGCCGGTTATTCGTTGTCCCTGAAACCAACTCCGCAGCTGGGGTTGACTCACTATCGGCGTCAGCGGCATCAGTCAGTCGCTGCTATCTCATCCCTCCTCCCTTTATCGTGTTGTCCGCTTGCTGCGCGCGCTTCTGCCCCCATCGTTTGCCGCTGGGTGTACACGCCGCCCCCTCCCCCCTCTTCCTGCGAGTCTCCGGTTGTCAAAGCGCCGGCTCGAACTTAATTCCTTTCTTCGCTCCTCCTCCAATGCAATGTGCGGTGGCAATCAGAGAGCCAGATCGGTGGCGGCGGATCTGTATATGTGCACCGCCCGAGCCGAAATTGCCGCTGCCGTTCGCCCTGTGCGGTGGCAATCAGAGAGCCAGATCGGTGGCGGCTTCACATAAAGACAAACAGCAATTTCCTAACACTTATGCGGGAGAACATCCCGTTCCTCTCGCTCGTAACGCGTCCCACGGCTGTGACAACCTCGCGAGGCACTTGTATAGATCTCGTCTTTGAGAATCAAGCATTGGTGTACCAAGTCGAACATATATCAGTCTATTTCTCCGACCACAAAGCTTCCTGCATGACTGTCAAGAACTGTTAGTGGAGTCTTTGTTAAAGGAATACGTGTGAAAAATAAAAAAAAATTCTGTGATAGCGCATACATGTGTTGCTCGATTTCTTTGCCTCAATCTATCGAAAAGGTGAAACAGCTTATTTGCTGCGCTCAAATTTCGCATTAGGAAGTAACGTAATCGTCGGCAATTTTTTATTCCACTGAACTCTCTCTCTCTCTCTTGATTTCTTTATAAAAACTTTATATACGGTGGCCAGGTAGCGCATATTCACGCTCTGGAGTTACTTTACGCAGCAGTATCCAGCACCTGCCGCTATGCCGAGCCTATGTAGCGCCCCAGCATCCAGCGCGCGACACGGGCGCCTATTCTAGCATGGCATTTGGCACTGCGTACTGACTTTTTTAATAGGAACACAACACAGTAAAAGCGAAATGGACAGGTGACACGATAAGGGACCGGAATTACCCTCCTGTTACTTTGTACGTGAAAGAGATTCCATATTTCGAGTTGCCTATCACCAAGAGAAAGTCCACCTGCCTGCATTTATTTTTAGTTTTCTTTTATTGACGCACATGCGCAAGTTTATGCTGCGTGAATAAAACAAGGTGTAAATGCGTTTTGATTTATTGCGCTAGTAATGTCAGCTTTTCCGAATAATCCAGCTCAAGACAAGAATTATGCTATGTGCCACCAGCAATCTAAAAAAATTCTACCACATTTAAGAGTGATCACTAGCAGTACGGGGGGGGGGGGCGGAGTACTGCTCTGATACCTTTCACGATGCGAGCGCAAGAAAGGGAAATGCATTTGATAGGAGGGGCTGTTGCAACCCGGCTATTTTATGCTCTCAATCTGCCACAAGAAACTGCCATAAATTGCCACAAGTCCACGCTTTCTATTTCTGCCCAGGCATGATTTTATTACTACTTCACTTGAAGTTTGCGTTTGCGAAATGTCCTAAGCTCAAGTACAACAAATGTTCATTCTTCGATTTCCTCAATAAGTGACCTGCACAGAACGAGTAGTGATGCAAGGAAGGTCCTCAACTTCAGGCCGATTCACAAAGATCCTGCTATTGTCAATTGCTAAGATCACTTAAGAATACATGTGATCGCATTGGCTCTAATGAACGCGTTATGCATTTTTTTAGATACAGGACATGGAGAAGTATGCGGTAAGGATCTATATCGCTCGAGTCTATATTTCTGCTATTTTTCTAAGTGCATAACTGACCCATCCCGCTGATAAGCGGGGGGGGGGGGGGGGTTGGTGCAAGGAAGGTGCAGTAATGGTGCAAGGAAGGTCCTCAACTTCAGGTGTATCGACGTGAACAGACAGAAGTGCGCTACGTGCTGCATGCGATTGAAATGTTGTTCGAAATGAAAAAAAAAGTAGTTAATCAGCTAAACATAGTAGAAGTAGCTAAATGTGTACTCTTCACTGTCGCATTCGCACAATTCACACTCGTACTTTAGTTTCTGTGCTGCTTTAAACGAGCTCTTTGATATCGCTCGCATTTTCTTAGCATTACTTAAATTATCAGAGATGTAACCGTCACATCTTTATTCTTTATGCACGGCTTACTCTTGTCAGAACCTGGACCCAAAAACTATGCTGGTAAGTGCCTCTTCCGGTTGCTTTTACGCCATTCTCTCTGCAAAAAAACCGTACCATGTATTGCAAGTCAGTGAGTCTTCGTAATCTAGTCATCGATAAAAGGAAAAGTTACTCGCCCCTGAATATTTAGCACTCCTTTCCTTTCTCCTTCATATATTAGGAATGTCAGCGCTACTCCGAGAGGCAAGCTGTGTAGTCCTGTGTGTACTCTTTAGTAATTTACTTTGCTCAGCATATTGCTTCAACATACACCGCTGCCACAGAATGTCGTATAGGAAACTCACTTGATAACCTTCTGGCTTCGAGGTACGAATATCCTGTGCGGAAGCAACGCCTCGCTAGCTCCAGCACTCCTCAAACTGCACAGCGCTTTTTCGAAGAACAAAGCGGTTAAGTGGTGTAACTTTGGCAACTAAATTCAATTACTCGAGCACTTGTGGGTACAGCACTAAACAGAATTTGACCCTTGATGTAATCGGCATTTTCGTATTGATAATATTCGCTGTGGAAACAACGACTCAAAAGGCTCAGGAACGTTTCTGGAAGCCAAGAAATAGCGAGAAGTAAAGGTCACAGCAATGTACTGGAAAACATTCACGAATTTCCGCTTAATTGGGCAAATTTTCAGTGACGCAGATTGTTGCTTGATCGGGCCTTTGCAGTATAGTCTACAACGTCCAAAAGATACGATCATATTCGACGGTAAACTCACATGCAGGAACGCATAAGGTTGCATGGTTGCGTCGAGGTGAGACACCACAAGTCGCTTCATATAGGCAATCAGTCACTGTGTATTGGGTAATGGCTCGAACAAAGACTAGCGCGAAACCAATGCAGACAGATGAAGAGTTACACCACAACGGAGATGTTGCAGTTATTCTTTTATGCGAGTTCCAACGCAGTTCTTTGTCCTACAGGGCTGAAGGCCCATATGTGGTGTGTGGTGGAGTGGTCCAACGTTACTAGACTAGCTTCAGTTGTAAAACCCGCGCGCTTACAGCTGCTGTCGCCACTTCTGTGACAGCCGCCAGATGGCATCGCCGTTCCATCGAGCTCCACTGCAGACGCCTCTCCGCAGCCTTGAGCTCGTGCGGACGGGCAGTTTGCGCGTGTTTCACGCTCGCTGGCGTTCTGCCTTGTCCGAAGTGGTGATACCACGAGAAAGCAGTATCCACCTAGAGCAATACGATTTATCGGGCCCGTTGGTCCATACTGAAAGAAGGGTAAACTGCACGAAAGGAAGAAACGCATACAGCGAAGCGCAGAAGCTGCGTTTCTGGATGTCGTGTGTTTCTTCCTGTCGTCTTAACGTTTCGCGCAGTTTAGCTCAGGAGCCTAAAGATCTGGCCAAAGTACGTGTTTGTAGCATGATCTTCATCCACGCCGAAGCTTCTCACCAGGCCAAAGTAGCGCTAGAAAAAGAAAGATGAGGTCAGCTTTGAACACACAAGCCACACAAAAAAAATGTCGTCGGCTGTTGCACTACGTGAAGATGGTTAACCAGAGAAGCTGAAACGTGCGGCCCCTGCGTTTATGACTTGTTTAATCCCGACGGTTCATTAAAGTATTTCTCAATTGTGAGGTTACACACACAATCGGCTGCGACGGAGATAACGACGTCACTGAGGGTAGTGCCGCAGTACGCCGTTGTCGCTTGCGTTCGATGTCTCAAGTTTGCTCGGAGGCGTGGTTAGCAGCCTTCGCCCGCCATTTGCCGCTTGTGATTCTTCGAAATTAAATTTCTCTCAAAATTAAATCTGTCCGTTACGTAAGACAATGAGTGGCTCATGGTCCTCCCACGGGACATCCGCGCTAAGATCACGGTCCGACCTATATCTAGAAACTTACACCCCCAAAACAACAGGGGCAGACCACAAGCGGGAGGACAATTCCTTCTTAACCGCCAAGTCTCAGCTTTTGTGGACGCGGCGGCATACGCGGGAAACAAAGCTTTCGCAGTGGCGGTTGTGGACGGCCGCGGCTCCACAAGACATGGAGCCACGGTAATTGCAAGGAAGCCTGAACAGGCCGAACAGGTTGCGATCGCTGTTGCGCTCACCGACGACAATCTTTCGCACATCTACAGCGACTCCATAGCCGCTATCAGAGCTTTCCAAAAGGGCACGGTGTGCGCAAAGGCTCTCAGAATTGTCACAAAGAAAGAGATTAAGGACCACGTCCTATACTGGTTCCCGGCACACTTAGGAACAAAGATCGGCGACGTCCCCAACCTTAACGAGGTGGCACACGAGGCTGCGCGCGCGCTTACAGATCGTGCGGCTTCACCCGACCACTCGGAGAAAAGACGCCCCGACTACATACAATGAAATCACTAAACCTTACTACCTACAACGTAGAGAGTATAGCACGCCACACCACACGCTCACTCGAGCTCAAGCGGTTAAACTCAGAATGCTACAGACAAACACATACCCCACGGAAAACAGACTAAACCACTACATGCCTGAGCTCTACGACAAGTCTTATTCCACCAATTGCAATACATCTCTTAACGTCTACCATTTACTATGGCTGTGCTCGCAAGCTCACGTAAACTCCAAAACGGACAAACGCAATTTTGAAGAAGCAATGCGGAGCGATCGAAGAACTCGCTCCCCAACTCTGGGACGTCCAGCAGGTCCACGACGCCGCCAGGTAACTCAGGCTCCCGGTTCCGTCGTGGGAGACGCCCACTCCATGAGAGCCCAAAGCTCTCGTAGCCTGCAGGACCTTGAATAAAGTTGATTTCCTACCTTCATACTCCCTTAAGCAACGGCCCATACTCCCGTAAACGCGGTCTCCCCATTACGACGACAGAATTGAAATTCTACGCGGGAATGATGAATGGCAACGTAGTCGTCTGTGGAAGACGAAGATGACGAATGCGGGAGCAGCAGCGCGAGCGCATGCCGTGGATTTCGCAGAAAGTTCCCGGTCGGCATGAGGAATCATTGTGTTCCACGCCGAGCGAAGCGTCGCATTGCTGGGAACGCAGAAAAAGTGGCGCGCCGAACTGTCGTAATCGTACCAATAGCCGCCTATGCAGCCAGGTACGCAGCATCTCGGCATCTTATGTGATATTGTTAACAAACTCAGCGGAGGTTAGTTTCGCGGATGACATGCTTGCTGAAAATCGCCGTCAAAAACGAACCACACAATACACCAACACTGCACTGCATGCTTAGTTCAGCCCGCCACGCGTAGCCAGCTAGTGAGGAAGTGAAGCCGGGCGTGACTGCAGCGCCACGAAGGCGCGGGCGGGGGGCGGTTCCGCGCAACGGCGCTGAGTTTTAAAACTGAAACTATTCTAGTAACGTTGGAGTGGTCAGTATGAAATGTCAAATAATGAACACCCAGCAACGCAGTAGCAGTGTGAGCCACGAATTTGCTTTGGAATGTTACTATCAGGAGTTGTAAAAGTTGGTTTGTGCCATACCTCATTGGAAGAGACATCTTCACTGAGTGAAGAGGTCTATGCAGCGATCACTGTACTATGGAGCGACTGGAATCTTTTAATTCTGACTTTGTACTCCTACGGATCCACGCAATTGCAGTCTAGGTAGCGTTGTTGATTGTCTGAGGTCGTGACGGAAGGGCCCAAATCAACAAACATTTCTATTATACTCAAATGCTGCTGTCTTAGATCAGCGATAGGGGACAGAATGCGAAAACCCTCGTGTACTTATGTTTAGGTGCATGCTAAAAAACCTCGAATTCTAAATTCCTGTTCTAAATTTCCGCACCCCCCCACTATGGCGTGCCTCATAATCAGAGAGGGCTTTTGGCACGTAACATCCCATAATTTTTTTTAGATTCGTGATATTGCTACAAAATAGAATCGACTCATTACATACGAAGGAAGGTTTTTTTGCAAAACGCTGATGCAGCAATTCTAGCATACAAGTATGCAGGTTATTGCACATTTGAATATGAATAACCCATTTTTAGATGTAGTTTCTAGACCTTCTAGCTTATTTCTTTAGTGCTTCTTCTTCTCAGTACATTCTTGAAATACCGCCTACTTTTCGTGATAGTAAAGGAAAAGTGAAACACAGTGTGCAATAGTTGGGGCCTCATAGCGTAAACTATTTCAATCTGTTATTATTCCAATTTCCTGGCGTCAGGTTTACGTAACAGCCGACGCAAACATCGGGCGGTTACCCGCAGCGTTGTCTGAAAAGCCCAATGAAACGCTCTCCTCGCTTAATACAGGTCACTTTTATACGCTTTAAAAACGAATAAAATTGCCTACATTGTGCGGTTTTTCGTATTTATTTGGGTGATAAAAGGTGACGAGCATGCTCAAGTGGAGAGGGTTTCGATGGGGCCGAGTCAACAAAGTGATAATAGGTAAACAAGTTAAGAGATTGGTGCTTGTGTCTGAGATTAGCCTGCTTTACCTTACTTAGCTTGCAGTGACTGGTCGAAAATCTAGGCGGCATGCAACAGAAGGTAACGTGTACCGCTTACACAGATCCTCAGCAAAGGAGAATTGGCATAGAGCTGTCGTATTTGCACCGAAATGGCTAGATAGCGTTGTGCTGCCACGCTAACAGTTTTATTACACGCAAATCAACCCATCCTCTCCCGGAGGTGGAAGTAGTCAGTGCCTGAGCGATCGGCGGGCAGCCTTCTTCTATTCCTTTCGGAAAGGGGCAGTCTGCTGCTATTCAGAAAATAATTTTTTTCTTCGGCATGTAATGGATCTTTAGCGCGCACAGGTAACTTTTACAAAGTGTGATCTCGCAGTTTTGTGACGTTGCGTAACAGGCATGCCAGGTGGCTGCAGCCCGAAAACTTTTGATTAGTAGCCGTGGGCTAATAGCGTAAAGGCGTGGAACAGAGATAATTATATTTCTTTTGTTTGGTCTAACGATGCGCAATCAGGGCGTAAACGTTATATCAGATGTGGAGCTATCGCAGTTTTCGTGGGGTCGCGTGACAGGCAGGCGAAGTGGGGGAGGGCCAGAGGAGTTTTTGATGAATCGCCGAGGGCTGATTGCAGAATTAGAATAAAACACTTTGGAATATATTTACCTTATAACGCCCTTGGATATAGCGAATCTATAAAAAAAACACTGCTATATAACGGAATTTCACGGGATATAGTGAAAGGGCTTTAGTAAAAGTCTTGAGTAAATTTTGTGGACAGTGGCAAAACAGAACCTTAGGCCATCCTAGTGATTTGAGAACTCCCTCATACAACTTCGTTGTCTTTGATACGTGAGTTGCTTGGATTAGCAATAATCTGCGAAGGTGTTATTGCGAAGCATTCTTTGCCTCATTCATGGCACTTTTCGCAAGAATCCTGTGTCACCTCTCAAGTGTGTGACCAATGTTGATACGGAGCCTCTTGAAGGGGCAGCGCAAAAAGACGATGACTGAAAGCAGAAACACAGGACAGCGCTGAACTCGCAACTAACTTTATTCGAAGGAACCCACACAGCGCTGTCCTGTGTGTTCCTGCCTTCTGTCATCGTCTTTTTGCGCTGCCCCTTCAAGATGTTCAACCAGTACCAACTCGCCCAAATGTCGATCCTTCTACTGGATATGGAGCCTCTGCCATTGAGCATAGCAGCCTTGTGCCCTAACCACTAGGCCAGGATCACTTATTTTTCTTTATTACCTTCTCAGCAATGATACGTGCATGCTTACAAAGCAGGTCACTTGGTGCTAAACAATAGTAATAGATTATTTGGCTATACTTGACTAATTTCAAAGTCCTTCAAGTAGGTCATCCCATACTGAATAAAGAATTCTCTCGTTCCAAAAAAGGCCTGGTTATTGACTCACACTTCCCATGCGCCGTGTGCCATTATCTTATCTTCTTACCCTATTGCAGGTCGCACTTTGAGGAGGCGTGTTAGACTGAACAATCTCCGGCTCCAGCGAACTTTACTCGTCCTTTCGTCGTAGCTGTTCACACTCCGTAGAAACAGTGCGACGCTGTTGCTCCCTGCAGAATGCCGGAGCCAACAATTTTTACTGCCAAAGCAATTATATGGTTACTCCAGGCGCATTTCTGCCGCTGGTATCACCGTCCCCGTGATGAGCCGTCATAAAGTCCAAGGGCAATAACACCGTCCCCGCGCGTCGTATGCTGTATGAGTCAGTGAAAGCAGGCGAGGGAAGCCGAAGATCATGGCTCAGTCTGGCGCGCGAGGAAGACAAAGAGAACAGCAAAGGCGCCATCTTCTGTCGCGCGAAAGGCCGGGGGGTGGGGTATGGGAGAGAAGGAGGGAGCGACAAGATAGGCAGCTTCGTGCTCAGGCAGCAACTGCACATTTCGCGACCGAGCTCAAGGATAACAGACTATCGTGCCTCAGTCTCGTGCGCCATATGTGGAGGAACGCGGGGTCAGCGCGTGAGGGAATGGAGCGGGGGTGGCTTTGACTCCAGCAAGATGTGCGTACTTTGGACGGCAGTCCGCGTTCGCGCTCGCCGTATCTTGAAAGGGATCTGCTCACTTCGCTCGCTGCTGCTGCCGCGTTTGCTCACATCAACGTTTTTACAGCGTGTGTCCGCGCTCATCGAATATAATTTGTTCATAATTCCTTGACCGCGCTGATACCATGATTCGTAATTCAGTTAGTAAGCGAATGTTTCCAAGTTTATACGGCCGATAAAACTACTATCCATACTTCGTATAGCTGTGTACTAATTTGCTATCGCAATCGACGTTTCGCCTGGCGAAAACAATTTTAGCATTTTTACGCTGGAGTACAAATATCATGTCGCTTCAACATACACCACACGACAAAGTCATAGGTACGTACGATTGTATATTACGTATGTAGGAAGCTACCCTCGAGCGGTCGGTGTAAAAAGGTCATTGCTGCCGCACGATCGATCTCGACGTGGTCGTCGCCGTGTTGGGGTCGTCACACGTACGTGCACTCCCGACTCCGCACACACAACTACTCAATCAACACAGGCGCGTTGTTTCACCTGGGAGAAGTTTGCGGAAGCCCATACAATGCTGGATAGCCAGACACGTACAAAACACTTTGCATACTCTCGAGTGAGTTGAATCTGTAAATTCTGTTTTGGTTCCTGGAACGTGTAATTTATAACTAGATATTACTCTATTTGTATCATGCAAAACACACTTTGGCATGAACATTTTTGATTAAGGTAAATAAGTGCAGGAAATCTATAGTAGACGAACAGCTTCAACTTGAGGACCATGAGAGTTCTGGAAATTTTGAGCGTTTAGATGAAGGTATGTTTCCACTATGATTCCCTGTGCTGACAAGAGAAATTAGTGGAACAAACACAATGCACAAAGGATAGGGAAGGCAAATACAAGCGTTATGTGTCAATATAGGTCGCACCACGTAATGGCGTATCTTTAAACCAATATAAGCTCTCGAGCCTCCCTGAGCGCATCCTCGACATGCTGAACTGCTCACTGCGGTTCAGCGAAGCCTTATGCGTTTATTATTCCTATGAAGGGGTCATCGTTGTTGTCGTCTTGCGGCGGCTGTTAAATGGCGGCGCGTGATGGGCAGTAGGCGTCAGAATGCTCCAGTCCGGATTTGTAGGCGATGGTTATGTCAAACTCCTGGAGTCTCAGGCACCACTGCGTGAGGTGTCCTATAGAGTCCTTTAAGTATGCCAGCAAACAGAAGGCGTGGTGGTCGCTTACAAGTTTAAATGGCCTGCCGTAAAGGTAAAGAGAAGAATTTCGTGGCAACCCAAATGATAGCAAGGCATTCCTTTTCCATTGTAGAATAATTGGCTTCCGCTTTCAACAGTGACCGACCAGCGTTAGCAATGGCCTCTTCAAATCAGTCTTTCATTTCGGCTAGCACGGCGCCTAGGAATAGGCTACTTGCGTATGCGTATACTTCTGTGTCGGCGTTGGCATTGCAGTGGGCGAGCAATGTCGGTGACTGCAGACGCTGGTAAATTCTCGGAAGGCTTCGCCGTGCGTCACGTCCAACTTGTAATCGACGTCTGATTCCGGTAGAGAAGTTAACGGCTCGGCGATGCGCGAAAACTTCTTCATGAAGCGTCTCAAATAGGCACACAAGCAAAGGAATCCTTGCACTCCCTTCTCGTTACTGGGCTGTGGGCAGTTAGCGAACGCAGATCTCTCCTGCGGATCAGGGTGGACTCCATATTTGCTGATGACGTGACCCAAAAACAGAAGCTCGTCGTAAGCAATGCAGCACTTTACCGGCTTGAGAGTGAGCCTTGATGACTTGGTGACCTCTAATACAGTCCCTAGTCGCCTAAGGTGACCATCGAAACTATTAGCAAACAGGACGACGTTATCCAAGTAGACGAAACAGGTCTGCAACTTCAACCCTGCTAACACGCGCTGGAACACTGCAGGCGCCCAGGAATGTCCTAATGGCATGGACTTGAGCTCGTAGAGACATTCTGGCATAACGGAGGCGGTCTTCTCGCGATCACTCTCATCGATTTCTATTTGCCAGTAGCCAGTCTTGAGATCCATCGACGCGACGCCCTTAGTCTTGCACAGCCTATCGAATGTGTCGTCTATGCGGGGAAGGGGTATACATCGTTCTTTGTGTTCTTGTTTAACCGACAATGGTCTACGCACAAATGCCGAATTCCGTGCTTTTTCCTTTATCAAGGCTACACGAGATGCCCACAAGCTTTTCGACGGCTTTGTGGTGTCGTCGAGCAAAATTTCACCGATTCTTTGCTTATATCTTCAGCTTCTCGCGTCGAAACTTTGTAAGTGTTCTGGCAGAATGGTACAGAGAAGTGATCGTTTATCATGCGATGTCTTGCAACTGGTATTGGTTGAATGCTCGATGACTTCGGAAAGCACTCTTTGTATTGTTGGAGAGGACTTCTTAGCTGTTGGTGCTTGCTAATGGGGAGACATCGATTTATGTGGAAGTCTAGTGCGGGAACTATGGTTCTGGGTAGATGCGGCAGAATCAAACAGAACAAACGCATTGCTCGTTTGCACAATTTTCTTGATTTACGCAATCGTCAGGCCCCTGTTGATGTGTTTGAACTGCTGGCTGGAGTTCGTGAATGACGCCTCGTGAATACTGCTGGAGGATAAGGAAGGTGGCAAGGTAGGCCCGGTCATGAATGGCAATTGTTGTCATGCGGATACCAGTCGGCGTTATTACGTGCCCTCCAGCGGTACGAACTCGGGGGCTTCCCCAATAAATCTTAGCTTTCAGCTCGGCGGCAAAAGGTTTATTTAGGCCGGTGTAGTGGGCTTCCTTGTCTAGCGACGGGGTGACTGCGCGGCCGTCGAGCAACACGTCGAGGTTAGTGGCTCTTTGTTTTGTGTTGCAGTTAGATCTTGGCGTCAGATCACATCTACGTCTCGTTGATGTGTGGCTGGAGTCGCGTCGTCAGATCTTTGGTCGGTTGATTCTTTGCTTCGAGGCTTCGTGGGGAGTGCGGCCTGGCACTGCTATGTCGTCGAGATAGTCTCTTCTGCGCTTTCGGAGGCAGCAGAGGATCTTCGTCATTTCGACGAACAGCAACGGCGCCTCCATCGGTTGCCGCTATTAGTTTCCCGGATGTGGGCTGACGGACTTGCTCCGGTTGGGCCAGCGTATGGCAGGCGCTGCGGCGACAGGTAGTGCCACGGTGCCGGCCAACCGAACGTCGTTGGCACCACTCAGTGGAAGCGAGGTAGTCGGTGATATCACCTGGCCGTTCACCCTGCTGTAAGCGACGTGCCTTGACGGCGAATCCTCGCAGTCCCATGTCGCGGTATAAGTATCTGTAGTAGACAAGTGCGACTTCAGCGCAGTGATAGCAGAATGAGCGCTGGTCAGGCTGAAGCCAAATGCCCGTCTTCCTCGGGTAGCTGTGCTGAGCGACGGGCAGGCGTGCTGGCGGCGGTGGCAGTTGACAATGGAATTGCGGCGTAAGGGGGTCCTTAGTCGGTCGCTAGGGGGGACCTTGACGATGGGCGACGGCAGCGTAGATCATAGCTTCCGGCTGGGGTGAAGCGATGCCGGAATTTATGTTACTTCTAGTGACCGTTGAAACTGTTTGACTACGTCAGCGATCGAGGCCACCTGGGGCTGCGGCCTAGGGCACAACTTGTGCAGCTCCTCCCGTAAGACCACTGTGATAACGTCGCGCAAGTCATCGGCGCCTAGCGCTTGGGCATTGCTGCAGTTTGTTGTGTGCGCACGGCGGCTGCATTGCCTGGTGGGCATTTCAAACGTCTTATCGATCGGTGTGGGCTCCGAAACAAATCCAGCGACGGTCTGCGGCGGGTTGCGTATCAACCCGGCGAAAAGCTGTTCCTTCACACCCTGCATCAAGGCCTGAACTGTCTTATTTTGAGACATGTCGGGTTAAGCGTTGCAGAAGAGGGGGTTCATTTCCTCGGCAAAGGTCGCGATGTTCTCGTTCGGCAGCTGCATGCGGGATTCCAGTACTTTGGGCTCGTTCTTTGCGCTGGCCGCTCGTGAAGGTCTGCAGAAAGCCGTTGCGGAACAGGTCCCTTGTAGTCAGGGTCGATTTTCGTTTCCGAAACTACGTTCTCGGGGCGTCTTCTAAGGCTAAGTATAGGTGGCGCAGCTTGTCATTGGAGTTGCCGTTGTTGAAAGACGCGATTGAGTCGTAGGTCTCCAGCCAGTTATGCGGATCTTCAAACGATGATTCACGGAAGGCCGATGGCTCCCTCAGCTGTTGCAGCAGGATGGGGGATGCTGGGGTTCTCATTGGGGTTGTAGACTTGGCCACGATCTTCTCGGTTGTCTCAGGTAGGAGTGCGTGTTTCGGTGGCAGGTGCTTTAGCCTGCGACTTACTCGGTGGCCCAGGACTACGTTGGTATTTTCTTGGCGATGAGGGCTTTCACCACGGCTAGTCGGGGGCGTCCGGTACAGGAACGCAAAGCATCTACACCAGACGTCACATAGTACTGACGGTGAGGAATGCCGTAGCAAAAGTGTAAATAGCGAAACTAACTGTTTATTGGGCGAACCTGTGCCCAGAAAAACATGCTACACTCAAAGCACAACAATAGCGGAGAACACAGTCAGCGATCATCGATAAGCTGAACAGCGGGTCAAGCGCGTCAGCTTTTATAAATGAGTCACCAAATGTGCCGGAGTAATGGCTAGTGTCCGCGTGTCTTCCAGAAAATACTACACAGTTTGCGGCGCGCATGCAATCATATTACACAAGGTTCAATGAACCCAGACAGCGCATAGAACCATCGAAAACATTCAAGAAATTTCCGATACATGCCGGCGCGTCCTGCGCTGAGTGATAATATTTATTAAATAGTTAAAAGCGGTCAGCCGTGAAAGATAAACAACTACACGTGTCAATATACTAATAACCGTGTAAATTACTGCATCATTCGTTCTTGCACGCTTCATGCACAATTTCTCATTTCGTCGAGTCTTCAAACTTTAGCACGCAGCATCACCCAAATACACACAGCAGAACACAAAAAACTTCCTTAATCCACAATGAGACAGCTTAATATGCTTTAGCTGCAACATTCTTTGTGTATTTGCACTTTCAATGACACTTCGCTTCGAATGTTTGCCTTGGAACTGGGACACCTATTCCTGCTAGTCACGTGTCGTCATTTGCTAATAAAGCGAACACTAGACACGTAGTTCAAAAGGTCGATAAAAGTGGCTTTTTGTCGGTTGTTTATACTTTGTATTCGTTTTAGACTGTTACAATTTCTTATGTTACACCCTGAACAAGAATCCACGTGTCTCGCATTTGTTGTTCTGATCTCATCCGCCGGTTTACTTACGAAAAGTTCCCTTTATTTACCGTAAGAAAATATATCTATCAAGGCCTTACTTGTCATCAGGTAGGCAATGGGTAAGAGGAAAACTACGAGTATGTCAGCGTAAAATGAGCATTACGCAGGAACAAAAAAAAAATCCTCGAAATAAAAAAAAAGGATATGCCGTTTCTACGTACCCGCGTCATAGTAGTGGGCATGTATGCGTGCCCACCCCCCAAAATTACGTATCCGTTAATAAATAGCTGCGAGCACGCGGTTCTCCCGTCACACACCTTGAGCCATCATAAGGTATCCTATAGCGGTGTAAAATCCTGTTTTTCTCGAATCATCCAAGACGCAGCAACTGTAACCGGAGCCTGCTGGAGGCGTGAAAAACCCTCGGGTGCAGGCGCCACGGTGCGGAGGAGTGGGTCATGCCATCCGCTAAAATTGCGTTCTCTCTGTGCGAATGGGACGGCCTCACCAAAAAGCTGCCAGCTCGAGCAAATATTAGATTCCATGCCATCTTCAGTGTCCGTGTGCTTTCAATTGATCGATTCGGCCTCGCTCAGCGATCTGCTAGCGTCAGCGTTTGCTAACATAGTAGAGACATCGCCGCAACATGCACTGGTCCGACCTTAAGTATCGGTATAAGGATGAGTTTTAATGCGATTTTCGCGATCTTTCAGAAATGTCACGAAGGTCATTTTTAATTTCTTGGGTAACCTTAAGAAAATTCACCGATGATTACGATACTACCCAATGCGAAATTTGAGCACAGCTCTCTACGTGTTCTGATTTTGCGATATATTGAGGCAAATATTTCGAGTGCGCCATGTAGCAGGAGTTGTCGATTGCCAAAAATTTACTCTGAGGGTGAAGCGCGTCGACTTTTGCGCTTGACTCGTCCAATGTCCCAGTGTAATCGCTGGTGCCACGTGGATTCCAGCAAGTACTACACAATTCGTGTAGCGCTTACAATGACATTAAAAGATAATGGCAAAACATGACAATCGAAACAAGCGCGAACGAGACCAAACCAAGCTAACCAAACAGCGCATGTGAGAACTGACGCGAGCAGGCGATAGTGTAAAACGAGCAGTCAAGCTGAGAGTACATATGAGTACGCATCGAGCGGTCGGCGGTTCCGCATGAAACCGGTTTCCCGCGCGCACGTCAGTTAAGGCGCCGTTCTTATTGCTCTCCGCCGTTCGCAGCTCGCGTCTTTTTCCTCCCGCTCCATCTTCACTCTTTTATCTTTCGCTGTGCTCGTTCTCGCGGTTACGCCGCCGAAGCCGCCGACGCTTGCCCCAGGAACGGGGCCTGAGCGCTGTACTCTTAATGTAATCTGCTGCTTACCAATGCGGAACAATAATGCTAAAATCTCAACCTAAACATAGGGACTACGTAATCCATAATTTTGAGGATATATACAGTTGGCAAATGAGGAATTAACAAATAAAATGGTGTGCTTTTTGGCGCAATTATTGGGCCATAAGAGAGGATAAGGGCCGCTGAGAGCTACGCATGCCCAGGGGCCACTCTCCTTCCAAGCTTCTGCTCTCGGACTTCAAACATGTCTCGACCACAGGTGATTACACATTTACATACAGAAATATTCATCATATATGGACGTATATACGTGGAAATGCATATGGTGCCTTAATCAGTAATACCCTTCGACCTGTTCATGTCATTTAATTAAGGAACCACTAAAACGTGCTTCGCACCTGGATACTTACCCAAAAACATTTTCGGTCGTAATTTTCTCTTCAACTGCGCGTTTTTTTTTTCAGAAACAGAAACCACTATTGTTTTTCTTTGTTGCTTTATTCTACTGCCAGGTGTACGACAAAAGTTCAAAACGCTTAAGCTTTGCCTTTAAGAGTGGAACGCGATAGCATTAAGAAGTCTGTGACTGCTTCCCACGCTTCTCGGCAACTGCAGCTAATGTTACCGTAACCTTTACCGGCAAACACTAGCGACAAATGTTACCCACGAAGGCGAGCTTTCTGGTTTTTTTTTCCTGCTCAGCCAGGGCAGCGCACGCCACGCTGCAATTGGTAGATACATTTTGCACATGGTCAACTCACACTCAACGCCGCTTACCCCGGGCTCACTGCACAACGGTGCCCTTCAAGCTATCACGTTATGAAACAGGCAGATATATTCGGCTAAATAGTACATTGTTAACTACTCAGAAAATATGAACAGAAGAACCAGTATGGCGGAACGTTAGGCTAGCGTCCCTACGTCGTCTCTTTCGTCTTGTTGGGGATCGTTATTTTCATCGCTCTCCTGACACCAATATTTTTATTTATATTCATTTATATCAGAGGCAAAACGTCGTTTTTTATGGAAGTCACTATATAGCCGTTCTGAACGCTTGCCAAATCGCTACATATTTATTTACTCTGATAATTCACTACTTCTAATTTGGAACATATAGTAAGCGTCAGATTTAGAACAGGAAAAGACATACCATTACAATGCGGGCAGACATTTAAACACAGCAATTAAAACAATAGGAGTACAAAAGACGGTGTTAGAGACATATGCAAAGACTGCCACACAGCAAGAGGTTTGTCCACATGATAATTTAAAAGAAATAATAGTTTATTCGTGGGAGAGATTGTTACAGTAAAATTAGGGATCAAGACGCGTAGTGCTGTGAAGACCTGCAAAGAAATAGGACCCATGTAGACGCACTTTCTGGCTAAAACAATGTAAACAAATACCTCACCATGTTTTTGTTATCCTTTAATGCAGAGTGGGGTCATTTAACAAAATTGAAATGTTTCACTTAGTGACCCTCCGAAAGATGTGGTGCTCCTGCAGAGCAACATTTTTGTGCCAACCGTCGATCATCGCTCAGATATGAACGAACACCGTAACGTAGTGTTTGAAGTGCAGCAGGCACCAACTTTAGCACGTAAAGAAGAAGTCCTCAATGCTAACGCTTAGCGCTGACTTGTTTTTTTTTTCTCTTTCACTCTCGCATGATACGAAACGGGCAGCTGCAGAGCATCATATACCTACCGGTAAGTGCTGTTTATTCTGACACATTTTAAGAGTTACACGCTACGCGTTAAGCCCGTATCTCGAGCTTAGAGTATTCACAAAAGCGTCGCAAGAACCCCTGGTGGTCAAAATTTCCGGAGTCCCCCACTACGGCGTGCCTCGTAATCAGAAAGTGATTTTGCTACGTAAAACCCCTGAATTCAAGTTCTTTTCAAACATACATAGGCTCGAATTGGCTGATGTGTAGGCAACTCATGCTCTTCGCTTTAATAACGGCTGGCTGGAAGAAAACAATGCATATTTTTTTTTCAGTAATTCCTAACAGATGGACCAGTGCTGACCCGATTAGATTTGCGTTGGAACGTAAAATACAGAAATTTTAAAGCGAGCGCTTTGTGTCAATTGGATTGATTGCTTAAGTTTAATTGCAATAAGTTGTTCGGTGTTCCGAGCAAATACCACAATATGGTTATGAGGCACGTCGTAGTGGGGGCTGCCGATTAATTTCGACCAACTGAGGGTTCTTTAAAGTTGCATGGTAGACGCATGGTAAGCAATATGCATGGTACACACAATGCATTGTACACGAGCGCTATTGCCTTTCGCCCCCATCAAATTGTGGTCGCCGCGGCCGGTTTTCGATCCCGCGCCCTCGGGCTTAGCAGCGCAACGCCAAAGCCACTGCGCTAGGGTGGCTAGAACTGCGCAGTGTTAACACAAGACTCCGAAAGATTGTCGGGATGCGCGATCGCTTCTCAGTGGCACAGTCGTCGGAGGCGCTTGGCGACTGGGAAATAGTGAATTAGGCTTTGGTTTATCCAACATGCGCAATATACAAACGAAGCAAAAGAAGGTCCCCGCAATGATGTATGTGGATGACATTCTGCTAGTAGCGAACAATGCGAGAGATTTACAAACACTTGGGAATATTTCTGGCAACGCAGCGACAAATATATGGCTTAAGTTTAGCCCTGAGAAGTCGGCAACTATGACCTTTAATGAAAACACGAGTAATTTTAATCCAACAGCAAGTCATACCTATATTCAAACAATGTAGATACTTGTGCGTATGTGTAAACGAAGGAAATGCTCAAGGGCCCACCAATGTAACCTGAAAATGAAGGGGAAGCGGAGTACAGCGATAGTGAAACATAGAGCGATTTGGGCTCACAACAACTATAAGGTGGTGCGTGGAATCTAAAGAAGAGTACCGGTGGCAACGCTAACGTTCGAAAATGTCATTCTGCCCTTAAAATGAGACATCTTTTCGCGGTTGGAAGTAAACGAAAGATCCGTCGGCAGGTTGGCTTTGGGGGCACACGGTGAAACTACAAATGAGGCAGTGCATGGTGACATGGGCTGGACAAAGAAGAGCAGAACAAAATTGGGTTTGGTGAAAGACACATGAACGTGGATAAAAATAAATGGCTGGCTAAAGTTCACAATTACTTGTACCTGAAAAGAATGGACACAGAATGCAGGAAGGGGTCGCGAAAGTTGGCAACCAAGTACAGGGTAAATGAAAGTGTAAATAGACAACCAGGAGTCATCATGGAGGAGTTGGTTTCGAAACCACAAGGAAGAACTGGCGATCTGGGAGCAATGTAGGCAAAAGCTACACGAGTTGTTCACGATACCTGTTCGCCGTCAGCGAGCTGTGCGAAAGGAACTTTGGTCGTCCTGGCGTTGACCGAATCGTATGTGACGTACATCCTGGACGTTCTCGTCCTTTGCCGCAAGGTTGACGAGAGGATGCCACAAGACAAAGTGAACAACGTATCGAAGGACATAGCAGACGACGTTTTTATTATTCTCGTGTATGAAAATTCTTCCACAATAGCCGATTTCAGTAATGAATGTCGACGCTTCGAAGAAGCAACAAGTCGTCGCCTCGCACACCAGTTGACGAGTCTTCGAAATACGGCTGCTATGTGGTCGTGTGAGGACCTTCACTCTGCGCATCACGCGTGAATGTCCTCAAACACTGTTCGTATCGTTCACCGAAAGATCGGAGCCGCGGCCCCGGTTGGCTTCCAGGCCTGTTCGAACGATTCTCAACCGACGATTTCCCTCGAGCAGCCTGTCGTACGCAACAACTTGAAAAGCCTTGGAATTCAGTCTATCTATTCCGTCAAGTAAAAGGACACCCACATTTTCTTACGGTCCCTTCTTCGCGACACTAGTAACCCTCGCGGCCTTCTCGCAACCCTGAGGAATGGCGAACATCTGCTGATCCGCCGATTTGTTTCGATTGCCGACGCGTCGGCCGCAATTTCCATCACAGCCACATTACGTCAACGTCATCCCAATATCAGTCGGCGGTCCAACCTTACCGCCGCTCGCCAGGAACTCGTCCACCATCGGAACATTCGAGAGAGCCCTACAACTTCACTCAGGTGTCATCATATAGACGACAGAGTTGTTCACCCTCACCGCGGCGACACCTGTCTTGCTCACCCTATATTTGCCGTTCTCTCTACCTCATGTACCAGCACTCTACGGGAAACTTACGGGTGCTGCTCTTAGAGGTGACGGTGCTAGAAAGACCGGGACTGCAGTTGCTCTACTGACCTTACCGACGGATAGGAATTTGCTTGATGTGACGTAGATGATGTCCTTTTCACTGCTCTGCTCGATACAGGCACGCACACGTCGATTTGGCGCTGTTCAAATTATTTCAATTAACCCAGATTGGACCACTGGGCATGAAATGTCGATATTTACTATACCTGAATTGAGCTCTTTGGTGCCAATTTGAGTCACTGGACATTTGGTACTAGGGCTGTGCCGAAAACTATGCACCACCATGTTTTACGTGTTTGAGACCAAGTTATGCCATTGGTTGGGTGGGCGTTACTGAGTACGTGCGGCTCTTCAATAAGCCTCTTTATTGCCAGCTTAGCTCATTAACTATACATAAGTGGTTATGTGCCGCTCTTCATTGACCCTCGCTGACGCCAACTTTGGTCATGGGGTTAGCAGGATATGTGCCTGCCTTTTTGACGAAATAATTAAATTTTTTGGTGCTCGGGGAAGTCCAAACCACTTCACACATCGGCCGCGTATAGACTTTACTGCGGTGACGCTAGATGACAAAGCGTACCTTGAAGGAAGAGCCAGAAAGCAGCCCGGCGTCATACACGACTCGCACACGACGTTCTTCAGCAGTTGCAGTACACTTCTGATAATTACTTCATTGATAATTGCATGCGTTACTGTAGATATACATCGTGCGATCGGTTGTGCTGAATTTTTTGGTTAGACGGAGAATTCCTTCAAACCATGTTAATCTTTTGGGGCTAAACGGCAGATAGAGTTGTAAGTTATGCCTGAAGCCCATTTGTTGCGGCAATGACAGACACACTGGTTTTTGTAGGTGAGATATAACACGCAAGTTGATTCTGTATTTCCTTTACCTAGTGTTTACATTAAACAAATTGTATTTGTTCCAGTAGGGCAACGCGGATCTCATTCTTTTGAGGCGCTTAACGACTACGAGGGACCTCGTAGTGCTTATGTTTACATTCCTCGAACTCGGCTGGGGTCAGAAGCATCTTGGGGCAAAGAACTCGTGGTGGAGCACGCTGAAGAGCCCGTCTGCGTGGCTTGAGGAATCCATGTGACCGATTTCCTAATGCGAATTTCTCCACTATCGCACACTAGGGAAACTTACAGGCTTTTCATGCCAAGCACTTTGTTGAATGGGACCCGGTTTTTCAGACATGTGTCAGACCATCTTGTACGTTGATTCCGAAGGCAATGCTACCGAAAATGTGTGTCTAACCTGTTTTCTCTGATGTTGGCGGAACCGAGCCCATGTCGCTCAAGTTCCTCAAGCACAGCAGCCCAATGGTTGAGCGCACTTCGCAACATGCTCCAGGCTCCCCGAAACTACTCACCGTTGTAGAGCGGCACATTCCCGTTGAAAATTACCTACTTACATCACTCATCATCGTTATACATAACGCTAATAAAGATTGAACGAAATAAAGAAGAAAATAATCTTTAACTAGTGTATTAGGAATTGCCATGTGTCGCTGTGGACATCACCCTTTCGCGTCATACGTCAACTTCTCGTTATGTCTTGCAAGAGATCTGACTACTCCGGTAGGATAGTTGAATACATTACCACGTGTGCAGCAGGTGTTCGCCTTCGCGTATTGTAGGAGCCTAACAAGTTGCCAAAATTTTTGTCATGTTACTTTTAACGTAGTTCATTAAATAGGTCCTTCACTTATCTACATAAATGGCAGTGCTTTAGACGATTCAGCAATTCATTCGTAACTTATTCGTTGCTGGCGCGACTACCCCTATCGACAGGTTATTGACAAAATAAAATGATTCTTGCACGTTATAGTTCCATAACTTAAATAAGATATGCTTGTTCAGGAACATAAAGGTCCTGGTTTCTAATTTAAAAGAGCATTGTGTGTTTGGCCACCACCATAACCTAATACTTTCTATGAGTGTACACTGAAGCGAACCTAGCACAGTGTCCATGGCATGGTGGATGTGTGCAAGAACCTGTTCTCAATCCTAAGGGCATAAGGTTACGCAATTTAGAGCACCCAGGATGAAATTGATGTACCGACAGCACAGATGTAGAAATTAGTGCCTTTATTTGCGCATTTGCACTGACCATTTCTTCCTTCTTCTCGCACGCTGCGGCTTGGCGAACCACAGGGCCCTCATGTGTTGTCGGTAAGCTCGACTTATTACTCAAATTAAAAATTGAATACTGCATAACGCACACGACTGCGCATTGCATATGCGATCGAGATACCGTTGCCTAAATCATTTCGCTTGTGTGTGGAGCTCAAGGGCTGAAATGAGTTCGTAATGAATTCCACAACCTAGACTGTGAGGTTTGAGCCACACTACATCAGCCGGCCTTTCTGAAAATAAATCCGCATACTGACTCCACTGTAAGAATGCCCAGGCGATGATCGGCAGCTCACTTTACGCACATCACCACCTATGGCTAACCCATCTGCAGTTCATGAGAACGAAGAAGTAGGTTGGTCGTGTCTTTATAGGAATTGTTCATTTAGCTTTATTGAGCAAACTTCGTGCCGCCGCGGACGACGGAGCGTGTGACAGGCAGAGCATGCCGGCAGGGAGGCCAACGTAAGAGAACGTGTCACGCGTTTAAACACACTGTCTGCGTCCTGAGGTGTGTTCTCAGGATAAGTGATGTTTTAAGCAACGAAGTTCTGTTGTATCGCGCGCATGGTGCCCAACGGGGAGCGGCCACGCGTGCGGGTAGCGCGATGACCGAGCCTACGTGCGGCCATCAGCCATTTGATGTGCGCCAGTCATGCGTTCTTCTGTCGAGCCCGGTTCACTCTTGCACCGCATCCACCGCTCTTCAATTAACTGCGTCCCTCGAGCCCACATGTAATGTACTTGCGGGAAGAAGGATTTCTCCCTTAAAAACTCACAACAGCGTCCTCTTTCGCGTCCTTCCATGTGGCTGTTTTACGTGCCGCAAATGCATCGCGTGCTGTCAAAAGCAGGAGCACTGCACAGCTATGAGCGACCTGCAAGGCGTGTATTGCCCATATTCTTAAGTACCGCGGTTTTAGTCGGTGATGACACCTTAGCATGAATCCACTGAAGGCAGCCGATCTATTCCCAGATCGTCCTTTGTCCGTAGCATGATACGTGATGTACGGAGTTGCACGCGCGCTCATTTCACCCCCCCCCCCTTTAATTTTTTTGCTTCCTCTAGTTCCACCTAGCCACAAAAACAATCCTAAAAGCGCGGTCGAGATAACACAGAACCAAACACGGTGACTAACGTAAACCATCACTCACCACAATACCTTAATCCTGCTGCAACAACACCTCTCCTGCAAATTTAGGTTATTGTACTGTTGCCAGATCCCATTAAGTGGTACTTTCCAAGAGGCCCTGAACCACTTTTTATTGAGCTGGAGAATGACGTTTCAGGTTAAAATGGTCTATTTTCGAAATACATCGCCGCGAAAAGGAGTTCAATGCCCTAAGCAGAAGCGCAGTAATTGGCAATCAAACAAGCCCTTCGCTTTGCTTTCGCTTCTTCTTTGGCAATTTGCACTGCCAAGGCTACGGTGGAGCGACCGCAAACGCTCCTACTGAACGTCACCTCTGCACGCAGTTCCCGCTTGATAGTAGATGTTAACGTTAACGCCAGTGCTTGCTATTTTGACGCCTACAACACCCCAAATGCAAGCCAAATGCCTTTGTCCTCACCTCACGGTGGCGGCGGTGTCTATGATACGTAGCAAACCACAGCTACGTGCAACGGTAGTGCGTATGCGCAGCGTTTCGTTTGTACACTACACGGGTTGAGTGCGTGCTGGTGCTCATATCCACCAGTCTGATGTTCGTGTGTGGTGCGGACTGACTTTCTCCTTCACCGGCTACACCGACGGATTGTAGCAAGATTCAACTCGCTCATTTTCGAAGCGCTATCATTTAGTATGCCAAGGGGTTTAACTTGGAGGGGCCATGAGTGAGCGCCCTGGCTAGCGTGCGTGTGGTATCTGCGTGTGGTGACTTTAGGGCTCGCGTGGTTCGAGGGTTGTTGAGCAATAAAAACTAGTCGAAAATAGCGACACCCGACGGCTACGACAGGGGTAATCAGAGTGACCAAAGCCTTATTACTATGCGGGTGGCCTCACCGAGAGTCAGCAGCGACAGACCGTTTCCTCCGGAAGTACCAAATTATTATTAAAATTAGAAAGCAGACTCTGCCTTAATTCAGCCTGTTTATGACACTGCGTCCATGAATGTATACGATAACTGTAGTAAGAAGCGCACTGATCCAAACATCCTTTTTGATTGACGTCACCTCTTGTCCAATAGTTGCTCGTATGGGAATCTTCTATACTACGAAATAAAGCGTCCATAAGAGAGCGACCAGCAGGTTCTGTTGAAAAGAGAGACTTTGAGAGATAGGTGATTTCACGTTGCGTTTGCAAGCTCCGCGCCCAGCGAACGATCGCAAAGATTAGCTGAGAATTCACAGCGGCGTATACTATCCGCGGACTATGTACGTTTTCCAAGCCCGAGGGTTGGTTCAGTACTCCTTTAACAGTGGAGAACCATGCACCTTCTAATAAATAATCAAACCCATAACTTCAGGGTCTGCTGTTCTTGCCGAAACTTGTATCATTAATACGAATGGCCATACCCTCCAGGATAAACGTGAAGCAGCACGCCTGTAGTGGTGTGCTAATGCATGCCGTTTTCACGCATGTGAGACAAAAACCGGTGAAGATGGATGCTTTACTGACTAGTGTAGTAGTTGATGCTGGCCTATGCAGGCAGTATGTTAAAGCAGTTTTGGCATCTTGTTCTAGTTGGCTCAGAAAATTCCGGACAACAAGCCTACAGATAGAAAGCCCGACAAGAAGGACAAGGATGATGAAGAGAATAAACCTCGCCAGAAGGTACGTTAAATTAGTATGCTCTCTGCTAAAACATTTTACCACAAGCCTGCACAGGATGAATGTTGAAGCTAATGTGGTATAGCATAGAAGCAATGCAACCCCACACCGTGTTGCCGCTGCCGAGACGCGTCGTCTACGATATGTCTGTTTAACCGCCCAGACTTCTCTTTACGCATTTTGAGCTCCTGCAGCTGCTCTTGGCAATTTCCAGTTTCTCAATGTAACCTTCTATAGCTGAGGAGAATCTCATAGCTGAATACAGAGTAGATGAATGTGATGACGTAAAATGCTCATCGCAGTATTTCGACAATAATATTCTCCCTTTTTGAGCTCCCACTGATGTTTCTGGAGGCCAGCAGTCGTGCTCGAATATTTCAGCTGACTGAGACACTTATTCTTGAATTTAGGAAAGAATATTAAATATTTGTTTCCTCAATATCGCATTACGAAGCCAACTGAAGATGCAGTCTGCGTACAAAATTCTAATCGAGATGCATTAGGTACAAAAAAATTGTGCACAAGTAAAACTTGCTCAAGACTAGCAAAATCTAATTGCAGTTGAAAGTTTCTGAGCATGGCGTTAACTAGTTCACAATTTTTCACGTTAATTTACGTGAAGCGTCGCCAGAATACAGAACAGCTTTCCTAGGATACAAGCAAACGTTCGAAAGTTACTCTTGCCTACGGGTTTCCCTCGTAGCGTTTGCAGGCTTCTTCCTTTCGGCAGAAGTTTTTCGCTGCGCTGTGACGGCGACATTTATTTTGAGCTGTGCATGCTCCATATATTATTTAGAACTTTTGTGTTTACTCTCTCATGTCAGGGTAATCTAGGCAAAAGCTGGTATGACAGCTCCGACCTGTAGAAGATCTCGAAGGCCATTGTGGTGGTTGTTGAACCACTGTATCGCTATCCAGGTGGTGACCTCCGCAAAAAGGCCCTAAGCAAAATTGTTTGGAGCCAGAACAACCAGAGCTTGCCGCTGAAAGATACAGCCGCTTTTTGGGCTTCTCCTGAACGTAGCAACACCAGAGGAACTTGCTCGATGGCCGAACATAAGAAAGAAGCATATCCTACGCCTGGGCACTTGTTGAAATTGGAGTCTGATCTGATGCTGACACTGCTTAATCTCGAAATGTTGTTAAAACAGGCAGCCTCATCATATAAAGGAAAGTACTCGTTGCGAAAATCAGCTGTAAGGCATCAATCAAACAATAGAGCCAATAGAGCTCCCACGCCTCCTTTAGAACAATTTTCGAATGCTTCTGCTTGGGAAAAACGCCTTCAGTTTTTGCGCTTGAAAATAGGATCTGGAAGCATAGTTTTTAAACATGTAAAAAGCGAACCTCCGAGATTAGAATAGGTCTACTCACATAGGCCGCTTTTTTTCCACCTGAAGAGGGGCACACCCCATGGAGCAGTCCAATCACCACCAATATTTAACGTAACCATGGCACCACTTGCTAAAGAGCTCGCAGATATACCTAATTTGCCCCACACTTTCTATGCTGATAATGTGACCCCATGGCTGTCACAAGGCTCTATTGGGAAGAGCCAAGTTGTCCTAAATATTGATATTGTCACCGAACAGCATATTGGCATAGTGGGGTTCTTTTGCTTGCAGAAAATTCGAATTGCTCAAGAGTAATGCACACCTGCGACACAGGCATTTACCTGTTGGTACACGGCCAATCAGTACCTAAGGGACATGAAATAAATATCGTGGGTCTGCGCATTCAATCTAACCTAGACGCGGATTTTACCCTGAACCTCCTGGATAAGTAAATAAAGCAAATGTCGGGACTGGTTCGCTGGATTGCGCCACGCAATCACGGTCTGTCTGTGAAGGATGCCATGCAGTGATTAAGGCTTTGGTAGTCTGTCGGCTCGCCTGCCACTTCCTGTATCACCACGTCACTCAAAAAGCACTGGTTCATTCTAATAGTATAATAAGGTGGGTGGTTAAGACCGCACTGAGGCGACCGGTCCGCGCTAGCACTTCCCATCTCCTGCCATCTGGTCTCTATAATACCCTCGAGGAAATCCTAGAGGCACACAGGAGTAATCATCTCCTGTAGCTCTCCCGAACACGAACAGTGCGAGACCTACTCTGACCTCTGGGGTCTGAGCCAAGCGGCACAATCCCGAACGAAGAGACGTGGTTCCTGATTTATGCAAGACTAAGGACTAACATGGAACTTGAACCGTTGCCACGAAACATTATTTCGCACCACTATTCGGGCCGCCGCATGGCTTTAGCAAATTACTGTGCCCGCGGTGTTATTGGAATCGCGAAGTCGTCCTCTATGCCGACGCTGCGGTCTGTCTGCTCGAAGGAACGGTCACGGCTGCTGCCATGACCGAGGACGGACGCATAACATCTGTACCTCGATAAAAACAGCGCGCACCGCCACGGATGAGGAGGTCGCATTAGCCCTAGCAGTGGCGCACGTGGCCGCGGATTCTACAATTACAAATATCTGCACCGATTCCTAAAGTGCATACCATTAATTCCTTCCTTCTAGGCGTAGGACCTAAGACGGTCACAGACATGTTATAAAACATGCCGTCGCTTCCCCATCCGATGACCATCTCGTGGGTGCCTGGGCATGACTGTGTCCCTGGGAAGGAGCGCGTTAATGTGCATGTCGTAGGTCTTTACCTCCGAACCCTGGAAAACCACTTAGCCAACACCACGGAAAAACCAGGAAAGGGGATCTACACCTGCCACCAGATTACTAGGTACTGCAGGAAAGGGAGATGAAATTTACCTCCCCCTAACTATTCCTTTAGCCATCAAAGTTCAATATGACGCCAGATTCAAACCAAAGCATTTATTTCTCCCCATCTCGGACATTTATCTTACCCTGGTCTCCATCTTTAACATTTTACCACCCACCGAGCGCCCCAAGCACGTCTTTCCCACTGTTTGTGGAGCTGCCCCGAGAACATAGCGGTGCACTCTATTCTCAGCCCTTCCTTTTCCTTGGGGAAGGTCGCTCTTTGGGCCGTTGCTCGTATAACCAGTTCTGGCTGGTGGACCGGGCCTGCCTAGGGATGTCGGCGAAGGGGCTCCCGGATGTCTAGGGGCCCCGCCACATTTAAATAGATCAAATAACGTTTTATCTATCCTTGGGACGCATGTCCCTGCCGTCATTACGTCAAGTTGGTGCGGTCGTCCCTCCAACGTTCGTCCATCGCGTCCCTCGCCCGTTATGCAATACCCGGTGCCATCCGTCCGAGCTCTGCGGCAGTGACTCAATGCCCTTCACGTTGGCTACTTGGACTGGCCACACACACTTTTGAAACGCGGTTTCGCTGGTTCGCCATTTAGACGTTCCGTCTAGGTGGGGGGGCGGGGGCTACAGCGCTCACGGACACCGCATTCCGACGGCGCTCGCAGCCGCCGCCGTGATGCCGGCTGCAAAAGCAAAGAAAAGTAAAAATGCCCGGCACGTGCTCGATGCGCAAGCTCGGCAAAGAAGTGTGGTTCACAAAGCTTGCTATGTTGGTCGGCGCAGCCGCCGCTCTGCTTGCCGCCTTTGCCCTTCTGCCGAAATAAACGCAGGAACGGCGACATGGCTCCAGGACCGCCGTCAACACTTCCTACAATACCATAGTGAGTGATGGCCAGGCACATGACGGGAGCGCTGGCAATGGCAGAATGAATGTTTGCGACATGGTCCGAATTAAAGAAGCGAAAACTTCTTGTTTCCCTGCATGAATCAGAAAACGGCTTTATTCCCTCTGTAATGTCGGCGTGGCAAGAGAGATGCATTACATTCTCCAGGGTTATGGACATTTGTTCCTTCCTTTTGTTGTACTCGGGCATCACGAAGAGCTCCGGCCCTGTTCCTTTCTATTACTTTCCTGAAGGCATGGAGAAACGCACTGAGGAACCGGTTCCCGCACATCAGAGCGAACGTCATGTAATGCACGGTGAGGCTGCGGTAGCGCAACAACGTTGGGTATAGATGCCGCCAGCATTTGGAGCTTCGATCCAATAGATGGCGTTATCTACGTTGGAAATATTTTCGGAGCACAGCTTCTTATCATTGCTTAAGTTGTTCAAGGCTCAGATTATGTGGAACATCTCAAGTCAGGTTTCGGGCTGTCCAACGAACTTTCACAGAATGCAAGTGGTTCCCTGGGACCTAAAAGCCCGACCATAGATGCTGAGAACGAAACTGCAATCATCATTCCTGACTTCGCCCTTTCTTTACCTACATTTTTGGCTAAGGGTCCGTACTACGCCGGCTGTCTTTTTAGCATGTGGCTAGCTCCTTATTTGTGGCGATGATGATGTTCTTTAGTGTTTTGTCTTGAAGGCAGTGCTCAGTAAGCAATTAAGAAACTCTTATACCAGATATTATATTGCTGTGACGGTAAAAATGGACCTGATAAAAACGGTAGGTACATGTCGAACTCCCTACCGGGAGAATTCCTTGCTAGAAAAGCAAACAGCACTCAAGCACAAGGATAGTGCTGAGAAAGTCGTCGTTCGTTTAAATTTGAGTTATGGAACAACTGCTCCAAATATTTATAGGGGACTTGCATAAACCTACAAAGCTGTGCTGTAATGAGCCATCGATGGTTTTTTGACAGCCATTCGGAGGCACAGACAGAGGAAGGCAATAATAGCTGTTTACATGCCCCAGTGGGTGCTTCTGGCTTCTTGTGATGTAGTTCTAGCATTTATTCATTAAAATTCGACATGAGGACGTACAGCTGCAGTCGCTGTGCCAGTACTGTTTCTCCACAATAGTTCCAGAAACAAGGATTACATCAGAGCGGAAAATTCAATATATAGGTGAATCGACCGTATGTCACCGGTGAACTAGGATGCTTCGTGGACGTTCCAACCATTGGTCTGTATTTCGCACTAATTGTAAAAGTTGAATGCAGGAAATTTAATTCCTGAGTCAAGTAAGGTATTTATGTAGTGTGTGGAGTCCACACATGGCTAGTTATCTTTCTTACATGCCCATGTGCAGCAGTACCATCCTTATGATTTGTGTCAGTCAAAAAATCTATGCAGTCAACGGCAGTCCCATTACTTGAGTGAATGAATATATTCCGGGTAAGAGTCGCTGCGACAACTAAGTTGACCCACTCCTTCGGCCGAATACACTAGCACATTACTGAGGCTAATTCGGCCGTGCTAGGTGACCGAGTGAGATAAGATGTCAGCTGACTTCTTTTTTGTGTTGATTGATTTGACAGAAGCAAGAGTGGCATGGAACCGGAAACAAACTAACGAGCTCCTGCAGTTCGTCTCCTGCTTATTGCCTTCGCTCAGTACGATAACCGCCTTCGGTGTGCTTGTGTGGGAGCATGCCAGGGTATTCCACGTATCCCCTTTCGGGAAGCCACGCTTCTGCTCTCAAGGCCATGCGTAATGGCCCACGTGACATCTGTATGTCCGAGAACCACAGTGTTAAGCTCAGTAGCATGTGGAAACGTGCGTGCGGCCCAGAAGGCATTAAATCACATCCTGCGCCCGCCTGGATAATTATCCTTCCCATGGTGGCGGAAACCCATGGAGCGCAAGGGATTGTGTGCCAAATGTATAATATGCGCAGATGTGCCCTCGCACATTCAGAATCAGAATCAGAATCAGAATTTACTGTCAGATGTTGGGTCATATTACAAGTATTTAGTGTACAGGAGGAGGTCCCACAGTCAAAGACTGTATCGGGACCTCCTGTACAATAATAGTTATGATAACTGACATCGCAAAGCAACATTCGCAAATAATAGGGTAATATACAAGCAACAAGAAACGAACGTTAACACACCAAAATACAGAATTCATTACAAATAATAACAAGGTTTAGATTATCTCATGGTAGCCTAAAGAATTGTATGTCAAGAAAATAACATTAGTTTACTTACAATAAAAAAACAAAAAAATAAAAAAGCAAAAAGAACGTACTAAAAACGTTTACAGTAAATTTTCTCGTTACTTTGTCAATAATAAATGCATTTTGAGTTCCCTTTTGAGTTGGTGTAAATATCTTGTATTTTTCATAATTACGGCATCAGTGTTCCATACTGATATGGAAGTGAATTCCACAGTTTGTTTACCGTAGTTAGGGCGGATACGTGGTAAAAGCAAATCGTTATTCAACCCGAATCTGGCGGTGCAATTAGTTGTCAGGTTAGATGGTGAAAATGTGATCGATGGTAGCTGATTATGTAGAAATCTGTAGAAAAAAATTCGTAGGTTGTATTTAGTGAGCATAGAAATAGTAAGCTTGTTCTTCTCATGTAGTAAGGAAGTGGCATTAGAAAAGCGTAAACTAAAGGTAGTTATTGTGATGGCTCGGTTCTTAACTGTCTGTAGAGGCGCAATATGAGTATTTTAGATGTTTCCCAAACATATTATGCCATAAGTAATGTGAGAGTGGACGAGAGGGTGGTAAAGTGAGAGCAATGTGTTACGTGTGAAGTATGGGCGTGCTTTAATTAAACTGCGTATACCGTAAGGTATTTTCTTTTTTATGTGAGCATTATGATTGCGACATTTCAGATTACAATCCAGTAGAACGCCAAGGAAAGATGAACATGAACTTAGATAAAGGCAGAGGGGACCAAGACTGCTAGTTGGAATGGAAGCTATAATTCGCTGATGTGAAGAGAGTACAATAAATTTTGTCTTAGTTGCATTAGCAGATAACATGTTAACATTACACCACCTTACAATATTTTCCAAATCAGCATTTAGTTTGTGAACTAGAGATGAGATATCCTTATGAAAAGTGAACATTGCGGTATCATCAGCGGACAGAATGCATTTTGTCGAGGAAGGACAATTAGGTAAATCATTAATATGAACTAAAACAAGAAGTTGCCCCAAGATGGAACCCTGAGGCACACTGACATTAGTAGTTCGCTGTCGAGAATAAGCACTGGAAACAAACAATTTGAACCCGGTTAGATAAGAAGCTTTTTAGTAGCGAAAGGGCAGCACCGCAAATGCCAATTGCTTCGAGCTTAGAAAATAAGACATTATGATTAATGCTATCAAATGCTTGCGTTAGATTGATGAAAACTGAGGCGGTGAGAAATCCCTTGTCAATAAATTTTGTATTTGGTCCGTAAGATGAATCAGTGCCAGCTCTGTGGAATATCATGGCGACAACCGAACTGGCATGCAGAGAGGATATTAAGTTTAGCAAGATACTTTGTTAGCCGTATTTCAATTAGTTTCTAAAATACCTTTTCCAAAGAAAGGAAAAATAGAAATAGGTCTGAAGTTGTGCAATAATGAGTTGTCGCCTTTTTTAAAAACTGGGATAAGTTTGCCACGCTTCAGTTCAAAGGGAAATAAGCCAGTCCTGAGTAATATAATAACAATAAAAGAAAGGATGTCTAAAATTAGGTGCCAAATAAGCTTAATGTTAGCAGGGTGGACCTCATCAATTCCAGCGCTTGTCACTTTTAGGTCATTTATAACAGCAGCTAATTGCAGCGTAATTGTCACTGTTATGCCTAATTACGTTTACTATATAGCTGTAAGGTAGCTTCTGAAGGCCTTGGCGACATTCGGCTTGCTGCCTATGCGCCGCCACTATTCGTCTCGGCAGCTCATTCTGATTGGAGGAGTCAATCTCACTGCAGAATCGGCGGCAACATTCCAGAAGCTTCGAATATATCCAAGCGCAGTTAGCGCCGAGCGACAACATTGTGATGGTGCTCCACCGATTGAAGACGGTCATAAAAAAACAATTAAGTGCGTCAATATTTGCATTCTACTTTCACGTAAACAATCGCGGGAAGCATACGATAGGCTGCGTACCGAGCTTTGTTTACACAAAATACGGCTTATTACAGTCATGAATGCCCTCTATTATTTTGTTTTGATTTCCAGGTCCAAAGCCTGGTATATGCTGCAGCGCAAGACATGTTGGGGTTTTTCCTTGAGGTGAGTAACCATAGGAAGTCTTACAAAAGCCTATGTAAGCGTTTTTATGATATACAAGACATTTCCCGCTAATATGTCGAACAATGTTGAAATGCTAAATTCTAAAATACAAACAAATTCGGTAATCTAATAGCTTTCATAAATAATTTGGCTGAATCCTTACTGCCCCATGCACTCTAGCGATTTAATCTACATTTATCGGTTTCTTTCTCGCCGAATTCATTAACCCTAACTATCAGCAATTCTAGCGCAGAAAGAAAGGAGTAGGGACAAAGTCCAGTAAACACAAAGTCGTTACTTCCAAATGAGGTATTTTTCCCAGGCGCGATCCACTTGTGGGCGTGCCTTTGCGCGTGCGTGTGTCTTTGTGCATGCGTGCGTACTTGCTTGTGTATTTGTTTGTGCGTGCGCGTGTTTGCGTGAGCCATAAGCGGAGTTCCATAAATTGGGTGTCGGAAACGCGTACGCCATGTTTTATGTGGAATACCGTGGTGCAGGAGTCCTGAGTAACTTTGAGCATCCGGAGAGCTGCAATATGTTCGTCCAAAGCAAGGCACGCAAGCCGCTCTTGCGTACTGCGTCCACGCCAAAACATTGTCGTCATTGGCGCGACCTTACCAAAATTGCATGTTGAGAAACTTGTTTCTGATGAGAGTTTTTTTCGGGGAGAATTGAATCCGCCGCCTCGTGGTTAGCAGCGTAACGGAGTGAGCCACGATGGCGCGTGCATCAGAAGATTCATAACTATCATCATCACCAGCCTATTTTGACGTCCAGTGCGGGACCATGGCCTCTTCAAGCGATCTCCATTTACCCGGGTCTTCCTACTGTTGACTGCAACGTGCGCCTGCAATTTTTTTTTAATTTCATCATCGTACATAATTTTCTGTCATATTTATTACACTACGCTTCCCTTTTTCTGACACCCATATTGTAAATCTAGTGGCCCCGAGTTATCCGTGCCGCGCATTGCATGGCCTGCTCAGCTACGCCTCTTTTTATGTCAAGTGTCACAGCGCCAACATCGCTGATCGCCTCCATCGCTCTTTGCGCGGTCATCAACTTGTTCTCGAATTACCGTGCTAACCTCCATGTTCACGCCCCATGTGTAAGCACGAGTGGACTGCAATGATTGTACACATTTCTCTTCAACGACAGTGGCAATCGCCCATTCAAAATGCGGTAATGCCTGCAGAGCACTTCTGTAAAAGTGCGCTACGTCCGGAGACTTGGCTTGCACAGGCTAGATTCTGCCAAACTTTTATACTGTCATTCCCATCTCACAGGAATACAATAAAGCAAGGCAATCGGCCAAACGTTTTCCGCGCTTACCTTGCGATCTCACACATTTCTCTCAGCTTGTGAGCCGCAGTAAAAGAAGTATATTAAAGCTGCTTCCAACGCGCCGGGGTGCATTCGCGGCTATGGCCTTACGCAACTCAGAGCGAAGTCATGGGTTCGATTCCTGGCGGTGGCAGCTGCCTTGTGATCAGGAACGAAATGCATAAACAACCGTGTGCGGTGATTAACCCCCTAGCTTTGGTCAAAGCATAGTGGAGTACCTTTAGGGCTTTGAGGCTTGGCTGGTGTTCACATGGTCACCGAAAACACCCCAATGGAAAAAAGGGCCGACGTGTGCTCGCTTGCTTCCTTGACCATGGCGCGTTCCCACTACGGGGGCCTGACCAAGAAGGCGGCCGTTAAATGGATAATGTTTATAGGAAAACGTCTTCTTTTGAGAGCAGAGAACGCTAGGCGGTAATAAATTTTAATCAATTTATTTGGAAATCTGCAAAACATCAAGAAATAATCGCTAGTAACCATGTTCTAAAACAATTATTAATCAATACGTAAGTTAAATTGGTATTCTGCTTGTGCCACCTGGGGGCTCGCACGCGGCCATGCAAGCGTTCCTGTGGCTAAAGCCCAATGTAAATATCCCAAAGGAGGGAATGTATTCAGTGTTCATAGCTACGCCTAATTTTCGGAACTTCAAAGTATTTCTTTTCCTGGATTGCGAATCCGTGGCCAGGTTAGCAAAAAATATTCAATGTTTTCATGTTCTTTGCAACAATGACATAGTGGGAGCAGAGCCAGGCTTGATATGCGTAGATAAATATTGTTTGGTGCAATACGGCATCCTGATTCTGTGAGAAATTTTTTTGAATGTGGGCGTGGGACACCACTGAATGTCTCAAATGTACACCAAACGGTTTATGTCTTTTACTTGGAATGTCTGTATTCATGCAAGTTTTTCGGCTATGTTTTTTTATATAAGAACAAACCACGGTGACCTGGCACCCATTTCAAGCGCTTCAGACATAGGGTCGAAGGGATTAAACATTCTAGTTCATTCAAAACAGTCGTATCTCTGGATTAGGTGAGTGCGCTGCTCACCGAAAACGAATCAGTCAGTATTAGAGATTTATTTAACAATAATGTCAACCCCCTTGCGAGGGTCCTCACAGATGTCGAAGAATTCATGGGAAGTTCTTGAAGAGCTCGAGTATTTTCTTATAATTCTGCTTGAAACTTGGGTATAGTATGGCCAAGTCGCATTGAATGCGACCAGCATAGCGCCCCATAAAGAATGCCCACTGCCGACGGTGTAGATATTTATGTGTCCTTGTTTGAACGCTTTCGTTGTCTTCTTTACCAGCGAACAACAAATGCTATTTTCCTTCCGCCGAGCAACTATTTACACAAACTAAGTTAATGGCACTTGTTCACAGGGATATGGCAATATCATGGTTTTTCACCCGTAAAATCCCGGAATATAACAAGGCGGCCGCCGAATTAAGGTATTGTAACTGTCTCGAATTAAGATCCCCCCCTTCCCCCCGAGCACTCCTCCACAGCATCTCTACACGACTCCAGAGCTAACTGTAGACGCCTTTACGAAGGCGTCTCTCCAACGGAGCGAAGCTTTCCCCTAACATTCTCATCCATTGCTACTCCTCACAGCCTTCCTAGTAGCCATGATGCTAAATAAAGGTTAAGAAAATGGTTTTTTCTAGCGCAAATATTAAATACAGCGCTGACAAGGAATAAAAAATTTACATTTTGTGATTTAATATGTTTACTGCCGGTTTTCGGGGACAAGCGCACCTTCGACACGAATTATCGATACCACGCATTCTTTTCGTTTTGGCAGTGAAGGTTCAACCGCCAACAATAGACACCCAAGGGGCTGAAAAAGCCAAAAACGACTATACGCTCATTCAATCAATATATCGCTTCCTAGACGTCATCTCGGCTGTCTTACCTCATTAAACGTCAATCTGTGCCTGCGCGCTCGCCCCTTAAGGACACCAATGTCCCAAGTATGCCTTCGCAAACTGCCTTTTGGCATAGCTTGTGAGCATTGTAGTGCGCAAAAATAAACTGATTGCATGCCATTATGGAACAACCTTCTGACATCTGCGTTACCCGAGCATAATTCATGCATGGCTATACGTAAGTTGGATGGGATGGCGATAAAAACAACTGTATACCTCAAATTTAGTTTTCGGGCATTGATTAAAATGCTCCAATAAAGCTTCACTTCACAATGATTCTAATATGTGCGTTGGGTTGCACATCTTATTTATTCCTGAAGCAGCACATCAAGCCCGTAGACACTATCCTTGCCGCGGCCTTTGACACCTTGGGGCTTTGCGCTGCATCATCTTGGTGGTTTCGATGTACGTCGGCATCGTCGTTGCGGCGTTTAAGGATGTCACAATCTCGGCGCAAACTTATGTTTTTGCATCGACAACCTTTTTTCGTATGACGCATTGTGTGGGTGATTGAGTAGCTTTCCTGTAGTTCCATCAGCAAAAAGTTTTTCAAATGTAATTCGTCGCTGCGAGCGTTCAGCTGAGAGAATCCTAAGTTGACTTTTTTTATTCTAGGATGTATGCGTAGGTGACGCGTTGTCTACTTCGTCATCACATCTCTATCAGCTGCACGCATCAATGACTTGGACATATCCACATCTTCGGCCTAATGTATAATATAAATATAAATATTAGGTACTGTAACAGTCCTTAGATATTTTGTATTCCTAGTCAAAAAGTAGAAAATTCCACCAGAGGCGTCAGAACCATGAGAAGCGTAGGAAGCCTTCATACACATGCCGACGCCATTTGTGCGTCCTTAGGTACGAAGGCTTCGTAAAAAAGTCTATCAGCCGGCCACGCAATTACCAGAATCTTCCATAATAAAGAGCGTTTTTCACATTTCGTTCACATTGTCTGCAGACTAGCATAGGCAAACAATAGGTGGTAACCCAGATACGCAGCCGCGCATGCGCCATAAAAGCCGGCGAAGAAGAAGGACAATGAGGAATTCTAGTGCAAATACCGACTAAAGGGAATCACAGGAGAAGACCAATGATGAAGCTTGTTTTTAAACTCTCTGAAGACGTACTACTTTCGTGTTGCCTTTGTAAATTTTAGCATGAAATTCATTCACCAGTTTGAGACATTGAGTGGTTGCAGAGGGGTGGCCAGTTCTTGCGATATTTCACACGTACGCATTTACATTCTCCTGCGTTTCATGCTGAACGTGCACCTATTTAGGATTCATTAAAACTTCTTTCTGGGCGAGTTGGCGCATACCTGACATAAAAATTGTTACAGCGCAAGCAGATGCAACCACAAAGTATTTTTTGGAAGCGACTGTTTACTGATTTCATTGTATGTTAGTATCCCTCGCCTTTTGTTAGTGTTTTTCTAGTTTTTTCTCGTTTTCTTGTGGTTTCTGGGCCTGATTCCGTCGACTGCTGGCACGTTCGTTCATCGATGTGCAATGTCATTTTCCCCGATTGTATCACTCCCTTCCCCCTTCACTCCTGCCTTTTTTTTCTCTCTCTCTCTCCTGCCTTTTCCCTTATATAAGGTATCCGTCTTCATCAATAAAGTTTAGTTGACACAGCGCTTGTATCCCGCACTTCATACTTTGTGGTTGCATGTGTTTGCGCTGTAACAATTTTTATGTCAACTATTTTGGATTGCACTGAAATTAGGCGGCTTTGGATCACATGATACATCTACGTCAGAAAATCGCATTGCTTGCTCAAAAAGCTTCCCACGATCACTACCGCGCCGCGGTAGTCCGCCACGCTTTTCAAAGGAAGTACGCTTGTGCCATAGCGCGGCACGGAGTTTTCCAAGCCCTGTAACGAAATAGCCACACTGCGCTATTTCACACACATGAGACGAAACATTCACCAATCATTTGTACAAACTCCGAAATGCTCATCAACCGCGCATTCTGGTGGCAAACAGCATACAAGATTTACAGATATAGTTGTTGCTTTCAGTCGGAAGAGTTAGTCTTGGATACATTCATTGACTAGCGACGTTTAAGGTCCCAAAATAGAGCTATGCGTCTCTGCAGTTGGAAAGCGCGTCCTAACCCGTGATCTTGTGCTCGGCAGCACAAATGCGTAACTACTCAGCCGCCACGGCAGATGAAATTTCTCATAGTAACCGAGGTGAAGTCGACATCTAGAAAAAGAAATTAAATGTTAGTTTAGTTACTCTGCCGATTTCGCAGCTCAAGTGTGCTAGAGATGGCATTCTGTGATAGCTGCGTAGCTACTTGTGGGACGACCTGCTTGGTTAACGATAGGGCAGAACGGCTGCAACCATAAAACATTTATTGTCTGCACGGTAAGCGCGAACACCTGTCGCATCAGCGGACCATACCGTGTCACTGAGCGACACGGGTGTTATTGCGTAGAGAAATAACACCGAGGCCTTCCACATTCCATACAATGGCGTCTCCTTTAAGGAGAGAGCTTGCGTTGCAGGGAAAAACATTTCCGTTCACAGTACACTCGCCGGCACAAATAACGACGTTGGGAGATATAGTTAACACGATTAACATTTCTGGGTCCTTTGTGCGCACATAAGGAACCGGTGGGATCAGTATCCAACTTTTCCAGCCAACTTGGGTCGCTGGGTAGTGTGGGTCCCACGGGCTGATGGGTAAAGTGTTGAGCTGCTGTCCTCTGGAAAGCTGGTTTGGGACCAATCGTCGGACCACCTTTGCTCACTCGGTGCATGACATTCGGTGCGTGCTGATATTTAATGAGAGTCTTTGTACTATGCTGGATCACTGTGTGTATTTCGCTGGGTAAGTGCCGTTCTGAATTAACAAAAAAACTCTAAAATTATCCGGTATCGAGCGGAATCGAACCTCCGTCACAGATATCCAGAAAACCTTCTCTAATCATAAATTCACAGAAGCGCCACCGGCGAGCTTCGTGGTGGTGCCGCTATATGGGACAGCATGTCCGCGGGGGAAGAGCGACTGAGGAGCCGGGCCACATACACGCGTCCGCATGATGCATTTCGGCGGTCGCAATACTCTGTGTCCCCTGCATAGCTTCCGTGTTGATTGCGTTCGGTGCTGTTTATGCGTGACTCACTGAACGTTCCGGCGTAATCGATAGTGCTCGCGCAAGTTCTAATATCCACAGCGCTATTGTCTTCGCGTACGTGGCCTTTTTTCAATCTTTCAATATTTTTTCATTATGCAGTGCTCGGTGGAAACATAAACAACAGGTAAAATCAGCGTTAACGTTCCCCCAAGAATGTACCTGAAATACACCACGCATTCTAAATAAAGCTGTCAGGCATATGACCCATAGAGTTTCTCTTCTTGTGTGCATATTTAATGATGCGGTCACACTCCCTTCTTAAGCAACAGTGGAAAAACATGCGTACTACGCTGTTAGAGTGTCTTCCGGTGGCAGAATAAGTAATTCATTGCAAACACTGCCATTAAATGACACAGTTCAAAAAACATAGTCCACCTGTGTCCTACAACATCAGCTCATTTAAAAGAGATTGATGCTTCCAGGTACATTGGTCATCACACGTCGCCGAAAAATCATGCGTATAACGTTTTCAAGCCTTGAGGCGAAGCTTTCCACTGTACAACAAGTCCCCGTAGTGGTGCGGTACTGGTCTAAAGAAGTTTGATATTTTGAGCCTGAATGACGTGTTTTCTTTGCAAGTATCAAGACAGAAACTGTTTTTGCCAGCTTACGCGAAACGGTTAGTTTCCTTTCCATATGAATAAATGTAGTTATTCCAATGTTACTGATACCATTGTGATCGAATTTAGGATGCACATCTTGTGTTGTCACTCATAGGTAATTTAGCTAACGATACACAATACAGCTTCGGCCATATTTAATTCAGACAAAAAAATTTTCCCTACTTGAATATACTTGCCGTCATTCGGCGTAGTTATCCTCCTCTTCACCCACACCCCTTTCTCACAACTACGGTTTTGTTTCTTCAGTGCCGTGATGTATGGTGCAGTGGACCTCAGAGGAAGAATAATGCGTGAAAATAATCGGGGTAATACACTAAAGTCCCATCATAACCTTTTTACCTAATGCTCTTCAGCGCCGGATCGCAATACATTGAACTGACTTGTGTGTACATGTTATATCAGCGTTTAGATTACGATTCTTACTTTCTCCCCGACTATGTATAGTGGCCAGTGTCTATATCGGTGGGAAACAAGTTCAGACGCTGACGTGCGCACGTAGCCTCACTCTAATAATACGTCACTGGTTCTGAATACAAATAGCGTTTTCATAACGCTATACATCATCATAGAGCACGCCGATGAACTAAGATATTGGAAATGAAACAAAATAGTAGCAATAATAAAGCATCTTTCTTTTTCTGAGCGAGAAGTAGCCGCTTCTTCGTGTGCCAGGTGTACGGCTTAAATCATGGAGAAAACGACCTCGGCGGGCCTATTTACGGAAAAATACGATGACGTCATGAGAACGCAAGAGGCAGGGTTGGTTCAACACTCGACTGCTTTAGTTGGACTGGAAAGTGTTTCAGTATTGGTACGTCAACAATAACCATAAAGAAACGAGTGCCTAAATAAAAGAAGAGCTTTCAAACCTGAACTTCTGGAATATGTTAGGAGCTCTAAATAAACGCACGGAAGCGCAAACGTATTATGAAAGTGCTAAGGGAAAAAGACTCTACGAACGAGATTGAGTGCGACCATTAAAGTGTACTTTAGCGCCGATAATGTTGGGTTCACTTGGCTTAGCCAGTGCAACAGCCACGATCTGCACACGGCTCATGGCAATGTTCGCGCTTGGCCACCGCTGTTGCGTTGAAGCCGTAGACTGCACCAGCGCCAGCTCGTTCGCTGCTGCTGTCGCGTTGCTCGCACCGGCGTTTTGACAACGAGTATCCGCGTGCGTCGGGTTTGAAGTGTTCGTGCTTGCACCTGCACGCTGACACCATACGCTTGTCAGTGCACGTAGTAATCTATTGTCTACAAGCTGTCTCTTAATCCACTATCGCAGTCAATGCGTTGTTCCTGGGTGAAAATGCGTTTGCTTTTTTTTACCTGAACAAAGGTAACAGGGACACGCAATCGGCCAACCATATAACGATTTCAATTACCAAGCTTTTTCTCATAGCACATCGATTTTTTGTTCGCTCACAAAGAAAAAATAGGATATCAGCTCGCACGTTCGATACCACAAGTGTTTCAGACACACACACACAAAAAAAAATTATTGGGTAGGCTGCATCGGGGACACAGGCGTAGAGCGGTGCGGGACGTGTCTTGCGCGTGCTTTTAAGGGTGCATGGGCACTAGGCTACAAGAATGACGTAACCAAATACACAAGTGACATTTATTACAGCTTTACAAACCTTACATGCTACACGTATGAAATATAGACTGAACTATAGGCGAATTGGAATTTCAGTCGTGCCAAGACACCACTTTTTCCGTGTGTTGGTGCAAACTTTGTGTGAAGAAGTCGCTTAGCACTGTCTTTATAATCCCTAAATGCCTGGTTCCGTCGCTCGAGCCTATATAAGGCTATTTTTAGTTCTAACACTTCAAAACCATTTTTTTAGGGCGCTAGTCTTATGTGATCGCAAAGAAACACTACAGGCGAATTTTCGACGTCACTGTGCGGTTCCGTCGAAATTCCAAGACTAATAATATTGCAGCCGAAATTCGCATGTCATGAGTGCGAGGGTGAGCCGAAAGCGATGTTACCTGCATATTCTCGCCGCCTTGTCCCCCGAGTAAGGGGTAGAGGGGCCAGCGTGGCTAGCCGCCACTGCGCAAGGCGCGGATAAGGGTAGTCCTGTGCTCCCTATTTTAGACTCAAACTGAGGTGGGTGCAAAATTTGGGCGAGCCAAGATGGCTGGTAGCGTTTCTCGTGCGCGTTGCAACGAGAGCGAGCAAGATTGGGAATTCACTCGCCGATCCTGCCGCTCCCCATCACACCAGCGTTGTGACAGCTCGCGTGTGGGCTCAGCCACTGAGCGTTCGGGCTGCTCGATACGAAGCCAGTCTTGCAGATTGAAAACACGGTCGCTGCCGGCACCATATTTGTTCATATCTCCACAGCGCCGCCCTCACAGCATGTATGACATCCGTTGTCCTTTTGGCGAAACCGTCCACGTTTGCCCGGGAAAAAATATTCATAGGTCGGAATGAGGCAAAATCGGTGTTCGTGTTCGTAATATATTCTTAAGAATGCTGCAACAGAAGATTGCGCCTTTAAAAGGAAGGTTTGTTAAGGAGAAATCATCTAAACGCACGTGAACGGATATATCGTTTTTGTTGGCAACAATTGTGCCAATTTCGAAGAGGATTCTTGCATGTAAATGTCAGCTCAACTGAATGAATAACCTGCATACGCGCACACGCACACAGATGTACGCACGCACATATACGGATGCCGGCATACAAGCACGCACACATAAACAAGTACACGCACAAACACCCACACAAATCTGTACGCGCACACACACATGGACTTGCATAAACGCACTCTCGCACAGACACGCACATGCGCACAAACACGCACGCAACACTGCGTATTTGTGCTCGCACATCCATGCACGCACAGAAACATACACGTAGTTACTGACACGCACACACACAGAAAACTACACACTCACAACCACACGCTCATGAAGGTACACACACACAGAGAGAGATGCACAGAAACACTTACGGACAAGCACACACATAAAACCACGAACGCACATAGACCTGCACGCACGCATGCTCGCGCAACACACAATTGCAATGACACACCCACACAAGGACGTACGCGCATGCAAGAACACGTATACACAGGCGCACATACTCACTCACTCACTCACTCACTCACTCACTCACACTCACTGCACATGCTTGTTTCACCCCGCACATACAACGCACATGCATACGCGTACACACAGATGCACACAGTTAGAATAGAACACGCACGAAAGAGCGTAGAGGCCTGGGCGCACACCCTCAAAACACGTACACGCCTCAAAGCTGACAGAAAAATTTGGAGGACGCCTAAGCTTCGCGTTCAAAAGGAAGCTTTAGCTTGGGTGCTCCTATCTCAATACTCGTAAAAGGAGAATTCGTTGTTGTGGGCAATCACTGCTTCAAACTTGACGTAGTTTGTTGAATTTAAAAGAAAAACAAATTCTATTGACTGTTTGTTTCCGATTTTTTCTTTAGTTTGTCAATTTTTTACTAAAAATTGGAAAAAAGCGTAAATTTTCCGAAAATGAAACTATCAAGTTTACAACTCTGGTAACTTGGCAAAGAAAAACTTATTGGTGGCCTCCAAAATATCCACGCACCAGCGCGCAAATGTTGGACGCTGTAGCCGGTCAATATACGGAAACTCTGGAAAAGGGGTTTGTTTGAGTTTTCGCGTAACATACCTCTCTTTTCTCGTATATACAAAATATAATCCTACGCTATCATGTCTCTAGTCTGGGTGTTAGTCGTACTTTATGATTTTCCTACGCATTTTCACTAGAGAAATTCCATTTGTTCAGTAACTTTATAGCGCCACATAGAAGGCCTGGGTATGGGGTTCGAAAATATGTGGGTGGTTCACGTAGGTCGGTCAGTGGGACGCCTCGCCTCGGGCGTTCACGGGACGACTACAACTGAAGCTGTACAGGGTGATATGGGCTTGAGACGTTTTCAAGTGAGGGAAGCTCATAGGAAAATTGAGTATGAAGAACGACTGGGGAACATGGAAGAATGTACATGCCCTGGGAGAGTCCTGAGGTATTTGTACCGAAATAAATACATCGATATACAGAGGAGGAAAAGAACTAGCAAGCTTACCATCAAGTATGCGGCCTGTAGGGTGTGCCACACAGCAACAAAGAACGTCAAGCGGAAAGTCACACAGGCTGAAATTTCGCATGGGTCTCTTTTCTCTATAGCGTCAAGCCGATTTCCTATCCCATTTTGGATATTTAGTGTTTCCCCCATGTAATGCGCCAACAAACGCAGGGAAGTTTGGCCGATAAAAATACACCATAATGAGTCATAGTGTTTTTTAAAAGAAACTCAACAGGTAGATTGATTCTGCAATGAGTGACCTTCGTGGTTGCATATGTCACGTGGTAGGAAATCTCTTCGTCTTTCCGGGCAGGAAAGCGTTCACTACTCTCCAAAATGCCATGCAGAACGCGAACACTTACGTGCTCATTAATAAGAAGCCAAATGACGGAAAACATCTGCGGTTGTAGAATGTGCGCAATATCGCTTGCGTGGTGTGGCTGTAGGGTTAACATTTTTTTTAATTGCAAACGAAATTAAGAATCTGATTAACATTCCAGCAAGTGTGTTGACACGGCCGTAACGTTTGTTCTTACGTTTGCTACAGGTGTTCATCGTCTACAGATTGGACCTATTCGTCAAGCGCTTACCCCAGTAACCACACAAAGGCTTTCCCAGGGCGCGCCTCGCACACAGCGCGGCACGATCTCCTACTCGCCAGAAAAAGCCATGATTTTGCATCTCAATAAAAAATTCAAGGGCGCACATCATCCTTATGATTCTTTTTGTGTGTGTGTCCTCGTGCTTGGAGGGGGGCGGGCGGAGGAGGGCGAGTTTTGGAATGCAATTACGGGAGTATCTTATGCAGAATTTTTGTGTAATGAACGCAGCGACTGCACACAGGGCTCACGAAACTGTGGTGCTTTATTTTCAGTAGAATTCGGATATTTAATGTTAAACGCCCACCCAGCGGAAAAATTACCCCCTATTCTGGAAACTTCTGGTCGACACTTCACAAGTGTCACTTCACGATCAATGGTAATATTCCGAAACAGCTCTGCAAAACCTGCAGCTAATGCGCCACTAGACGTGCGCCCTTTAATTCCCTGCACAGAAATATAGAGGTTTGCACTGAATCGCGCTTACCTTCCAACTATTTACGCCCCCGCAGCATAGACCTGTACCTAGCGGGCTCGGAAATTGTATGCCTATTCTGCTCATGTGTGCAGGCTTTTCCTGCTTTCTATTACAAATGCGCTTTGTAGTCTATAATTTGCTCTGTAGCAGGGGTACGCAATTAAACGAAACTTTTCTATAAAGACTCAAATGAGCCCCTGTATTCAATTCGCTCGGGGTATCGCATAGTCATTATTCTTAAATATGAATATCGGAATTACGATAAGAATTATAAGGACACTCCAAGCGCATTTTCTCCATCGTCGTGGCCGTGATGTTCCCTATAACGCCCACGTGTGATAACACCGTGGCCACGTGCGGTATGCTGTCTGACTTCATCTCGCGTACGCAAGGGAGCAAGGCGCGAAGGAAACACGCCGTCTTCCATTCCGTATGATGCAGCCGCACGAGCATTATCCTGAAAGCGAGCGGGAGCAAGTAGTGAGCCGAGTGGTTATGCGGGCCCTATCCCGAAAGCAGTGAGTGCAGAATGAGTGCATAGTCTAGGACTGCGAAGACTCATAGCTTCGTGTACGATGTTTTGTCGCCGCATAGTTCGCGTTGAAGCGAGAGGCAGCACGCTGGCCAATTCGCTCGCTGCTGCTGCCGCTCTTTCCCACGTCCGCGTTTTGACAGAAAGGGCGTGCACTCATCGAGTAAGATTTGTTTCTGTCTGCCAGAATTGCGCAAAAAATTGCCATTTTATTATGGCAAAATCTGCTGTTATTTTTGACTGAACACGTTTCCGTAAATAAACAACAGTCAATTCTGTAAAATGGACAGCCATAATATACAGATCGTTATCAAAATTAGGAGCGATTCCGTCTTTAGAAAACGGACGGCTCTCTATTCTGAATCTGTACGATGCGGTACAACCGTGACAATACAGGTGCTTCCCGTATTCGGAAAACGGAAAACTGTATTCTGAATCGGTGCTATGCGGTCGAACCGTTAAAACACCGGTGTTGCTTGTGATACGTCTTGCCGATCATTTTCATTGTTTAGAGAACGTACTTTTGGGAACAAAAGTGCCGAAGACACGCGAATGTCTTGCGAATTTTATCGCTGCGCTATCTGCCGAGATGAGCCGCGCTGAGATCTGCATTTGGAAAGTGCATACGTGATCCACGCTTTCCTGTGGTCTTGAACACACATGATAGCGTGGCTCGACCCGGCTCATAGCGCAGCGTTAGAATTCTCTCACGCCCTGCGCACTTTTGTCCTCGATGGTACATATCCTATAATGCAAATTTCTTAAGACAGTTCACAGCAGTAGCAACAGGTCGCTAGTGAGAAAATTGTCTGACCCACTACTTGACATAGCTGAAAAGATACATTTCCCTTTGTTGTATGCATAAATTGTACATACCGAAAAATAGGTGCCAAAATTTAATCAAGTTCTTTAGATCACAGAAGCAATTTTATGTTTAACCACTCGCATTGCACTCTGTGCTGGTGAGGGTTGGTATTGGCCCGACGTGCCTAACATGCATGAACTTGCCGCTATTAAGAGAAAGCAATATTATCGGTGAATTTTCATCCGAAGGAAAGTGGCATCAATGTTACTCACCGAACATAACAAACCGGTGTGTTATCTGTTAGAAAAACATGAACCTGGAAGAGCATTCTTGGAACAACGGATGTTGACGCAGCCGACATTTCAAAAAACGCACTTGTCTTCATGGCAGCAACTTCTTTCCTTGGCAGCGCTTTTATGTGTGCACAGGTCACTCAGCCCTACCCCCATCGGGGTAGCAGAAGCTGGTGCATTTAGAAGGTGAAGAGAAGTGGTAGGGATAAAATAAAGGCAGGAAGGGTATGACTACCAGTGATTCTGATGGACCCACTAGGTGCACCGCATTCATTTCTTACAAAAGTTGGAGTGACCAAATCGGACAAGGTTCTACACAAGTTACCTAGTCTTCCCAGAATTCAAAATAAGAGTTAAGATAGTTTGGACATCTGAAAAACAAGCAATGAATAATTACGAAAAATAAGATGTATTTAGTTGAAGGGGCTCTGAACGACTTTTGTCGAAGTGAACACATGCATTTGAAGTTAAAATAGGCTTTTTCCCAAATGCTTTGCCGCAAAAAGTGCTACAATGCTTTCAGCAGAAGCGGAGCTATTCGCAGTCAACCACCCTCTTCACTTTGCTCAATGCCTTGTTCATTGCCTTGCACTGCGAAGGATATTTACGGCTGAAGGGGGACGTGCCCCCAATGCGCCTTGTATATCTCACCATGCTGCGCCGTTTAAATTTGCTTTTTGAAGAAAAACGTAGACGCCGCTACTTCCAATTTTGGCGCCTACTTCGCGCCAAGCGTAAGCCAAACGCGGTTGTCCTCAGCGAGTAGCAGAGTGCTTAGTCAGTGGACTCGTCGCGGCACACCGTGGCACCGCGGTATCTAGGCTACGTAGAAGACCGCAGCTACATGTAATTTGTTGATATTGCCTAAGCAATTTTTTGACGACCTTGACATCACGTTTTCACCTGAGCACCCATTTTTGACTATAATAAACCACCGACTCCTTGCCCTACGTATCACATAGTTAACTCTTAGCGCTTTTAAATGTGAACTAGGTTTCCGCCTACTCATATTGTTTCTGTATTACAAACCGGTGTTCTTGTCACATTACGGCAACCGATTTTTTTTATATCAATCGTCACCTGGCCATTGCCATGTACGCATGATTTCTTGTTTTGTATTGTGCTGCTGTTGAAATTCCGCCCGCCGTGGTTGCTTAGTGGCTGTGGTGCTGGGCTGCTAAGCAGGAGGTCGCGGGATTAATTCCCGGCCGCGGCGACCGCCTTTCGATGGGGCCAAAATGCGAAAACAACCGTGCACTTAGATTGAGGTGCACGTTAAAGATCCGCAGGTGGTCTAAATTTGCGGTGTCCTCCACTTCGGCGTGCCTCATAATCAGGAAGTGGTTTGGCGCGTAAAACCCCATAATTTTTGTTGAAATTCCATGCATTGGTTTTTCACAATATTGTACAAATAGTCAGCACAACCACGAACCGATCAGCGAAATTTCCTGCCGATTTATGGAACACAGTAAGTACTTATATTTTTATGAAGCAATCCTCCGAGGACAATATCATCCCTGCGTGCGTCTTCGCTAAGCATTCTAGGCTTAGGCTGTTGAAATTTCATTGCAAACGCATTTACCACATATCTGCAAAAACGAGAAAAAAAAAGAAAGAAGACAACCACTACACAGCAACTCCTAAATGTCCACAAAGGCGGAATAGAAGCGGGAGGGAGTATTACGTTTGGCTGAAGGCCTTTGCAAGCCAACTGCCAGCGAAGCCATCCCCTTCACTTTTTTCTGTCACAAAGTGTGCCCAACATGTGACCCTCCCCTCGGCAAACTCGTCCCAATGAGCTTGTTCGCAGTGATAGCAAGAGCAATACATAGAGATATGCTTTAATTACAACGCATTTACAAAAACATGCGATCTTCGAGCCCAGGTGCAGCGTTCAACAACAGGCAACCGCATACAGAACACGCAGTGCCGAACGAAGGCGGTTCTGTGTTTCGTATTGGGCAGCACAGACAGCCATCCGCCGTGTTCGAGCCGGCGCTCCGACGACGCGCCATCTTGTAGTGGGCCACCACCGCGGAGAGAGGGGAGGACATTAATTTTTTCATGTTTCTTCTGAGGTTAGATGAGGAAACGGCTGAATAACAAGGGTATTGAGTAGAGGTCACACCCTCATTCACTCACAGACAGGCCTCAATGTGACCGCACAAGGTTGGGGTGCAAAGTAAGGGGTCGAAGCGCTACAACTGTCTTTCGAGTCACGGCAACGGCACTGCGCCAGGTAAGGGGACGTATAGGCCAAGAGTGGAGGCTGGAGAATAACAGCCAGGCGCAAGCACTGTTAGGGGCGACAAATGCCAATGAGGAACGCGCCCCGCAAATGGGGAAGCGAGAGACACGGATGAGAACCGTACAGCCACGCTACGCGGAGACGGAGGAGAAAGAGAGCCGTGGATCACGAGCGAGGCGGCAAGGAGCGCCCACCGCTAGCAAGGCGGCAGTGCCACGACAGCTGCAGAAGGGACGGCAAGGGTGGACTGGGCGGTAGCGGCGAGAGTCGCCGCAACGGCACTGCGCCGAGGAAGCGGCCGAGAGGATAGGCGAGAACACGTGATCTGGCTATGGAGGACAAAGAGAGCAGGTGTCGCGCGCGCCTTGCGCGAGAGATTTCTGCAGGAGCGCGCGAAGCTAGAGCAGCGCGTGGCCTTGGGTACGGCGAGGCCGACGGCGAAGCGAAACGCAGGAACGGGCGCCAAAGAGCTGTGCTCTAAAATGTATGCGTTGAATTGCAAACATAGACCTGCGGTCTGAACTTTAACGTTTCAAATTATATATCCAATGGATGGTTTCGGCAAGACAGCGCCTACTGTGTTGTAGGCGTCAACAACCTCTGTTGTTTCGTTTGGCGCAAATATTTCTTAGGGTAAGCTTAATTAGCCAGCTCCTATTATGGCAGATAATCCGTAAAGCCTAGATGCAAACTTCTTGACAAATATCTTAATATGACCGATGACAGCCTTTAAAGCCATCTTAGTGGAGTGCGCTCCTGTTTCGGGACAAAGAAACAAATTCAGCAAAATTGACGGACTACTCTTTGACAGCACATCCACTTGCCAGGTATTGTTGATCTCCAAAGCTTAATCATCTTCAGATACGAGCAGGTTACCGCTCTGGTTACCAGCGGCAGTGCTCCTTCGGCCCCAGAGGCTTGTCTTGCGCACATCCTGCTTTCAATGTGCATAAAACGCGTAGCATGGCTGGATTTTTGTTTTCTTTTTTTAAAACAAAGAACAGGACCGCAAAATAATTACCTAGCCTGCTTCAAATACTGGGATCGCTCATTTCCCGAAATCCTCGAAACTTGTTAAGTCGGTGCCTTATAAATCAGGTAGGTTGTTTAAAGGAGAAATATACTGTGTTATTTCTGCGAAATAACAAAGAGAGCCCGACTAGAAGGGTTATCGCCCATCAGCTAACTGTGATCGCTAATTGCATGATGTTCTGCGTTACTTTCTGTAGTTTTCTCACTTTTGGCGGCATTCATTTGAGAAAACGGTTATGTTCACAACCTCAATCCTTCCATGTGTGGGAAACCACGGCTCTGCTACCACAGCTGTGGAAAATTTGAAATAATGTTGCATACGAGTATATGTTCTGACTCAGATGTGCTGACACGCAGCCGGCAGCAGCATTTCCAAGTTTACGTTGCAGATGACACCCGGGGCACATCAGTACAGCAGGAGTCTTTTTCGTCGTCGTACACACTTCATTTGTGCGTGCATAGTCAACCGATGCACTATATAGACAATTGTTATCTAGAGTTTGAAAATAACCAAGTGCACACATCAGAAAGTACCTCGCTAAAGATTAACATTCACCTAGGTAATTTCTAAAATCCAGGCAAGAACCATGCAAGGATGACTATCGATAATTATGGGATCAGAAGCAAAGCAGCGACGCACCACTGCCGAAAGGCGTCACGTATCAAGCGTTTATTATAGCCGGGCTCATCTCACGCTCTTCCAGCTCGCGCGGAGGACCGCGTAGCGACAACGCAACGAAGTTTGCGCGTCGCCCGTGTCCCAAGTTGGCCTCGAAAACATTTAACGAGGAGCGGCTAGTATTCTGTGGCATGTACCCATGACCCAAGCTGGTGACCACATGGTTCAGTAAAGTGCGGCCGATACCCACCGATCCAAGTTGGTCCGACAGTGGTTGGATGCTCCTCCCATTACCCTAGAGACTACGCAGTTACCAAAGTTAACGTGAAAGAGTTTGACACGGCTACAACCAAGCATACAAACAAAGATACCGGCAAAAGTATGGGAGGTGACGCGCTGGCTTATGCAGCGCCACGAAATCGGTCAGCGTGTGCAGAAAGATGCGCGAGAGAAAAGCCCGGTTTACGCAAGATGCGTTTCTCGGCATGTAAGCGCTCTGTGGCGCAAACGCCGAGGAGGTGCCAGTCGCACAGGAGGTGCCGCAGATGAGTCTCACTGAAGTACACGCCTCATATAGCGAGCGTTTCGGTGGTGGCAATATCTTTTTTTTCAATGCTAAGCGCATTAGCGTAGACAGTCATGATGAGATGACCTCTGCCTAATTTTTTAATGTTAGCATTGTGAAAGTTTCGTGATGTGCTCTTGATTATTTATTACGCTACAATGGTATACTTCATGTAGTACACTGGGCGTTTTGAGAGAAAACCGTATGGAGGCCCTCATAGCTGTATTTTATGTAAAGAATATGTTAGAATAAAAACGGTTGTAGTGAAGAGGCAACAAAGTCTTTCCGCCGAACTGCTTAGTCTACCGATATGAAAAAAATAGCAGTTTAGTTGGGATAGTAAAAGCAATACTTTGACAAGGGGTTCCTAAAAGTGAAAGGCGACACGCAACTTCAGTAGGGGATGGGGGTGTGTCTTGACGACTGCGGTGCTGGTAACGCGCGTCGCAGCTAACAATGGCCAAGCTGCTCAGCGAAACTGAAGTAATAAAACAAACAGGAGGCACATACAATTATAAGACCTGCGGTTGTCGGTCACCGGAGGTCGGACAACCTGACACCGCAGGTCCTATCTTATGTCCAATCGAGGCATGCAAAACTAAGTTAGTCCGGATTTGTCACTGGTATTGAAAATATTCAATATACTGTTCGCTTTTCCTCTAATGACACGTTACTGGCATTACAAACCTATCTATCTTATGTCCAATCGAGGCATGCAAAACTAAGTTAGTACGGATTTGTCACTGGTATTGAAAATACTCAATATACTGTTCGCTTTTCCTCTAATGACACGTTACTGGCATTACAAACCTATTTGTTGGGTTTCCGTCTGTCATCTTCGTTAGAATGTTCCGACCTCTGATCAGATGGGGCCTGCCTCTTGCTCCCCAGTTCAGTTTACCTTACTTTTATCGCAAAACTAATCTTATTTGGAAAATGTATGTATCAGGAGTTTTTTTGGAAATCATCGAAATTCGCAAACCAGAAGTACACCACAGAGTGCTGTAATGTTATGCATAACTAAGCAAGTTTGTTCTAGAAAAAGTGCTACTAGCTAGTTAGTCAAATGATCCAAGCGAACCATTTACGCAGGTAGAATTTAAGAGATCACCGACGATTGCGATATACTCTCGAATGCAAAATTGCACGTGTCAATACGTTGTATTGTGATTATGCAGGTGTATGCTTTATATAAGAAGAGAATTCTCTGAGTAGTGCGCAAGGTCGATCCAATAGGTCGTGAAGCTTCGGGCGAAAAGCGGTTTAGTACAGATTGTCACCGACATCAGCAAGGGGGGTTATGGGAGCAGCGATTGAAACGCGACTACGTTTGGAGGGAGCAAACATTGGGAAAGAAAAAAGCGTGGTTTAATTCAAGCGAGCAACAGTTAAATTCATTGAACGAGAATAAAATTCCTGGCCAAATTTATATATTGGTGACGAGTTAAGAAAGTACATGTTTATTCAATTTTATTATTATTAATAAACGCATTTATTTATGGCGCCCATCGTTACAGGGGGCGTTGACGCCACTATCACTCGCAATGTCTTGAAATGGCCAGAAAGGCGCACTCGTAAAGTTCACCTGTTGAAATACGCCCCCCTCACAATTTGTGCTTCCTTGCTTGTTGAAGTTTGTCTAAGTTTGGTGATGCGGGTAACTTCATCGCTTCTTAATGTGTTCGGTGAAAAGTAGTGAGCTACGACCGTCAGATAATTGTGTAGTTGTCTTCGTGCGACTGCGCCGGCCGATGAGCTTGGCGTCCGAAGATAGGATCAGCACTCTACACCTAAAGCTTTCGTCGGCCTCCGAAGAAAGTATTTTCTCTGCAGGGGTGCGATTTCGACAACCGTACGGCTTGCTTTTCCTGCATCGCTTTCCGCGCCGAAAGCTCGACACACCCATCAAGTCGAATGGCGGGGCATTTGAATATGTAGCTCCAAAAGCAGGCCAACAAACAAATTTCGCACCTTCGAAAGCAACATGACGTCGCTTCTGCCTTTAACGAACATGGCATCACATTATTTTTTCTTCCGCCGGAAGTGTTCCGACCACATACAGATGGCGCGAAGCCCCATGAACCGCCGATGGACCGCCATGTTTTGAACGTATGGGCGCCTATGGAAGCTTCGCTACCAGGTATATTTACCTTGTAGTGCGCACTACTCAACAGAGTGATAACCTAATCGTATCTGAAGATGATTAAGCTTTAGAGATCAGCAATACCTGGTAAGTGGATGCGCTGTCGAATAGTAGTCCTTCAATTTTCCGGAGTATCTTTCTTTGTTCTGAAACAGGAGTGCACTTCACTAAGATGGCTTTGAAGGCTGTCGCCGGTCATATTTACATGTCTGGTAAATTATTTGCATTTAGGCTTTACGGATTATCTGACGTAATATGAGCTAGCTAATTAAATTTAAGAAATATTTGCGCCAAACAAAACAAAAGACCCTGTTGGGTCATCTAACACGGTAGGCACTGTCTGCTACAAACCCTCCATTGCATATATAATTGGCAACTTTTACTTCAGACCGCTGGTGCATGCTTGCAAATCAGTACATACATGTTAGAGCGCAGCTCTTTGGCGCCCGTTCCGGCGTTTCGCGTAGCCGTCGACCTCGCCGTATCCAAGGTCAACGCTGCCCTAGCTTCGCACGCTCCTACTGCCATCTCTCGCGCGCAGCGGGATTCTTTCTCTCTCCTTGTCCTCCAAAGCCGGATTCCGTGTTCTCGCCTATCCCCTCGCCGCCTTCCTCAGCGCCGTGCCGTTGCGGTGACTCTCGCCGCTACCGTCCAGTCCACCCTAGCCGTCCCTTCTGCAGCTGTCGTGGCACTGCCGCGCTGCTGGCGGTGGGCGCTCCTTGCCGCCTCGCACGAGATCCACGGCTCTACTCTCCTACGTCTCCGCGTCGCTTGGCTGTACGGTTCTCACCAGTGTCTCTCGCTTCCCGGATTGTGGGGCGCGTTCCTCATTGAAATTTCTCGTCTATGACAGTGCTTGCGCCTGGCTGTTCTCCTCCAGCCTCCACTCTCGCCCCATGCCTCCCCTTACCTGGTGCAGTGCCGTTGCGGTAATTCGAAAGACAGGTATAGCGTTTCGACCCCTTACTTCGCACCCCAACATTGTGCGGCCACATTGAGGCCTGTCTGTGAGTCCTGACCATTGAGGCCTGACTGTGTGCCCTCTACCCAATACCCCTATTCTCCAGCCGTTTCTCATCTAACCTCAGAAGAGAGAAAGAAACGTTTGTTATATGAACAGTGTCCGGAGCGAGGCCCGGTATCACCCTAAGGTTAGAAGGCTCTTTAGTCCAGGAACCCTCTGGCTTTGACTGCCCTCTTGGCCCAGGCGACGGGTTGGTCTTCCAAGTCCCCGAGGGTTAGCTTGGCATCGACGTTTCGAATAGGTTAGGTTCTTGTGCTCGTTTTGCGTACGTTTCTGGTTGCATTTCGCTGCTATCCTTCCACGGGCATTCCCAGAGCATGTGTGCCAGGGAGTCCGGTACGTTTCAGAGTGGGCAGGGGTAATTGTGGAGCGTCGGTTACAGGCGATGCATAATTGTTCCGTGAGTGTACATATTACTTTGCAAGTGTCTAAGGATCGGGCTTTCTTGTCTACCGAGCTTAAGTTTAGGGTGTGGTGGAGGGTATACTCGACGCTCGAGCCTGTAATGATGAAATATGGCCGTATAGTTGGCGGCTACGGCCTCCGCCTCTTCTGTCGCGAGTCGGAGAGCGTTTGAGGAGAGGGGAGCCCGGCTGACGTGTTCGCGGACAGCGGCGTTTGCCGCTTCGTTCCCCTCTAGTCCTTCGTGTCTGGGTACCTACGTTTCGCAGGTGTACGGGAGCGGAGTGCTTCGTCTTCTTAGTATGTTGAGTGCATCGGGCAAGATGCGGCCCCTCAAGAAGTGTCTACAGGCGGCTTGAGAGTCGGTGAATGTAACCGCTGCATCTGTGCATGTGGTGGTGGTGGCGAGAGCGATTGCCGCTTCTTCAGCCGTTTACGGGTTGCGTGCCTTGGTGGTTGCCAATGCTAGCTTGCAGCCTCGGGAGTCTACGACGCGCAGAGCGTACGCGTTTCGATGCGGATACTTGGCCGCGTCCGTGTACCGGGCATTCAGGTTGTGCTTGAAACTTCGTTTGATGGCGTTGGCTCTAGCTTGTCTTCTACCCTTGCGGTATATGGGATGCCTGTTGCGCGGGACACCTGCGATGCAAATGCACTCTCGAACGTCCAGTGGCATTCGCGCTTTCTTGTCCGTGTCTGAGACCTATGTGTCGCTGTGGTGCAGTTGTCGGAGTACTGATCTCCCTGTCGGCGTGAGCTTGCGTCGTTCCAGCTTGCTGTTCTTGTGCGCTCCGGCGAGCTCTTGCCACCTCAGAGGAAACATTAAGGAAATGCTAATGCCCCACTCTATCCGCGGCGGCGACCCACTATAACATGGCGCCATGGGGCGTCGCCGGAGCGCCGTCTCGATAGCGGCGGATTGCGGTGTGCGCTGCCCAATTAGAAACGCAGAACCGCCTCCGTTTGGCACTGCGTGTTCGGTATGCGGTTGCCTGTTGTTGAAATAGGGCTGTACCTGCGCTCAAAGATCGCATTACCAAGAAGCGCAATCGTCGGCCATTTTTTTTTTAAATGCGTTGTATTTAAAGCATGTCTCTATGCATTGCTCTTGCTTTCACTACGAACAAGCTCATTCGAATGAGTTTGCCGAGGGGAGGGTCACATGCTGGGCACACTTTGTGACAGAGAAAAGTGAAGGAGATGGCTTCACGGACAGTTGCGTTGCAAAGGCCCTCTGCCAAACGTGATACTCCTTCCGCTTCCATTCTAGCTCTGTGGAGATACAGGAGTTGCCGTGTAGTGGCAGTGTTTTTGCTTTTGTCGTTTTGGCAGGTATGTTGTAATTGCGTTGACAATGCATCTTCGACAGCCTAAGCTCAGAATGCTTAACGAAGATGGACACAGAGATGATAATTACCTAGGAGGATTGCTTCACAAAAATATAAGTACTTACTTTGTTCTATACATTCGCAGGAAATTTCGCTGATAGATTCGTGGTTGTGCTGTCCATTTGTACAATATTGGGAAAAGCCAGTGCATGGAATTTCAACGGCAGCGAATATAAAGCAAGAAATCATGCGTAGGATGTAATGGCCGTATAATGGTCGATGTAAAGAAACTCGGTGACCATAATGTAATGCATAAATGTGACAAGAACAGCGGTTTGGATTACAGAGCCAATATGAATAGGCGGTAACCTAGTTTACATTTAAAATAGCTAATTAAACCATGTGATACGTAGGGCAAGGAGTCGGTGGTTTATTATAGTCAAGAATGGGTGCTCAGGTGAAGAACAGGCAGTCAAGGTGGTGAGAACATTTCTTAGGCAACCTCAACAAATTACACGTAGCTGCGGTCTTCTACGTAGCGTAGATACCGCGGTGCCACGGTGTGCCGCCACGAGTCCACTGGCTAAGCACTCTGCTACTCGCTGAGGACAGCCGTGTTTGGCTTACGCTTGGCGCGTAGTAGGCGCCAAAATCGCAAGTAGTGGCGTCTACGCTGACTTCAAAAAGCAAGTTTAAACTGCGCAGCACGGTGAGACATGCAAGGCGCATTGGGGACACGCTCCCTTTCAGCCGTATATATCCTTCGCAGTGCAAGGCAATGAACAAGGCATTGAGCAAAGTGAAGACGGTGGTTGATTGCGAATAGCTTCGCTTCTGCTGAACGCATTGTAGTACTTTTTGCGGCAAAGCATTTCGGAAAAAGCCTATTGTAACTTCAAATGGATGTGTTAACTTGGACAAAAGTCATTCGGTGCCCCTTTAACCAAATACATCTTGATACGAAGTTTATTTTTCGTAAATATTCATTGCTTGTTTTCATATGTCCAAACTATCTTAATTCTTATTTTGAATTGTTAGATGACTAGGTTACTTGTGTAGAATCTTGTCTGATTTGGTCACTCGAACTTTTGTAAGAAATGAATGCAGTGCACCTAGTCGCTCCATCAGAATGGCTGGTAATCATACCCTTCATGCCTTTATTTTACCCCTATCACTTATCCTTCACCTACTAAGTGCACCAGCCTCTGCTCCCCCGATGAGGGTAGGAATGAGTGAGCTGTGCACACATAAAAACCCTGCCAACGAAAGAAGTTGCTGCCATGAAGAGAAGTGCCTTTTTTGAAATGTCGGCTGCGTCAACATCTGTTGTTCCGAGAATGTTGATCCAGGTTCATGTTTTTCTAACAGATAACTTACAGCTTTGTTATGTTCTGTGATTAACATTCTTGCCGCTTTCCTTCGGATGAAAATTCAACGATAATATGTGTTTCCTTAATAGCGGCAAGTTCATGCATGTTAGGCACGTCGAGCCAGTACCATCTGTCCCCAGGAAAGAGTGCAATGCGAGTGGTTAAACATAAAATTGCTTCTTTGATCTAAAAATCTTGACTAAATTTTGGCACCTATTTTTAGATATGAGCAAATCATGCATACCGCAAAGGGAAATGTATCTTTTCAGCTATGTCTAGGTGTGGGCCAGACAATTTTCTCACTAGCCACCTGTGTTGCTACTGCTGTGAACTGTCTTCATGACATTTGCATTATAGAGTATGTAGCATAAAGGACAAAAGTGCACAGGTCGTGAGAGAATTGTATCGCTGCGCTATCAGCCGGGTTGAGCGACGCTATCATGTGTGTTCAAGACCACCGGAAAGCGTGGATCACGTGTGCACCTTCCGAATGCTGATGTCAGCGCGGCTGATCTCGGCAGATAGCGCAGCGATGAAATTCGCCTCACACCGTGCGTCTTCGGCACTTCCCTTCCCAAAAGTACGTTCTCTAAACAATGAATATGATCGGCAAAGCGTGTCACAAGCAATACCGGTGTTTTAACGGTTCGACCGCATAGTACCGATTCAGAATAGTCTTCCGTTTTCCGAATACGGGAAGCACCTGTATTGTAACGGTTGAACAGCATCGTACAGATTCAGAATACACAGCGATCCGTTTTCTAAAGACGTAAGCGCTCCTAATTTTGATTACGATCTGTATATTATGGCTGTCCGTTTTACAGAATTGACTGTTGTTTATTTACGGGAAAGTGTTCAGTCGAAAATAACAGCAGATATTCCCATAATACAAGGGAAATTTTTTGCGCAGTTCAGGCAGACAGAAGCAAATCTTACTCGATGAGTGCAAGCCCTTTCTGTCAAAGCGCGGACGTGGGAAAGAGCGGCAGCAGCAGCGAGCGAATTGACCTGCGTGCTGCATCTCGCTTCAACGCGAACTATGCGGCGACAACACATCGTACACGAAGCTACGAGACTTCGCAGTCCTAGACTATGCACTCATTCTGCACTCACTGCTTTCGAGATAGGGCCCGCATAACCACTCGGCTCACTACTTGCTCCCGATCGCTTTCAAGATAATGCTCGTGCGGCTGCATCATACGGAATGGAAGACGGCGTGTTTCCTTCGCGCCTTGCTCCCTTGCGTGCGCGAGGTGAAGTCAGACAGTATACCGCACGTGGCCACGGTGTTATCACACGTGGGCATTATGGGGAAGATCACGGCCACGACGATGGAGAAAATGCACTTGGAGTGTCCTTATAATTCCTATCGCAATTCAGATATTGATATTTAAGAATATTGACTATGCTATACTGAGAGCGAAATTAATATAGGGGCTCATTTGATTCTTTATAGAAAAGTTTCGTTTAATTGCACACCCCTGCTAAAGAGCAAATTATTGACTACAAAGCGCATTTGTAATAGAAAGCAGCAAAAGCCTGCACACATGAGCTGAATAGGCATGCAGTTTCGGAGCCCGCTAGGTACAGGTCTATGCTGCGGGGGCGTAAATAGCTGCAATGTAAGCGCGATTCAGTGCAAACCTCTATATTTATTCGCACGAAATTAAAGGGTGCACGTCTAGTGGCGCATTAGCTGCAGGTTTCGCAGAGCTGTTTCGGAATATTACCATTGATCGTGAAGGGACACTTGTGAAGTGTAGATCAGAAGTTTCCAGGATAGTGTGGAATTTTTCCGCTGGGTGGGCGTTTTCCTTCGGCTTTGCTGGGTTAACATTAAATATCTGAATTCTACTGAAAATAAAGCACTACAGTTTCGTGAGCGCTGTGTACAGTCGCTGAGTTCATTAAAGAAAAATGCTGCAAAAGATACTCCCGTCATTGCATTACAAAACTCGCCCCCCCTCCGCGCCCCCCCCTCCAAGCATGAGGTCACAAACACAAGAGGAGTCATAAGGATGATGTGCGCCCTTGAATTTGTTATTTAGGTGCAAATCATGGCTTTTGCGGGCGAGTAGGAGGTCGTGCCGCGCTGTGTGCGAGGGGCGCCCTGGGGAAGCCTTTGTGCTGTTACTTGGGTAAGCTCTTGACGAATAGGTCCAATCTGTAGACGATGAACACCTGTAGCAAACGTAAGAACAAACGTTACGGCCGTGTCAACACACTTGGTGGAATGTTAATCAGATTCTTAATTTCGTTTACAACAAAAAAAATGTTAACCCTACAGCCACACCACGCAAGCGATTTTGCGCACATTCTACAACCGCAGATGTTTTCCGCCATTTGGCTTCTTATTAATGCACACGTAAGTGTTCCCGTTCTGCACGGCATTTCGCAGTTTAGTGAACGCTTTCCTGCCGGGAAAGACGAAGAGATTTCCTAGCACGTGACAAACGCAACCACGAAGGTCGCTCATTGTAGAATCAATCTGCTTATTGCTTTTTTTTTTAGACTATGTGACTCATTATGGTGCATTTCTATCGGCCGAACTTCCCTGCTTTTGCTGGCGCATTACGTGGGGAACACGCTAAATAACCCAAATGCGATAGGAGAGAGAGAGAGAGAGCAAATGATAAAGGAAAGATAGGGAGGTTAACCAGGACTGAGCCCGGTTGGCTACCCTACACTGGGGAAAGGGAAAAGGGGACGGAAAGATTAAAAGAAGAAAAGAAAGTCTACTGGGTATAGCGTTCGGTCACTCAGTCCAGATCACAGACGCTGATTCAATCCAGTAGCCTTCAAATATCGCAGCAGAGCTAAAATGCGATAGGAAATCGGCTGCACGTTATAGAGAAAAGAGACGCATGCGAAATTTCAGCCTCTCTGACTCTCCGCTTGACGTTCTTTGTTGCTGTGTGGCACCCTCTACAGGCCGCATACTTGATAGTAAGCTTGCTAGTTCTTTTCCTCCTCTGTAAATCGATGTTTTTCTTTCGGTACAAATACCTCAGGACTCTCCCAGCCCATGTACTTTCTTCCATGTTCCACAGTCGTTCTTCATACTCAATTTTCCTGTGAGCTTCCCTCACTTGAAAACGTCTCAAACTCATATCACCCTGCACAGCTTCAGTTGTAGTCTTCCCGTGAACGCCCGATGCGATCCGTCCCACTGACCGACCTACGTGAACCACCCAGATTTTCGAACCCCATACCCAGGCCTTCTATGTGGCGCTATAAGGTTACTGAACAAGTGGAATTTCTCTAGTGAAAATGCGTAGGAAAATCATAAAGTACGACTAACACCCAACCTAGAGACATGATAGCGTAGGATTGTAATTTGAGTTTACGAGAAAAGAGAGTTATGTTACGCGAAAGCTCAAACGAACCCCTTTCCCAGAGTTACTGCCGTATATTGACCGGCTACAGCGTCCAACATTTGCGCGCTGGTGCGTGGATATTTTGGAGGCCACCAATAATTTTTCTTTGCCAAGTTACCAGAGTTGTAAACTTGATAGTTTCATTTTCGGAAAATTTACGCTTTTTTCCAATTTTTAGTAAAAAATTGACAAACTAAACAAAAAATCGGAAACAAACAGTCAATAGAATTTGTTTTTCTTTTAAATTCAACAAACTACGTCAAGTTTGAAGCAGTGATTGCCCACAACAACGAATTCTCCTTTTACGAGTATTTAGATAGGAGCACCCAAGCTAAAGCTTCCTTTTAAACGTGAAGCTTAGGTGTCCTCAAAATTTTTCTATCAGCTTTGAGGCGTGTGCGTGTTTTAAGGGTGTGCGCACAGGCCTCTGCGCCCTTTCGTGCGTGTGCTATTCTAACTGTGTGCATCTGTGTGTATGCGTATGCATGTGCGGTGTATGTGCGGGGTCAAACAAGCATGTGCAGTGAGTGAGTGAGTGAGTGAGTGAGTGAGTGAGTGAGTGAGTGAGTGAGTGAGTGAGTGAGTGAGTGAGTGAGTGAGTGAGTGAGTGAGTGAGTGAGTGAGTGAGTGAGTGAGTGAGTGAGTGAGTGAGTGAGTGAGTGAGTGAGTGAGTGAGTTATGAGTGTGAGCGAGTGAGTGAGTATGTGCGCCTGTGTATACGTGTTCTTGCGTGCGCGTACGCCCTTGTGTGGGTGTGTCTGTGCGATTGTGTTTTGCGCGAGCACGCGTCCGTGCAGGTCTATGGGCCTTCGTGTTTTTATGTGTATTTGCCCGTAAGTGTTTTCGATCATCTCTCTGTGTGTGTTTGTGTATACCTTCATGAGCGTGTGGTTGTGAGTGTGCATGTTCGTGTGTATGTGCTTGTCAGTAATTACGTGTATGTTTGTGTGCGTGCATGGATGTGCGAGCACAAAAACGCAGTGTTGCGTGCGTGTTTGCGTGCATGTGCGTGCCTGTGTGAGAGTGCGTTTGTGCAAGTCTATGTGTGTGTGCGCGTACAGATGTGTGTGGGTGTTTGTGCGTGTACGTGTTTTTGTGTTCGTGCTTGTATGCAGGCACCTGTATATGTGCGTGCGTATACCTGTGTGCGTGTGCGCGTATGTAGGTTGTAGATTCAGTTGAGGTGACATTTACATGCATGAATTCTCTTCGAAAGTGGCACAATTGTTGCCAACAAAAACGATCTATCCGTTCACGTGCGTTTAGATGATTTCTCCTTAACAAACCTTCCTTTTAAAGGCGCAATCTTCTGTTGCAGCATTCTTAAGAATATATTAGGAACCCGAACACCGATTTTGCCTCATTCCGACCTATGAATATTTTTTCCCGGGCAAACGTGGACGGTTTCGCCAAAAGGACGACGGATGTCATACATGCTGTGAGGGCGGCGCTGTGGAGATATGAACAAATATGTTGCCGGCAGCGACCGTGTTTTCAATCTGCAAGACTGGCTTCGTATCGAGCAGCCCTAACGCTCAGTGGCTGAGCCCACACGCACGCAGTCACAACGCTGGTGTGACGGGGAGCGGCAGGATCGGCGAGTGAATTCCCAATCTTGCTCTCTCTCGTTGCAACGCGCACGAGAAACGCTACCAACCATCTTGGCTCGCCCAAATTTTGCACCCACCTCAGTTTGAGTCTAAGATAGGGAGCACAGGACTACCTTATCCGCGCCTTGCGCAGTGGCGGCTAGCCACGCTGGCCCCTCTACCCCTTACTCGGGGGACAAGGCGGCGAGAATATGCAGGTAACAGCGCTTTCGGCTCACCCTCGCACTCATGACATGCGAATTTCGGCTGCAATTTTATTGCGCTTGGAATTTCGACGGAACCGCACAGTGACGTCTGAAATTCGCCTGGAGTGTTTCTTTGCGATCACATAAGACTAGCGCCCTAAAAAAATGGTTTTCAAGGGTTAGAACTAAAAATAGCCTTATATAGGCTCGAGCGACGGAACCAGGCATTTAGGGATTATAAAGACAGTGCTAAGCGACTTCTTCACACAAAGTTTGCACCAACACACGAAAAAGGTGGTGTCTTGGCAGGACTGAAATTCGAATTCGCCTATAGTTCAGTCTATATTTCATACGTGTAGCATGTAAGGTTTGTAAAGCTGTAATAAATGTCACTTGTGCATTTGGTTACGTCATTCTTGTAGCCTAGTGCCCATGCACCCTTAAAAGCACGCGCAAGACACGTCCCGCACCGCACTACGCCTGTGTCCCCGATGCAGCCTACCCAATATTTTTTTTTGTGTGTGTGTTGTGTGTGTGTCTGAAACACTTGTGGTATCGAACGTGCGAGCTGATTTCCTATTTTTTCTTTGTGAGCGAACAAAAAATCGATGTGCTATGAGAAAAAGCTTGGTAATTGAAATCGTTATATAGTTGGCCGATTGTGTGTACCTCTTACCTTTGTTCAGGTAAAAAAAGCAAACACATTTTCCCCCAGGAATAACGCATTGACTGCGATAGCAGACTAAGAGACAGCTTGTAGACATTAGATTACTACGTGCACTAACAAGCGTATGGTGTCAGCGCGCAGGTGCAAATACGAACACATCACACCAGACGCACGCGGACACTCGTTGTCAAAACGCCGGTGCGAGCAACGCGACACCAGCAGCGAACGAGCTGACGCTGGTGCAGTCTACGGCTTCAACGCAATAGCGGCGGCCAACGCGAACATAGGCATGAGCCGTGTGCAGATCGTGGCTGTTGCACTGGCCACGTGAACCATGTGAACCATGTGAACCATGTGCACTGGCTGTGTGAGCCATGTGAACCCAAAATTATCGGCGCTAGAGTAAACTTTATTGGTCGCACTCAATTTCGTTCGTAGAGTCTTTTTCCCTTAGCACTTTCATAATATGGTTGCGCTTCCGTGCGTATATTTAGAGCTCCTAACATATTCAACAAGTTCAGGTTTGAACGCTCTTCTTTTATTTAGGCACTCGTTTCTTTATGGTTATTGTTGACGTACCAATACTCAAACACTGTCCAGTCGAACTAAAGCAGTCGAGTGTTGAACCAACCCTGCCTCTTGCGTTCTCATGACGTCATCGTATTTTTCCGTAAATAGGATGGCCGATGTCGTTTTCTCCATGATTTAGGCCGTACAGTTGGCACAAAGAAGAAGCGGCTACGTCTCTCCCAGAAAAAGAAAAATACTTTATTATTGCTAGTATTTCATTTCATTGCCAATATCCTAGTTTATCGGCGTGCTCTATGATGATGTATAGCGTTATGAAAACGGTATTTGTATTCAGAACCAGTGACGTATTATTAGAGTGAGGCTACGCGCACATCAGCGTCTGAACTTGTTTGCCACCGATATAGACACTGGCCACCATACATAGTCGGGGAGAAAGTAAGAATCGTAATCTAAACGCTGACATAACATGTACACACAAGTCAGTTCAATGTATTGCGATCCGGCGCTTAAGAGCATTAGGTAAAAATGTAATGATGGGACTTCAGTGTATTTTCCCTATTATTTTCACGCATTATTCTGCCTCTGAGGTCCGCTGCACCATACATCACGGCACTGAAGAAACAAAACCGTAGTTGTGAGAAAGGGGTGTGGGTGAAGAGGAGGATAACTACGCCAAATGACGGCAAGTATATTCAACTAGGGAAAATTTGTTTGTCTGAAATAAATATGGCCGAAGCTGTATTGTGTATGGTTAGTTAAATTAGCTATGAGTGAACACAGAAGATGTGCATCCTAAATTCGATCACAATAGTATCAGTAATTTTGGAAGAACTACATTTATTCATATGCAAAAGAAATTGACCGTTTCGCGTAAGCTGGCAAGAACAGTGCCTGTCTTGATATTTGCAATGAAAGCAGGTCATTCAGGCTCAAAATATCAAACTTCTTTAGAGCGGTACCGTACCACTACGGGGACTTGTTGTGCAGTGGAAAGTTTCGCATCAAGGCTTGAAAACGTTATACGCATGATTTTTCCGTGACGTGTGTTGACCAATGTACCTGGAAGAATAAATCTCTTTTAAATGAGCTGATGTTGTAGGACACAGGTGGACAATGTTTTTTGAACTGTGTCATTTAATGGCAGTGTTAGCAGTGAATTACTTATTCTGCCGCCGGAAGACACTGTAACAGCGTAGTACGCATGTTTTGCCACTGTTACTTAAGAAGGGAGTGTGACCGCATCATTAAATATGCACACAAAAAGAGAAACTCTATGGGTCATATGCCTGACAGCTTTTTAGGATGCGTGGTGTATTTCAGGTACATTCTTGGGGGAACGTTAACGCTGATTTTATCTGTTGTTTATGTTTCCACCGAGTAGTGCATAATAAAAAAATAATGAAAAATTGAAAAAGGCCACGTACGCGAAGACAATAGCGCTGTGGATATTAGAACTTGCGCGAGCACTATCGATTACGCCGGAACGTTCAGTGAGTCACGCATAAACAGCACCGAACGCAATCAACACGGAAGCTAATATAATAATATTTGGGGTTTTACGTGCCAAAACCACTTTCTGATTATGAGGCACGCCGTAGTGGAGGACTCCGGAAATTTTGACCACCTGGGGTTCTTTAACGTGCACCTAAATCTAAGCACACGGGTGTTTTCGCATTTCGCCTCCATCGAAATGCGGCCGCCGTGGCCGGGATTCGATCCCGCGACCTCGTGCTCAGCAGCCCAACACCATAGCCACTGAGCAACCACGACGGGTCCAAAACACGGAAGCTATGCAGGGGACACAGAGTATTGCGACCGCCGAAACGCATCATGCGGACGCGTGTATGTGGCCCCGGCTGCGTATTTTGCTTTCCGCGGATGATTCCACACGCGAGACAGAAAAAAAGAAGGGCGAGGAGGACGCGCGCTACCGCCGGACGCCCTTGCGCATTATTCGTTCTTGCGATGACGTCACGTGTTGCCTGCACGGCTCTTCCCATGACTGCCGGCAACCCCCTACTAGGCAGCTCACGCGCGCAAGTGGTTTTCGCCGACGGCTTCACGCGCCCCGTTTTGCTTGAGAGTGCAGATGCTGGATACCCTGTTTCGGCGTCACCTGTTTCTTACCCGCTGCTAGTGGACCATAATACTTGCAGAACCGAGAAGTGCCTTTCGCGTTGTTTGCGTTTTTAGTGGAAAGCATTAGAAATCTATTCGTTTCTATGACCAACGGGGTTCCGAGTGGCATAGCGGGCACCAGGACATTCACGGTGCGAGCTGGACGCCAGTTCGAACTGCCCAGCGAGCGTCAAGTGACTCCGTATTGACCTCTGCACGGCCCAAGACGCGTACGAGTGGATCTCCAGCTACAGCCAGACTACCAATACGACATGGATTGTCGACTGGGAAGAATTTGCTAAATGAAAGTGAATGTACGTGTTATTTTCTTGAAAGTGAACTAAGCAAATTTGCTTGAAATTTCGAATATTCAACAAGCTAACAGGCCATGCAAGTGTCGCATGAGCATCTGCCGTACAACGCAAGCAAAATACACAGAACTTTTGAAGCAGCATGCTAAACCCTAGGCTGGCGACGCTATTTCGCGTACGTAAGCCGCTTGTGATCACCATTTTGAAGGAACATTGGCTGGAAAATTTTCGTATGCTGATCCCATTTACCGATTTTCATTAAAAATAAACACGCTTTAATGTTGACTATTCTAATGAACTGAGGAATTTTACTTTGGTATCGTACGTGTGAGGCTGACGGTGGAGCCGTGTCAGCTGATAACGTGGGACAATTTTGCTCTTCCTATTCACGCTCCGCAGCACTCACGGTTAGATAAGGCTGATTATTAACCAGTGGCGATCTAGTTGCATGGAATTGTTATCAATTTTAAGCAAACGTTTTCCTTTTTCAGTTGCATTGGGGCCCGTGATGGCCAAATCATAATCGCGCTACTACTAATCAATTCTTCGCCGTGCTAAGTGCGTAGCAGTGCCGTGCACTGTACTCGTCTGAGCGACGTCGCCTAGCTTGATAGGCCCGTTTCGGTAGTCAATTCCCGAATCCGAGATATCGTGGCACAGCGTTCAATTTATTAAACCCCCAAACTAAAGAAAATAACAGATTCATCCCATTGTTGCTCCCAGTTTGTGAACGCGCCTCTGTAATATCCAATACTAGTATACTGTACCTCGACAACACATCGTTTCTTCATTCGCCGGTATTGCGGACTCAAGCATACTTGCCGCCCGCAGAGACTGCACCATTCACACACGTCGTACGGTGGCGTCCTTTCTTCGTCGGCGCGAATGCAATAAGAGTCATCCGAATCGTGGCGCCAGTTAATGTACGAGGAACGACGTCGACAAAGGGCGCATCAGCGATTGTGAGTTGCTCAGTAGTTAAAATCCTGAAAACTTTACGGCATTAAATTGACAGCTGGCACTCGGAGCGGCGCGAAGGGAGACGTGGTGGAAGCCACATACGCGAAACTCAACAAAACTAAATTGCGAATGAGCGTCGAGTAATGCATTCGTCAAAGTGGAATATACACCACTCACGCGGCACGTAACGTAAAGAAGTAGCGAAAAGAGCTTCCGTAAATGAAATTTTATGACGCTGCTATCACGACTTCTTGCCTGAAAGGCTCGATCGAAAGAAACCCGCGGTGCGCGGCGCGCCCTGACGTCCGGAAACCACATGCGCGCGCCAGTTGCTTAGTAGGCCGTTGCTGGCAGTCATGGGAAGAGCCGCGCAGGCAATACGTGACCTCATGGAGAGAACCAATTTGTGCAAGGGCGTCCGGCGGAAGTTGCGCCGTCCTCCTCGCCCTCCTTTTTTCCTCTCTCGCGTGTGGAATCATCCGCGGGAAGCAAAATACGCGGCCCGGCTCCTCTGTCGCTCTTCCCCCGCGGACATGCTGTCCCATATAGCGGCACCACCACGAAGCTCGCCGGTGGCGCGTCTGTGAATATATGATTAGAGAAGGTTTTCTGGATATCTGTGACGGAGGTTCGATTCCGCTCGATACCGGATAATGTTAGAGTTTTTTTATTAATTCAGAACGGCACTTACCCAGCGAAATACACAGTGACCCAGGATAGTATAAAGACTCTCATTAAAAATCAGCACGCACCGAATGAGCAAAGTTGGTCCTACGATTGGTCCCAAACCGGCTTTCCTGAGGACAGCAGCTCAGCCCTTTACCCATCAGCCTGTGGGACCCACATTACCCAGCGGCCCAAGTTGGCTGGAAAAGTTGGATACTGATCCCACCGGTTCCTTATTTGCGCACAAAGGACCTAGAAATGTTAATCGTGTTAACTATATTTCCCAAAGTCGTTATTTGTGCAGGCGAGTGTGCTGTGAACGGAAATGTTGTTCCCTGCAACGCAACGTCTCTCCTTAAACGAGACGCCATTGTATGAAATTTGGAAGGCCTCGGTGTTATTTCTCTACGCCATAGCAGCCGTGTCGCTCAGCGACACGGTATGGTCCGCTGATGCGACAGGTGTTCGCGCTTACCGTGCAGACATTAACTGTTTTAGAGCGCAGCTCTTTGGCGTCCGTTCCTGGGTTTCGCGTCGTCGTCGGCGTCGTCGTCGGCGTCGGCCTCGTAACCAGCTCCGCCCCCCTTTCATCCCCCCAGCGCTAGCAGCGACCGACTGATACCGCTGGATGCCGCTGACGCCGCTAGAGAGTCAAGATAACGTGACTGCATAGAACACCGTCGCCGCCATGCAGAAAGAGGAGGAAAGGGTCCCCCCCCCCTGTTCTTGTGTGGCGGATAGCTGGGGTTGACTCACTATCGCCGTCAGCGGCATCAGTCAGTCGCTGCTATCTCTTCCCTCCTCCCTTTATCGTGTTGTCCGCTTGCTGCGCGCGCTTCTGCCCCCATCGTTTGCCGCTGGGTGTACACGCCGCCCCCCTCCGCTTCCGCTTACTGCTGGTTGCTCTCGACGGCGGCGATGAGCCTCCGCTTCGGCGGCGCGAACTGCAGGGTCTTCTCGGCGGCGGCGATGAGCTTCTGCTTCAGCCTCGCTCACTGCTGGTTGCTCTCAACGGCGGCGATGAGCCTCCGCTTCGGCGGCGCGAACGGCAGGGTCTTCTCGGCGGCGGCGCTTAGCCTCTGCTTCCCCCACGGCTGTGACAACCTCGCGAGGCACTTGTATAGATCTCGTCTTTGAGAATCAAGCATTGGCGTACCAAGTCGAACATATATCAGTCTATTTCTCCGACCACAAAGCTTCCTTCATGACTGTCAAGAACTGTTAGTGGAGTCTTTGTTAAAGGAATACGTGTGAAAAATAAAAAAAAAATTATGTGATAGCGCATACATGTGTTGCTCGATTTCTTTGCCTCAATCTATCCAAAAGGTGAAACAGCTTATTTGCTGCGCTCAAATTTCGCATTAGGAAGTAACGTAATCATCGGTAATTTTATGGTTGCAGCCGTTCTGCCCTATTGTTAAGCAGGCAGGCTGTCCCACAAGGAGCTACGCAGCTATCAGAGAATGCCATCTCTAGCACACTTGAGCTGCGAAATCGGTAGAGTAACTAAACTAACATTTAAATTCTTTTTCTAGATGTCGACTTCACCTCGGTTATTATGAGAAATTTCATCTGCCGTGGCGGCTGAGTAGTTACGCATTTGTGCTGCCGAGCACAAGATCACGGGTTACGACGCGCTTTCCAACTGCAGAGACGCATAGCTCTATTTTGGGACCTTAAACGTCGCTAGTCAATGAATGTATCCAAGACTACCTCTTCCGACTGAAAGCAACAACTATATCCGTAAATCTTGTATGCTCTTTGCTACCAGAATGCGCGCTTGATGAGCATTCCGGAGTCTGTGCAACTTATTGGTGAATGTGTGGCTCGTGTGTGTGAAATCGCGCAGTGTGGCTATTTCGGTACAGGGCTTGGAAAACTTCGTGCCGCGCTATGGAACAAGGGTACTTCCTATGAAAAGCGTGGCGGACTACCGCGGCGTGGTAGTGATCGTGGGAAGCTTTTTGAGCAAGCAATGTGATTTTCTGGCATAGATGTACCATATAATACAAAGCCGGCTAATTTCGGCGGAGTCTTAAATAGGTGCACATTGAGCATGAAACGCAGGAGAAGGTACATGCGTACGTGTGAATTATCGCAAGAACTGGCCACCCCACCGCAACCACTCAATGTCTCAAACTGGGGAATGACTTTCATGCTAAAATTTACAAAGGCAACGCGAAAGCAGTACGCCTTCGGAGAGTTTAAAAATGAGCTTCATCATTGGCCTTCTCTTGTGGTTCCCTTCAGTCTGTATTTGCACTCGAATTCCTCAATGTCCTTCCTCTTCGCCGGCTTTTATGGCGCATGCGCGGGTGCGTATCTGGGTTACCACATATTTTTTGTCTATGCTAGTCTGCAGACAATGCGAAAGAAATGTGAAAAACGCTCTTTATGATGGAAGATTCTCGTAATTGCGCGGCCGGCTGATAGACTTTTTTACGAAGATTTCGTGCCTAAGGACGCTCAAATGGCGTCCGCATGTGTATGAAGGCTTCCTATCCTCCTCATGGTTCTGACGCCTCTAATGGCATTTTGTAGTTTTTGACTGGGAATACAAAATATCGAAGGGATGTGGCAGTACCTAATATTTATATTTATATTATACATTATGCCGAACATGTGGATATGTCCAAGTCATTGATGCGTGCAGCTGATAGAGATGTGGTGGGGAAGTAAAGAACGCGTCACCTACGCATACATCCTAGAATAAAAAAAGTCAACTTCGGGTTCTCTCAGCTGAACGCTCGCAGCGACGAATTACATTTGAAAAACTTTTTGCTGATGGAACTACACGAAAGCTACTCAATCGCCCACACAATGCGTCATACGAAAAAAGGTTTTCGATGCAAAAACATAAGTTTGCGCCTGGATTGTGACATCCTTTAACGCCCCAACGACGATGCCGACGTACATCGAAACCACCAAGATGACGCAGCGCGAAGCCCCAAGGTGGCAAAGGCCGCGGCAAGATAGTGTCTACGGGCTTGATGTGTTGCTGGAGGAATAAATAAGATATGCAACCCAACGCACATATTAGAATCATTGTGAAGTGAAGCTTTAGTAAAGCATTTCAATCCATGACCGAAAACTAAATTTGAGGTATACAGCTGTTTTTATCGCCATCCTATCCAACTTACGTATCGCCATGCATTGATTATGCTCGGGTAACGGAGATATCAGAAGGGTGTTCCATAATGGCATGCAATCAATTTATTTTTGCGCACTACAATGCTCACAAGCTATGCCAAAAGGCAGTTTGCGAATGCACACTTGATACATTGGTGTCCTTAAGGGGCGAGCGCGCAGGCATAGATTGACGTTTAATGAGGTAAGACAGCCGAGATGACGTGTAGGTAGCGATATATTGATTGAGTCAGCGTATAGTCGTTTTTGGCTTTTTCAGCCCCTTGGGTGTCTATGGTTGGCGGTTGAACCTTCACTGCCGAAACGAAAAGAATGCGTGGTATCGAGAATTCGTGTCGAAGGTTCACTTGTCGCCGAAATCCGGCAGTAAATATATTAAATAAAAAAAACGTAATTTTTTAATTCCTTGTGAGGGCTGTATTTAATATTTGCGCCGGGAAAAACCATTTTGTTAATCTTTATTCAGCATCATGGCTACTAGGAAGGTTGTGAGGAGTGGCAATGCATGAGAATGTCAGGGTGAAGCTTCGCTCCGTTGGAGAGACGCCTTCGTAAAGACGTCTAGAGTTAGCTCAGGAGTCGTGTAGAGATGCTCTAGAGGAGTGCTCAGGGAGAAGGGGGGGATCTTAATTCGAGACAGTTACAATACTTTAATTCGGCGGCCGCCTTGTTACATTGCGGGGTTTTACGGGCGAAAAACCTTGATATTGCCATATCCCTGTGAACAAGTGCCATTAACTTAGTTTGTGTAAGTAGTTGCTCGGCGCAAGGAAAATAGCATTTGTTGTTCGCTGGTAAAGACGACAACGAAGGCGTTCAAACAACGACACATAAATATCTTCACCGTCGGCAGTGGGCATTCTTTATGGGGCGCTATGCTGGTCGCATTCGATGCGACTTGGTCGTTTTACACCCAAGTTTCAAGCAGAATTATGAGAAATTACTCGAGCTCTTCAAAAACTTCCCATGAATTATTCGACATCTGTAAGGACCCTCGCAAAGGGGTTGACAGTATTGTTAAATAAATCTCTAATAGTGACCGATTCGTTCTCGCTGAGCAGCGCACTCACCTCATCCAGAGACAGGACTGTTTTGAATGAACTAGAATATTTAATCCCTTCGACCTTACGTCTGAGGTGCTTGAAATGGGTGCTAGGTCCCCCCCCCCACCCTGGTTTCTCTTTAAATAAAAAAAAACGTAGCCGTAAAACTTGCACGTATATCAATAGATAAACCGATGATGTATGTTCTGCCGACTTATGGCTCTATCGCCGCGGCTAGGTTAAGAAAATTATCTCTTTTTGAATACTCTGCAAAACAGACATTCCAAGTAAAAGACATAAACCGTTTGGTGTACATTTGAGACATTCAATCCACGCCCACATTCAAAGAATTTCCTCACAGAATCACGATGCCGTATTGCACCAAACAATTTTTATCTACACATCTCTAGTTTCGCTCTGGTCCCACTATGTCATTGCTGCAAAGAACCAGAAAACGTTGAATATTCTTTACTAACCTGGCCACGGATTCGCAATCCAGGAAAAGAAACACATTGCACTGCCGAAAATTAGGCGTAGCTATGAACACTGAATAAATTCCCTCCTTTGGTATGTTTACATTGGGCTTTAGCCACATGAACCCGTGCATGGCCGCGTGCGAGCCCCTTGGTGGCAAAAGCAGATTACCTAGTTAACTTACTGATTGATCAATAATTATGTTACAACTTGGCTATCCACGATTATTTCTTGATTTTTTTCAGATTAAATTGATTAAATTTATTACCGCCAAGCGTTCTCTGCTCTCAAAAGATCACGCTTTCCTATAAACACTTTCCATTTAACCGCCGCCTTCTTGGTCAGGCCGCCGTAGTGGGAACGCGCCGTCGTAAAGAAAGCAAGCGAGCATACGTGGGCCCTTTTTTCCATTGGGGTGTTGACGGTAAACATGTGATCACCAGCCAAGCCTCAAAGCCCTAAAGGTACTCCACATTACTTTGACCAAAGCTAGGGGGTTAATCACCGCACACGGTTGTTTATGCATTTCGTTCCTGATCACAAGGCAGCTGCCACGGCCAGGAATCGAACCCGTGACTTCGCTCTGAGCGGCGTAAGGCCATAGCCGCGAATGGACCCTGGCGGGTTGGAAGCAGCTTTAATATAGTTCTTTTATTGCAGCTCACAAGCTGAGAGAAATGCGTGAGATCACAAGGGAAGCGCCGAAAACGTTTTGCGGATTGCCTTGCTTTATTGTATTCCTGTGACATGGGAATCACAGTATAAAAAGTTTGGCAGAATCTAGCCTGCGCAAGCAAAGTCTCCGGACGTAGCACACTTTCACAGAAGTGCTCTGCAGGCATTACCGCATTTTGAATGGGAGATTGCCACTGTGGTTGAAGAGAAATGTGTACAATCATTGCAGTCCACTCGTGCTTACACGTGGGGCGTGAACATGGAGGTTGGCACAGTAATTCGAGAACCAGTTAATGACCTCGCAAAGAGCGATGGAGCCGATCAGCGATGTTGGCGCTGTCGCACTTGACATAAAAAGAAGCGTAGCTGAGCAGGCCATGCAATGCGCGGCTCGGATAACCGGGGGCCACTAGATTTACAAGATTGGTCTCAAAGAAAGGGAAGCGTAGTGTAATAAATATGACAGAAAATTACGTGCTACAGTGAAATTAACCGAAAATTGCAGGCGCACGTAGCAATCAGCAGTAGGAAGACAGGGGTAATTGGAGATCGCTTGAAGAGGCCTTGGTCCCGCACTGGACGCCAAAATAGGCTGGTGATGATGATAGTTATGAATCTGCTGATGCACGCGCCATGGTGGCTCAAGTGATAATCCGTTACGCTGCTGAGCACGACGCAGCGGATTCAATTCTCCCCGAAAAAGAAAATCTCATCTGAAACAAGTTTCTGATCGTACAATTTTCCTAAGGTCCCGCCAATGACGACCATGTTTTGGCGTGGGCGCAGTGCGCAAGAGCGGCTTGCGTGCCGTGTTTTGGGCGAACATATTGCAGCTCTCCGGATGCCCCAAGTTACTCAGGACTCCTGCACAACGGTGTTCCACATAAAACATGGCGTACGCGTTTGCGACACCCAATTTATTGAACTCCGCTTCTGGCTCCCGCAAACAGGCGCACGCACAAACGAACACACAAGCAAGTACGCACGCGTGCACAAACACACGCACGTACGCGCAAAGGCACGCCCACAAGTGGATTGCGCCTGGGAAAAATACCTCTTTTGGAAGTAACGACTTTGTGTTTACTGGACTTTGTCCATACTCCTTTTTTTCTGTGCTAGAATTGCTGATAGTTAGGGCTGATAAACGCAGAATAAATCGCTAGAGTGCACGGGGCATTAAGGATTCACACATATTATTTATGGAAGCTATTCGGTTACCGAATTTGTTGTTATTTTTGAATTAGGCAATTCAACATTGATGTTCGAGATTTTAGCGGCAAATGGCTCGTATGTCATAGAGTAGCTTACAAAGCTTTTGTAAGAGTTCCTATGGTTACTCACCTCAAGGAAAAAACACACAATCTCTTCCGCTGCAGCATATGCCAGGAGTTGGACCTGGAAATCAAAACAAAATAATAGCGGCCGTTCATGACTTTAATAAGCCGTATTTTGTGTAACCCAAGCTCGCTACGCAGCCTATCGTATGCTTCCCACGATTGTTTACGTGAACCTAGAATGCAAATATTGACGCACCTAATTGTTTTTTTATGAACGTCTTCAACCGTTTGAGCACCATTACAATGTTGTCGCTCGGCGCTAACTGCGCCTGGGTATATTCGAAGCTTCTGGAATGTTGCCGCCGATTCTGCAGTGAGATTGACTCCTCCAATCAGAATGAGCTGCCGAGACAAATAGTGGCGGCGCATAGGCAGCAAGCCGAACGTCGCCAAGGCCTTCAGCAGCTACCTTGCAGCTATGTAGTAAACGTAATTAGGCACAACAGTGGCAATTTCGCTGCAATTAGCTGCTGTTATAAATAACCTAATAGTGACAAGCGCTGGAATTGATGAGGTCCACCCTGCTAACATAAAACTTATTTCGCACCTAATTTCAGACATGCTTTAATTTATTGCTAATTTATAATAAGAACTGGTTTATTTCCCTCTGAACTGTAGCGTGACAAAGTTGTCCCAGTTTTTAAAAAACGCGACAACTCATTATTGCACAACTACAGACCTATTTCCATTCTGCCATTCTTTGGAAAAGTTATTGAGAAACTAATTGAAATACGGCTGACAAAATATTTTTCTAAATTTAATATCCTCCCTTTATGCCAGTTCGGTTTTCGCTATGGGTATTCGCCAGAGCTGGCATTTATTCATCTTACGGACCAACTAAAAACAAAAAAAAATTATTGACGAGGGATTTCTCGCCGCCTCACTTTTGAGCGATCTAACGCAAGTATTTGAGAGCATTAATCATAATATGTTACTTTCTAAGCTCGATGCAGTTGGCATTTGTGGTCCCGCCCTTTCGCTACTTAAAAGCAACTTATATAACCGGGTTCAAGTTGTTTCTGTTTGCAGTGCTTATTCTCGACAGTGAACTACTGACATCGGTGTGCCTCAGGGCTCCTTCATGGGGCCACTATAGTATTTAGTTTATAATTAGGATTTACCTAATTGTCTTTCATCGACAAAATGCATTCTGTACGCTGATGATACCGCAACATTCGCTTTTGATAAGGATATCTTATCCGTCGTTAATAAACTAAGGGCTGACTTAGAAAACATTCTAACGTGGTGTAATGTTAACATGTTATCTACTAATACAACTAAGACTAAATTTGTTGTATTCTCTTCAAATCAGCGAAACATGCTTCCATTCCTCTTATTAGTCTTGGTCCCCACTGCATTTATCCAAGTTCATGTTCATCTTTCCTTGGCGGTCTGTTTGATTGTAATCTGAAATATCACAATCATATTGCTCACATGGCAAAGAAAGTAATTTACGGTATACGCATCTTAATTAAATTGCTCGCACTTTACCACTCTCTCGTCCACTCTCACATTACTTATGGCATAATATGTTGGGGAAACACCTAAAATACTCATATTGCGTCTTAAGAACCGAGCCATCACAAAAACTACCTTTAGTTTACGCTTTTCTAATGCCAATTCCTTACTACACGAGAATAACAAGCTTACTATTTGTGGGCTCACTAAATACAACCTATGTATTTTTTTTCTACAGATTTCCACATAATGAGCTACCATCGATCACATTTTCACCATCTAACCCGACAACTAATTGTACCACCATATTCGGGTGGAATAACAATTTTCTTTTACCACGAATCCGCACTTACTACGGTAAACAAATTCGTGGAATTCACTTCCATATGAGTATCCTCCCATTATGAAAAATACTCGATATTTACACCAATTCAAAAGGCAACTCAAAATGGATTTATTATTGACAAAACTAATGAGAAAATTTACTGTAACCGTTTTCCTGTCCGTTCTTTCTTGTTTTTCTTGCTATTTTGTTTGTTTTTGTTATTGTAAATAAACTACTGGTATTTTCTTCACATATAGTTCTTTATGTTACCATGAGATAACCTGAACATTGTTATTATTTCTAATCAATTCTGTATTTTGCTCTGTTAACGTTCATTTCATCTTGCTTGTACCATACCTTATTATATGCTACTGTTCCTTTGAGTCAATGTCAATTATCATAACTATTTTTGTACAGGAGGCCCCGATACAGTCTTTCACAATGGGATCTCCTCCTTCATACTAAATACTTGTAATTTGACCCAACTTCTAACGACAAATTCTGATTCTGATTTTGAATGTGCGAGGATCCATCTTCCGATAGAATACATTTGGGTTTCCGCCACGATGGGAAGGACAGTTATCCAGGCGAGCGCAGGATGCCATTTAATGCCCTCTGGGCCGCCCGCGCGTTTCCACATGCCCCTGAGCTGAACACTGTGGTTCTCGGACATACAGGTAGCACGTGGGCCATTACGCATGGCCCTGAGAGCAGAAGCGTGGCTTCCCGAAAGGGGACACGTGAAATATATTGGCAAGCTCCCACACAAGCACATCGAAGGGGGCTGTCATACACAGCGAAAGCAATGAGGAGGAGACGAACTGCAGGAGCTTGTTTGCTTTTTTCAGGTCCCCGTGCCGCTATTACTTCTGTCAAATCAATCAACACAAAAAAGAAGTCAGCTGACATGTTATCTCACTCGGTCATCTTGCACGGCCGAATTGGCCTCAGTAATGTGCGAGTGTACTCGGCCAAACGAGCGGGTCAACTTAGTTGTCGCAGCTACTATTACCCCGAATATATTCATTCACTCAAGTAATGACACTGCCATTGACTACATGGATTTAGGTGAGTGACATAGCTTATAACGATGGTACTCCTGCACATGGGTATGTAAGAAAGGTAACTAGCGATGTGCGGACTCCGCACACTACATAAATACCTTACTTGACTCAGGAAATAAATTTTCTGCATTTAACTATTGAATTCCACGCTCTGACGTAATTCTTATCTCGGGAACTATTGTGGAGACACATTACTGGCACAGCGGCTGCAGCTGCCCGTCCTCATGTCAAATTTCAGTCAATAAACGCTAGAAAAACATCACAAAAAGTCAGATGCACCCACTGTGGCATGAAAGCAACTATTATTGCCTTCCCCTGTCTGTGCCTCAGAATGGCTGCCAAAAAAAAACCATCGATGCCTGATTGCAGCACGGCTTTATAGGTTTATGCAAGTGCCCTATAAATATTTGGAGCAGCTTTCCATAATTCAAATTTAAACGAACGAAGACTTTCTCAGCCCTATCCTTGTGCTTGAGTGCTGTTTGCTTTCCTAGCAAGGAATTCTCCCGGTAGGGAGTTCAACATGTACCTTCCATTCTAACAGCAAAATTTTTTACCGTCACAGCAATATAATATCTGGTAAGTGTTTCTTAATTGCTTACTGGGCTCCGCCTTCAAGACAAAACTCTAAACGACACCATCATCGCCATAAAGAGCTAGCCGCATGCTAAAAAGACAGCTGGCGTAGTACCGATCCGTAGCCGAAAATGTAGGCAAGGAAGCGGCAAAGCCAAGAGCGATAGTTGCAATTTCGTTCTCAGCACCTATGGTCGGGCTTCTGGATCCCAGGGAACCACTTGCATTCCGTTAACGTTCATTGGACAGCCTGAAACCTGACTTGAGACGTTCGACATAATCTGAGCCTTGAACAACTGCAGCAATGATAAGAAGCTGCGCTCCGACAATATTTCATGCGTAGATTGAATTTGAATTTGAACAATACAAAAATACACAGTTTTGCAAGAATGCATGAGAAGAATTAAGTGAAAAGTGAGTAGTTGCGCGTAGTGAAGTTACAAAACGTTTCACAAACGGCAGATGAAAAAGAATACATATATATATATATATACACATATATGTCATATAAATGTGAAGAAAAAACTGGAAACTCAACTAATCTGCACTTCTGAAATAGCTGACTTTATAAACGTGAATATTAGTCCCGCTGAATAAGTCGAGAAAATTCTGATGGGGTAAGGGCACATATATCAATTTCAGATTTGTTGTAAGCATTTAAGAGCCTTGGTAAGTTCTTTTTTAGCATTTGTGAGCTGTAATTAGTCCTGAAACGGTGGACTGTCCAGGGTTCTGTGTTTCTTGCAAAACGTGATGAGACACGTTCTTCTAAACGTGATAACTCGAAGGGATACATGGTTCTTGCTGTTCGTGTGACAAAAATTCTGCAAAAGTCGACGCCTATATATTTCGCACACTGTGATAATTTTAAACTTGCCAAATAAATGCTCAGTGTGTGAACGGTACGGAACATTCCCGAGGGCGCGTACTATCCTTCTCAGTAATAAGAATATTTTTTTAAAATTCGTATCAGTTTTAGTGCCCCATACGAGGTGACAATAATTGAGATGAGAGGTGAATAAGGCTTTATATAATAGTACTTTAACTGATGTAGGAAGAAGATACCGGTTTCGGCTTATTATACCTCTTATCTGACACAGTTCTTGCGTTACAAAATTTACATTGTCATTCCATAGCAGCGATGAAGAAAAATGCACGCCTAGGATTTTGATGTTTTCTACAAGTTCAATCGGAGCATTATTATAGGCTATGCCATGTAGTAAAGGGGAGGTGCTTCCTTTTGGACGAAAAATTATAGCTTTAGTTTTGGTTGGGTTGACACATAAACAGTTTTGCTTAGACCATACACTAAGTTTAAGGAGCACTTCATTTGATATTGTGATAAGCTCGGTGTAAGAACGCGATGTTAGAAATATACTGGTGTCGTCTGCGCAAATTAGAAATTTTACATTGAAATGTATATTTACAATATCGTTAACATATATGTTAAAAAGCAAAGGACCCAGAATGCTGCCTTGAGGTACTCCAGAAAGTATAAACCTCTCTTGGGACCTAAAGTTATTTTTCTGTGCACATTAGCGTCTATTTTGAAGATATGACTTAAGAAATTCAAGAGAAAGTCCTCTAACTCCATAACGATTGTGCTTATGAAAAATAATTGTGTGGGTAATATAATCGAATGCTTTACTGGAATCTACAAATAAACCGAGAGCGATGAAGTTTTTTTCGCAATTGGTAAGGATATATTGTTTATGATGCAGTAGGGCCAACTCTCTGGACTTGTCTTTTTGAAACCCATACTGAGATTCGCTAATTAAGTTGTGCTTATTTACAGAATGAGTTTAAACGTACATTTACTATTTTTTTCTAAAGCTTTGGAACAGATAGGGAGAACAGATATGGGCCAGTAATTATTTATGTCTAGTTTGTTGCCTTTCTTATGGGGTACTGTTACTCTCGCACTCTTAATCTTTGCAGGAAAAACACCAGTTGAGATGCATAGGTTGTATACGTGTGCAAGTAGCTCAGTGACCTCATGGATGGATTGATGCAAAACTTCAATCAAAGTCCTGAGGTACGCGACTCAACGCGCTGCGGGCCGCTCCCACGTTGGGACAGTCAGACCATGCCCGACCGCCAGGTCGTGGGCCCTGTGGACAGCCCACAGTTGCGCCCCGGCATCGGGGCTCTTGATAGTGGAGAGCCACTTGTCCTCTTTGATTTGTTCTGTGCCAAGTAACGAGCGGCAACGCCAGAGCATATGGTCTAGGCTAGCTGAGTCATTGCAGTGCCTGCAAGAACTAGTGGCACAGGTGTCGGGATAAAGCTCGTGGAATAAAGCCGGGCTGGAATACGAGCCTGTTTGCAATAATCTGAGGGTCAATGCCTGCGCTCTATTTAACTTCTTCTGTGGAAGGGGAAAGTCTCTCCTACCGACATAAAAGTGCTGCGCAATTTCAATGTATGTGGTCGCTTGATTTCAGTTCTCCACCACTGCGGGCCTGCACGATCTCAGTGATCTCATGCAGCACAAATTTTACGGGTGGTATTTGTATCCCATCAGGATCAATGCATGACGAGTTTTTAAAACTAGAAAATACTGTATGCACTTCATGAACATCTGTAGGCTGGAAAAAGAGCGTGTTTTGACTTGGAGAGAAAGTAAGGCAAGGAGGTTTACAAAAGTAACATAGGTACCGCGATACACGAAATGTTTATTAATCTGTTCGACCATTTCCTGCCGTGATAACTTCTGTCCTTTGTAAGCAATTTGTTCAATAGGCTCGCTCCTTGTTTGTCGCCCCAATACAAATTTCATGTTATTCCAAAGTTTATGGCTCTGAGAGCAAGAAGAAAACATCTGGAAATAATATGCATCTTCTGTTTTTCGTAACTCTTTGGTTAGCTTATTTCTATACTCTTTAAAAGCCTTCAAGTCAGCATGGTCACGGTATTTTACAAATGTAAAATAAAGCTGGTCACGCTTCTTTATTTTATTAAACAGGTGTATTGTTAGCCAAGGCATTCTGACATTTCTTTGCTTACGTTTTTTGCAGACGAAGTGTTTTGAATACACATTGTGATAAACTTATACACATTGAAAAACATTGTGATAAACTTAGCGTAAGCCACTTCCGCATTATTTTCCGGAAGGATATTATCCCAGTTTACGTCGCTTAGTTCTGCCTGAAATGCCTGCAGCGTTTGTTCAGTAATGTCCTGATAAAATATGTCAGACGCGTTGCTGCGTATCGCAATGTTTGCACTTTTTACGTACATACAAATTGGCATGTGATCACACATGCAATGCGCGAAAACAGAACTGCTAATACATGAAGGGTGATAACTTGTCAAAAAGAGATCAAGTTGAGTTTCACTTGTAGCTGTAACCCTAGTTGCTGATTCTATGGAATTAATGCAACCGTTCTGGACAAATGTGGTTACAAACTCGCGCGTCGTAACGTTTTCAGAACCCACATAAAGATTCATGTCGCCACCAATAAGTACACATTTTCGGTTTTCACTGGCAAATGACAAGAGACTATCCATAAACATGAAAAAGTAGTCAAACTGCCATCAGGTGGTCGGTAACAAACAGCATATAACGTATTATTGGTTTCAACACATAGCCCCTCAATATTTCCATTCTTACACGAAACGTTGCCAGATGGATCACATGATATATTTATCAACAAGGAAACACCTCCTCCACGCCGTGATTCTCTGTTTAAATAGAAAACTTTCTTATTAGGTAACTGAAAAAAATATTGCTTGCGTCAGTGCACCACGTTTCAGTAAGCATAACTACATCGCACAAATATTCTATTTCTGAAACGAAGGTTTCCAGTTCTGTTCTTTTATTATTCGCTGATAGCACATAGATGTATACAGCTTAATCCTCTTTTTTTTGTAGGCGTAGTGTAGAGAACAATTCTGTCTTTGTTTTAAAGCCTAGGTGCATAATGGTTATATTGAGCTAAAAATATCTCTTATTAATGAGCTAGGGCAGAAAGGTCGTCAGAAATTTTGCAACAGCCACAGGATCGCCGTCATTTTTACGTACCCGGACTTTCCCATTAGAACACCAAACATACCTATAGCCAGAACTTTTAGCCCATTCTTTAGCAAAGTAGAGAAGCTTTCTTGTACCGAGGGTCAGATTTTCAGCTATGTAAACCATATCCTCACTGTTTCTCAGGTTTCTGTTGTTAGCGAGCCAAGTATCGGCCAATTCCTGGCGTGCAAAACGTATGATGATTCCTCGCGGCTTCCCGGGCTTTCCAGGTAACCTATGTAGGGCTACGACATCTTGTCTGCACAATAAAGCAACCTGTCATTTTCCGGCGGCTCCATTTACTTTGCTCAAGAGGTCTTCTCCGTCATCCTCAGCCACACCTTGAATTTCCATATTTAAACGCCTGCTCCGTGTCTCAAGATCCTCAACATCAGATTACAGCTGTGAAAGCTGCTGAAATGTTCCCTGTTTCTCAGTTTTGTCCAACAAGCCCTTAACGTCTTTGATATCTTTATCATGAGTATCCAGCCGCTGTTGAATAGCGTGGAAATAATCAGACAAGACCTGAACAGATTTTTCCATGCATGAAACCTGGGCCGGAAGCTCGAGAAGAGAACTTAGCTTGCGGTCAATTTCTGCTAACTTAACAAGGATGTTTTTATCAGATGCCTGATTTGCAGCGGGAACATGGCTCTTTCCACCGACAGACTTACAGAAGCAGCATTTCCACGTTTTCAGTGACGTCTCGCGCTTTATAATTAACGCCTTCTTCAGATACCCCAGAACAATCCTCTACATGAAAAACAAACTCGCACTTAGAGCACACTAGAATCTGGTCAGCACCGTCCAGCGAAACTCGGCAAGCACTACAACGGCCCATTTCGCACGTCTTGCACTATACAAAGGAAGAAGACTGCTGCACTTCAAGAGACACAAAACACGTTGAAATGTTCAACCGTTTGATACACTTCGACGGCAGCAGCGGAGCAAGAAATAGAGAGAGAGAAAAAAAGGGGGGGGGGAGGCAAGGCAACCAACCTGGGAATTGCAGAAGAGCAGTTTAGAAACCTGGGCGAAGCGCTCCGCGGCTGCCGTCAAGTCATGGCAGCCGCGCCAGCAATTCGACAATGCCAGCAATTGGATCGAAGCTCCAAATGCTGGCGGCATCTATGCCCGACGCTGTGGCGCTAACGGAGCCTCACCGTGCATTACGTGAAGGCCGCGCTGATGACCTGGAACCGGCTCCTCAGTACGTTCCTCAAGGCCTTTAGGAAAGTCATAGAAAGGCAGATGGCCGGACCTCTTCGTGATGCCCCAGTACAACAAAAGGAAATAGAACATCTCCCTAACCCTGGAGAATATGATGCATCTTTCTCGCCAGGCCGACATTACAGAGGAAAAAAGTTTTTTCTTATTCGTGCAGTGAAACAAATACTTTTCGCCTGTATAATTCGGACTATGTCGCAGTGATTCAATCTGCCATTGCCAGAGCTCCCGTCTGTCGACCTGAGCAGCTTCCTTAGCATGACGTACCCCTTATGTGCCTGGCCATCACTCACTATGGTATTGTAGGCAGTCTTGACGGCTGTCCTAGAGCCGTGCCGTTGTTCCTGCGTTTATTTCGGCAGAAGCGCAAAGGCGGCAAGCAGAGCGGCGGCTGCGCCGAACAACATAGCAGGCTTTGTGAGCAACACTGTCTGTGCCGAGCTTTCGCCTCGAGCACGTGCCACGCATTTTTACTTTGCTTTTACAGCCGGTACCAAGGCGGCGGCTGCCAACTTCGTCGCGATGCGGTGGGCGCAATCGTGGGCGTTGCAGGGCCCCGCTTATACGGAACGTCAAAATGTCTAACCAGCGAAACCGCGTTTCAAAAGTGTCTGTGGTCATTCCAAGTGGCCAACGCGAAGGGCATTGAGTCACTGCCGCAGAGCTAGGACGGATGGCACCGGGTATTGCGTAACAGGCGAGGAACGCGATGAACGAACGTTGCAGGGACGACCGCACCAACTTGATGCAGTGGTGGCAGGCACATGCGTCCCAATGATAGATAAAACGTTATTTGATCTATTTAGGTGTGGCGGGGCCCCCAGTCGTCCCGGAGCCCCTTCACTGACATCTTTAGGCAGGCCCGGTCCACCAGCCAGAGCTGGTCCTCCGAGCAAGCGGCCCAAAGAGCGACCTCCCTCGAGGAAAAGGAAGGGTTGAGAATAGAGTGCACCGCTATGGGCTTGGGGCAGCTCCACAAACAGTGGAAAAGATGTGGACCGGGCGCTCGGCGGGTGGTAACATTTGGATTATGGAGACCAGGGTAAAACATTTGTGAGAGACAAGGAGAAATTTGTTTTGAATCTGGCGCCAAATTGAACTTTGATTGGTAAGGGAACGGTGAGGGGAAGTAAATTTAATCGTCCTTTCCTGTAATACCTGGTAATCTGGCGGTAGGTGTATATCCCCTCTCCTGGTTATTACATGGGGTTGGCTAAGTGGTTTTCCAGGGTGCGGAGGTAAAGACCTACGACATACGCATTAACATGCTCCTTCCCAGGGACACACTCATGCCCAGGCACCCACGTGATGGCCACCGGATGCGGAAGCGAAGGGATGTTTTATAGAATGTGTGTTACCGTCTTAGTTTCTACGCCTAGAAGGAATGAATTAATTGTATGCACTTCAGAAATCGGTGCAGATTTCTGTAATGGTAGAATCCGCGGCCACACGCGCCACTGCTAGGGCTAATGCGACCTCCTCAGCCACGCCGGTGCGCGCTGTTTTTATCGAGGTACAGAGGTTACGCGTCCATCCTCCATCACGACGGTAGCCGTGACCGTTCCTTCGAGCAGACAGACCACGACGTCGACATAGAGGATGTCTTCGCGATTCCGATAGCACGGGGCACAGTAGTCTGCTCACGCCTTGCGTCGGCCCGGATAGTGGTGCGAAATTATGTTTCGTGGCAACGGTTCAAGTTGCATGTTAGTCCTGAGTCTTACATAAATCAGGAACCACGTCTGCTTGTTCGGGATTGTGCCGCTTGGCTCAGACCCCAGAGGTCAGAGTAGGTCTCGCCCAGTGCTTGTTCGGGAGAGGCACATGAGTTGAATACTCCTCTGTGCCTCTAGGATTTGCTCGAGGGTTTTATAGAGACCAGTCAGTAGGAGACGGGTAGCGCTAGCGCGGACTGGTAGCCTCAGTGTGCTCTTAACCGCCCACCTGATTATACTATTAGCCTGAAGCAGTTCTTTTTGAGTGCGGTGGTGATACTTGAAGTGGTAGGCGAGCCGACAGACCACCAAAGCTTCAATCACTGCATGGCATCCTTTACAGACAGACCGTGATTGCGTGGCCCAATCCAGCGAACCAGTCCGGACATTTGCTTTATTTACTTATCGAGGAGGTTCAGGGTAAAATCCGCGTCTAGGTTAGATTGGATGCGCAGGCCCACGATATTGATTTCATGTCCCTTAGGCACTGGTTGGCCGTGTACCAACAGGTAAATGCCTGTGTCGCACGAGTGGGCATTAATCTTGTGCAATTCGGATTTTCTGCAACCAAAAGAACCCCATTATGCTAGTACGCCGTTCGATGACGGCAGCTATTTGTAGGACATCTTGGCCTTCCTCAATAGAGCCTTCTCACAACCGTGGGATCATACTATCAGCATAAAAATCGTGGTGCAATTTAGGTATATCTGCGATCTCTCCGGCCAATGGTGCCATGGCTATGTTAAATAAGGAGGGCAAAAGCGGCCGATGTGAGTCGACCTGTTCTAATCTCGGAGGTGCAATTTTTTTACATGTTTAACAACTATGCTTCGAGATACTCTTTTCACGTGCAAAAAACTTAAGGCGTTTCTCACAAGCAGAAGTATTTGAAAATTGTTCTAAATCAGGTATGGGAGCTCTACTGGCTTTAATGTTTGAGTGATGCATTACAGCTGATTTTCGCAAGCACTACTTTCTTTTATATGATGAGGCTGCCTGTTTTAACAGCATTTCGAGATTAAGTAGTGTCAGCATCAGATCAGTCTCCAATTTGAATCAGTGCCCAGGCGTAGGATATGCTTCTTTCTTATGTTCGGCCATCGAGCAAGTTCCTGTGGTGTTGCTACGTTCAGGAGAAGCCCCAAAAGCGGCTGTATCTTTCAGCGGCAAGCTGTGGTTGTTCTGGCTCCAAACAATTTTGCTGAGGGCCTTTTTGCGGAGCTTACCACCTGGATAGTGATACTGTGGTTCAACAACCACCACAATGACCTTCGAGATCTTCTACAGGTCGGAGCTGTCATACCAGCTTTTGCCTGGATCACCTTGACATGTGACAGTAAACGCAAACGTTCTAAATAATATACGGAGCATGCACAGCTCAAAATAAATGACGCCATCACAGCGCAGCGAAAAACTTGTGCCGAAAGGAAGAAGCTTGCAAACGCTACGAGGGCAACCCGTAGGCAACAGTAACTTTCGAACGCTTACTTGTATCCTAGAAAAGCTTTTCTGAATTCTGGCGAAGCTTCACATAACTATAACGTGAAATTATTTGAACTAGTTAACAGCATGTTCAGAAACTTCATTCATCCTTCAATTCGATTTTCTTATTATTGCGCAATTTTTACTTCTTGCGCAGAATTTCTTTGCGCCTAATGCATCTCAATGAAAATTTCGTACGCAGACTGCATCTTCAGTTGGCTTGATAATGCGATATTGAGGAAACAAATATTTAATATTCTTTCCTAAATTCAAGAATAAGCGTCTTAGTCAGCTGAAATATTCGAGCACGACTGCTGGCCTCCAGAAACATCAGTGGGAGCTCAAAAAGGGAGAATATTATTGTCGAAATACTGCGATGAGCAGTTTACGTCATCACATTCATCTACTCTGTATTCAGCTATGAGATTCTCCTCAGCTATAGAAGGTTACATTGAGAAACTGGAAATTGCCAAGAGCAGCTGTGGGAGCTCAAAATGCGGAAAGAGCAGTCTGGGCGGTTAAACAGGCATATCGCAGACGACGCGTCTCGGCAGCAGCAATACGGTGTGTGGTTGCATTGCTTCTATGCTATACCACATTAGCTTCGACATTCATCCTGTGCAGGCTTGTGGTAAAATGTTTTAGCAGAGAGCATACTAAGTTAGCGTACCTTCTGGCGGTGTTCAGTCTCTTCATCAACCTTGTCCTTCTTGTGGGGCTTTGTATCTGTAGGCTTGTTGTCCGGATTTTTCAGAGCCAACTAGAACAAGATGCCAAAACTGTTTTAACATACTGCCTCCATAGGCCAGCACCAACTACTACATTAGTCAGTAAAGCATCTATTTTGACCGGTTTTCGTCTCACATGCGTGAAAACTGCATCCGTTAGCACACCACTACAAGCGTGCTGCTTCACGTTTATCCTTGAGGGTATGGCCATTCGTATTAATGACACAAGTTTCGGCAAGAACAGCAGACCCTGAAGTTATGGGTTTGATTATTTATTAGAAGGTGCAAGGTTGTCCACTCTTAAAGGAGTGCTGAACCAACCCTCGGGCTTGGAAAACGTACATAGTCCGCGGATAGCATACGCCGCTGTCAATTCTCAGCTAAGCTTTGCGATCGTTCGCTGGGCGTGGAGCTGGCAAGCGCAACGTGAAATCAGCTATCTCACAAAGTCTCTCTTTTCAACAGAACCTGCTGGTTGCTCTCTTATGGACGCTTTATTTCGTAGTATAGAAGATTCCCATACGAGTAACTATTGGCCAATAGGTGACGTCAATCAAAAAGGGTGTTTGGATCAGTGCGCTTCTTACTACAGTTATCGGATACATTTATGGACGCAGTTTCATAAACAGGCTGAATTAAGGCAGAGTCTGCTTTCTAATTTTAATAATAATTAAGTAATTCCGGAGGAAACGGTCTGTCGTTGCTGATTCTCGGTGCGGCCTCCCACATAGTAATTAGGCTTTGGTCACTCTGATTACCCCTGTCGTAGCCGTCGGGTCTCGCTATTTTCGTCTAGTTTTTATTCTTCAACTAGCCTCGAACCATGCGAACCTTAAAGTCAGACCACACGCTCGTTGGCCAGGGCGCGCTCACTCATGGCTGCTCCTAGGCAGACTAAGTGATAGCGCTTCGAAAATTCGCGAATCTTGCTACAATCCGTCGGTCTAGCCGGTGAAGGACAAAGTCGGTCCGCACCACACACCAACATCAGACTGGTGGATATGAGCGCCAGCACGCACTCAACCCGTGTCGTGTACAAACGAAACGCTGCGCATACGCACTACCGTTGCACGTAGCTGTGGTTTGCTACGTATCATAGATACTGCCGCCACCGTGAGGTGAGGACAAACGCATTTGGCTTGCATTTGGGATGTTGTAGGCGTCAAAATAGCAAGCACTGGCGTCGACGTTAACATCTACTATCAAGTGGGAACTGCGTGCGGAGGTTACGTTGAGTAGGAGAGTTTTGCGGACGCCTCGCTCCGCCGTGGCCTCGCTTCGCCGTGGCCTTGCTAAAATTGCTAAAGAGGAAGCGAAAGCAAAGCGAAGCGCTTGTTTGATTTCCGATTACTCCGCTTCTCATCAAGGCAGTGAACTCCTTTTCGCGGCGAAGTATTTGAAAAACAAACCATTTTAACCTGAAACGTCATTCTTCAGCTCAATAGAAAGTGGTTCAGGGCCGCTTGAAAAGTATCTCTTAATGGGATCTCGCAACAGTACAATCACCAAAATTTGCAGCCGAGGTCTGGTTGCAGTAGGATTAAGGTATGGTACAGTGAGTGCTTCGTGACTGCCGGTTTACGTTAGTCACCGTGTTTGGTTCTGTGTTATCTCGACCGCGCTTTCAGGATTGTTCTTGTGGCTAGGGGCGCTATAACGCAAAACTGTTCCAAACTTTTCTATTCCAATTCTGCAATGAGCCCTCCGCGATAGGTCAAAAACTTGCTTGGACCACCCACTTCACCTCTCTGTCACGCGGCGTCATGAAATCCGCGATAGCTCCCCATCTGATATGACGTGTACGCGCTGATTATGCATAATTTTACTGAACGAAAGAAAAATCGTTATTTCTCATTGGTCGCCTCTTCGCCATTAGCCCTCGGCTCTTTTTCGGGCTGCGCCCACTTCACCTGCTGGTCACGCGACGGCAGAAAACCACAAGAACTCACGGCGTCAAAGTGGCATGTACGCGTTAAAGATGTAATAACATGCCGAACAAAACTGAATTTTCTCCTGAATAGCCGCAGGCTGCCCCTTTCCGAAAGAAATAAAAGACGGCTGCCGCCGATCGCTGAAGCACTGGCTATTCACAGCCGGAGAGCATGGGTTTATTTGCAAGTAGCAGAACCTTTTGCGTGGCCATGTAACATTTTGAAGAACTTTCGGCACGTTTACGACCTCGTTCTGCCAACTCTTCTTTGCTGAGGATCCGTTTTGGCGTCATTGTTAAGCTTCTGTTGCATGCCGCCGCGATCGTCGACGTGCCACCGCTAGCTAAGTGGGAGAAAACGGACCAATCAGAGACGGCGGCACCACCCTCTTCATCCGGTTATCTATTTTCAGTGCACTGGCTCGACCCCACCGAATTCCTCTCCACTTGAGCGTGGTTTTCGCCTCTTGTGAACCAATTAGATAACACAAACCCCTCAGTGTAGGCAATGCTATTCGTTTTTCAAGCAAACAAATGTGAGCTCCTATGAAGGAGGAGAGCGCTTGATTGGTTTGTTCTGACAACCCTGCGAGTGACCGCCCGATGCTTGCGTCGGCCGCGGCTATGCGGCCTAGGTGGAACTAGAAGAAGTAAATAAAGGGTGAAATGAGCACGCATGCAACTCCGTACATCACGTATCACGCTACGGAAAAAGGACGATCTGGGAATAGATTTGCTGTCTCTGGTGGATTCATGCTAACGTGTCATCACCGACTAAAACCGCGGTACTTAAGAATATGGGCAATACACGCCTTGCAGGTCACTCACTGCTGTGCAGTGCTCCTGCTTTTGACAGCAGGCGATGCATTTGCGGCACGTAAAACAGCCACATGGAAGGACGCGAAAGAAGACGCTGTTGTGAGTAATTAAGGGAGAAATACTTCTTCCCGCAAGTACATTACATGTGGGCTCGAGGGACGTAGTGAACTGAAGAGCGGCGGATGCGGTGCAAGAGAGAACAAGGCTTGACAGAAGAACGTACGACTGGCGCACATCAAATGGCTGATGGCCGCACGTTGGCCCGGTCATTGCGCTACCCGCACGCGTAGGCGCTTTCTGTTGGGCACGATGCGGACGATACAACAGAACTTCGTTGCGTAAAACTTCACTTATTCTGAGAATACACTTCAGGCCGCAGACAGTGTGTTTAAACGCGTGACAATGTTCTCTTACGTTGGCGTCTCTACCGGCGTGCTCTGCCTGTCACACGCTCCGTGGTCCGCGGTGGCAAGAAGTTTGCTCAATAAAGCTAAATGAACAATTCCTATAGAGACACGACCAACCTACTTCTTCATTCTCTTGAACTGCAGATGGGTTAGCCATAGGTGGTGATGTGCGTAAAGTGAGCTGCTGATCATCGCCTGGGTATTATTACAGTGAAATCAGTATACGGATTTATATTAAGAAAGGCAGGCTGATGTAGCGGAGAACAAGCCTCGCAGTCTAAGTTGTGGAGTTCATTAAGAACTCCTTTCAGCCCTAGAGCACCATACACAAGCGAAATGATTTAAGCAACGGTATCTCGATCGCATAGGCAATGCGCAGTCGTATGCGTTATGCAGTATTCAACTTTTAATAAGAGTAATAACTTGAGCTTACCGACAATACATGAGGGCCCTGTGGTTCGCCAAGCCGCAGCGTGCGAGAAGAAGGAAGAAATGGTCAGTGCAAATGCGCAAATAAAGGCACTAATTTCTACATCTGTGCTGTCGGTACATCAATTTCATCCTGGGTGCTCTAAATTGCGTAACTTTATGCCCTTAGGATTGAGAACAGGTTCTTGCACACATGCACCATGCCATGGACACTGTGCTAGGTTCGCTTCAGTGTACACTCATAGAAAGCATTAGGTTATAGTGGGGCCCAAATACACAATTTTTTTCAAAACTAGAAACCAGAACCTTTTTGTTCCTGAACAAGCATGTCTTATTTAAGTTACGGAACTATAAAGTGCAAGAATAATTTTATTTTGTCGCAGGTCATTTCTGTCATAAAGCCTGTCAAGAGTGGTAGTCGCGCCGGCAATGAATAAGTTACTAATGAATTGCTGAATCGTCTAAAGCATTGGCATTTATATAGATAAGTAAAGTACCTATTGAATTAACAAAGTTAAAAGTAACATGACAATAATTTTGGCAACTTCTTAGGCTCCTACAATACGCGAAGGTGAACACCCGCTGGTAATGTATTACCAGCGGGTGTTCGCTGGTAATACATGGTAACACGTGGGAACACGTGGTAATGTATTAAACTATCGGACCGGAGGGGTCAGATTTCTTGCAAGACATAACGAGCCGCATTGTGAAGTTCACGTATGGCGCGGAAGGTCGACTTCCACAGCGACACATGGGAATACCTAAAACTCTAGTTAAAGGTTATTTTGTTCTTTCTTTCATTGAATCTTCATTAGTGTGATGTCTAATGATGATGAGTGATGTAAGTAGGCAATTTTCAACAGGAATGTGTCGCTCTACAACGGTGAGTAGTTTCGGGGAGCCTGGAAAACGTTGTGTAGTGCGCTCAACCATTGGGCTACTGCGCTTAAGGATCCTGAGCGACGTGTGTTCGGTTCCGCCAACACCCGAGAAATTCGGTTCCGCCAACACCAGAGAAAACAAGTTAGGCACACATTTTTGGTAGCATTGCTTTCCGAATGAACCCACAAGACGGTCTGACAGATGCCTAAAAAGCCGGGCTCCATTCAACAAAGTGTTTGGCATAAAAAGCCTTTAAGTTTCTCTAGTGCGCGATTGTGGAGAAATTCGCATTGGGAAATCGGTTACACGGATTCCTCAAGACGCGCAGACCGACTCTATAGCGCACTCCACCACGAGTTCTTTGCCCCAAGACGCTTCTGACCCCCAGCCGAGTTCGTGGAAGGTAAACATAAGCACTCCGAGGTCACTCGTAGTCGTTAAGCGCGTCAAATGACTGAGATACGCGTGACCCTACTGGAACAAAAATACTTGGTTTAATGTAAACACTACGTAAGGGAAATGCAGAATCAACTTGCGTGTTATACCTCACCTTCAAAAACCATTGTGTCTGTCATTGCCGCAACAATCAGGACCACTTCAGGCTTAACTTACAACGCCGGCTACCGTTTAGCCCCAAAAGATAAACATTACTTTAAGGCATTCTCCTTCTAAGCAAAAAAATTCAGCAGAACCGATCGCACAATAAATATTTACGGTAAAGCATGATATTAGCAGTTAGGTAATTATCTGAAGAGTGTACTGTAACTGCCGAAGAGCGTCGTGTTCGAGTCGTGTATGACGCCGGGCTGCTTTCGGGCTCTTCCTTCTAGGCACCCTGGGACAACCAGCCTCACCGCAGTAAAATCCATGCGCGGCCCATGTGTCACGTGGGTTGAACTTCCCCCAGCACCAAAAAACATTAATAATTTCGTAAAAAAAAGCAGGCACATATCCCATGATGCTAACCCCGTGACCAAAGCTGGCGTCAGCGAGGTTCAATGAAGAGTGGCACATACCCATTTATAGCTAATGATCTAGTCTGGCATAAAGAGGCCCATTAAAGAGCAGCACATGCCCAGTAACGCCTACCCAACCAATGGCGAAACTTGGTGTGAAACACGTGAAACAGGGGGGCACATGACTTTCAGCACAGCCCTAGTAACAAATTCCCAGTGACTCAAATTGACATCAAAGAGCGTCATTCAAGTTTGCTACATATAGACATTTCACACAAGCTGGGTTCATCAAAATAATTTGAACAGCGCCAAATCGACATGTGCGTGCCTGTATCGAGCAGAGCAGTGACAAGGACATCATCCACGTCACATCAAGCAAATTCCTATCCGTCGGTAAGGTCAGTAGAGCAACTGCAGTCCCGGTCTTTCTAGCACCGTCACCTCTTAGAGCAGCACCCGTAAGTTTCCCGTAGAGTGCTGGTACATGGGGTACAGAGAACGGCAAATATATGGTGAGCAAGACAGGTGTCGCAGTGGTGAGGGTGAACAACTCTGCCGTCTATATGATGACACCTGAGTGAAGTTGTAGGGCTCTCTGGAATGTTCCGATGGTGGACGAGTTCCTGGCGAGCGGCGGTAAGGTTGGACCGCCGACTGATATTGGGATGACGTTCCCGTAATGTGGCTGTGATGGAAATTGCAGCCGGCGCTGTGGCAGTCGAAACAAATCGGCGGATCGGCAGATGTTCGCCATTCCGCAGGGTTGCGAGAAGGCCTCGAGGGGTACTGGTGTCGCGAAGAATGGACCGTAAGAAAATGTACGCGTCCGATTATTTGACGGAATAGACAGACTGAATTCCAAGGTTCTTCAACTTGTTGCGCACGGCAGGCTGCTCGAGGGAAATCGTCGGTTGAGAAATGCTCGAACAGGCCTGGAAACCAGCCGGGGCCGTGGCTCCGATCTTCCAGTGAACGATGCGAACGGTGTTTTGGACGTTGACACGTGATGCGCAGAGTGAAGGTCCTTGCAAGACCACGTAGCAGCCGTATTTCGAAAACGCGTCAACTGGTGTGCGAGGCGACGACTTGTTGCTTCTTCGAAGCGTCGACATTCATTACTGAAATCGGCTATTGTGGGAGAACTGTTATACACGAGAAGATTAAAAGCGTCGTCTGCTATGTCGTTCAGTACGTGGTTCACTTTGTCTTGTGGCGTCCTCTCGTCCACCTTGCGGCAAAGGGCGAGAACGTCCAGGATGTACGTCACATATGATTCGGTCAAGGCCAGATCGCGGGACCGAAGTTCCTTTCGCACAGCTCGCTGACGGCCAACAGGTTTCGTGAACAACTCGTGTAGCTTTTGCCTACATTCCTCCCAGATCGCCAGTTCTTTCTTGGCATTTCTAAACCAACCCCTCCCTGATGATTCCTATTTCACTTTCAGTTACCCTGTACTTGGTTGCCAACTTTCGTGACCTCTTCCTCCATTCTGTGTCCATTCTTTTCAGGTACAAGTACTTGTGGACTTTAGCCAGCCATTTATTTTCATCCACATTCATGTGTGTTTCACCAAACCCAATTTTGTTCTGCTCTTCTTTGTCCAGCCCATGTCAGCATGCACTGCCTCATTTGTGGTTTCACCGTGTGCCCCCAAAGCCAACCTGCCGACGGATCTTTCGTTTACTTCCAACCGCGACAGGATGTCTCATTTTAAGGGCAGAATGACATTTTCGAACGTTAGCGTTGCCACCATTACTCGTCTCCAGATTCCACGCAACACCTTATAGTTGTTATGACCCCAAAATGCTCTACGCTTCACTATCGCTGTATTCCACTTCACCTTGATTTTCAGGCTATATTGGTGGGCCCTTGAGCATTTCCTTCGTCTACGCATACGCAGAAGTATCGAAATTGTTCGAATATTGGTATGGTTTGCTGTTGGATTAAAATTACTCGTGTTTTCAGTAAAGGTCATAATTGCCGACTTGTCTGTGCTAACCTAGTCTCTAGACTTGTCGCTGCGCTGCCAGAAATCTCTGGCATTGTCCGGTACTAGCAGAATGTCATCCGCATAAATCATTGCGGGGACATTCTTCTGCGTCGTTTGTATACTACCCATGTTGGATAAATCAAACCCTAATTCAATATTTCCCAGTGGCCAAGCGCCCCCGACGAGTGTGCCACTTAGAATCGATCGCGCATGCCCACCAGCTTTCGGAGGCTTGTTTCAACACCTCGCAGTTCTAGCCACACTAACGCAGTGACTTTGGCGTTGCACGGCTAAGCCCGAGGGCGTATGGTCGAAAGGCGGCCGTGGCGAACACACATTGATTATTGGTGGATTGATTGATTCTTTATTGGTTTCTCACATATAGATGTGGTGGGAGGCGAAGGAAAAAGCCATTCAAGGATGGCCTGAGGGAGTCCTTCGCCCCCATACTGGGAAACACAACACCAGAGGCACACATATTTTGTTCACATGGTCGTACACTTTCACAGAAGCATCATATTAAACATAACATTGTCATACACTTTGACAAAACCATAAAATCATGCATTGATTAGCGACTTACGCGTAGTAATAGCGTCATTAAAACAATATAATTAAATACAAATAAAAAACTGCTCTAGAGGTCGATGTTAGGATAGAAAGAATGTGTACAAGTGAGCTAATTTTATTTCGTGAATATCAATGTGTTGTTGAATAAACTCATTTACTAGAAGCATTTTCCGACCGTAGCCAGTGCAACAATACGGAATATTACATATTTCTGTTGGTGTTGTGTTCTATGATACTTCCTTCGGATGGAGATTTACTAAACCCATTAGGAGAGAATTATGGGGCGAAAGGCACGAGCGCTCGTGTACCATGCATTGTGTCAAACTTTAAAGAACACTCAAGCGATCGAACTTAATTGGAAGCCCCCACTACAATGTGCCTCATAACCATATTGTGGTATTTGCTCGTAACACCGAGGAATTTATTGCAGTTAAACTTAAACAACCAATCCACTTGGCGCAAAGCGCTCGCTTTAAAATTTTGGTATTTTCCGACCAAACCCAAATCTTATCGGATCAGCACTTTCCCGTCTGTTACGAATTACTGAAAAAAAATTATGCAATGTTTTCTCCCAGGCAGCTGTTAAGGCGAATAGCATGAGTTGCCTACACATGAGCCATTTCGAGCCTGCCTGCCTCCTTATCTATCTATCTATCTATCTATCTATCTATCTATCTATCTATCTATCTATCTATCTATCTATCTATCTATCTATCTATCTATCTATCTATCTATCTATCTATCTATCTATCTATCTATCTGTCTGTCTGTCTGTCTGTCTGTCTGTCTGTCTGTCTGTCTGTCTGTCTGTCTGTCTGTCTGTCTGTCTGTCTGTGTGCGTGTGCGTGTGTGTGTGTGTGCGTGCGCGTGTGTGTGTGTGTGTGTGTGTGCGTGCGTGTGTGTGTGTGAGAGAGAGTACGTATAACCTTCCGCCGACCCAGCAGCCGAAGTAGTCTACCTCTTTGGGCCACTAGGTATGTGCTCCTTTCATTGATTTCAGAAGTGACTTTTACGACCACAAATTCAATTTTTCAATAAAAATAGAGGCAACGGAGGAAGAAGGTGGTACAAAAGTACGAAATAAGTCTACTTTTAGGGTTTTACGTACCGCAACCATGAACTGAATATCAAACGCAAAATAGAGGGGAGGCTCCGGATCAACCGCGACCACCTAGGGTCGATTACTTTCCACCCAATGCAGGGCACACGAACGTTACCGAATTCCGCCACCATCGCCATGCGACCGCGTTATCAAGGTTCGATCCGGCACTTCGCGCTCAGGAGCGAAATGCCGTATTCATTGCACTACCGCGGTGCGTTCGTGGGTACTCTGAGCTCGAGATACGGGCTTGGAACGGGCGGCCTTTACCTCTTAAAGTCTGTCAGAATAAACAGCACTTACCGGTAGGAAGTTGATGGTCTGTATCTGCCCGTTTCGTATCACGCGGGAGTGAAAGAGAAAAAAAAGTCAGCGCTAAGCGTAAGCCTTGAGAACTTGGTCTTTACAAGCTAAAGTTGGTGAATGCTGCACTTCAAACACTGCGTTACGCTGTTCGTAAGTGAGCGATGATCGACGCTTGGCACAAAACAGAGAGAGAGAAGGGAAGACGGAAAGCCACTAAAAGTTGCTCTGCAGGAGCACCACATCTTCCACAGGGTCACTAAATAAAACATTTTAATTTTATTAAATGACCCTACTATACATTAAAGATAACTAAAGGATGTTGAGTTAATGGTTTACCATCTTTTTGCCAGAAAGTATGGCTACATGGGTCCTCTTTCTTTACTGGTCTTGACAACATTATGCGTCTTGATCCTTAACTTTATCATAATATTCTCTCCCACGAATAAACTATTACCTTCTTTAAATTATCATGTGCACACACCTCTTGCTGTGTGTCAGTCTTTGTATATCTATAACACCGTCATTAGTACTTCTTATGTTTTATTTGCTGTTCTATGGTTGCTTGCCCTCCTTGTATTCGTACTTCTTTTCCTGTTCTAAATCAGACGCTTACTATATTCCAAATTAGAAATAGTGAGTTATCAAGATAAATAAATATGTAGAGGTTGGGAATGCGTTCAAAACGGCTATATAGTGACTTCCATATAAGTAGTAATAACTTAGACCAGGAAGACGACATATTGCCGCTGAAATAAATGAATGTAAACGAAAGTATTGTCACGGTATCACGAGAGCGACAATAAATACAATCCCTAACAAGACGAAAGAGACGACGTAGGGACGCTAGCATAACGTTCCGCCATGCTGGTTCACACTTTCTGAGTAGTTAATAATGACCTATTTAACCGCATATCTCTGCCTGTTTCATAGCGTAATAGCTTGGAGGGCACCGTTGCGCAGTGATAACGGCGTAAGCGGCGTTGAGTGTGAGTTGACCGTGTGCAAAAGGCGTCCACCAATCACAGAACGTGGCGCACGCTGCGTGCTCTCTAGCAAGCATAGCGCGGCAGCGGCTGTGCTGGTCGAGAAGAAGAAAAAAAGGAACCAGAAAGCTCGCCTTCGTGAGTGACCTTTGTCACCAGGGTTTCCTGGTAAAGATTACGGTAGCATAAGCTGCAGTTGCCGAGAAGCGCGAGAAGCAGTCACAGACGTTTTATTGCCATCGCGTTCCCCTCTTAAAGGCGAAGCTTAAGCGTTTTCGAACTTTTGTCATACACCTGGCAGTAGAATAAAGCTGCAAAGAAAAGACAATAGGGGTTACTGTTTCTGAGAAAAAAAAGCGGAGTTGAAGAGAAAATTACGACCGAAAATTTCTTGGGGTAAGTATCCTGGTGCGAAGCACCTTTCAGTGGTTCCTTATTTAAATGACGTACCATTACATGAACAGGTCGAGGGGTATTACCGATTAAGGCGCCATATGCATTTACACCTATACATGCATATATAATAAATATTTCTATATGTAAATGTCTAATCTTCTGTGGTTGAGGCATGTTTGCAGTCCGAGAGCATGAGCTTGGGAGGAGAGTGGCCCCTGGGCATGCGTAGCTCTCAGCGGCCCTCGTCCTCTCTTATTGTCCAATAATTGCGCCATAAAGCGCACACCTTTTTATTTTTCTATTTTACTTATTTGGGGGGGGGGCAACTGCATATATACTCAAAATTATGGATTAAATAGTCAATTGGTTTAGGTTGAGATTTTAGCATTACTGTTCCACATTGGTAAGCGGAAGATTACCTTTAGAGCGCAGCGCTCAGGCCCCGTTCCTGCGGTAAGCGTCGGCAGCGTCGGCGGTGTAACCGCGAGAACGAGCGCAGCGAAAGATAAAAGAGAGGAAGTGGAGCGGGAGGAGAAAGACGCTAGCCGAGAATGGCGGAGAGCAATAAGAACTCGCCCCTTAATTGACGTGCGCACAGGCAACTGGTTTTATGCGGACCCGCCCGACCGCTCGATGCGTACTCATATGTAGTCTCAGCCTGACTGCTCGTTTCGCACTATCGTCTGGTAGCGTCAGTTCTCACATGCGCTGTTTGGTTAGCTTGGTTTGGTCTCGTTCGCGCTCGTTTTGATTGTCATGTTTTGCCATTATCTTTTAATGTCATTGTAAGCGCTACACAAATTGTGTAGTACTTTCTGGAAGCCAAGTGGCACCAGCGATTACACTGGGACCTTGGACGAGTCAAGCGCAAAAGTCGACGCGCTTCACTCTAAGAGTAAATTTTCGGCAATCGACAACTCTTGCTACAGGCTCACTCAAATTCTTTGCCTCAATATATCGCAAAATCAAAACATGCATAGAGATGTGCTCAGATTTCGCATTGGGTAGTATCATAATCATCGGTGAATTTTCTTAAGGTTAGCCAAGAAATTAAAAATGACCTTCGTGACATTTCTGAAAGCTCGCAAAAAATAGCATTAGAGTTCATCCTTATACCGATATTTAAGGTCGGACCAGTGCATGTTGCGGCGATGTCTCTAGTATGTTAGCAAACGCTGACGCTAGCATATCGCTGATCGAGGAAGAATCGATCAATTGAAAGCACACGGACACTGAAGATGGCATGGAATCTAATATTTGCTCGAGCTGGCAGCTTTTCGGTGAGGCCGTCCCATTCGCACAGAGAGAACGCAATTTTAGCGGAAGGCATGACCCACTCCTCCGTACCGTGGCGCCTCCACCCGAGGATTTTTCACGCCTCTAGCAGGCTCCGGTTACAGTTGCTGCGTCTTGGATGAGGCGAGAAAAACAGGATTTTACACGGCTATACGATCCCTTATGATGGCTCAAGGAGTGTGACGGACGAACCGCGTGCTCGCAGCTATTTATTAACGGATACGTAATTTTGGGGGGTGGGCGCGTATATCGCCCACTACTATGACGCGGGTACGTAGAGACGGCATATCCTTTTTTTTTTACTTCGAGGATTTTTTTTTCGCTCCTGCGTAATCCTCATTTTACGCTGACATACTCGTAGTTTTCCTCCTACCCATTGCCTACCTGATGACAAGTAAGGCCTTGATAGATATATTTTCTTACGGTAAATAAAGCGAACCTTTCGTAAGTAAATAGGCGGATGAGATGAGAACAACACATGCGACACACGTGGATTTTTGTTCAGTGTGTAACATAAGAAAGTGTAACAGTCTATAACGAATACAAAGTATAAACAACCGACAAAAAGTCACATTTATCGACCTTTTGAACTACGTGTCTAGTGTTCGCTTTATTAGCGAATGAAGAAACGTCGCTAGCAGGAATAAGTGTCCCAGTTCCAAGGCAAAAATTCGAAGCGAAGTGTCATTGAAAGTGCAAATACACAAAGAATGTTGCAGCTAAAGCATATTAAGCTGTCCGATTGTGGATTAAGGAAATTTGTTGTGTTCTGCTCTGTGTATTTGGGTGATGCTGCGTGCTAAAGTGTGAAGGCTGGAGGAAATGAGAAATTGTGCATAAAGCGTGCAAGAACAAATGATGCAGTAATTTACACGGTTATTAGTATATTGACACGTGTACTTGTTTATCTTTCTCGGCTGACCGCTTTTAACTATCTAATAAATATTAGCACTCCGCGCAGGACGCGCCGCTATGTATCGGAAATTTCTTGAATGTTTTCGATGGTTCTGTGCGCTGTCTGGGTTCATTGAACCTTGTGTAATATGATTGTATGCGCGACGCAAACTGTGTAGTATTTTCTAGAAGACACGCGGACACTAGCCATTACTCCGGCACATTCGGTGACTCATATATAAAAGCCTGTGCTTTGAGTGTAGCCTGTTTTTCTGGGCACTGGTTCGCCCAATAAAGAGCTAGCTTCGCTATTTACACTTTTGCTACGGCGTTCCTGACCGTCAGTACAATGTGACGTCTGGTGGAGATGCTTTGCGTTCATGTAGCGGACGCCCCCGACTAGCCGTGGTGAAAGCCCTCATCGCCAATAAAATACCAACGACGTGCCGGACCACTGAGCAAGTCGCACGCTAAAGCACCTGCCCCCGAAACACGGACTCCTACCTGAGACAACCGAGAAGATCGTGGCCAAGTCTACAACCCCAATGAGAACCCCAGCGTCCCCCATCGTGACGCAATAGCTCAGGGAGCCAACGGCCTTCCGTGAATCATCGTTTGCAGATCGGCATAACTGGCTGGAGACTTACGATTCAATCGCGTCTTTCAACAATGGCAACTCAAATGACAAGCTGCGCCACGTATACTTAGCCTTAGAGGACGCTCCGAAAACGTGGTTTTGGAAACAAAAATCGACCCTGACAACATGGGACCTCGTCCACAACGGCTTTCTGCAGACCTTTACGAGCGGTCAGCCCAAAGTATTGGAATCCCGCATGCAGCTGCCGAACGAGAAGATCGCGACCTTTGCCGAGGAAATGAATCCCCTCTTCTGCAACGCTGAACACGACATGTCTCAAAAAAAGAAAGTTCGCGCCTTGATGCGGGGTGTGAAGGAACAGCTTTTCGCCGGGTTTATAATCAACCCGCCGCAGCCTGTCGCTGGATTTGTTTCGGAGCCCACAGCGATCGATAAGACGCTTGAAAGGCACACCAGGCAATGCAGCCGCCGTGCGCTCAGTTGCATCTGTGTCGCAAGCCCCAAGGGTAGCGTTGGTCTGGCGGCCAGGAGCACAGCTGGAAGCATCCGAAGGTCCTGGCAAAGGATGATTCGACTGCTAACAGAACAACTTGTTTATTATAGCATCGCAAAAGAGCGGCCGGTCAGGTCGACCGAAGTGGAGAGACGGGAGACCACGTTACTCGACGGAAGAAATCGAAGCGCCTCTCTTGGCGTCCGGGGGCAGCTGCTTTTATACTCTCGGAGTCGAGGGCAAGAAGGAACGGCTGGGAAGAGGCGCACGTGACGGCTGCGCACGGACACGTTATGACAAGTGACAAGTATCCACCGGGCCGGCGCCGGTCAGACCTCCTCGCTTCACAGTTGGGGAGCTCCTCTCCCCGGCTGCCCCACTTTGACAAGTGTGGGCACCAACATGCATACACACTCACACACACACACGAATACACGTGGCATTGAAACGTGCCTGGACGCGCATAGCAGGAGGCGTTGGGACAGCGCTGAACTGGCCAAAATGTCCGCCGCTGTGAACGAAGCCCCGGCGTCCGTTGCATCCGCGCCGGCTATACCGCACGTCGGAGGCGAAACGTAACAGCTCACAACAAACTGCACCAATGCCCAAGCGCTAGGCGCCGATGACCTGCGCGAAGTTATCACAGCGCTCTTACGGGAGGAATTTCACAAGTTGTGCCCTAGGTCGCAGCCCCAGGTGGCCTCGACCGCTGACGTAGTCAAACAGTTTCAACGGTCACTAGAAGTACCAGAAATTCCGGCATCGCTTCAGCTCCAGCCCGAAGCTATGATCTACGCTGCCGTCGCCCATCGTCAAGATCCCCCCTAGCGACCGACTAAGGGCCCCCTTACGTCGCAATTCCATCGTCAACCGCCACCGCCGACAGCACGCCTGCCCGTCGCTCAGCACAGCTGAGGAAGACGGACATTTGGCTTCACCCTGACCAGCGCTCCCTCTGCTATCACTGCGGCGAAGTTGCACTTGTCTACCACCGATGCTTATACCACGACATGGGATTGCGAGGGTTCGCCATCAAGGCACGTCGCTTACAGCAGGGTGAATGGCCAGGTGATATCGCCGTCTACCTCGCTGCCACTGAGTGGTGCCAACGACGACCTGTTGGCCGTCACCGTGGCACCACCTGTCGCCGCAGCGCCTGCCACACGCTGGCCCAGCCGGGCCCAGTCCGTCAGCCCATATCCGGGAAACTAATAGCGGCAACCGATGGAGGTGCCGTTGCTGTTCGTTGAAATGACGAATGTCCTCTGCCGCCTCCGAAAACGCAGACGAGACTACCTCGACGACATAGCAGTGGCACGCCGCCATCCCCACGAAGCCTCGAAGCAAAGAATCAACCGACCAAACATCTGACGACGCGACTCCAGCCACACATCAACGCGACGTAGCTTTGATCTGACGCCAAGACCTAACTGCAAGACAAAACAAAGAGCCACTGACCTCGACGTGTTGCTCGACGGCCACGCTGTCACCCCGTCGCTAGACACGAAAGCCCACTACTCCGTCCTAAATAAACCTTTTGCCGCCGAGCTGAAAGCTAAGATTTATTGGGGAAGCCCCCGAATTCAGACCGCTGGAGGGCACGTAATAACGCCGACTGGTATCCGCATGACAACAATTACCATTTATGACCGGACCTACCTTGCCGCCTTCCTTATCCTCCAACAGTATTCACAAGGCGTCATTCTCGGGATTGACTTCGCGAACCAACACGGCGCAATCACCGACTTAAGAGGAAGCTTTAGCTCGGGCCCAACTCCGACGCGGCCTATTCAAATACATGTAAAAACGCAAAAACGTTTTTCTGAGATAACCCCTGGACCGATTTTGATGAAATCTGTTGCATTTGAGAGAGAAAGTTAAATTCTAGTGACTGTTGGAAGTGGAATTTTGATTTAGGGCGTGAATTTTGTTATAGAGATTTACAAAAATTCAGAAGTTTGAAAAAAATAGAAGCATGAAGTTTACAATCTAATAGCTCTGCATCAAGAGCAGATATCGCGGTTCTGTAAACGGCATCCATTAGATCATTCAAAGCGAACAAATATTATATGTCATTTTACATCTTACGTGAATTTGTTACATTGTTTACGAGGGTTCTGCAAAAGTTGTAAATACATATTAATACATTTTTTGAGGTTCATGTGTAACATATCAATTTTGTCCGCTTTAGATGTGCTATCAGATACAATTCACAGAATTGCGATATCATTTCTTCTTATTGAGTTACAGAGTTGTAAACTTCATAGTTTCGTTTTCTGAAAATTTGCAATTTTCGTCCATTTTTTATAAAAAATTGACGACCTAACTTAAAAATTCGAAACCAACCGTCACTAGATTTTAAGTTTTTCTTTTAAATGCAGCAAACCCAGACAAATTTGGTGCAGTCGTTGCCGAGAAAAACGAATTCTCCTTTTACATGTATTTAGATAGGAGCGCCCGCGCTAAAGCTTCCTCTTAAGTCAAAATCGATAACGATATCCGTAGATCAAGCGATACCGCCGAAGAGTGCTCCTAGTCACCATACATAGAATCTGCTCGAAGATCACGGAGGCAGCTCGCCTCGCTCCAGCGTTGTCAATTCCGTCGGCACCGATACACCCGCAGACGTAGAGGGCTTCATCGAGAACGACCAACGTCTAGTGCTCGGCCGTGAAATTTGCGTCGCAAGAGGTATCCCTCGACTGCACCGAGGACAAACGAAACTGATGCTTACGAACTCCAGCCAGCAGTTCAAACACATCTACAGGGGCCCGACGATTGCGTAAATCAAGAAAATTGTGGAAACGAGCAATAAGTTTGTCCTGTCTGATTCTGCCGCATCTACCCAGAACCATAGTTCCCGCACCACACTTCCACATAAATCCAAGTCTCCCCATTAGCAAGCACCAACAGCTGAGAAGTCCTCTCCGACAATACAAAGAGTGCTTTTCGAAGTCATTGAGGATTCAACCAATACAAGTTTCAAGACATCGCATAATAAACGAAAAATTCCCTCTACCATTCTGCTAGATCACTTGCAGAATTTCGACGCAAGAAGCTGAAGATATAAGCAATGAATCGGTGAAATATTGCTCGACGACATCACAAAGCCGTCGAAAAGCTCGTGGGCATCTCCTAACATTGATAAAGAAAAAAGCACGGAATTCTGCATTTGAGCGTAGACCATTGTCGGTTCAACATGATCACAAAGAAGGATGTATACCCCTTCCCCGCATAGACGACACATTCGATAGGCTGTGCAAGACTAAGTGAGTCGCGTCGATGGATCTCAAGACTGGCTGCTTGCAAATAGAAATCGATGAGAGTGATCGCGAGAAGACCACCTTCATTATGCCAGAAGATCTCTACGAGCTCAATTCCATGCCATTCGACACTCCTGGGCGCCTACAGTGTTCCAGCGCGTGATGGACACGGTGTTAGCAGGGTTGAAGTGGCAGAGCTGTCTCGTCTACTTGGATAACGTCGTCCTCTTTGCCGATACTTTCGATAGTCACCTTAGGCGACTAGGGACAGTATTAGAGGCCATCAAGTCATCAAGGCTCACTCTCAAACCGGGAAAGTGCTGCATTGCCTACGACGAGCATCTGTTTTTGGGTCACGTCATCAGCAAATATGGAGTCCGCCCTGATCGGCAGAAGAGATCTGCGTTCGCTAACTGCCCACAGCCCAGTAATGAGAAGGGAGTGCAAGGATTCCTTTGCTTGTGTGCCTATTTGAGACGCTTCATCAAGAATTTTTCGCGCATCGCCGAGCCGTTAACTTCTCTCCAGAAATCAGACTTCGATTACGAGTTGGACGCGACGCACGGCGAAGCCTTTCGAGAATTTAACAGCGGCTGCAGTCACCGACATTGCTCACCCACTGCAATGGCAACGACGACACAGAAGTATACACATACGCAAGTAGCCTATTCCTCGGCGCCGTGCTAGCCAAAATGAAAGACTGATTTGAAGAGGCCATTGCTAACGCTGGTCGGTCACTGTTAAAAGCGGAAGCCAATTATTCTACAATGGAAAAGGAATGCCTTGCTTTTATTTGGGTTGCCACGAAATTCTTCTCTTTACCGTTACGGCAGGCCATTTAAACTTGTAAGCGACCACCACGCCTTCTGTTTGCTGGCATATTTAAAGGACTCTATAGGAAGCCTCACGCAGTGGTGTCTGAGACTCCAGGAGTTGGACATAACCGTCGCCTACAAATCCTGAGTGAAGCTTTCTGATGCGTACTGCCCATCACGCGCCGCCACTTAACGGACGCTGCAAGACGACAAGAACGACAACGCCTTCATGGGAACAGTAAACGCATAATGCTTCGCTTAACCGGTGCGAACAGTTCAGCATGTCGAGGATGCTCTCATGGAGGCTCGAGAGCTTATTCCGGTTTAAAGATACGCCATTACATGGTGCGACTTATATTGACACATAACGCTTGTATTTGCCTTCCCTAACCTCTGTGTGTTGTCCGTTTGTTCCAATAATTTCTTTTGTCAGCCCAGGAAATCATTGTGGAAACATACCGTTATACAAACGCTCCCAATTTCTACAACTCTCATGGTCCTAAAGTTGAAGCTGTTCGTCTACTATAGATTTCCCGCACTTTAATTACCTTAATCAAAAATGTTCATGCCAAAGTGTGTTTTGCATGGTACAAATAGAGCAATATCTAGTTATAAATTACACGTTCCAGAAACCGATACAGGATTTACAGATTCAACTCACTCGAGAGTATGCAAAGTGTTTTATACGTGTCTGGCTATCCAGCATTGTATGGGGTTCTGCAAACTTCTCCCAGATGAAACAACGTGCCTGTGTTGATTGAGTAGTTGTGTGTGCGGAGTCGGGAGTGCACGTACGTGTGACGACAGCAACACGGCGACGACCACGTCGAGAGCGATCGTGCGGCAGCAACGACCTTTGTACACCGACCGCTCGAGGGTAGCTTCCTACATACGTAATATACAATCGTACGTACCTATGGCTTTGTCATGTGGTGTATGTTGAAGCGCCATGATATTTGTACTCCAACGTAAAAATGTTAAAATTGTTTTCGACAGAAAGGCGAAGCGTCCATTGCGACAGCAAATTAGTACACAAATATACGAAGTATGGATATTAGCTTTATCGGCCGTATAAACTTGGAAACATTCGCTTACAGCGCGCTCAAGGAATTATGAACAAATTATATTCGATGAGCGCGGACACACTCTGTCAAAACGTTGATGTGAGCAAACGCGGCAGCAGCAGCGAGCGAAGTGAGCAGATCCCTTTAAAGATACGGCGAGCGCGAACGTGGACTGCCGTGCAAAGTACGCACCTCTTGGCGGAGTCAAAGCCACCCCCACCCCTCCCTTCCCTCACGCGCTGACCCCGCGTTCCTCCACATATGGCGCACGAGAGTGAGGCACGATAGTCTGTTACCCTTGAGCTCGGTCGCGAAATGTGCAGTTGCTGCCGGAGCACGAAGCTTCCCTTCTCGTCGCTCCCTCCTTCGCACCCATACCCCCACGGCCCTTCGCGTGACAAAAGATGGCGCCTTTGCTGTTCTCTTTCTCTTTTTCGCGCGCCAGACTGAGCCACGATCTTCGGCTTCCCTCGCCTGCTTTCACTCACTCATACAGCATACGACGCGTGGGGACGGTGTTATTGCCCTTGGACTTTGTAACGGCACATCACGGGGACGGTGACACCGGCGGCAGAAATGCGCCTGGAGTATCCATATAATTGCTTTGGCAGTAAAAATTATGGGCTCCGGCATTCAGCAGGGAGCAACAGCGTCGCACTGTTTCTACGGAGTGTGAACGGGTACGACGAAAGGACGAGCAAAGTTCGCTGGAGCCGCAGATTGTTCAGTCTGATACGCCTGCTCAAAGTGCGACCTGCAATAGTGTAAGAAGATAAGATAATGGCACATGGCGCATGGGAAGTGTGGGTCAATAACCAGGCCTTTTTTGGAACGAGAGAATTTTTCATTCAATACGGGATGACCTACTTGAAGGACTTTCAAATTAGTCAAGTATAGCCAAATTATCTAGTAATATTGTTTGCTAGTAATATCTAGAAATAACAAGTAATATTGTAGGCTGCTGTGCTCAATGGCAGAGGCTCCATATCCAGTAGAAGGATCGACATTTGGGCGAGTTTGTACTGGTTGAACATCTTGAAGGGGCAGCGCAAGAAGACGATGACAGAAGGCAGGAACAGACAGGACAGCGCTGTGTGTGTTCCTTCGAATAAAGTTAGTTGTGAGTTCAGCGCTGTCCTGTGTGTTCTTGCCTTCTGTCATCGTCTTTTTGCGCTGCCCCTTCAAGAAGCTCCATATCCACATTGGTCACACACTTCCGTTCCATTAAAGAGAGGCGACACAGGATTCTAGTGCAAAGTGCCATGAATGAGGCAAAGAATGCTTCGCAATAGCACCTTCGCAGATTATTGCTAATCCAAGCAACTCACGTATCAAAGACAACGAAGTTAAATGAGGGAGTTCTCACATCACTAGGATGGCCTAAGCTACTGTTTTGCCATTGTCCAGAAAATCTACTCAAGACTTTTACTAAAGCCCTTTCACTATATCCCGTGGAATTCCTTTATAAAGTAGTGTTCTTTTATAGATTCGCTATATCCAAGGGCGTTATAAGGTAAATATATTCCAAAGTGTTTTATTCCAATTATGCAATCAGCCCTCGGCGAATCGTCAAAAGCTCTTCTGTGCCTCCCCCACTTCGCCTGCCTGTCATGCGACACCAAGAAAACTGCGATAGCTCCACATTTGATATAACGTTTACACACTGATTACGCATCGTTAGACCAAACAAAAGCAATATAATTATCTCTGTTTCGACGCATTTACGCTATTAGCCCACGGCTACTAATCAAAAGTTTTCGGGCTGTAGCCACCTGGCATGCCTCTCATGCAACGTCACAAAACTGCGAGATCACACCGTGTAAAAGTTTCCTATGCGCGCTAAAGATCCATTATATGCCGAAGAAAAAATTATTTTTTGAATAGCAGCAGACTGCCCCGTTCCGAAAGGAATAGAAGAAGGCTGCCCGCCGATCGCTCAGACACTGACTACTTCCACCTCCGGGAGAGGATAGGTTGATTTGCGTGTAATAAAACTGTTAGCGTGGCAGCACAACGCTATCTAGCCATTTCGGTGCAAATACCACATCGCTGTGCCAATTCTCCTTTGCTTAGGATCTGTGTAAGCGGAATACTTTACTTTCTGTTGCACGCCACATATATGTTCAATCAGTCACTGCAAGCTAAGTGAGGTAAAGCAGACCAATCGCAGACACCAGCACCACTCTCTTCACTTGTTTACCTATTATCACTGCGTTGACTCGGCCTCATCGAAACCCTCTCCACTTGAGCGTGCTCGTCACCTTTTATCACCCAAATAAATAGGAAAAACCGCACAATGTAGGCAATCTTACTCGTTTTTAAAGCGCATAAAAGTGACCTCCTTTAAGCGAGGAGAGCGTTTCATTGGGCTGTTCAGACAACGCTGTGGGTAACCGCCCGATGTTTGCGTCGGCTGTTACGTAAACCTGACGCCTGGAAATTGGAATAAAAACAGATTGAAATAGTTTACGCTATGAGGCCCCAACTATTGCACACTGTGTTCCACTGTTCCTTTACTATCATAAAAAGTAGACGGTATTTCAAGAATGTACTCAGAAGAACAAGCACTAAAAAAATAAGTTAGAAGGTCTAGAAACTACATCTAAAAATGGGTTATTCATATTCAAATGTGCAATAACCTGCATACTTGTATGCTAGAATTGCTGCATCAGCGTTTTGCAAAGAACTTTCCTTCGTATGTAACGAGTCGATTCTATTTTGTAGTATTATCGTGAATCGAAAAAAAATTATGGGATTTTACGTGCCAAAGCCCTCTCTGATTATGAGGCACGCCATAGTGGGGGGCTGCGGAAATTTAGAACAGGAATTTAGAATTTGAGGTTTCTTAGCGTGCACCTAAACATAAGTACACGAGGGTTTTCGCATTTTGTCCCCTATCGCTGATCTAAGACAGCAGCATTTGAGTATAATAGAAATGTTTGTTGATTTGGGCCCTTCCGTCACGACCTCAGAGAATCAGCAACGCTACCTAGACTGCAATTGCGTGGAGGCTTAGTAGCACAAAGTCAGAATCAAAAGATGCGGGTTGCTCCCCATAGTACAGTGATCTCTGCATAGACCTCTTCACTCAGTGAAGATGTCTTTTCCAATGAGGTATGGCACAAACCAACTTTTGCAACTCCTGATAGTAACATTCCAAAGCCAATTCGTGGCTCACACTGCTACTGCGTTGCTGGGCGTTCATTATTTGACATGTCATACTGACCCGTCCGCCGCACACCACATATGGGCCTTCAGCCCTGTAGCACAAAGAACTGCGCAGGAACTCGCTTAAAAGAATAACTGCAATATTTCCGTTGTGGTGTATCTCTTCATGTGTCTGCATTGGTATCGCGCTAGTCTTAGCCAATATATAGTGACTGACTGCCTAAATGAAGCGACTTGCGGTGTCTCACCACGACGCAACCATGCAACCTTATGCGTTCCTGCATGCGAGTTTACCGTCGAATAGGACCGTATCTTTTGGACGTTGTAGACTATACTGCAAAGGCCCGATCAAGCAACGATCTGCGTCACTGAAAATTTGCCCAATTAGGCGGGAATTCGGGAACCTTTTCCCGTACATTGCTGTTACCTTTATTTCTCGCTATTTTTTGGCTTCCAGAAACGTTCCTGAGCCTTTTGAGTCGTTGTTTCCACAGCGAATATTATCAGTAAAAAAATGCCGATTACTTCACGGGTCAAATTCTGTTTGGTGCTGTACCCACAAGTGCTCGAGTGATTGAATTTAGTTGCAAAAGTTGCACCACTTAACCGGTTTGTTCTTCGAAAAAGCGCTGTGCAGTTTGAGGAGTGCTGGAGCTAGCAATACATTGCTTCCTCACAGGACATTCGCACCTTGAAGCCAGAAAGCTATCATGTGAGTTTCCTATAAGACATGCTGTGTCAGCGGTGTATGCAGAAGCAATATGCTGAGCAAATAAATTACTAAAGAGTACACACAGGACTTAACAGCTTGCCTATCGGAGTAGCGCTGACATTCCTAATATATGAAGGAAAAAGGAAACGAGTGCTAAATATTCAGGGGCGAGTAACTTTTCCTTTTATCGATGACTAGATTACGAAGACTCACTGACTTGCAATACATGGTACGGTTTTTTTGCAGAGAGAATGGCGTTAAAGCAACCGGAAGAGGCACTTACCAGCATAGTTCTTGGGTCCAGGTTCTGACAAGAGTAAGCCGTGCATAAAGAATAAAGATGTGACGGTTACATCTCTGGTAATTTAAGTAATGCTAAGAAAATGCGAGCGATATCAAAGAGCTCGTATAAAGCAGCACAGAAACTAAACTACGAGCGTGAATTGTGTGGATGCGACAGTGAAGAGTACACATTTAGCTACTTCTACTATGTTTAGCTGATTAACTACTTTATTTTCATTTCGAACAACATTTCAATCGCATGCAGCACGTAGCGCACCTCTGTCTGTTCACGTCGATACACCTGAAGTTGAAGACCTTCCTTGCACCATTACTCGTTCTGTGCAGTTCACTTATTGAGGAAATCGAAGAATGAACTTTTGTTATACTTGAGCTTAGGACATTTCGCAAACGCAAACTTCAAGTGAAGTAGTAATAATATCATGCCTGTTCAGAAATAGAAAGCGAGGACTTGTGGCGGTTTGGTTGTAGTTATCTATTAGGTCTCCCTAAAATTGAGTTGGTGTTACATTTAAGATTATATGACGCATACGTTTGGAAATAAATAATTGGGGCGCTAATATATTTTGTAACATATTTTAAAACCGTCTGCGTAAAGATTCCGTTGGCGTTGTTTAGAAATGTTGGACGCAGGCGTTTTAGAAACGGTTAATTATGCCTTCAATGTATTTGGTAAATTAATTTAATGCTTGATGTCTTGACAGTAGAACTTGAGTTAAATTGTGTGCTTACATGTGTTCACTGCGGCTCGTTTTCAGCTTAGCAAATGCAATGCATGCATTAAACCAAAAATTTATGATGTGATTTATTCAATGTTTTAAAATTGACACCTGACTTCAGGATTCATTGAGGAGGAAACATCCACCTCAACGGGAGGAACTCCTGAATAAGCGCAAAAGCACTGCCTTCAATTGGATATTTACAAGAAAAAAGCCTACCAGTACTAATGAAAGAAATGTGCCCGGCCGCGGTCATATGTATTACAGATTGAGAACATAAAATAGCCTAGTTGCAACAGCCCCTCTCTTCAAATGTATTTCCCTTTCTTGCGCTCGCATCGTGAAAGGTATCAGCAGCACTCGCCCCCCCCCCCCTGCTTATCAGCGGGATGGGTCAGTTATGAACTTAGAAAAATAGGAAATGTATCGACTCGAGCGATGTAAATCCTTACCGCATACTTGCCCATGTCCTGTTTGTAAAAAAATTGCATAACGCGTTCATTATAGCCAATGCGATCACATGTATTCTTAAATGATCTTATCAATTGACAATAGCAGTATCTTTGTGAATCGGGCTTAATAAACAGGGTTATCATATCTAACTGCGATTAAATTTTTTTTTAATTGCGTGTGGCACATAGCATAATTCTTGCCTTGAGCTGGATTATTCGAAAAGGCTGACACTACTAGCGCGATAAATCCAAACGCATGTACACCTTGTTTTATTCACGCAGCATAAGCTTGCGCATGTGCGTCAATAAAAGAAAACGAAGAATAAAGGCGGCAAGGCGGACTTTCTCTTGGTGATAGGAAAGTCGAAATATGGCCTCTCTTTCACGTACAAAGTAACAGGAGGGTAATTCGGGTCCCTTATCGCGTCATCTGTCCATTTCGCTTTTACTGTGTTGTGTCCCTATTGGAAAAGCCAGTACGCAGTGCCAAATGCCATGCTGGAATATGGGCCCGTGTGGCGCGCTGGATGATAGGCTAGGCATACCGGCAGGTGCTGGGTACTGCTGCGTGAAGTAATTCCAGAGCGAGAATACGCGCTATCTGGCCACCGCATATAAAGTTTTTATTAAGGAAAACAAGAGAGAGAGAGAGAGTTTACTGGAATAAAAATGAGAAAAAAAAGTAAAAAACAGTGTTAACCACAGGAGTACATCGCCAGAGCTACAGATCCTAAAACCGGTACTTTATCACTTCGCCACTCTAGGAGATGCCAAGATATGAATAATTTGCCATATCGTAACTTTAGTTTCGCACAGAAACTTGCCGCACAGACACGGTACAAGCGCTATCGCCCGCAACTATACCTTACGCCTGTATCGGTAAGAAAAATTTGTTGTCCATATTCAATAGTACCCTGGTAAGTGCCACAACACTGATTTTCTTTGGCGAGTCGTATTTTAGCTTCAAAACGAGTTCTAAATGAACCGCCGACCCGGGATATTGTATGGGATGTTAGCGCCAATCTGGATAGCCGTTCCCTATTCTTCTCGCAAGGGATATGGGACATTTTCTTAGTTCAGTTATCCGTTTCGAATAACGCGTCTGTCTAGTCACATATCTTCGTCAGAAAAGCGTAAGCTAGGGCTGGCAGTCTTCTGCGCCATACGTATGCTTATAGCGCGTCCCGCGGGTGCTCACCGCTTCATGTGCAGACACTGCAGACAAGAAAAAAACAGTTTACTTAGGAACGACCGATGCGAAAGTTGAGATACAGGGTGATTCATCCTTGTTACACTTGTTGATTCCTGAGGCTGGACGGGCTGATAGCATGTAGACGGACTCGGTTGGTACGCTGGGCCTAAGCTTAGGCGAAATTAACGATCTTGGCACGGGTAACGTGGGAATCCTAAAATGTGTGTATATGAGCCGCAACACCTTTTAATTATTGTACTTAGTACACTAGAGAAACCGCAAGCGCCGGAGCTGCCTCAGCTTTGTTATCCGTCTGAGAATTTCTATCAGCGGCGGGCTTCCTGGGGCTGCATTCGAACGCGTCTGAACGACTCCTGGCTATCCTGTCGACTCCGCAACACCGCGACAAAGGCGGCGACTCACATTCATCCAATGCGCACAAACTAAAAAAAAAAAACTAGGCGCCGTCTTGGGTTGCGTGATTTCGTTCAAGATTATAGCTATCCGTCCAGTCAAATGGGAAATGCAAACAAAACGAAAGTGTCAGATATCCATGCCTAAACAGGGCAGCTCACACACCTTTATTCCAAAGCTGCCACGACATGACCCCGAATATATACCGATATTTAGGACAAGAGACTAGTATCTATCGATGAAATTGTATAATACATTTGATATTCAATGGTGGATTTACCCCTTGCGTACTGGAACCAGTGCAAACAGCGCAGTTTCGAGAACGAGTCAGCAAACTCCAGTGAGAACCAGTGGGCCCCAGCATCGTAGCAGTGAATCCAGCCCCGCGTCCACTGAGACTTCCTATGGAGCGTTCTCACTGGTGTTTCAGTGACTCCCAGTGAGCGCCAGCGTCCACAGCGCGATTGAGTTAGTTTCACGATAATATACACAAATACTCGCGCTAGTTTCACGATAAAATACACTGGAAGACGCTGTTTGTTGCAATCGGGGTGTATTTCACTAATTTATTATATCAAGTAGAGGCTATCTGGCAAGTAACTGTTCAACGGAAATGGTATCCTTAAAATTTCAAGCTTCAACTACGCCAGTGTAGCGATCACTTTAAGAAGAGCTGCACCAGCGATTTGAAGACATGTTTCAACACGATGATGTATATTGTTAAACACTCAGTGGAAGGTTGCGGGCGTTATCTTTGCAGTGAACTGGGTGATTGCAGCCTAGAGGTCCTGCAATGCGTGATCGGTGTTCTGGTACATGCGTCCTTCGATGGCACCCTACAAATAAATACCCATAAGCGTGAGGTCTGGAGAACTCGCAGGCAATGTCAAACTGGAGGTTATACGATTGGCAAAAGAAAAAAAAACTGAAACAATTGACTTGTGCCCTGGCAGGGTGCGCACTTATCCCTCTTGTCGGCACTTGCCCTTTTGTCTGGTGTTGAATAGTAAGCTGAGTCAACACGAGCACAACATAAGACCCACAGGCCGAAGAACAGACGAGCTACACATCTTGCGCTTTCATGTCGCCCGTGATATTTCCATATTCTTGCCTCTTTTCTCACTAGAAAATTACGTTCTAGACACGCTGTTGGTATGTGGAAGGTCGTGAGCAATTTTTACTACGTTATATGTTCCGTTAACTCCTCTCTTATAGCTGCGTATTAGCTGACTAGAGAAATTACTCGCGATAGCTGCTTGAACTTTGCTGCTTTGGAGGAACTTCCAGGATAAAAATATTGCCATCTGATCACCAATAACAATTGTAATTTTTCATTCAAGAACGGCCATATATTGCTGCTGGGAAAAGGTCAGGCAACTTTTACAAAGTCGCCACGCCGACAAAACGATTATAGTTTCTAAGCAAGAAGGGGGTTACCGCAGGGGACCGATTTTTATTAATCATAAGAAGCCAACAAACACTTACACTAAGGAAAACATAGGTGAAATTACTAGTGCTGAATAAATGAATTAAGGAAACGTTAAATTAATGGAAATGAAAGTGGATGAAAAAAAACTTGCGGCAAATTGGGAACGGTCTCACAACCTTCGCATTTCGCGTGCGATGATCTACCAATTATGCTACCGCGACGCCGTCTCTGCATCCACTTTCTTGGGTATTTATGTTTCCTAGTAGAGCCCTGGGAGTGTTAGCCAGTGCCACCACTCACGTACCTTTCCGGCGGATGTGGAACATCCTTTCTGCCACAGGCATCACGAGAACGTGATCTTTTTGGGTGAAGGCAACCGGTCAGTAAACCCACACATGCTACCTGAAGACATCAATGTTGTCGGATTCGAGACCCTCGTTATGTAATAAAGGAGGGTCACGAGGGTCGCGTTTGTTGGCTTCTTATGATATTATAGGTTGTGTAATTCTTGGGAACAAATGTCTGGTACTTACCCAGGAGTCCTTTCCCATCGACCGGTGCTATAATGAAAGGCGCAATAAATTTCACGTGTTACAAAGCATTTGAGCGTGCTATAAGTTTCGGAAGCACATCTTCAAAAAGTACTCCCTTTCTAGTATCGGTAAACACTCAGCAATGGAAACGAAGGGATCGAGCTTATCGACTGAATACGACCTACCTGATACAAACTGGGTGAATGTTTTCTCATTTCCTGATGTGCAGAACATTCGACTCAATTTATAAGATAGACAAGTCAATAGACGTCGTAAGGACCGCATTTAAAAAGCGGTAGCGACTGATTTCTCCAAAGTGATTCCTTTGTTGCTTTCGTTCCCGGTTTATGACCCGTCCTCATAATCTGCATTGATTTTTTGTTGAGTACCGGGCGTGAATGAAAACTTATTGACCGAATAACTTACGTAATGTTATTCCTTTATTGCCCACTTGACATGGCCAATGAAATTATGGGGTTTTAAGTGCCGAAACCACTTTCTGATAATGACGCTCGCCGTAGTGGATGACAACAGAAATTTTAACCACCTGCAGTTCTTTACGTGCACCTAAATCTAAGTACACGGGAATTTTTCGCATTTCGCCTCCATCGAAATGCGGCCGCCGTGGCCGGGATTTGATCCCGCGACCTCGTGCTCAGCAGCGCAATACCACATCCACTTAGCAACCACAGCGGGCTGACATGGCCAATACTCCATCCATATTTAGTATTATACCAACCGTGCAATCGTGAGGTTTATTATGAGGAGTAGATTTCCCCTTGAAACTGGGCAGTTTGCTGGGCTTCAAACTTCCATCATGCTGGTGATATTAATATGCATCTTTACCAAAAGATAACTACAGATGCATGCAGCCATCTGCCAATTTTTATATGATGTAACTTTGCTTCTTCTCTACCTATGCATCACCAATGTTGCTAACGCGAACTGTGCTAGCACGCTGATGCTAAGTGCTAATTTGAAAAATTTGAGACAAAATGTTGCACTTGCCCCCCGCTATATTCTTGAGGTACTTTGCAAAAGATAGCTGTTAGTATTCCGAGTCGTTCAATTCCCTTATGGCTCCGTTGCTTGCCTGACAGCCATTCTCGAAGGCTGTGCTTTGACGTGTTGCAGGAAACGAAAGTAACATAGCTGCCATGTTTTAAACATTTCTTAGTGCGAATGACGCAGACGAAGGCTAATCCAGTTTTATTGCGAAAGGAAATACTACGCCAGGTCTAACCGCTCGTCGCGTATGCCGTGGCCAGGGGGGGGACACTCCCCGGTTCCGGTGGCACAGGAAATTGGCGCCATCTCTGTAATGGGCGTCGCAAAAACCCGTTTCCCTTGCACGGCCTCGTAGATCGTCGCGCGCACGCGCGCCGATCCAGGAGGCCAAGTCCTTCCCCATGCTCAACTCCTCTCTCTACGCCCTCTCTCGTAATACCCTCTCAACTCCCTCTCCTTCGACTGTCTACGCGTCCGCGCCGCCATGCTATACCCGCCGGCCCGGCTGCTGCTTAGTCCGCTACGTAACGCTTTATTTTTGTTATCTACTGTCATAGAGATGCGTGCGCTGCTGTGCGTTGACCGACGTGGCTAGTTTCGTCAGTTCTGTGGTCCTCGGTAGCTGTGTGCTTGTGCTCCGCGATGTTTCACCCGTTTCACGACTCGTACCGCTCGTGCATCGTGCAGTGGTGCACAAATACCTCAAAAACAAGTCCTGCAAGGTTGTTCCGGGTGCCTAAAGACAACAGGTGAACGCTCAGACCCAAGGACATCAGAAGGCGCATATACACGAATACAGCTCTGTCCATTTGTGTACTCCATGAGGCTCCGGACGTCGTTGCGCCTTGATTGTGCTACACTTGCCTCTTCCCGGTAGAGAAAGCTGACAAATAGATGTTCCTCCTCATTGTCACCTGGTCTGTGACTTGTGTTTTTCTGTGCCAAGTCTCATTCTGCAACTTCAGTAACTTGCCCAGCTTTCCATACCGCCCTCAGTGCTTTTTCTGTGTATCACGTTCTACAAACCGACTAACAGCTGAAAAATTACTGTTAGTGTTTGTGTAATATCACAGTAACCCCCGATGGGAAAACCGCGCGAACAACCTTCATGTGTAGGCATGATACGCTTTTTTTTCCTCTGGAAAGCATGAGCATTGCAAGTGTCCTACATGCAAATTTTTGCAGTGCGTGTTTATTATACAAGGGAGAGCCCAGTAGGTACGACTTAGTGCCTTAAGTGACGTAATTTTATTGCTAAGCATTGCATTCGGGTAGAAAGAAAAGTCGTGTTGGCCTGTTTTACCTGGTCTTTGATTGAGGAATAAGCCTTTCTGCGAATGTTTTCTATGTGCTGCTGCAAAAGCCGACTATCTTCTGTTCCCTTGCCACCGTTACTCAAGTTGTGGCCAAGTGCAAAATAATGTGATAATGTGTGTTTCAGTTTTTAGTACAATGTTATTTTTTCTGCCATGTTTTTTTCAATTTGTTCAGCAGTAATGAACATGTAAAGCATTTCATATACTTTCGTGCAGATTTATAAGTAAGCTTTCTTTTGGTATGGCTTTCAATCAAACAATGTTAGCATTTTATTCTATCTTTCAGGTATTTTGCGTGTCATTGTTTTTGCCATTACTAGTGAGTTTTCCCTTTTTATAGTTGTCATGACTATGTCATACACGTCGTTCAATTTTGTGCAATATCTTAGTGCACATATCAGGAGCTCGTCTACATTTAGGTCTTGAGGACGTTATATAAAAATCTTGTTTTATATGTGTGTACATGAAATGGCCTTCGTGTTTTCTAGCACTTTCTTTTGTTATTTCACCATCTGTGAACTCTTGTCTTTAGTACTCTTGTATATGTCATGCACCTCTCACTTTTGCTCATTTTTTGAGCGTGTATCACACCACGTTGTAAGAAAAATCTCTTTTCGGAAACGAAGTCAATAAAGCGAGACTAAACATCTGTTGTGTTGAAAGTGGAATTTTTTTTATGTCCCGGCACATGCTGGTATAATATAAGTATGGGCAAGACTGCGTTCGTGCCAACGCATAGCCCACGGCGCACCACGCGCCAGCTCGCATGCAATGCCAATGCGCGGCGTAGCGCGCGCATTGCTTGCGAGCTGGCGCGTGGCGCGCGGTAACAAGCGCGCTATAAAAAAGAAAAAACGCGCCGCTTACGGGTAAAAACAAAAAAAGTGAGCGGCGCGCGCAGCATGGGGAAAGGGGGAAAGGGAGTGGAGCGGGTCGGCATAATAAAAACAAAAAGGAAAGAAAAACGTTTGGGAGAGGAGGTGCCGCTCGGCTCCTGTTGCTGTTGCCATGACAACGTAAACAATCATGTGCGCCGCCATTTTGCTTAATGCGTCGCCCATTGGTCAGGGCCGTAACTGAAGGGGACCTTGGTGCTAGCGTCGAAAGAGCGTCTGCTCGAAAACGGCCAATGGGATGTATACGGAGTGTCCCCCCCCTGCCGTGGCCCCCCCAGAGCCGGCGCTGCACTTAGGAGGTGGTGTGACGTCAACTCTTTCCGTCGCTATGACGACGCGTGACGTCAGCCTGCTCCCCGCCGCAGCTAGAAGGGAGCCGCTCGTAGCGTGCGTGGCTCCTGAGCCGGCGCCGCGCCTAACAGGTGCTCTCTCCGTTGATAAGACGACCTCCTCGCCTTGCACTCGCTCCGTGGCGGCTTCAGTGGCATACAGCGGTGCGCTACGCGATGGTTGATCAGTCACGCCATGAAAGTTACCGACGAAGAGTCTATATCTGAATCTAGCTGCTCTACTGCTTCGGAACAGTTGAATTCTAAGGCGGAATCTAAGCAAGCTAGGAAGAATGGGAGAAAGAAGCTGCAGCGGGCCCAGGAAACTTCGCTTCGGAATTCAACCAGGTTTAGCCAGAGCTAAACCACCGCCAATTTCTTTCTTGACAGACCAGGCAATGAAATAGCTGTGTTAAATGTTATAGTGAACAATTCGCACCATACCACGTTACATTTCTGAAAATTTTCAGATAAAACAGCGCTTCGGTAAGCACAATATGTGTGGGCAACTGTGCTTGCTTGTACAGATCCATCCAAAGAAACAGCGTGAGAAAAGCTGGACAAGAAAGACCCCTGAAGTCAAGAGCTCGCCTGTCTGGGCTTTTTTGTCCCTGTTCTTGTCGCGTTTTTTTTTTCTTCTCTGCATTCTAGTGCAAAATCATTTTTTCGACAAATATAAGCGACAAAGGCGCGTGTTTTAGCGTATGTATCAGTAATGCTGCAAGGTTTCTCATCTAGATGTTTCATATAGGAATGAGTAATACTTCTAGCAACCAATGGTCCATTTTCCTCCTATGAAATAGACGGAAGGGGGGGGGGGGTCTAGACCGGTGCGTGCTATTCATGGACCAACAATACGCGTTGCTTGAAGGTGAGGACCACTGTCCTCCCGGTGCTGGTGCTTTTGACACACTTAATTTTATTTTTGTTACGTAGCGCTTGAAATGCGTCATCTGGCAACCGGGCGCATTTTCCTTTCAGCAATACATTGCAGCCCTCGTACTCGGCAAAGCAGTAGCCCCCGCGATCTCTTGTTCTTCGACAGAGATTGCCGGTACATTAATGGGAACGCGGATTGGGGCGCCACCAATGCCATACTGTCCAAGTGTTCACAAATAGTCAAAACATCTACGCTGCACTGAGTGATCGGGGAATAAGCAGAGTCTTCGAGGGACATAGCTAATTTGAATGATAGCGTTTTTGAGTGTTGCAAGCGCAAGAGTCGACTTATAGTAATGATATGCTAACGACAAAAATGAGGAAATCCTGCGATAAAGCACAAGGTCCTGAAGTTTGGTTCAGTACGTTAGCTACGCGGCACTTTATATTAGTAATCGAAGCGGATGGCTCTTGAAGCGTCGTAGTGAGAAGATTGTGAAAAGTCGATAATGTTGGATTACTTGGAGTCTCGAGTGATGCATCAGCATTCCAGCTTTGCAGACGTACAAACCAGCATAGAGCAAAGCATTATTCGTTAAATTTGTTACTATGTCGAATCAATTGCAGTCCTAAGTACTTACATGATGTAATGGGGGAGGAGAAGAAATTGGAAAAGTGGGTTGATCAACCAGACCTGCGTAAGTTGGCTACACTGCTCAGGGGAGGGCGGTTGAGGGATGTATAGAGAGATGCAAAAGAAAGAAACGTAGAAGCAGTGCCAGAACTTGCGGCAATCTATTAAGATAAAAGGTGCCACTTATGGGTAATACATTTATGAAGCTGCAGCAACATCCGTGCCGCGTTGTAAGCCTGCTATGCAATGGGGTATCCTCCAAGAATTTGTTTGCAAAGACATTTTGGAATCAGAAAGGACGTATTTAGGTGTGATTTGGTAGTGTAGGCGATAAGTGCTTTCAAGGTTGTGCGAACAGTCGTTGCAAGTCGGATAATGACTTGCCAGTAAATCCTGAAAATCTTTCGCTGCACGAGATTTTTTACGTTGTTTGCATGTTCCCTTAACGTATCGTTAACACATCTGCCAGTTTGGCCCACGTACACTTTTCCGCACCTTAAAGGGACACTAAAGCGAAACAATAAATCACTTTAGAGCAATGAAGCATTGCTTGGAGAACCCCGCAGGCAGTAATTTAAAAAACTAGTTTGACTATTAGATCAGAAGATGAAGGTCCAAGTATCAGTATTTGAATTTCGCGTCGAAACCCCAGCGCCCGTATGTCAGCGTGACGTCAGGCATTCCGAAGTATGTTTTCGCATTTGGGCCACGTTGCCTCAATAAAGGTTCCCGAAACTTGCCACGTTTAATACTTGGTTCTTTTAGAACGCAATGTAGTCAATCTGTGCCGTTATATATAATTACTAGGCCCTAGAAGATGCCATCAAAATCCAAGACGTCACAGTCCCCAGGTGCGGGAACTTAAATAGGCGTCGCCAACCGTATTTCGTTCTTGCGCTTTTTCTGGCTTACCAAACGTCTTATCGCTGTAAGAGTGGTGCTTTTGGTGTTGTAGAACGGTAATTTACTGATGCAGAAGAAATCATTTTTCACTTCAGTGTCCCTTTAACGGAATTTCATAGACTACAAGTTCTGCGCATTCAACATAAAGACCGCCTGTGCTTTGTGCCGCAACCACGCCGCAAGGTCAACGCGCAAAGCTTTGACAACTTGTGGGGGGGCCGGTAACACGACTTTCAGGTCGTAACACGTGCTCAGCCTTTTCTAATTGTGCGATGGCGTGTGAATGTAACGTATCACTGCTAACTTCTGCCTACGCTGTGCGCGAATTTCGCATCTTCGTGGCTATGTGCGCATCTTTTTGAGAAGGCCCTCTGCGACCAAAATAAGGGGGCGCTGAGGATACCCGGCACTTAGCAATCTTTCTGCTTGATTATTGAAGGCATCTGGGATAGAGTGCGGGCAAGATTTGCGAAGAGCGTTGTATAGACGCACCGTGGCAACAGCTCGTTTAACGAGCTTAGTGCGGACGGACTTGAAAGGCAGAACTGGTTTGCTGGGGCACGCTTCATAGCTCCAGCAGATACCAACACAGTCAAACCAGAACCGTATATCTAAAAATCTGATTTGGGAATTTATTTGGAGTGCGTGCGTGAAGTCAAGAGGACTCATTGCATCTTTGAACATAGCCAACACCTTTCTGCTTGCACATTCCGCTGTCTGCGCTTCACAATTTAAAACGACCAAGAAACCACCAACAAAGCGGAGCACCTTAAGAACATCCTTTTCTGTGAGCAAGGAATGTATGAGAGGATGGAAATCAGCAATTACTAAATCAGTAATGACTGGGGCGAGGAAGGATCCAATGCATACACCGTGCTTTCGCAAGTGCGGTGCCTCTTAAAAAATGTTAGCAGTTCTACAGAACCTTTAACTGAGACCCCGGTAGCACATCGGAAAGCAACGGAGCCATATTTGTCGAGTGAATGCTCAACACATTCAAGAATGACTTTGGTGGGTCTAGAATAAAAGAGATCTTTAATGTCAGTTGAGAAGGCCTGACAGCTTTTGTCATTATTGTTTTTAAGTTTCCCAGCACCTGGTTTGAGTCGCTCCCAATGAGAGGGTCGTCTAAAGTTGAAACTTTAAGAGGCCTCTATGCAGGAAAAGAGCAACAGAGTGCTGTCATGTTCGAGATTAAGAGACAATCGTGCTTAGTGGTACATCAACCTTAAGCGTTTTCGCGCGAAAAAGAGCTTTAAAAATGCGCCTGCTTTTACCGACTGCCTTCACAAGTTCTGAAACGTTTAACCTGTGACAGTTTCATTGCTGGTAAATGTTGACGCACCACCAAGGACGATTGTCTCTGAATCTGGAACATGGCAGACCTCTGTTGCTCCTTTCGTGCAGCGTTATCTTTATGTTTTACCTCGAGACGGCCCTTTCATTGTGAGCAACGCTAAGCAGGTCTCAGAAAGTTTAACAATAATAATGACAAAAGCTGTAAGGCCTGCTCAATAAACAATAGCGACCTCTTATTTACACCAAAACCTCAATCTTGAATGCGCTGAGCATTCTGTCGACAAAAGTGGTTGCATTGCTTTGCAAAATGAAACTGGGTTCTCTGGTCGCTCTATTTGAGAACTCTTAACGTTTCATTTACGGCCAACGTACATCCAGTTTGTAGGGACACTACACTTGCTAAAGCAGAGTGTATGCATTGGGTCTTGCGTTGCTGACTTAGTACTTGCTCATTTCGATCCTCATGTCTTGCTCGCTGACGTGTAAATTTTTAAGGTGTTCTGCTCTGATGGTAATTTTTGGGTTTTTTAACTGTGAAGCACAGGCCACGAAATGTGAAGGCGGAAAGGTGTTGGCTGTGTTGAAAGATACAATGAGCCCCCTTAACCTCCAGTCCCAGTCAATGGCCAATTAAGATTTTAGTTATCCGGTTCCGATTTGAATCTGTTGGTGTCTGCTGGAGTTATGAACCACGCGCCAACAGTTCGCCCAAACTAAGCTCGTTAAACGAGCTATTGCCATGTTGTGCCTATACAACACTCTTTGCATATCTTGCCCACACTCTATCTCACATGCTTTCAATAATGAAGCCAAAAGATTGCTGTGCGCCGGTTGTCCTCAGTGCCACCTCATTTCGTTCGCAGAGGGCCTTTTCATAACGATAAGCACAAAGCCACAAACGTGCTAAGGTCACGTGCAGCGTAGGCAGAAGATGGCTGTGATAGGTTACATTCACGCGCTATCGCACAATCTGAATAAGTTGACCCAGCGCTGCTACGTAAAAGTCGTGTTCTTTGCGCCTCACAACCGGGCAAATCTCTGTAGGTCAACCTACCCGGCGGCAACGCCGCCACGCAACTGCGGCACAATGCACAGGCTGCCTTTTATTGATTGTACAGAAGGTGCAATATAGGAAATTCCTTTAAAGTGCAGAAAAGTGTACGTTGGCCAAACTGGGAGACGTGTTAAAGATAGGCTAAGGGAGCATGTAGACAACGTAAAAAATTCGCGTAAAGCGACAGATTTTGATGGCGCACAGACAGATCATTGTCTGACTTGCAAGGACTGTTCACCCTACATTGAAAAGATTTCAGTTGTAACAATCGAACTACTTTGGGTCCCGGGCAACTCCTGAGTTGAGGGCTACAAATGTGTTTATCAACAGGCCCGAGCACTCAACTCCCGGGCCACCGAAGAGGAGGCAAGGGAATGGCAACCCATCAATAGTTACATAAATATTGTCACGTGGTAGTGACGGTGAAGAAGGCAGCAAGGCTGTGATTAACGAAACTAGCGTTTTATAGGGCGAACATGTGCCCTCAGAAGCAGGCTACACTTAAGGAACGATAGCGGCGAATTCACTCGGCGATCGTCGAAAATCTTATCAGCGGGTCAAGCGCGTCGGCTTTTACACAGCAGTCGTCGAATGTTCCAGACTAATCGCCGGGACCCGCGTGTTTTCCATAAAGCTCTACACCATTCGCGCCACGCGATGAAATCAGATAACACAAGGTTCGGCAACAACAGACAGCGGATAGAAGCGTCGATAACATTTCAGAAACTTATGATACATGCAGGCGCGTCCCGCGCTGTGCGATAACATTTGTTAGGCGGTGAGACCTGTCGCCCGATAAAGACAAACAAGTAGAGGTGTCAGTAGTGCCCTCTTGAAAAGTATCGACCCGATGCTGCAAACTAAAGTAATAAAGAAATACACCCGTAGCAAAGAGAACAACAAATTAAGAAAGTTCGTCAGCGTCCGAAATATAGTTTAAGACGCGCCACGTAAACCACATCAGATCGTGCGCGGCGCCGCTGTGAATGCGAAATGCCGTCTGGCACGACCTCATAGTCCAGTGCGCCAATACGTCGAACGACCTTGTAGGGTCCGAAATGGCTTCGCAATAGTATCTGACTCAGTCCTCGTCGGCGTATCGGGGTCCAAATTCAAACATGGTCGCCGGGCTGGTACTCGACGAAGCGTCGTCGGAGGTTGTATTGTTGGCTGTCGGTACGCTGCTGGTTCTTGATCCCTAGGCGGGCGAGGTGTCGGGCTGCTTGGGCGCGCTGGAGATAGGTGGCGACGACAAGATTCTCTTCGTCGGTGACGTGCGGCAGCATGGTGTCGAGCGTCGTTGTCGGGTTCCTGCCGTAAACCAGTTTAAACGGCGTGATCTGTGTTGTTTCTTGCACCGCCGTGTTGAAAGCGAATGTTACTTAAGGCAGGACGGCCGGCATCCCACGTCTTGTGTTCGAGGTCGACGTACATTGCTAGCATGTCGGCGAGGGTCTTATTCAGGCTAATAATACCTTTCTTGTATCATCGATAGTGTCCAGGAGAATCCGAGCTGTCCAGCGGCCGGATCGTCATGTTGGGCGTGCAATAATTCTGGACGGAGCCCTGAGGGAACAACAAGAAGGTAGTTGGCACGCACTGGTGAGAAGTTCTTCTTTACGTGTAGGTTGTTTTGAAGCGATAACGAAGACAATCCTCGCCTGAATGCTCTAGGGACAAAGTCGGTGTGCCCTTCCAAATACTCGACGAGGTTTTTCAGCTCCGGGTCTGTTCGTCGCTGTTCAGCGAAGTCTTCCGCGCCTAATATGCCAAAGAAGGCGTCGCCATCCTCGTCATCTTGCGGTAGCGAGTCAAAGGGGGCGCGTGATAGGCAGTCGGCATCAGAGTGTTTTCGTTCGGACTTGTAGGTTACAGTGATATCATATTCTTGCAGTCTTAGGCTCCGCCGCGCCAGCCGTCATGAAGAGTCCTTTAATTTCGCTAGCCAGAGTGATGGTCGCTAACTACTTCGAATGGCCTGCCATATAGCTAAGGGCGAAATTTCGCTGTAGCCCAAGCGATGGCGAGGCATTCCTTTTCGGTTGTAGAATAATTGCCATCCACTTTTGACAAAGACCGGATAGCGCAAGCTATCACGCGTTCAAGTCCATCTTTACTCTGGACTAGGACGGCACCGAGGCCTAGGCTACTGGCGTCACTGTGGATTTCCGTATCGGCGTCCTCGTCGAAGAGCGCAAGTAGCGGCGGCGACTCCGCGCGTCGTTTGAGTTCTTCAAATGCGTCAGCCTGCGGCGTTTCCCACTTGGACTCGAGGTTACATTTTGTTAGATGTGTCAGCGGGTCAGCAATGCGTGAAAAATCATTGACAAAGCGCCTGTAGTAGGCACACATGCCAAGGAATCCACGCACGGCCTTCTTGTTGATGGGCTGTGGGAACTTTGCGATGGCAGCAGTTTTCTGCGGGTCGGGGCGGTCTCCAGACTTGCTGATGACGTGGCCTAGGAACAGAAGCTCATCGTAAGCGAAGCGGAACTTCTCTTGCTTCAGAGTGAGCCCTGATGATTTGATGGCCACCAGTATTGTCTTAAGCCGCCTAAGGTGATCGTCGAAATTTCCGGCGAAGACGACGACGTCATCCAAGTTAACAAGGTTGCTCTGCGACTTCAATCCTGATACCCTGTCCATGACGCGCTGGAACGTTGGAGGCGCCGATCACAGTCCGAATCGCACGACCTTAACTCGTAGAGGCCCTCTGGCGTGATGAAGGCTGTCTTTTCGCGATCTCTCTCGTCGAGTTCTATTCGCCAGTAGCCAGACTTGAGATCCGCCGACGAGAAGTATTTTGCGTTGCAGAGCCGATCTAATGCGTCGTCTATCCGTGGAAGGTGGTATACGTCCTTCTTCGTGATCTTGTTAAATCGACGATAATCGACGCAGAAACGCAGGGTTCCGTCCTTTTTTTATACCAAGACTACAGGAGATGCCCACGGGCTTTTTGACGGCTGGATGGTGTCATTGCGCAGCATTTCGTCGACTTGTTCTCTAATAGATTCACCTTCTCAAGTCGGAACTCGGTAAGAGCTCTGGCGGAGTGGTCGAGCGCACTCTTCAGTGATTATGCGTTGCTTTGCGACTGGTGTTCGTCGAATCATCGATGACGTCGAAAAGCAGCGTTTGTATCGTCGGAGCAGACTTCTGAGCTGGTGATGCTTAAACATGGGGAGACAGATTTATGCCGAATTCTGGTTCGGCAACTATGGTCGTCGGGGTAAATGCGGCAGAATCCGAGAGGGCAAACGCATTATGGGTTTCCAGAATTTCCTCGATGTACACGTTCGTAGTGCCCTTGTTTATGTGTTTGAACTCCTGGCCGAAGTTTGTAAGCAACACTTTAGTTTTTATTCCGCGCAGTCGAGCGACCCCTCTTGCAACGCAAATTGTATGGTCTCGCAGTAGACGTTGGTCACCCTCGATGTCGTCTTCTACGTCGGCAGGTGTTTTGGGGCCGACAGAAATGACAATGCAGGAGCGGGGCGGGATGCTGACTTGACTTTCAAGCACGGTTAAGGCATGGTGACTACAAGAGCTCTCCGACAGCGTTATCGGCTTCGACTTCACGTCGATAATTGCGCTGTGTTGGTTGAGGAAGTCCAGGCCGAGAATGACGTCTCCTGAACACTGTAGGAGGATAACGAGGGTGGCAGGGTAAGTGCGGTGATGAACAGTAATTAGTGCCATGCAGATTTCATTCGGCGTAATGAGGTGTCCTCCAGCGGTCCGAATTTGAGGGCCTTGTCATGCAGTGTAAAGTTTCTTCAACTGGGTGGCGACGGGTCCACTCATGACGGAGTAATCGACTCCTGTGTTTACTAAGGCGGTGACTGCATTGGCGTCGAGAAGCACGTCAAGGTCGTTGGTTTTTTGTCTTGCGTTACAACTAGGTCTTGGCATCGCATGACGCGGCGTCGCGTTGGCTTGTGGCTGGTACGTGGCTTCGTCAGGTCGTCTTTCATCGGCGTATTCTTTGCTTCCAGTCTTCGTCGGGACGGTGGCGTGTCGTTATGTCGTCGAGGTAGTTTTTTCGGTGTCTTTGTCGGCGGCGGAGGATATTCGTCAGTTCGACGAACAACAAGCGCGCCTCCATCGGCTGCTCCTTTTAGTTTTCCGGATATGGGCTCACTGACCGGCCCTGGACTGGGCCAGTGTATGGTCGGTGCTGCGGCGACAGGTAGTGGCCTGGTGATGGCGAACGGGACGGTCGTCTAGAGCTCCAATGAGTAGCGGTGCGGTCGTCGGCGATATCGCGAGGGCGTTCACGTTGGTGAGGGCGCGGAGCGTTGACGGCGATCCCTCGCAGTCCCATCTCCCTGTATGGGCATCGTCGGTAGACGTGACCCGCTTCTCCGCAGTGGTAGCAGAGCGGGCGGTGGTCAGGAGCGCGCCAAACGTTCGTCTGCCTTGGGTAGCTTCGCTGGGCGACGGGTGGGCGTGCTGGCTGCTGCGGTGGTAGTCGACGGAATTGCGGCGTTACAGAGCCCAGGTGCGGTCGTGGAGGATGACCTTGACGTCGGGCGACGATGGCGTAGGTCATGGCTTCTGGCTGGGGCTGCGGTGACTGTGGTTGCACCTCGGGAACTGCAAGCGATCGCTGGACTTCTTTGACAATTTCGGCGATTGAGGCCACTTGAGGTTGCGATGAAGGGAAGATCTTCTGAAGCTCCTCTCGTACGACTGCCCTGATAGTCTCGCGCAGGTCGTCGGTGGCCAGTGATAGAACTCCGGCGTAGTTTGTTGACTTGGTGCGGCGGTCGAATTGCCGGTTCCGCATTTCCAGTGTCTTCTCGATGCTCGTCGCATTACGAAGAAACTCATCGACAGTCTTCGGTGGGCTGCTTACCATTCCGGCGAAAAGCTCCTCCTGTACTCCACGCATCATATGAGAACTTTCTTCTCTTCGGATATTTCCGGGTTGGCATGGCGGAATAGACCACTCATTACCTCCATGAAGATCGCGATCGTGTCATTCCGCAGCTGCGCTCTGGTCTCCAATAGAGCTTGGGCTCGCTCTTTTCTCAAGACGCTTGGAAATGTTTGCAGGAAACCGCTTTGGAACAGGTCCCACGTTGTCAAGGTGGTTTGCCGATTCTCGAGCCACGTCCTGGCGGCGTCCTCCGATGCGAAATATACATGTCGCATCTTGTCCTCGCTGTCCCAACTCTTAAACGTAGCGACCCTCTCATACATCTCCAGCCAGCTCTCCGGGTCCTCAAATGTGGAACCGTGGAACGTCGGTGGTTCCCTGGGCTGCTGCAGAATTATTGGTGCCTCTGCGTCTGCCATTGAGGATGTCTCCTTGGTCGTCTCTGGACGACCTTCTTGGACTGTCTTCTTGGTCGTATCTGGTAGAACACCGTGTTCCGCGCGCAGCTGCTGTAGCCGGCGGCTTGCTCGATGTTCCGGGACGACGTTGGTGTTGTCTTTAAGGTCCGTGCTTGGATTACGGCTTGTCGGGGGCGTCCGGTACATGAACGTAAAGCACCTCCACCAGATATCACGTGGTAGTGACGGTGAAGGCAGCAAAACTGTAATTAAGAAAAGTATTGGGCGAACTTGTGCCCACAAAAGCAGGCTACACTCAAAGAACGATAGCGGCGAATACACTCGTCGATCGTCTAAAATCTGGTAAGCAGGTCAAGGGCGTCGGCTTTTATACAGCAGTCGACGAATGTTCCAGACTAATCGCTGGGACCCGCGCATCTTCCACAAAGTTCTAGCAGATAACACAAGGTTCGGCGACAACAGACAGCGGATATAAGCATCGGTAACATTCAAGAAACTTCTGATACATACAGGCGCGTCCTGCGCTGTGCGATAACATTTGTCAGACGGTGAGACGTGTCGCCCGATAAAGACAAACAAGTACACGTGTAAATATAGTCAAGCATTACAAGGGCAGTAGGAAGACATTCCCGCACCCCCACAACTCCTTGAGCAAAGCCGAACAAACAATATACAGGCAAATCCAGGCAGGATGCTTTCCCCACCCCTGCCTCCAGAACAAAATATACGTTAATTAGTCGTTTCGGGAAGCACCTTTACATGTTTCAAACTGAATGCATTGCGTCGTACGATAGTTGGAAGATTTTTTTTCTTGGTCTCTTTATAACCAGTTCAGCAGCACAAGTTATCGTTCGGGCTACTTGAAAAGCGTTAAGCACCTTTCAATGTTTCGGCGTTATGCAGTTTACGTGCTGTTAATCACTAGGGAGCTACTGGCGCAAATTGGCGTTGCGCCAGTCGTGTGTGGCATGAAGCCCTTGTCGTGCCTAATAAGTGTTCCGGTTTTCATTACTGTTGCATATGGTGCCGTCGTCTTGGACAGACTGTATACTAAATGCGCTGTACAAAAGAAAAAAAAGAGCCAGATTATCCACTTGGTGGTCCTGTCGTAGTAGCTGACGCGCAGATTATTGAAATAATTTAGTGGACATTGCACTTGTTCTACCCTTATCAACACACCTAATAGATCGTAACATGTGTTAGCTGATAAGTAACCTTATCAATACGCCCCCATTTATGTGCATTCGACTCAAAGTGTGGCAGATGTATTTATCTCGAAGTATGAGAAAAGACCCACTGCAGACTGTTACAAGCGGAAATAAATTGCTATTCTTAACGCGATTGTTTAAAACTGCAGTCGCTATGCTGAGCATGTTCGTTCGGCACGGGCATATTGCATTATTACCCGAGAAATATGCACAGTCTAGCCAGGTATATTTGTTCTACAATTATTATTATAGGAATCGTTTGTGATTCTCGCATTTCGTTTATATTTATAAGTACACTCTGTTTCACATGACCCTGTCTTGAAACAAAACGTACCGTTGCTGGCACCGGCGACCATTACGGTTGTCTAACTGCTCATCATACTGTACCACAACGAAACATCATAATGGTACTGATTAATATTGCCATGTAGTTTTCAGTCAGAGGTAAACCAAGTTAACTAGAGACATAAGTCATGAGAGCAAATTATATATAAAATACTAATGAACCATAAAACTAATTCATTGAATACTTTCCTTCATATTGTTGCATTTGTTTTACGTGTGTGTCTCTGTATCCTTGTCTTCCGTCTTATGTTCTAGTGGCCATCAATTACCAACTTGCCCAAGCCTTTGTCAGCTTTATTAAACAAGAGATTCAATTCAGTTGAATCTAGTACTGCATGTAACGTGGCTGACGCGTTATTCGTTTTTTTTCTAAATATTCTGAATTGGCAGTAGTCATGCAGCATTAAACCACAATATCTTTGTTATGGTGCTTAAGCTGCGGTTGTCATATATCGCTAGAGAATTTTCATAAAAACAGCCAGGGCAGCCTGGGAAAAAGATCGAGGAATTTTATGATGGCAACATAGGTATGCCGTCTTGTTACATGCCATACAAAGTTTCCAGAGAATCTATCTGTTAAATATATTTTTAAAACGTTTCACTTCATAAAACGTTGAGGCAAAGTGGTCCCATTTATTGAAAAAAGAAATTAAAGTCAATCACACTGACATGGCATTTCGTACTCAGTTTTTTTTTTCGTTACCTTAAATTCCTGAACCTCTAAACCGTAGAAAAAATCTTTCAACTTTGAGAGCACCCTAAATAATTTACTGTGATAGCATGCATTAGAAGTATAGTTTTTGTTTCCTGGGCGCTGCATATCTGTCGTGCCATGAAACAAAGTGCTCGCCTGGTATTTCGCTGTTCATGTGGTATACCTGACTAAGTGAAAATATCAGTAGAATCAATCCATCTGCCTTGTGTCGAAGTTCTGGCAAATGACCCATTCATTTCGGAGTGTGAGAAAGCCATTAAATTGTGTATTATTGAAAATAAATTAACATCTTTGGCATGATACTGTGAATGCTCCAGCCACTCTTCTGAGCATATACTCTGCGGGGGCATACTTATTTACAAGCCAAAAAATGCACAGACAGTCCAACTCGCTAGCCTTGTTTCAGCAATTGATATAGAGATCACTGCGGATACTTATGAAACTTGTCTTAAAAGCAGCATACTGTTGCTGTAGCACCAGCAGCAGTTCGGATTGTGCAATTGTTCATCATACCATAAAATGAAACATTGCATAATAACACTGATTTATATTCACAAGAAGCCATTACTCGTACTTAAACCGCCTCGAGTATTGATTTAAATGGTCTGAGTAAATATATGAAGCTGCTTAATGAACATACAATGAATACGCCATTGTTATTTTGGTCTCATATTGTTGCATCTACTTATTTGCAGCATAGACTTGCAAGAACTTTGGAACATATGACGCGTAGGTCGAGGCCCGCCTAGCGGCCTTGCTTGCCAAGGGGAAGTAGTCTGTAAATCTGTAGATATTATCGATCATAGCGTAAGACCTGCATTTTAATAAAATTGTTGTATCGCGCAATTAAAAGAGGTAATTCAATGCTGGTGCAGTTTTCTTTTTTGCATTGCATGTTTCAGCACTTACATTTTTTTCTGTTCAAGCCACATATAAGAGTGCAGCTGGTTCAGGAGCATTATTAAGCTTGTGACATTAACGTATAGGAGCAGATGAGAAGCAACACAGGAACGTACATACTCTACATTCAAAACTTCTTGTCGCCATGTGTAAACAGAAATATAAACTGACTTGTAGATAGCAGATAGCTAGCAGATTTCGTTCAACCAGATGCATTGCATGCACCTGTAATATTTCTTAAATGTGCTCGTGCACGCATACTCATGCCGTCTTGCATAAAGATTCACGGCTACATGCACTTGAGATTTTTCGACTGCTTCCATCCGCACGGCTAGTTTTCTGTGTACTGCTCCCTCGGTATGTTCCCATATGCATGCTGGATGCAGTACATAATTACAGATGTTTCCAATAGACTGCTGCTCATTAACAAGCGAAGCAGCGAGTGCTTATATATAATGTTTACGTATTTCGTAAAATCTGTGGTTTATATAGCTAGTATATAGGGTGTCGATCACGGCTATTTTAGCCCAAGATTTAAAAAGATTACGGTCCAAGATATAGTATTATAAGAAGACCTACAGGCAAGCTCTCTGACGGCTGAACACCAGAAGCCTTAAATCCGTATATTAGTGCACCGTCTTTCTTTTTACGTTATTCCCCATTGAACAGTTCGAACGAATTTATGTTATCTCGGACACCCTGTATTGACAATAATCGATAAATAATTAAGGCTAAAGTCTATGGATTAGCTGTAGACCGATCTGCAGGAATTGTACACAGATATTCTATGGACTTATGACCTTACACTTTTTGTAGACTACTCTAAAAATGTGTGCGTCTTTTGACCCTCTATAAACTGCCTATGGAATTATAAAAAGCCATGTTTGTAGACAAATGTCTTCAGAATCTCTATATAGAAAAGTGTATAGAAATATGCAGATCTACCTTTGTAGACTGAAGTCTGTAGAAGGTCTATAGACAAATGTCAATAGATAGTCTATAGACATTTGCTCATAGGCATTTGGTAGACTTCAGTCTGCAAAAGTAAAGCTTTATACAGCTCTCTTTTTGTAGACTAAATCTATGGGATGTCTATAGATAGTCTATGGACATTTGCTTATAGACATTTTATAGATTTCAGTCTACAATTGTACAACTAGTTTATACAGTTCTATTTTTGTAGAATGAAGTCTATGAAATGTCTATAGACAGTTTATAGACATTTGCTTATAGACATTTTATAGATTTCAGTCTACAAAAGTGGAACTGCTGTATAGAGTTGTATTTTTGTAGACTGATGTCTATAAAATGTCTGTAAGCAAATGTCTTTAGACTATTGTTACGTTTCGCCTCCGACGTGCGGTATAGCAGGCGCGTATGCAACGGACGCCGGGGCTTCGTTCACACCGGCGGACATTTTGGCCAGTTCAGAGCTGTCCTAACGCCTCCTCGTAAGCGCGTCCAGGCATGTTTCAATGCCACGTGTCTTCGCGCGCGCGCGCGTTTGTGTGTGTGTGTGCCCACGCTTGTCAAAGCACGCAGCCGGGGAAACGAGCTCCCCAACTGTGAAGCGAGGAGATCTGACCGGCGCCGGCCCGGCGGATGCTTGCCACTTCTTGTCACAACGTGTCCGTGCGCCGCCGTCACGTGCGCCTCTTCCGAGCCGTTCCTTCTTGCCCTCGACACGAGAGTATAAAAGCAGCTGCCCCCGGACGCAAAGAAGGAAGCTTCGATTTCTTCAGTCGAGTAACGTCGTCTCCCGTTTGTCCACTTCAGTCGACCTGACCGGCCGCTCTTTTGCGATGCTAGAATAAACAAGCTGTTCTGTTAGCAGTCGACTCATCCTTTGCCAGGACCTTCGGATGCTTCCAGCTGTGCCCCAGGCCGCCAGGCCAACGCTACCTTTGGGGCTTGCAACCCATTTGCAACAACTGGTTGCCAGCGGTGAGATCGCGACAACGGAGGCCAGCAGCCAAGATATGCGGTCGACTGTATGCTTAGCAGCACAACGACCATCCGGGAACAGTGCAACAAGCCCTGTGTGATGACTGGTTGCCTGCAGCGGAACGACTGCGCTGAATTCTCGGCTGCGAGGTTTCGTGAGTGCGGGACTTTCTTCTTCTGAGTTTTGCAAGGCTTTTGTTAGTGTCAGAAACAGAGCTGGTAATTGTGGTTGTCGTTGCTGCCGGGTTAGTTTGCGGGAAGACAATAGTAGGCAGTAGAGAAAGCAGCATTCAGAGCAGCCATGGATTTGAAGTCGTTGCACAAATCGAAATTGCTGGAGCTTGCAAGCGAGTTGGGTCTGGATGTCTCAGAAAAACTCAGAAAACCGGAGCTGCTAAGGGCTATTCTTGAGTTAGAAGCTGAGGAAGACGAGCTGTCGGAATGCCTTGAGACCATTTAGGAGAGGGAGACGGCACAAATACAGGAGCGCCAACGTAAAGAGCAAAAAGAGAAAGAGGGGCGCTAATGTAAAGAGCAAAAAGAGAAAGAGGAGCGTCAACGTAAAAACAAAAAGAGAAAGAGGAGCGCGAACGTAAAGAGCAAAAAGAGAAAGCGAAGCGCGACCGTCAATACGCTTAGGAAATGAAGCGTCTCGACTTAGAGATGGAACGCGCTCATAATTGAAGTCAGGCACACGGTGCAGGAGAACGAGTATCGTTCAAAATTACTGACCTGATGCGGCCTTTAAGCTTGGAGAGGACATTGGTTTGTTCCTGGTCAACTTTGGGTGAACGTGCGAGAAGCAGGGGTTCTCTCGGGAAACGGGGACACAGCGCTTGCTCACTTTGTTACCCCGCGAGGCGGCCGACGTAGTCGCTCGCTAGAAGAGAGAGGAGGCAGAGGATTTCGACCAAGTGAAATCAAGTCTGCTAAAAAAGTACAGGCTCTCAGCGGAGGCGTTCCGTTGGAAGTTTCGGGAAAAAGAGAAAGCCAGAAGTGAGTCATGTACAGAGTTTGCCTACAGGCTTATATCAAACATGCAGGAGTGGCTCAAAGAAGAGAAAGCGTTTGGTGACCACGAGAAAGTTCTGCAGTGTTTCGGGCTGGAACAGTTTTATAGTCGGTTGCCTGAGAACGTGCGGTACTGGGTGTTGGACAGGTGAGACCTTAGTACGGTGGCTAAAGCCGCCGAGCTAGCCGAGGAGTTTGTGACGCGTCGGGCTCGCGGAGCTAAGGACGGTCAAAAGGGTGAATTTGGCTCGAAGTTTGAGAGGCCGAAGTTCACGCCCATGAGAGCAAGAGGGGACACACGTAGTGCGGATGCGAATGATAGCAGTCCCACTGAACGTAAGGAGACGGTGGCAGCCGAAGCCGAACGCAGAAAGCGGTTCGAGACGAGGCAAACGCGCGTGTGTTAACGTGCCAGAAGCCGGGTCACTTTTCGGCGCAGTGTCCAGAAACAAAAACAACAGTCGTGTTTTTGTCATTATGCAGCACTGACGAGAACACGAAGCTTCTCGATCCTTACATGCGAGACCTCCTCGTGAACAGGAAAGAGTGCCGAGTGCTTCGTGATTCCGCAGCTATAATGGATGTAGTTCACCCCTCTTACGTAGAAACCGATATGTTCACGGGCGAGTGCGCATGGATCAAGCAAGCCGTGGAAGCTCATAGCGTGTGTCTGCCCGTAGCAAAAGTGCTTATTGAAGGACCTTTCGGAGCACTTGAGACGGAGGCCGCAGTGTCATCTATGCTCCCCCCCCAGTACCCGTACCTATTTTGGAACAGGTCCGATCACCTCCTGCGCGAGAAGGGGCTTTTGCTTGGTGAGGCTAGCGTTCAGGCCTTGACCAGATCGAGAGTTCGGGAGCTCGCTGCAAAGGTGGCAGTTGCGGGGCCGACGTTGTCGAACAATGAGAAACGGTCGGAGGCGCAGCAAGCTGATATTCAGAGCACGTCCGAACTGAATAAAATTGAGCCTGTAGCGTTGAAGGCACCAGATACTGGAGAGGAAATGCCCGACACGGGAAAGTTAGAAGAGCTATCTGCAGATTCGTTCATCGCGCCTACGTCAGATGGACTTAATAGGTTGCTAAAAGTCAGCCGGTCGTCTTTGATAGCCGAGCGAAAAAAGGATGGCAGCCTAGAATGCCACAAAAACATGCCGCCAATGACTCCCCCTGAATGCTTCCAAACCTCTCGCATCGCCAACACGCTCCCTAGCCCCCGTCTTTCTTAAAATTTTGTTTTTCTCTTTCTTGTTCTTTTTCTCTCCCCTTTTTTTCAGTCTTGGTGCCGCCCTGGCTCCCCCCCCCTTATTTCCTTTTTCCCTCTTTTCTGCTTTTGTTTCTTTTCTCTTCTCCCCGCGTGCCCACTTTCACGCTCTTGTCCCCTCGTCTTGGGAACGAAGCTCACAGACGTCGGACGACAGCGCTTGTTTCCCCTGGTAGTCTCTCTCTTTAAAACCAGCCGCCAGCGACAACACCCGCACGTGACGTCACTGCACTAACCCTTTCAAACTAACACGCCCAGGATGACGAGGCCGCCTTTGACGAAGATAGGTCCTCCTATCGAAACGTTGGCCAGCCTTTCTGAGGCACCTTATCCCTGTTTACGAACTTTATACCACAGTGTTGTATTCCATCTGTCAGCCCCTTTCTTGTTTTTGGACTTCTATGCCAGCTGACAATGACGGAACAGGGTAAGTGCCGCTTGTTATCATTTCCCCATGTAGCAATCCTTGGAGACAGTCAGTGCAGATACCTGAAGGAACATTTTCCACCAGGCCCACAGGCGCCATACATAAGACACCTCAGCGGGGCACAAACATGAGATATTCTACCGCTAGTTTGTGATACGCCAGTTGACACCACACACTTTATTATCAATGTAGGCACAAACAACCTAAGAACACAAAGCGCCGCGGACACGATAGAGTCCATGAGCGACGTAATAAGGACCATTCAAGCCGCTCGCCCAAACGCACATATAAACATAACGACTGTCGCTCCCCGCCTACAAAACAAACACCGCCCACTAATCTACCAAACTAATGCACTCATGAAACACAATGAGGAGATTAACAAGCTCAACTCATTAATTTTCAACTTAGAACACGTCCATAAGAATGTTGACACCATGCAACCACGCATAAATACACGAAGCACCACACGAACACCTAGCTTGGGACGGCTTCCACTTCAACCGTAGTGGAATAACGCTAGTTTCCCAACACATTGTGATGACCCACTTATGGGGGCAAAGGTTCGGGTACTCAATGTTTTAACGGTTCTCTTAGGCGGAGCCTCCAAGAACCCAATTGAGGACAAAGCCGTTGGTTTGAAGCACACACACAAAGACTTTTATTCAAACTAAAAAAGGCATAAAGCAAATAAAAAGGAACAGAAAGCATGCATAAGATAAACACTCAAGCGGACATTGCGGTAAGGAACACACATAGGGCTTGCATGTGGTTAGCGAGGGCGCGAGTCTGGGCTTGCCACGAGGGCGGAGGCGCGTCGCAGTCTCGACACGGCAACGCGGCGACAAGCTGGCAGAAGGGGTGGCGCCGGTCTCACCAAAGGTTGCGGAGTAGGCTGACTGACCGGGCGCCGGGAGTGCGCCAGCTCTGGCTAGGCGAGGTAACGCTGGCGGCTGGGTGGCAGTAGCAGGCGGTGTCGACGTTCTGGCCGGGCAGCTGGCGTAGAACTTGGGCCCGAAGCCCGACTGTTCCCGTCTCGCCCATGGGCACGGAAGCTCGAACGCCGGCCTCGGGCAGCAGGCGGCACGACAGACGGGGCGGCGTTCTGGCCGGGCAGCTGGCGTAGAACTCGGGCCCGTAGCCCGACTGTTCTCGTCCTGCCCACTGGCGCAGAAGCTCACCGGCCTTGAGGAGCTGGCGGCACGCTCAGGTAGACGGGCGACACACAGGAACAGGTTGGCGGGAGGCCCCGGTTGGGTGAAGTCCTGGTGGGCTCGGGTCCGGAACCCGACGGCCCGTCTTCAACGCCCGCTCCGGTGGTTGACCTCCTCCTGCCGTCGCTTCCTGGGACTCTCCTGGAGTCTCCCCGGCGTCTCCCTGCGTGTCCTCGAGTGTCCACTCCCTCTGCCAGCGCATCACGCTTTTTCTTCTTGTCTGGCCGATTCGGCATTCTCGGATTGGCCGCCTGACTCCCCGTGGTCTTTTCCGATTGGTTGCTTTTCTTCTTTTTGTTGTTTCACGCGCCGCGCGTTCTTGTGCCGGACGCTCTTCGGCGTCGTTGTTTTCCTCCTTCCACCTCGGCGCGCGTGCACTCAGTGTCATCTGCTCCTGACCGTCCCGAACACCGCACCGTGTCGCGCACCGCACATCACACACATCAAGTCCTTTATTAAGGACAAGTACAGAAAAACTCTTAATTTCCACCTCAAATGCCACCCCCACCAACTCTGCGGAGCGTGCCACCGCGAACAACACAACTGCGACCGTCACTTCGAGAACACAGGGAACACAGACAGTGGAACGTGAAGCAAGCCACTCCACAAGTGAAACAGTCACCTCAAGAACTGTTGGAACACAGACAGCGGAATGTGCAAAGAACCGCAAGGCACACACTACACGAAAAATGACATCAACCACAGTGCAAACAGATACAACAGCAACAGACAACAGAAAACCCACCACCGAAGTCTTCACACACACCCCTACACGCCTACCTGCACACACAGAAAGTCAGACACCGAGATCGAATTAAGCCAGGCATATGACAATAAACCGGCCGAACAGAAGAACACCCCACGCAAATCTGCCCGCAAAAAGACAAGTAAATGACAGACATTGCAAATCAAGAACTGTTCACTGCCACGAAGCACCGAATTCCTACAGGCTAGAAAACTTACCAAAGAACACGTGAGCTACACCTCCCATCTGAAAACCTACACAATCTGCACAGAGAAAAATATAATTCCTAAAGGTCTAACAGTGAAGGCTGTACCAGCTCTAGGAACACTCCCACCACACCATCGTGCAAACTGGCAAACAACATTGCACAATGCTTCACTTTCACTTTTGAATATCCTCAAGGAACACTGCGAAGAGAAAATCGAAACTTTCAGCCACAGACTTCGGAACATAACCTTGACACCAGATGAGAAGAGAGATTTAGAACATTACAAAGAAAAACAGTCTAGCAAATTGGTTCAAAAACAAAGGAAAAAAGCAAATTTTAATCAAAAAATAACCTTCCAGCCAAACACCCACCACACGCCGACAAGAGGGACCTCGAGTTTAGAATTACCGGACCGGAAGGAAACTTCCACAGAACTAAACCGCTCCAATGTTATAGACATTTCAAAAACATGAAGTCAAAAAGGAATCGACGTACTCAGCAAGGGCCTAAACTTTTGCACCACGAACAACACAATAAATGAATTCGAGCTTCACAAGGACCTCTCAGAATTCTCCCGACGAATGCGTATCCGACACGTTTTTGCAGACACACCAGATACCGGGACGACACCACTTAGAGCCCAATCCACTTGGACTCCCGAACCAGAACAAGCCATAGAACTTGACATATACCTTAAAACTATCACTAAAGAAATTATAAGCCAATCCAAGACATCTAAGCGACCTAAAAACATAACTGCGTCGGAGAGTCATATCATTTCAAATCTGAGTTTCCGGAATGACATTGTTATTAAGGAAGCAGATAAGGGTGGAAGTATAGTTATTTGGCCAGTAGAAAAATACAAGCACGAGGCTTACAGACAACTAAACAACCCAGAACACTACCGCAAACTAGATAACGATCCGACATTGTCCTACACAGTGACAATTACCAACTGGCTGAAATCACTTTTGGCTGATGAATCGATAACACCGTCAGAATACAAATTTCTTAAACCAAGCAACAAAACTGCCGGGCGTTTTTACCTCCTTCCAAAAATTCATAAAGTTTCATCCGCTGAACTATCCACTGCTATTATCCCAGGCCGTCCGATAGTATCAAACAACAACACCTCGACAGAGAGCATCTCCACATTCCTTAACCACTACCTTGGTGACTTGCCAAAAGCACTTCCGTCGTTTGTACAAGATACGCCCCACCTCCTGAGAATTACAGAGGACATTAATACTAAAGGCACACTACCCCACAACACAATTCTCGCAACACTAGACGTCACGGCGCTGTACACCAGCATTCCGATCCCTGAGGGTTTATCTTCGATAAAACAAAGGCTGTCTAAACACAATGCACAACACTCTACTGAAGTCTACTTGTCTCTCCTTGAATTAGTTCTAACACATAACTACTTCGAATTTGATGAGAGTTACCACCTACAGATACATAGTACAAGCATGGGTCCGCCTTTTGCACCAACCTACGCGAACATAATTATGGGGATTCTAGAAACAGATTTCGTATCGCTCTGCACTGACAAGCCCCACACCTACCCACGATACATAGGTGACATACTCATAATATGGCGACATGGTCAAGACAGTCTAAATAAATATGTTGCATTTCTAAACTCTTTTCACTCATCAAGAAAATTCACATCACCATCCTCAAGTGAGCGCATAAACTTTCTGGACACAACAATATATATTGACAATGGGGAGCTAAAGACAACGCTGTATAGGAAACCTTTCGACAAACAACAATACCTAGTATATACCAGCCACCATCCCAGACATTGCAAACAAGGCATCTTTAAAGGCGAAGCCACACGACTACGTCGCATTTGCGTTGAAAACCAAGACAACATAGATAGACTCGATCACCTTAAAGAAACCCTATCAAACAGGAACCACCCAAACAGTGACCTTCAAGCAGCCTGCATCGCTGCAACCAAACTTGATCGAGCCGAGGTCCTCAAGCCCCGCCCGAGGATCACAAGAACAACAACGCCTCTTCTAAATTCTCAAACGCACTCCCGAACGTGAATAACATCCTTAGTAAATACTACCCAATTCTCACCAGCAACCAGAAACTTAAGAAGATTTTTCCCGACCCTCCCAGAGTAGCCTACAGAGGCAACACTAATTTTAAAGATGTTCTTGTGCACGCCAAACTACAGACAAAGAGGAAGTTGGGAACCAATTTCTGTGGCCACCGCAGGTGCGCTACAAGCAAATATAATCAATCTACTACTACAGTAAAAAGCACAGCGTCGAATTACGCACACAAGGTAACTTCGGCTTTCACCTGCACATCAAGCAACGTAGTCTACGGTCTTGAATGCGCCGCTTGTAGCAAACAATACATAGGTGAGACTGGACAACAAACTAATACAAGAATGAACGGTCACCGCGCGGACACAAAACACAATTTACCCAAAGCAGTAGCCAGCCACTTTAATGAACCTGGTCATATATTTGACAAAGCAAGGCTCTATATACTGCAAACAAATTTCCATTCCCCCCGCGAAAGGAAGTATAGGGAATCATACCTCATACACAAATTTAATTGCCTACACCCGACAGGAATTAATTTGGCACACGGCAACTTAGAATCTTTAAAAGCGGTAACTTAAATCTGAAATTCTCACATCATCAACCAAGACACAAGACACATTAGGCCACCAGCTAACCTTAATTCTTAACCTCACCTACTCTTCCATTTCGAACAATTATGTCCTGCCTACTACTCAATTTAATGTACACTTTCAGGTTTTTTACGTCTATAGCAACTGTACGACCCCCTTCTGCCATGTACACTTGCCCCCACCCGCTTCTAAGCGCGTCACCCTCCTGTTTGTTATTCCGGCTTCGGTCCCCCCTCCCCTTCTCTTTTCCCTTCCTTTCTTTTTTTTAAATCTATTTTTTGAAACCCCCCTCATCAACACATTCCGAAGTCAATATGCCCTTTTAGGCGCCTCAACCCAGAGTATCGCCATTTCTGGATGCCGCCTAACGACACCTACGTTGAGCGACTGGGGCAATGCCCTTGAAAGACCATGCCGCTGCCTTTCAGTCACCCCACACATTGCACCGCAGACTCCTCGTCGCCATCTTAACTATTTCAAAATTACTCGACGTATTGCTCCTATGCTACTCAAGCCACTCTTTCAATTCATGTTTTTTTTTCTGTGTGTGTGCGTGTTTTTTTGTTGTTTTTTTTGTCTTTGGTGTTACTCGCGCACTCACCGCCTGACCGGCCTTTCTAATGCCACAAAAACATGCCGCCAACGACTCCCCCTCAGTGCTTCCTAACCTCTCGCATCCCCAACACGCTCCCTAGCACCCATCTTTCTTAAAATTTTGTTTTTCTCTGTCTTGTTCTTTTTCTCTCCCCCTCTTTTTCGGTCTTGGAGCCGCCCTGCCCCCCCCCCCCTTTTTTTTTCTTTTTCCCTTTTTTCTCCTTTTGTTTCTTTTCTTTTCTCCCCGCGTGCCCACTTTTACGCTCTTGTCCCCTCGTCTTGGGAACGAAGCTCACAGACGTCGGACGACAGCGCTTGTTTTCTCTGGTAGTCTCTCTCTTTAAAACCAGCCTCCAGCGACAACACCCGCACGTGACGTCACTGCACTAACCCTTTAAAACTAACACGCCGAGGATTACGAGGCCGCCTTTGATGAAGATAGGTCCTCCTATCGAAACGTTGGCCAGCCTTTCTGAGGCCCCTTATCCCTGTTTACGAACTTTACTTCCCAGAGCCAGTAAGATCCAAGGCGTACCGGGTACCACCCCGTCAGCGCTATAATATGGAGGCTGAGGTAAAGAAAATGCTACAGCTCGGTGTTATTGAGGCGGGTGAGAGTGATTATACCTCCCCTTTGATTTAAGTTGAGGTACCAGGCAAGTAACCTCGTCCTTGCGTCGACTACCGCAGGCTTAATTCCATCACTAAGGATCAAATTTATCCGATCCGTAACATCGAGGAGCGCCTTGAGAAAGTTAGTAGCGCTCAGTTGATTTCCACCCTAGATCTTGTCAGGGGTTATTGGCAGGTTCCACTTACAGAAGAGGCTAGTAGGTATCCGGCGTTCATTTCACCAATGGGAACATTCCGTCCTAAAGTTTTGAGTTTTGATTTGAAGAACGCGCCATACTGCTTTTCAAGCCTCATGGACAAAGTGTTGCGGGGACAGGAAGAATTCGCTTTTCCGTATTTAGACGAAGTAGCGATATTCTCCGCATCTTGGTCTGAGCATATGACACACTTAACTGTATAGAACTGTATAACCCTATACACTTTTGTCTATAGACATTCTGCGGACATTTGTCTACAAGCGTGAAATTCCATTAGTCTATAGACAGTCTATAGAGTGTCTGTAGACATAAGGCCATACACTTTCTATAGAATAGTCTATAAAATGTCTGAGTCTAAACACAGTCTATCGAATTCTTAGACAAATATATATAGACTGTCTATAGACGATCTATGAAATTTTTTTGTAAGTGATGTGTTTGAATGCGCGACATTTGTTTTCTTAGAATGTTTGCGTGAGAACTTCTCCGGGATTACGCAGTGAGTTTTTTCTTTGTAACGAATTCCTATAATAACTTTCACATGTCGAGCGAAAATATCGCGCAAGACATCAGTCATAATATATTTGCTAGTTGCGGCCGCTACGCAAGAAGCGCACAGCCATTAGTGCTCATGAGGGTAGCCTGCTGGACGAGTTGTCATGTGTATTTCAGCGCATGGGCGTGTCAGTGAACAGATGGAACAAAAACGAGAAAATGATCAGTGCAAGGCAAACGCTAAGTTGAATATAGCGCGTTGAACCTACAAGTGGCTTTATTGCAGATAAACGTTTTCCCCGACAGACCCAATGAAGCATCTGTAGCAGCAGTGAGACACACACTTCTACAATATAATCACATATGGCCATGTACTGCGTAAGTTGAGCAGTGTTTGTAATCGAGTGTCGATGTAGAGGGGCCCAAGAATGACATCTTAAAAGGCACATGTCAGAAAGTATACGAAATGTGGCCGGTGCTTTATATATAAGATATAATTATTCCATTGAAAACTGAACATTGGACAGACGGGAGGTTGTGTCAGTGATAAGTTGCGGAAGCTTAAAAAACAAGTTCTGAGGCGGCAATTTCTCGTTGCAATATCGGCAGTGTGGCTTAGGGCCTCTGCTAAGAAGCGCTATAAAAATTGGTGAAGGGTAAAATAAAAAAAGCTGCTTCTGATGATCTGCATGAAAAAGCTGGGCGAGTACGCCGTTTCGGTTCCTGAGAACTAATCAGCCTTAATTTTGTACATAGGCTTTGGCATGTGTTATTACCATGTAGAAATGTGTAGCTGTAGTTGTGCATGCACAGTTCAGCTTGGGAGAGAACAAGAGTTTACTCAAATAAAATGAAATGTAAATCGAGCACCGTACCATACATGCAGCGTGTGCCGTTTTTTGGTACCGTTTCTTGTTTTTCCATTATATTCCCCGGCGTACCTATGCTCAAAGCGAATGCCTAGTACCAATTTGAGGAGCACCGACATCAACTGATCCGTCGAAATTTATGCTCTTAACACCTAATAACCACCCTACAAAGGGCGCAGTGATGATGCTTACCTAAGTATCGGGCACTGACCAAGAACAAACTCGCTTACCTCAATTGCCTTAGCCATGCCTATTCCATGCGGGTCATGTACATCTGGTGTTGCTAGCTGAAACGAGATAAATGTCATTAAACTTGCTGAGATATCATTTCGCTCGCATTGTTTCTGACACTGAAGGAGGCCACCCTTAGAAAAGGTGGCAAAGAATTGTGAAGAAGGCTATTTCAGAATAGATGCCTAGTAAATTGCGAGCCTTGGAAGGGCCCTTAGACTGCGCTGGTGTGCTTTGGAAATGCGCTCAATGCAACTTCTTGCTTTTTATCAACTCTTTGGTACCCTCTGTGCACGGCAGAAGTTCGCCGCAAGATGGAGGCTTTGAATGTCACTGTTGTATTCATTATTTCAAGACAATTTTTCCGCCACTAATGACAATAAAACAAGGTCCCGAGAAGCATTTAAGGTTGTCAGATTGTAGCTGACCTTCATTTATTTCAAAGCATTATTGCGTTATGAGGCGGTTTCTCTTTTTTATTTACTTTGTGAAGGCATGCTCTCCAATGCCCGCATTGCTTTCCTTTATATTCATTCTCTATGTCGTTTTGTTCGTTTGCCTTCGATAATAAAGCGTTCACAGTGCCGCAATTTGCTAAATAATTAAAGTGTAGTAAAAAGAAGCTGCCTCGGCAGAGGGTGTTTGGGTGGGTTATGTTTCCAGCGATATAACGTAGCACAGTGTCCAGCATAGTAGGTGACCATAGGTGTGATGTACAAGACACGCAAGCGGACCAGCGTGGGGTTAGTTTTCCCCATCACGCGGGCAGCAATCAATTAAGAGCCGGGCGCTGAGCCTCTCAAGCAGCGTGACCGGAAGGTGGTCGTTTTCAATTCAGTGTACCACACCACAGCAGGAGTCGCGCAGGTACTGTTGACATTGGTCGACTTGATGCAGAACTACGTGAACTTGAACGGGTTTGAGCTAGGTGAGATTAGGGATGGCGCCATCCATCCATACTTGTATAGTAGCGACCGGTGCTGTTAAATGTGCAACCACTGAACATGCACGTATCTTGTGAAAGGTTATGGCAGGATTCTTGAAAGACGGCAACGTGGCGCTCATGCGGGCCTATTTCTTGCAGCATGAGTTGTTGGCGTGGTCGCAGTACGACAGGAGGCTGCTCTCGGTCAAAACGGGATTCGGACAAAATTTCGACCTGCTTGGTGCTGTGCCGTTCCATCCGTCTGCTTCCGGCTTGCAGTTTCGTACAATTTCGTTCATTGTTTGGGCCCTATTTGCCGTTGTCCAGACAGAGTGCCAGTTAAATTTTACGAATATCATTGGAACCTAATCAAATTCGACCTTTAGGTGCACGGGCGCGTTCGACTACTGAGTCCAATAATAAAATTATGATAACATTGATGTCTACATTTGCCATTCCAGATCAATGTCATTGGAAGTGGGAAGCACTAGCCTGATTGCTTAGCCTGTCCATTTCCATTACCCGCATATTTGGCAGGCCGTTCACCCTTTTCACCACTCTCTTGGTTTCACTATTTTAGTGTTGACAAGTGAGTACCCTATAGCGCAGCTACTCAGACTCAGCGGTGGGGTATGCTATTAGTAACTATAGCTATGTCTTCAAATACAGATAAGTGCAATGCAGAATACTGTCTAACCGATTCAGCGGTACACCCTTGTAGCGACCACCGACGCCGCTACGCACGGACGCTAATGGTGGGCTCCCACAGTCGGCATGGAAAAAGATGACCGAAACCAAGTTGGGCTGCGCGTTCTCGCGGCGCAAACGTGGCATGCGCTAGTCCGTTCTAAGAGCCTGTTATGCTGGTCCCTTAGTCCTGTCATTCTACGGCAACCTCTCGGTTTGCGACGTTGGTGACTCCGGACTACGAGATGACCGATCCTAGCAGCCTACGGCCCTCAGGCAATCTTCAGCCTGACGCTACGTCGCGTCCAAAGGACGTAGCAGCTCTACAGCTTCACCTGCCCATGTTCTCGTGCAAGAACACACAGGTTTGTTTTGCCCACATCGAAGCCTCATTCGATCTACACCACGTCACCTCAGAGATTTCTCTGTATGTGTATTTATTGCCAACCTGCCTCTTAAGGTTGCTCACGAGGTGGTGGATGTCATCGCTGTCCCTTTGGGCAGGCCGCGCCCCATCACATCAAGTATTTTGGACCTCACCATGGCGTCTCATAGCGGGCGCCTCGAGCACCTACTCACCTCCGATGAGCTAAAAGATCGCCACCCTTCCCAGATGTTCTGCAGCATGCGACGGCTCCTGGGCATGAGCAATGTGGACATGAACGCCGCGCTGTTGAAGGAGGTCTTTCTGCTGCGCTTTCCGCAGTCTACCCTCCTTGTCTTGGGAGCTGCAGGCGACTAGAACCTCGACCGCCTCACCCAGCTCGCTGATCGAGTCCGTGACGCGACTTTACCTGTCGCCGCTCCCTCTTCAACACCAGAGCTGTCTATGATGACCGGCCTAGAGTCCCGGTTTGACGCGCGCGCCACCTCCATTGACGCCCTTCGGACGCCGTCTCATGACCAGCGCGACTGCTCCTCACACCCCAGCCACCATCCTTCTTTACCGAGCAGTCCCCTCGTGCCGTCGTCGAAGCTCGCCTATTTGCTGGTACCATCGCACTTCCGAGCACCGCGCCCATCAGTGGAAATCCCGATGCCAGTGGTCGGGAAATGCACTGCGAGATCCCTGAAGATGGCATGTGACCTCGCCTTACAACCCGGCTGCATTTTCATCATCATGGATCGCATTTCCGGCCTGCGCTTCCTTATACACACGGTAGCCGAGGTCAGCGTACTGCCATCCTCCAAGCGTGACCACACTTCCAGGAGACCTTGCCCTACGATCCACACAGCAAACTCTACCTTCATCGCCACGTGTGGCCTACGGTGCCTCACTCGTGGCCTTCGCCTGCGGCGCACGTACCGGTAGGTCTTCATTGTAGCGAACGTCGATCATTCTGTCCTCGGCTCTGACTTCCTGACCCATTTCAACCTCGACTTCAGCATGCGCCGTCATCACCGGATAGACAGCAAGACGCGAGTATCCATCCCCGGAGTTCTGGCTTCCACTGGCATCCGCACACTTATTTCACGATGCCCGTGCGCTTACATCCTCGAAGACATTCCCGAAGTTACGCAGCCCTTCTGTTTAAATAAGCCACCCAAGCACAGCGTAACCAACCAGACTCTTATGGGTAGTGCACCCGTCGCAGCTCATCCACGCCGCCTCTTCCATGGGCTTCTCGCCATTGCTAAACGGGAACGGGAAGACGTTCTCTAGTTCATAGTATTAGCCCTTCGTCCAGCAGTTTGTCCTCCCCACTCCATTTGGTGCCCTAGAAAGAACCAAGTGACTGGCGTCCGTGTGGCGACTACAGAGCGCTTAACGCTCACACGGTTCAAGATAGCTATCCTCTTCCACACATTCAAGATTTCACAGGACACCAGGAAGGCTGCAAAACCTTCAGTAAAGTGGACTTTGCCAAGGCCTATCACCAAATCCCTGATGAGCTTGCCGACATATCGTAGACGGCTATAAATACACTCTTCGGCCTGTTTGAGCATGTGCGTGTGCCCTTTCGACTACGCAACGCAGTTCAAACGTTCCAAAGTTTCATTGTCGAGGTAACACGCGGACTCCAGGCTGTATTTGTTTACATCGATAACATCCTCGTTGCGAGCACCAATCCACACGATCATGAGCATCACCTCCGGGAACTCTTTTCAGCCGATCCAACAATCCCGCCTAGTGGTGAAACTCCAAAAATGCGTCTTTGGGTCATCCTAGCTCGAATTCCTGGGCCACTACATCTCGGTGCTGGGAATTTGTCGATTGCCCTCCTACGTCCAGGCTGTGCAAGACTTCCAAGCACCCAGCACCCTACGTCAGCTGCATGAGTTCCTGGGTCTAATTAATTTTTCCCGATGCTTATGCCGCACTGCGCTGAGCTTCTGCACCCAATATCTGACCTTCTTCGCAAGACCAGCGGCTCCTCATCCGTGATTTCCTGGTCTCCCGGACGTCAGGCTGCACGCCAAGCGTGCTTTCGGTGTACACACGCTTGAGAGCAGCAAGATACCACTGCGCATGTACTCCGTCATGTTCTTTTCTTTTATTTCGCGGGCTTTCTTTGGAAGCCGGAAAAAGGGACTACGTGAGACGTATCATACAGGAAGCATCCTCGATCGATCGTTTCTGATAGAGCACTACAAATCCGCATATATACTTGGGGTCCTCAGCCAATGTTAGAAAAGTTGGGTAATTAAACTAAACAATTTCTGAGTTACGGGGATACAACAAACAAAAAATTACCTGAGTTACTATATGCCAGTGCGAACAGCATGCGTTTGCTTCATTTCGCTTCCGACGCTCCTTTCATATTTTAAAACCTTGGCCCCAGTTACGTGGGGCAACCAGTTTATTGAAGGCTTCAGCATGTTCAGGAGCCCTTCTGTCTTTGTGCCTGATGATGATGTCACTTCATGGCTGCTTGTCTTCCATTGTTTCGGCGCTAATTAATAATTATGCTACACGCTTCTGTTTTTCTCTAGTCCGTGCAGCGCTGGAGACTGGTTGACTGGAGTCTGGTGTAATGGTAATCGGGGACGCACACGTACCCATGGATAGACGAATTACGATTGCATCCAACAATCTTGAAGCTCGTCTACCAGCGAGATTTTCAGCTTTCTTTAAATGTTATAGGGCTCCTTACATGTTATAGGTCACTGAACATAAGTTGTACCTCGAGCTTTGTGGTTTGTGGTAGGGTCACATGTCCCTATATGAAGGAAGCAGTTCCGGGCCCTCCCTTTTGTGTATACTTTTGAAATTCCAGAATCAAGTAACGGATGATAAGAGGAACAAGGCCAATCTCTGAAATGGCTGAGTCAGGCAACTGGACCAACCTACCTTTCAGATAGAATTAGCTGATTAGCTGAGTGCAGATCCACATGTGTAATTGATTGAGACAGGTGCGCCACAAATTAACACAGTGCTCGCACCAAAATAGTTGAAAAATATTTCCTTGTACTCTGCCAATTTGGTCGCGACGTAGGACATATAGTCACCACTTTTGCTTGCCTTTTCGTTACTAGAAATGTCACACAACAGTCGTGGTTGTGGTCAGCGTGCTAGTAGTTATCAAGGCATGCATATTTTTATTGCAATGATAGGATACAGAATGCTCTATCAGATATGTCTTGCTAACTCTTGTTCAATCGTCGGATGGCTTGAACCCTCTTAGGTCATATTAACAAACCAAGGGAATACAAATTTTCTAGCCTATTCTGTTCCGTTCCTTCTGCATCTAAAAAAAACCTAGTTGGCAGATGGACACCACCGTTTGGCGAAGCACCGGTAGCAGACTGACGGCAGCCTACAACTAGGAACAGAAAAAATTCTCATAGTTTCTTGTAGTTTCATAGTTTCTCATTCATGTAGCTTGATATTTAGTTTTACCATTCCCTTCGCAATTCCCGTCGAAGTGTGCTTCATTCTAGTAGACGTAGAGGAAACAAAAAGTGTTGGTGCTCACTGATTCCAGAATATGCTGTTCAACTTCATCTTTAGGCGTTGCAATCAAGATGCGCACGGTAAGGCGCTGGTATAGTTTGATTAAGAAATCCACCGTATAAAAAAAAATAAACATTTGGCTGCGCCAATTGGTAACGCACACTACGGCTTGAGTAGGCAACAGGGCCAGCCAGCTTGTCTTTATCCTGCCCATCCTGTGCCCGCTTCGTCTCCTTATGTCTTCATCTAATATTTCCGGAATGACCACGTTCGATTATGATGGAGCTAGGCAACGCGGATATTTCGTAAGGAACTGCGTGAAGAGTTAATTTTTTTTGCATCGCGTTCGTTGACCTCGTCTACGTCTTCTGCTAGTAGCACGGCACACGGTTGCTCCTAAGCGTGCCACTTTTCTGGCACCACCGTCTCGCCTTATGGTGCTAGTACACTTTCTTAGCATGAAAGTGACGTGAACCATGACGCACCTTGGTAGAAATACTGCGCTCTTCATTAGAACATTCCCCGTTCCGAGCTACGAGGGCTGAATGCTTAATGTTTCCAGATGAAGTCATCCTGGTTCCAGTATTTCAGAAATGTTATAAATGCATGTTGATATGAACAAAAGGAAAATCCGTTCCTCTAAGCCAAATAGTGCTAAATTCATCAGTTTTCATCACAAGACTTGCGTGCTTATTTCTAACGAGAATCACATCGGCGTGTATTTTACTGGCGTAATAACATTCTGTATACAATATAAAATGTCGACAAGAACTTTCTTATCTTGAATGAGTGATGAACGCGATGTCACCCGTGCATATGCGCAAGTATGCCAAAATGAAAACCTTGTGGTATTACACATGTGGCGCCACTTTGTCGGTGTGCACAACAATGTTTCCACTTGCGGATGAAAGTCGCATCATCTGCTAATAAGTCAGTTTTCTAGGTAAATATTTACTTCCGCGATGTCGTGGAGGCAATTGTATGAACGTATTTAGCACAGAACCACTGCGGATGAAAGTTTTAGGCAGAATATCTAAATTTTTCAAATGTTATTGTTATGTCTTCCACCGTTTCGCAGGAAGGATTACTCACAATGTAAATTCTAAACGCCGCGTAAAAGATCAAAACGACGAGCCGTATTTTGGTCCCAATCACAACTTTTCTTAGGAGGCCACGGTTTAACTGCAATGAAAAGAGAAAAGCATGGCGTTATTCAAGGTCGCGGTGGCAATGTTCTAGAATAGCCAGGGCCCGTAAAACCAAGCTGAACCGTTATTTTCAGTTCGAGAATTTTTTATCGCTGATAGCCAGTAGTCAGCGTACATAGGCTTCCGACACACACAGACACACAAACGCACACACACACATGTATGTATGTATGTATGTATGTATGTATGTATGTATGTATGTATGTATGTATGTATGTATGTATGTATGTATGTATATATATATATATATATACATATATATATGCATATGCGCGGTAACAAGTACCAAGTTTTATATTTTGTACAGATAGCTGCGATAAGTTGCCAAACGGGAAACAAGTGCGTTAGCGCTATACATTTCGAGACACAGGAGTGCGAAACGGTACCTGTAACAAAATTAAGACAATAAGTTCATGCTTTTCACATGACTTCTTTATGCTCAACCCGAAGCATTAAAGAGAGGAGTGGGGAAACAAAATTACAGAAATGCAGGAAACTACAATACATTACAATACATAAAAAGAGAAAACCATCGGCTTTATTCAAGGTCGTGGGCGCAATGTTCTAGAATAGCCAGGGCCCGTAAAACCGATCTGAAGCGCTATTTTCAGTTCGAGAATTTTTTTATCGCTGATAGCCAGTAGTCAACGTACATCGGCTTCCGACACACACACACACACACACACACACACACACACACACACACACACACACACACACACATATATATATATATATATATATATATATAAGTTACGAAGTAGCAAGTTTTATACTGTGTACAGGTAGCTGCGATAAGTGGCCAACGGGAACCAAGTGCGTTAGCGCTATACATTGCGAGACACAGGAGTGTGAAATGGGTACCTGTTTGCAATAAGTTCATGCTTTTCACATGACTTCTTTATGCTCAACCCGAAGCATTAAAGAGAGGAGTGGGGAAACAAAATTACGGAAATGCAGGAAACAACAAGGCATTCATAAGCAAGAAACTAACAAAATACACAATATATACAACATGAAATCGAAAACCTATTGACATCAGCAATAGACATGACGGAGTGCTGATTGCGGTTCTTGCTTGCTCTGAGGCGAAAGAATGAAAGTTCATTTGGTGCATCAGGCAGAATTTTTGTGACCAACTAAAAGCAAGACGTACACTTGTGGAAAAAACTATTACTGTGGCCTTCGCCTAAAGTGATCAATTCATTGAAATAGATGCAGACGTATGTTTTTTGTGGATCAGTCAATGGTTCGGCAGGTTCACATTTCAGTTTCATCGCAGGAATGACAGCAGTGTAAAAAGTAGTGAGTAAGGAAAGTCAAGCATCGTGAGTTTGAATGATAATGAGGTGTGGCATGTGGGTGTTAGTATAATTGTCCCAGATTAGTGCTGCATATCCTAGTAGGTTCGGTTTTCTTGTCATGTCTGAAGTACGTTTCGTGTAGCCAGTAGAAGATTGCAACCAACTCCCACCTAGTTACTGTGAACGACAGCTCAAGTACGACGGTTTGCTAATCTGTAGAAGGACAGCGCTACCCCGCCCTTGTCTTCCTCCAGACATTTCGAGCCTGGGTAATTACGTTTACGTAACGCACATTTCTTACTACGACAGCAGCGACATCTGTGTTTCATGCAGGTAACATTTTTGACAGCAGTGACACCGGTGTTCCCATAATTCTTGCTAGCGTCCACTACATTCTTCAGAACTTCTGGGAGCCCCAGAAGTTCTGAAGTTCTGATAGCCCCCTTGGGCTATCAAGTCCTGCTGAAAATCGGCTAGCGGCTGCAATACGCTGACCTTGACAAGATTCAGAAGCGGTATACGAAAGCGAATAGTGGGGCAGCGAGGAATACGAACACCTACCACGCATAAAGTTTGCAACAGCAATTATTAGAGGGCGTTCTGGCACTAATATCGTTGAGCCATCATGGAACGATGGTTGTTAATACGTTGGTCATTCTTATGTTCGTACTTTTGGTTAGAAGCTTTTTTATGACTTCGTTTATTAAGCTTTATCTTCATACACTTGCCAGACTTTCAAAAAACTTTACGTTTCTTTTTCTTAAATGCAGAAGGCAATAAGGCACTGCGAACACGCATAATCGCTTCTATTGGCAGCGCTTCGCTTGTCCATGCGTCCATGGCGCAAAGGTTACAACATGAGGCTTCGCTGATAGAGGTCCTGTGTTCGAATCCTCGCCAGGGGTGCTATGCAGGATGTGCCGAGTTTGGCGAAACTCGGGATCATCACGAGCTCTGGCGACACTCCAAAATGAAAGCACAAATGGTACCGAGACACAATTTATCTTTCGACAAGCCTCCAGTTTCATTGGTTTATCTTGATTCACTCTGGGTGGCTATCATTCCTTGGGCGTTGCCTTCTGGGCGGTCGACAAACTGGGGCTCACGTGATCATACCGTCGGTGCATGGTCGCGGCTTCTTTCACTTGTTTGTCGTTCCACCGAGTGCATTACACGCACAAGCGAGTTATAAGACAAATGCATTTAGGACAATATTATTAGTTAGTTTAACGTGGTTTAAAATCATTTTAAAGCTTACAAGATGTACATTGAATGTATATTCGACTCATTTGTAATTTAGTACGCTTCGCATTATACCACGAGGGAACGCTGTGGTGGCGTCAACACATACATTCATCGGGCGAGCATGGCGGCTAAGCATCGAAGAGGCCCAGTGTAAACAAACTCGTACAACGAGCTTGCAGTGCGCGGCGTAGTGATCAGGCTCGACGATGACCACTATTTCTTGGATAGTTCTGTTCCTCCGTGAGCAATCTTTCCGTGCGCACCGAAAGACAGCGAATAGCTTAAGCGATTTTACGGATCGCAACGCGCACCTACTGTTCACGGCACAATCCTGAACAAACAACTTATCCGGTGCTGCGTTTGTGAGTGTGCTGAGTTCCTTCACCCTGCGTGACTGCGAGCGTCACGAATATTGCATAGTGTGTGTAAAAGGAAGACAGCCGATATAGCTACGATGCGAGAAGGAGGTGGTGCCGACGATGTATCTCGCAACCAATACAGTGAAGGAGGCATCGACAAATTGCAGATAAGTATTATTCTACTGTTTCATATTTAGCATAATAAATAGTGCGCAGATTAAGTCACTTTCGTGGTAACGAACGAGCAGTTTAAAAAAGGCATTGAGAGCCAATGAGTGTTCGTGCTTATACATGTACGTGCGCCCGCGAAGTTCGATGGGGGCGAAATGCGAAAACACCCGTGTACTTAGATTTAGGTGCACCTTAAAGAACCCCAGGTGGTCGAAATTTCCGGAGTCCCCCACTACGGCGTGCCTCATAATCAGAAAGTGGTTTTGGCACGTAAAACCCCATAATTTAATTTTTTTTTGGGCCCTCGAAAATATGGAAAAGATAAAGGTCCCTTCACTAACTTAGTGATACAACAGAAATTCATCAGTGACATTCAGCCCGCAGAATCTATGGAAGAGTATCTTTATCCAGGTGAAATATCAATAGCAGGTACTGGTATAAAGCAGGAAACTTATACAAAAATTTCATGGGTTGAACAGCACATGGGAGGCATTTCCGAATCGTGATCGCCACGTTACCGATATCCTTGAAAAATGTTTAGAATCGGTGCATTCTACCGGTTATGCAATATGGGACATAAACCTGGAGGTTAACAAAGAAACTTGAGAAGCCGAGGGCTGTGCAGAAAGCGAAGTAACAAAAATTGTTGGAGATAGCATTAAGGCAGGAAGACAGTGGCGTAGTAAACCGTGGCAACTGATATACTGGTTGAGATTAAGAAAAAAAATGGAATCGGTGGGCAGGGCATGCACGTCTTCAATCACTTGTTGCCAATTTTTAACAGGTGATTACATGAGCGTGACAGAATGGATGTCAAGGAGAGAGAACTGCAGCCGAGGATGGTAGAACATTGCGTAATGGGACAAAAATATGATTTTTGTAGGCATAGGATGCAATCAGCTCGCATAAGACGGGATTGTAGGGAGGAGCGCCATTCATTTTGCAGTGAACTAAAATAGCTTTGTGGTGCTGACTGTAGAGACTCGTCAAGGTGCGAGGACACCTCAGCTGTTGGCACACTAATAAGCATTACAATTGGCTCTGAAAAAAAACAACCTGTTATGAAAAATAAAGCAGTGTTGTCCTAACAAATTGTTTTATTATACATACACTAAGGGCTTCCACAGTTAAGGGCAGTTAGTACCAATAGTGCAATGAGCATTTTTTTTTGTAAATAATGGTTTATATGCGGTTGATTCATTCCAACAATCCACTTTTTTTGCAGCAAAACATTCTGCTGCTGGAGGCACTCAACCGCCTGGTGACAGTAGGCGAGCGCCAGGCACATGCTCTTGAGAGTGTGGCAAGGTCCAGAGGGCTGCTCTGCAACAGTAGAATCAGTGCCCTCACTGCTTTCCAGTCAAACCCCCAGAACACACCTTATAAAGGAGCTTTCAGTTTATTATTTTGTTTATTATTCAAGAGCATGAATAAAATTATTGCAGTAAACATTGTGCTGTGCATATTGGGACACTTGTAACATGCACTTGATGTCTCTTCAAAATGGGCAAAAACGTAAGACGACCTGTGCCACTATTGGACCGTGTAAATGAAAAAGACACTAATGCGGCATATACGTCATTGTGCTGTTTGTTCTTTCTATGTGCAAGAATACAGTGGGTGTTGATTAGCCACAAGATGAACGCTGTGTGTATTTCACAACGGAAAGACATGAAACGGCATGACCTTAAAAATGCTATCACCTATAGACTGTGCACGTGAATGCAACACTCCCCGATTTAAACGTGCCATTACATGCATGTTCGATACCACATATTCTTTAACAATGTCATACATTTTCATGTACTAATTTTCACACAGCTTAAGCCCATGCATAGCTCACTTGTGATGTATCCATTTCATAGGCCAAATAATTGTACACTTTGTCCTTTTGTGTTGAATGAAAAGCGGCATCCTCTGGTCGGATACAACTTCACAAGACAGGAGAGGCCTCACCCACATGACCAAAGCGCAGCAGCCGATTGCCTCCTCGTCTAAAGGAATAGTCCCTCTCCAATGAGCGGGTATTAGTGCGTCCAGCGGCACGACGTCAGTGTAGAGTGTGTGCCCATTGGTTCAGGCTTGTGTTCACCTGCCGTTGAAGTGCAGATTCTGCGGCCTCCTAAAGTTGTATCCGACTAAAGAATCACGTAATGCCTTGCACTGGTTGCATAGACTTTAGCAACTTGATAGCACACAATGATCAGGAACAGAAATCTATAAAGGCACCCAAGCAAAGCTGGCTGGCCACACTTCCATTATGAGGGGCTGTACACAGTTCTCGCCAAATATTCCCATGACATCCTTGCAAAAGAGGTGGTGTTTGCCACTTTAGAATCAAAAACAGATTACAGTGAATGTTGTTGTGTACCACGTTAAAACAAACTGAGCTTGGTTATCTGCACAGCATGTAATGGAAACTTGTACTTCACATAGGAAACAAAGTGCTCTGTCCAGTACAATTGTCGAGTTCGCTGTGGCACCTATTATGTCATTAGTGTCAACATACAAATTTTCAAAGGCCATTCATTTCACCATTATTCTTCTATGACTGTTCTTTCAATTTGCTTTGCAATTTTCAACTGCTTGTATTACATAAGCAGGTGGATTTGAGAGCAAAGCTTTGTTTGCAAACCTTCAGACTGCCATAAATGTGTGGCAAGGCACTGGCACGGTGTCGAATAGCTCACACTTCCTCGGTCCTGCACCAATGAGGTCCAATGCTCTATTTGAACAACAATTCGACGGCACACAAAGAAGAATAACAAACACAACAGGGCGTTCTGCTGTGTGTATTTCTCTTCCTCGATCCTGCACCAAAGAGGCCCAATGCTCTATTTCAAGTTGGATCGCGCAACAATTCGACGGCACACAAAGAAGAGTAACAGTAACGTTCTGCTGTGTGTATTTCTCTTCTTTGTGTCCTGTCGAATTGGGGTGCAATTCAGCTTCAAGCTTCTATACCAATACAACGAGTCTTCAACCTCACCAATGATCTAGTTATTAAGCCACAATGGCGCACATCTTTGAAATGTCCCAACACGAATTAGCTCTCCAACAAATCACCACAAGCATAAAATTTTGCTGCACAGGTGTATGCACGTGCCATATTCTGCACCACTAAACTCGCAGGAATCAAAGGGGCAAGCATTAACCAGCCTTACTGCTGCCGTTACCATCATCATCATGACACCAATAGAAAGACGGTGCTGCGTTTCAGTAAAGGGAGTGCCGGAGGGAAAGGCGTGAAGCGAGGCTTGAGGCTCACAATAAAAACAGCATTTACAAGACATGTTCAATGTCAAAATATGCTGCATATCGCTCATCCTACTTTGGCATTGCGGCAAGCTTTTACACGTTTGAGCATGTCACAGTTTGTGTAGTCATTGCTCTAAAGCTGTACAAAAGGCCTATTCGCTCTGCAATCTTTATTTTTACCATGGTGGGTTAAAGACCCACTTTTCATTGGCATCTGCATCACATTTCTCCCGATATGTAATTTTGCCTTGGTGGTTCACGACATCTTCACGCACACCGAGTTCTGCAGAGCACTGGATCTGCAATGTTCTACTGCTGAAGAATTAGAGCCCCATTATGAGACGAAAATATACGATTTGTCCACACAGAATAACGCTGCCCCCCCCCAAAAGAAAATACACTGAAACATTTGCACATACACCAACACACAGCAAGCCAGCACACTAAGATTCTCGATGCATGTTCATGCATAGGCATGAACATGCATCATAAATGCATAGGCACAAAGTTCATAAATGCATAGGCACAACCGGCTTGGCGCGACATCCGCATCTCGCATTGCAATGAATTGTGCAATGCCTTGCTGTTTCATAGCGTGGCCGATAGATCACGCATGACCAAAGTTCAGCATTACGCATACTAAGTAACTTGTACTGAGTACTAAGTAATCTCATCAAAAACCTCAAGTTCTTTATGAGATTAGCATTCACAAGGTACTTCACACAATTTGTAATATCCATTTATCTATTTATACTTCATTATCCTCTTTCCCCAAAAAGTAAGCCATTTGGAAGGCACCGTGATAGACAAGTAGAACAGTCGGTAAAAAGTCAGCAACCAGCGAAAAAGTCAGTATCATAGGCTGCCGCATGTGTGATGTCGGTAACACAAAATTTAAGTCACCTACACAGAAGTGACAAATTTGGCAATATGGTGCGCCTAGACATTGCTTCAATGCTAATCACAGTAACGTTGACATTGAAGGCACCTTAATTCCTACGTACGTTCCGTCGACACACCCGACTACGTTCGTAATGTTTCCGCGCAGTAAGAAGAGTTTTTATAAATGCCCGCTCAGCCGCAGTCTTCGGGAAAGCCAGCCACCGCTTCCGCACTGCCGCATCAATAAGCGCATCAGACATCTCTGACACAGAGGCTCACGGTAGTTTGATGACGTCCAATGTAACGCTCGGCGCCGACGCTACCCTGAAAACTCCCAGTCCCGTAGAAACGGAGCGCGCAGAGGACTTGCTCTTCGACGGTGAGCGAATGAAGCCCGCCACGCTGTCTGAACAGACGAGAGTCTTCGCCTAGCTCGTCACACAGCCAGCGCACTGATGTCTTCGACGGGCCAAAATGACGCTGAAACTCCACGGCAGTCATGTACGTGAACGGGTCCAGACGGACATACTGACGCTTGCTGCCGCTGACAGGCTGCTGCTGCTGCTGCCGCCGCCATGTTCCCGAGTTGAACTCGGAGGGGGTTTCGCGATGTACGAGTTTAGCACGAGTTCGCCTGTCGATCAAAGCCAGAGGTCACGCCCCGCGCGAGGCATGTAACTCTTGTGCGCGCACCCACCACGGTTGGGCCACGCCCAACTTATCTTTCGGCAACACCGACGCGGTGCCGAGCTGAGAGGCATCAGCAATATTCACCGCAGACATAAAACACGCACAACGCATTGTCATCGGTGATGTACTGCGCACTACCATCAAAAACAAAGCGTTGACTGTCGCTGGCTTATGCATATATCTTCTCGGGCTGAGATGGCCCCACAGCACGGTTTCATTGCCTGCATTGTGGCGACGTAGCGCACAGTAAATAATTATCGGCACGTCACTGTAGCTGCTTGCAATGCGTCGATGCGCCGAGGGTGACGACGATGCTGAGGAGTGCGTAACGCAGCCGTCGTTTGAGATGGCTGCTCTGTCATCGGTGATGTATCGGAGCCACAACATCGTAAACACGATCAGCGTCCGAGAATCGCTCGCTCTTCTAGACCCGGTGCAATGGCATTTCTTCATCACAAGCACTGCGCACTCAACAATTCCAACACCTTCCTCAGTTCGAAGTCTCATTTCATAACCGCACAAAAGAGCCCTCACCTGCCAAAATGCGATTGCTGCGGTGTCGTTACGATATCCTTCTGCGATCGCTGCTGGCTCCAGCATAAGTAATCCGCAAGCACCTTGGTGCGCACAAAACACTCAACTACTGCGTACATGCGCTCAGAGGCACTTTCACTGGGCAAGCGATGACAAGCGATGAATTGTGTCGATTGGAAGCACGCACTTCTTCGCAATGCATCGCCGAGGCTTCGCGCACAAAGAAAAACTGGTACATTTTCACTAAACTGCGTCACTACGGGCGCTACGGATCGCCTTTTTGCAGCGACAGCCGTTGCTCCCGTATTTTTGACTAGTGTGTCGTTTTTATTTGGTAAAGAGAGGGCCTTAAGACGCCTGCGATGAACAGCCGTACCGCGGCGCTGCGTTTCTTTTTCCCTAATACAGAAAGAGTGGTGTTCACTGACATTATTGAGAATAGCACTGTAGCGCCCCTAGGCGACTTCTCACCGTATGAACTGCCTCGTGCGTGCGACCCGCTTCAATGTATTCGTATCTAAGCTTTCGCCTCACTGTCGCCACTCGCGGCAAGAAGTGAAAAATTTAATAATTTGCTCGATCTTCGTTTGTCATCAGAAATTTCTAGCATTCAAAACGAAAAACAGACACTCAAAGAAATAAAAATGTTCGTTATTTTATTTGTTGCATTTTAACGTATTCGTTTGAGCGAGAGCGTAGGTGCAAGAATGCGCCGCATGTACCCTGTTCGCATTCGAAGGAGGATAGAAAGATAGTTGCCGAAAGAGGAGGCACGCCCTTGACGCGCCTGGCAAAGGCGTGGCAAGCGGCTCACGGCAAGTGTGCAGACAGACAGCGGGACAGTCACGGTATTGCTAAGTTGCGATAATCCGTCGAAAACAATACGCGGCGCTGGCGCGTTTCGTTGTGCAGCCGTCTGCGCTTGAAACGTGGAAGCAGCGTGCCGCGCAGGGTGCGCTCATGTTTTCATACGCGGCTATTTGTCTACATATTTTTTTTTGCCTGCAGCCTTCGCGCTTTCCACACTATCTCCGTTCACTGACTGCCGTCGAGCGAACTCGGGTAAAACTCGGGTGAACGAGAAAGTCGGCGCATCCTGCATAACACCCCAGGACAATTTTACTATTCTTTCTTTAGGTACATAAAACGCGCTAAATTGTCTGAACATTATGAATTAGCAAATCCGAGAGGCAGTGCAAAGCCAAAAGGACGAAGCTTACGCAAATTCATTGACCAACTGCCGGCTCCATCGTGTCCGAACCGGCCGGGTGGTAGCTGGCTTACACATTAGCGCCGCAGTTCGCTTAAGCAACTGCATGAAACTACATGCTACAAGCAACGCTTCGCGGCTGCTGATACAGCAATATTAATATCATTGCCTGATGCTTTGTCGACACTTCCTTTGAAGTGTGGCAGTGACAAATATACACATATCCCTGCATGAGTTACTCAGGTAGCATATACATATTTTGAATTGGATTATTTTGCATACATCTCAACCCGCATATGGAAGAGAAGAGACAATTGGCGCACAAAACTTGGAAAGTCGGCGACCGCTGTCTCTTACAAAGCCTGCATCGCCAAACGGACCAGCATTTTGACAGATTTCATAGCACCCTACAAACGTTTCTTACATTTTATTTCCTTACTTTTTGTATTTCCGGGAGTCACTTATGAAGACTTGAGGAAACTCGCCTAGCGACTGCGCATACCGCGGCCTTGCCAGGATGTAGTTGAGAGACACTAACGTTAAGCCTGTGTCTCTGAGTCATATCAATACCTACCGACGATAGCTGAGCGGCTCCTGATACCGCAGTAATACCACTACCCGTAAGGAGAACTGAATTGGCATCTGGCGGACAACGTTGTGAATTTCTACAACATCTGTTTCTTACAAAGGCAGCACCGAACTCATGAATCAGTGCTTTGGTAGCGGTGACAGCGTTGTGCGTCCGTTTCTTATAAACAAAATTCACTGCCTCTAAAGAATTTCCGGGAGCTATCTCTGGGTATCACGTCCACCCTAGAATCGACCAACCGCTGTGTATACCATCTCCTGACAGGATTCAAAAGGGAATACAAAAGTGAAGACTAACAAAGTCCTTGGCACTTATTTTTTTTTATTTTTACAGGTTCCTGGTATATATCGCACATGGTCTTGCTCACAGTGGAGTACTCTAAACACTGCCAGCAACATGTCTTTCTTTACCATAAATCTGTGAACTAAATCGCTAAATATTGTAGACACATCGTTAACTGGTTGTGTGACTGCACCCTACCACGTTGCACAAAGGCCCACAGCAGGCGCCGCGGCGAAACGCAGCAGTGACGCATTGTAAAGCTGCACAATATGAAATCCTTATATCCGGTTCCTTCTTTCCAAAATTTTTGGCACGTTTTCAGCCTTTTCAGAATTCTTCTTGTCGCTTATATACCCGTCTTTTCCGCTGTAGATAGATTTGAAGGCATGAACAGTGGCCAGTTATAACTACATGATATAGACATTATATTTGATTCTCCTTTTGCGGTGACCGTTTAGCAACTGGTAACAAATGTTAATGTAATAGCTCCGGACCTTTATGTATAGGAGCATTCTTGAACGTTCTTGCCGATTCTGTTCTGTCGATCGTGTTCCCGAAACTTCTGCATTCGGATCACTGGCACAACGCGAATAATGCTGCAAATTCTGAAAAGCACAGGAACATCACTAGATACCCTGGAGCTTTCGATGAGCCATAAGAGGCGATCGCTGACTCTACTCGCCGAAATTGTTCTGTTTTAAGTGTCACTTGCTTTCTTTTTTTCTTTGCACAGATTCACCCTGTCAAGGGGTTGGATCGCGTCTCACAGCTTTGTTTTGTAAACATTATATGTCCTGCGACACAGAAAATCCGGTGTTGTCCACAAAGAGTGGCATAAATAATCAATGTGACGCCGTTAGCGTTTTGTATGACGACTGCAGTAATAAATAACGTAGAAAAAGCCATAACAACGTGAAAGTGCAGTAATTGTGGAGAAATTATAATGTCGCTGAATGTGAAATAATGCGAAATAAAGTTATTACAAGTTAGACTAATGTGTCTAAAGGTTGATTAAAATTGAACTGATTTGAAAGTGAAATGAAGGCCAATATTTATTGCGTGTGCATTTTTAGGCCACTCACGCCGGAAACCTGTCCCGCGGTTTGTCGATCCCTCCATTACGCAGAACATCGATGCACTCCTTAAAGAAAAAAAAATAGAATAAGTTCTGAAGGAAGAAAATCGAAGAAAAAACGACCTTGCCTCGGACCCTACGCACAGAGGCCCAGCGCCTTGTCACTGGGGTAAACAGCTACGCTTACAGCAGGCGAATACATATGAAAGGTATGGATGTGCTGAACTTACTTGTCTTTGTTGCCGCGCAATGCAGACAGATACGCAATGTGTTGATAAGGAAAGTAAGGAGTGATGGGGGATTATATGGGTGTTAAAGCGGTTGAAATTGAGTGATAAATATCGATAAGGGCTGATAATTGTTGGAGGATTACTGAGCTGAGAGTTCAAGACCAAGTCAGCAGTCACGATGATAGCTCTAGCGCCATCGAGGATTGTGCTTCCGCAACGTGGCATTGACCTACTTTCCTTGGAGCGTCATTGGAAAATTGGGAGACCGGGCTCGACACGCTTGAGAAAACGTCATTACAAGTGGAGCCTAGAAGACAAGCTGTGTGACGTCTGTTTTATTTGGAGGACGCTGTCAGGACTAGGTTAAAAACGAGAGACATCGGTAGCGATATGTCAGCTGTTTTCGAATGAGTTCCTAAACGCCTTCACAAGCGTCCTAGAAAGAGAAAGGTACAAACGGCGGGTAGTTGTGGCAGGGAAGGCGTGCGGATCAACGTCAGATGCGCAAATGCCTACTTCCTGTTGTTGACAACAAGGCGCCTAGGGCCTTGTGTTAAGTTGTGAAAACAAAGGCACGAACCCAAAGATACACAAGCTCGCAGGCCAAAACACACACTCAGGCTTCTCGTTCGCCTGCGTAGTATATCCGTTCTTGAGGGCTCAAACTGTGGGACGCAAGGGCCACCGTCGGTAGGGATAACTCATTTTATTGCGATATCACATATAGGGACACTTCAGGCGCGTATTTTACGTTTAGCGTCGACGTCGGCGTGATGTTCCGTATAAAGTTCAAAGGCGATAAGACTGTCTCGGTGCGCGGAAGGGAGGGAAGCGAGGACTGGCGAGGGCGGCTGCTACTCCACCAGCAACTGCGTATTTTGCGCAGCTGCGCCGTGACTTGAGAGCAAGCCCCAGACCGCTCATATCTTTGTATGTACTTTCTTCTTGCCCCTCAGTTTGCGCTGAAGCGATAGAAATCACGAAGATCGCTTCGACCGCTGCTGCCACCGGGCTTGCTCCCCCCCCCCCCCCCCCCCGTGTTTTGACAGCGAGTGTTCGCGTTCGCCAATGTGCGCCGATACCAAGCTTGTTAATTCAGTCAGTAAGCGAATACTTACAAATTTACACGGCCAATAAAATTACTATCCTTTCTCTGTATAGTTGTTTATCAAATGATACCACAATCCATTCTTGGCATATCGGGCGAAACAGTGACCTTTCTTGCGACAGTACAGAGTCAAATGTAAAACAGAGGCATCAGCCCTCTCAATCACAGTGAGGTTCGGGTCAACGAAATTGAACGCGTTGCACGTTGCCAGTAGTGATTTTGGAGGGGAGAAGCACTCTTCAGCAGCTGATCTCCAAGCAAATGACTAGATGCCTCGTACCGATGCGCTTAAAGGCTCCAAAACATCCGAAAACTGGGGAGCGTACTTGGAATAAAATGCAGAAAGCACAAGCAGGGAGTGGACTTCATTAATGTTCGAAGACGCAGGGGCTTGCTTTATCGCTTCGACAGATGAAGCTAGTAGAAAGAGGTCTTTGGCGTGGACAACATATCTAAGAAACGTCACTTTTGCCACGTGGCAGACACACTTCTGTTTGAGTTTGAGTCTCGTCTTTAAAGGCGTAGCAAAACGGCGCTCAGGTTCGGGAGGTGACCTTCGCGGGAACGACCATAGACAATATAGTTATCCTTGCATCCTTTGACTATCAGGTGCATCATCTTCTCAACTGCTAATGGAGATGAAGCCAAGCCGAAACAAACGCTTTTTTTACTGAGATAGTCCTTCCTGCGTAATGAAAGCAGTCAAGTCATGACTCTGTCTCTCTCCCCTGTCTGCGAAAGCGGAAAGGGGAGTGAGACAGAAATATAGCGTTGCTGGGTTCTCTCAGGTTGGCGTACATTCATACTAACCCATCGTTCTCCTGAACAAGATAAAATTGAACAAACTTATTCGGAGGCGCCTGCACGCTCAATAAGATATTCTGCTTCAAATGTCTGCAATTCAGCTGCCACTTGCTCGCGAATAGTAAACGTCACATGCTGCACATTCCTGGAAACGGGCTGAAGAGACTTTGGAACTTTCACTTTATGTGTCAATCCCTCAGTAAGCCCCAAGTTTAGTATGGAACAGATGTTCTTAGTCTGAACATAGATCAGGTGGTACTTGGGGCGCGTTAGGCGTCAGTACCAGACACTGCAGCGATGTACCTTAGCTATTCATCTGCAAAGCCGTAGAGGCATATAGGACCAGCACAGCGGTGCGTTCGTACGCAGTGTAAACACCAATGGAACAACTTCGTTCTTGGAAAGCAGGTGATGCAGAAAAGCATGCTTGAACTTTTTATTTACAATAGTCGAAGAGTTGCACGGAGCTAGAATTCAGAAGGCATGTGCTCGTGAAGAAATGTGTGTACAGTTTTTCGGCCAGGATAGCAGGATATGACACGTATCAACAAGAACACGAAATTTTCCGACCTTCCACGACGACGGATGCGTCAATGCCGTTTTTACGTCCCTTGACTAGATAAATTGTCTTTCCGCTGCTCTGTGAACTACCGCTGTCGTCACTGTCAAAAAGTATAACCTCGTCGCTAATTTTAGACCACGTGGACATAAAATCCAGGCACCCAATCTCACCACAGCGCCGACATTTGCGGTTACGTGCCTTGCACGCAGGGCTGTTCAAAAGCTGATACATCGTCCCGTGACGGTATTATGCTGTCATTTTCATGACACCTAGTATTTGACGCTCGCATCATTAGTACATGTCACCACGTACATGCTCGTAATCAGGTTGCGACTATCGGGCGAATCTTTATTTCTCGTTTAACCCTGATGAACTGAAGCATCCTCTTAAATTTCTTCACTCAATGCTTGTTCGCACTGGTTTGCGATTGCGAGAGCGTCTGAGAGAGTTAATGAAATTTCTGCAAAAGGTAATCGCTCACGCAACTGATGATTTGTGGTTTTTGAGACCAGGTGGCCCCGTACCAGTGCATCACTGAGACTTCTAAAACTGCGATCACCAATCAGGCTTCGTAATGTAGCAGCGTGCTTGCCCAAAGTCTCCCCTGTTGAACACGGCGACTGAACGGCTGACATGACACGATGACATTTATTTAACGCTCGCAATGATCAGACAGCACGAAAATTGCATGATCATACCTGGTGCTCGCCGAAGCGGTGTCAGCCACGGCAGAGGTATAAATGCTTCCTCCTAATTATCCTCGCTCATTTCCCTCCTCATTACCCTGTCCCAGTGCAAAGTAGCAGGTCAAAGTTAGCTTTAGCCCAGACTAACTTTTCTGCATTTCTACATATAAATTTGTCTGTTTATAACTGCTCACGACCACTGTCACTCTTCCAGAAATAACTTGCTCTGTTCAGCTCTATCGGTCCCGCTAACTATCGCAATCTAACCCCCTTTTTGTGGGCATATCATCAAGAGAAGCTGTGGTGCAGGCACAAAAAAAAAAAATATTCGGAAGAGAGGAGGGCGGCTCGGCCACCGAATGGCTCTGCAACGTAATGACGCTCAATGACGAGGCCGGACTCTCACTATACCTCCGCACGCACATCATGTATCGGCGGCTCAGAATAATTTCTTTTTGGTATCTCTATAGCTATGCACTACCGTGTAAAACCTCCGTACAAGGTTGGTCACAGAAGCTAGATTATGTCGAGCGTAGAGGACGACACTCGCACCGCCACATTGGAGATACGTGAATTTATAATGTATTTACTCTCAATAAGCACAAATATGCAGAACTGTTAGGGCATTTGACAATTAGTTTCACTAGAAAAAAAATAAGCACCCTTTGTTTTTCATTAAAAGAAGCGAACGATCCATAGTTTTCTTTTCACTATAACCCCACAGGCCCAACAGTTGCTGCATTTACTTTGAAATAAGCACCAAGCCTGTTTTCCTGTAAGACAATCATTTCAAGACACTCATCACAGTATAGCTCTACGGGACGAAGGTATGCCAAATATAACCTGTTGAATGATTGCAGGTTAGTGCCATAGCCCTCTAGAAGAATTCCTTATGTGAGCCATAGCAGCATGGTTGTATACACGCAATGAAACGGGGGAGTTTCAGTTACTGATCGAAACTCCACCGCAGATCGCAATTCTATATGTAATATATTTGCTAAAAGACTTCTTACAACAATTTATAATGCTTGTATTAACGCTGCGAAATTCGTTACTATGAACTATTACCGCACCAAGTGCCACAACTATGCCCTAAATTGCATCATGCAGGAAACACTATAGGCCTTTTTAACTAACAACTTATATTAACATACTCTACATACGCTCCGATGTGATTATCCCATTTTTTGTATTTTTCAATCGAAGCTTTCTTGGCCTCTTCCTACGACTTTCCTACTGCTGTTGCTGCTGTCTGGTACACTGCGTCGGGGGGTGCTTGAAAGCGTGTGCATAGATGACATCGTATAGACAGAAATTGTATCCTTGTACTGCACTTCCGAATTACATTACTCCCTTCTTTATTGCTTTAGTCCTTCAGGGTAGCAAGAAATGAAGTTAAATAAAATCCACTCGAATCGTTCACACCGCATTTGTTTTAATCAAGAAGTCAGTACTTACAGAATTGGCTCCCCATACCAGGCCGATCGAAAGAACACAACTTCCTACACTGTATGATATAAAAGCTAACGTTCTGGCAGTGTCAAGTGCGCTTGCTGCGGATAAAAAAAACAGAAAGAATATCCTGATTAGAAATACGCTCGTTAACACACAGTGGGCTTGACAAACCTTCTCTGGTTTCGAGCAGCGGAGATACGGCCTCTGCAGACAAAAGAGACACAGAGCATTTTCCTAAATACAATACGTTCGTTTCTCAAAAAAGGTGCATGACACGCCGACACTGTTAGTGTGAGATAACTGGGCCCTACGTTAGAAGAGCTAAATCTTCAACAACCTCCAACCCATTAAATTACTGGAAGCACGTTCCTGAATGCTTTATATACTTTGTAGATCACTTTTGCTTTGTCCTACTTAAGCTAGCATTCACTATAATAAAAATTGTGACATTTACGTAATCCGTGACATTACGTGACATTACGTAATTTACGTAATCCCCATCTTTCACGTTTACGAGAACGTGGTACCTGTTGGTTCTGTTTCTATTCATGAATACGTATATATACGTAGCCACTGTATTACTTTTCTCCTTGTAACAACTAGCACCACAAATGACTGCGGACCCAGGGTGTATATTATCACTTTGTAGAGAATGTGAAGAACAATAGAGTAACGAAACGTTTGAACAAGCAATGCTCACTGCTTATTACGTGAACCTGTGCCCATAAAAAGAACAACATGGTTGCTCCCTGTTTGATAGGAACAGGTTGAGCATGAAAGTGAAACGTGTCTTCAGACTAGCTGTTGCATGCTTGCTTCATGAACTCACGGCGCGCTGCAGCGAAAGGCGCACGATTTACGGGTAGGCCGACTGTGTTGCAGGTTTGCTTGGCGCACGGCGCCCTGTTGACGAGCAGATTCCGGCTGCCGAGTCATTTCGGATAAAGTACGGGCATTTTTGTCCGGCTCTGTAGTGTCTTGGGCCGACAGTTGAATTACGACACACTGAGCTACAGGAATGCGAGTGGCGGAGACCGTAGCGGGCGCCGCGAGCGCGCGAAGGCGTTCTGCTGCGCGCTGGCGTGTCTCTCGCCAGACCAAAGCGAGATTCGCCCGCCGCCGTCTCTTCCGTGCCACTTAGCGCCGCATTTTAACGCGACAGCGTTAAGGAGCTCGTGTCGCAGAAAAGCCGGTGTCGTCGGCGTCGGCGGCCGTGAGCGATAAATCCCAGCAGGCATTTCATGAATAAAAAACAACTTGCAAGATGGGCTAGGTGGGAATTGAACCAGGGTCTCCGGAGTGTGAGACGGAGACGTTACCACTGAGCCACAAGTTTTTTTTTTCTTTATTGCCTGACTTTGACAAAGAAAGAACAGCAATAGCAATACACACAACAAAACATAAAAGATACAATGAACACGTCGTATTGACATAAACAGCCTGGTAGGGGGCTGGCTTCGCCACATTAAAATTCATTTAGAGCCATCAACGGCTCCATCCTTGACAGCCACTCGGGGGTATCGCCACCGGCCTTCAAAATCTCAACAAACCGATGGACAGTTTCACGGAAATAAATTCGCGTAGGTCGTGCGTCGGGATCGCAGTAGTATCCTGCCATTCGAGAGCGCCAAATACTGTGGAGGCCAATTAACATTATTAAATCAAACGGAAAACCATCCTCGTTAGTAATGGGTAGATACCGTAGCCCATGAGGGTCGAGAGGAAATTGTTTCTTTAACGTTCTTTGTAGTACGTCCCAAAAAAATACCCCTCCCCAACAATGAAGAAAGACGTGATCTATTGTTTCTGGTTGTTTGCAGATAAGGCAGTGAGATCCCCATGGAAGAAATAAGCCCTTTTCCTGTAAAAACATTTTTACTGGCAACGTTCCAGTGTGTACCTTAAAAAAAAAAGGTTTTAACCCCTGGCGCAACTTGCATTCTTTTTACTCTCTTTAACACGTCCCTACCAGGGCCTCCACTGTACAAGGCTGAGTACATTGGCTCCGGCAGAACAACGTCACAGAAATCCTTGTACAATGTTTTCTTTTTGACAGTAGATAAATATTCGTTTGAAAACCTCGTTGCAAGGAATCGTACACTTGCGACAACTTCTCTAAAATATCCAAAAATGCCTCCCGTGAGTGTTTCGGTTGAAACAACAAAGTCTGGCAACGCGCGCCCAAGCCTTACTTGGCATGCGGTGCGCAAAAAAGGATCGCTGACGTCGCGAAGGAAAAGAAACCTGTTAACAATCTGCCGCAAAAAAAGGTGTCCCAGGCCCAATCCACCATTCTTGACTCCTCTGAACAAATTTGTTCGGCTGCACCTGTCCCATTGCGCACCCCACACGAAAATGGCGAAAATTCGATGTAGCTTCTGTACATTGAGCCTTGCACAATGTAACACCTGCATTACATACCACAGCCTACTAATAAAGAACAGATTGCACACGGTAGCTCTAGCGAAAATCGATAAGTTCGTTGCTTTCCACCTTTCCGCATTTCCACGTGTATCATGCGCCTGCGCTGTCCAATATGTCGCGCTATCACGGTAGCATCCTAGAGGTACTCCCAAGTACTTCGTTGGGGTCGTAACCCAGGACACGTTTGCAAAGCGGTCGGGCGTCGATTGCCATTCTCCGTGCCAGAGCCCTAGTGATTTTGCTAAGTTCCCTCTGCTGCCTGTGTCTTGGCAGAAGTTCTCTACACATTTAATAGCCTCAGTTACACCATCCCTACTTGTTGAAAAAACCGCCACATCATCCGCATATGCCAACAGCTTGACTTCCGCTGCTTGCAACCGAAAGCCAGGAATTGTCTGTTTTTTCACGATGTTTAAGCACATCGCCTCTATGTAGATGCAAAACAAAAGAGGGCTGAGTGGACAACCCTGGTGTGCCGACCGCTGCACGCTAATGGGTGCCCCCAGACTCTGGTTAACGATCAATCTCGTATGCAAAGCAAAATTTCATGTGCGACACAGTCGAAAGCTTTTTCAAGGTCTAGTTGCAAGATGGCCACGCGGCTATTTGTAATATCGCAGCACTCCAGCACCAGCACGCATCTTGCTGTGTGAATATTAGTCGTAATAGATCGTCCCTTAATCCCGCACGTTTGATGCGGTCCAACGATTTCCTGGATTACTGACTGTAATCTTCGCGCTAAAACTTTCATATAAATTTTGTAATCCACATTTGTGAGTGCGATTGGCCGGTACGCTGTTACCTGTCGTAACTTCTCTGCTTCGTCAGTTTTGGAGATTAAGACAGTGTGTGATCTTGCATAAGACGGAGGCAATTCGTTAATTTCGTAAGCTCCATTAAACACTAAAGTCAATATTGGCGCGATTCCACGCTTAAAAGCTTTGTAAAACGCCGCACTTAACCCGTCCGGCCCTGGCGATTTACCAGGATTTAAATTGTCTATCGCCGTTTCTATCTCTGATTCGGTTACTGGCAGCTCTAACCTATCCTTCTGCTCATCGTTGAGTCGCGGCAGTGCCCCAGGGAACTTATCCTTAAACGTGTTCGTGTCGGCAACACGTAAAGCGAACAACGCCTGATAGTACTGAAAAAATGCACGCTTAATATGTTCGTTATCATCCGATAAGACGCCCCCCCCCCCCCATTCTATGTTGTCTATGTGATTTCGACGAGCGTGGGCTTTTTCAATTCCGAGCGCTCGTTTAGACTGCGTCTCCCCAGCAGCTACATGTTCCGCTCTCGCCCGGAACAGCGCACCACGATAACGCTCCACTTCTATCACTTCAACTTTTTGTTTCGCTTTCCTAATGTCATCGATCCATTTACCTGGCGCTTCGCATTCTTTCTCGAGCAGTTTTGCAAGCATATACCTTAGATTACGTTCATTTAGTTTCTCCCCGTACGCCATGGAACAAGACCGCTCTATTGCTTTTATTTTAAGTTGTTCCTTACAAAGCTCCCACTGTTGCCATGTTTTCAGCTCTTTATTCGGCTCTATTTTGCCGATTTCTTCAATTACCGCACGGTTGAAAGCATCGTCCTTAATCAGCTTGTTATTTATCTTCCACAGTTCCCAGCTAAAAGCACTGCCACGTTTTTTTGCCCCAATCCCGCACTCTACTAAACAGTGGTCTGAGAAAGACGCCGGCACTACTTGATAACTGCTGCATTTTGGAATCAAGTCCAGCGTTACATAAATGCGGTCTAGACGGGTATGACTTGCACTCTGGAAATGCGTGTACTTCACACCACCCGCGCCTTGCATACACTCCGCCACATCCTCAAGGTTCCATTTGTCTATGATTTGTGACAGTACCTGAGTACTTGCGTCCCTGAACCCACGATCACTAGTCTTATCGCAAGCTCTCAGGACACAGTTGAAGTCGCCCATGATAATCAGCTGTTTATCGAAACTGAGACGCTGCTCAACGCTTCTGAAGAAATCGACCCTTTTATTCACAACATTTGGTGCGTACAAACATAAAACACGCCATTCTGTATCGCTGAGTGTGAAATCGACAGCAACACACCGACCTGACAAAGCACGAGAAATCAGCATGCACGACCAGAGCCGGCAACTTCTTAATAAAAAGGACACAACCAGCAGATGTGCCAATGGCATGGGTTGCAATAGCATAGAATCTAGACGTGAAACATCGCACCATGCTCCCGGTCTCTTCCTCACCGTGAACTTTTGTTTCCTGCACGGCCAATATATCAAAGTCATGCTCCGTTAAAAGCCGATACACCTGACTTTGCTTTTCCTTTCCTGCCAAGCCCCTGACATTAAGTGTAGCTACCTTCAACGGAGATGCAGGAGCCATTTTCGCAAGGAAGTGAAAAGGCCGAGAGCATGGTGCTTACCCTCCGCGTCTAGCGCGTGGCTAGACGCCATCGTTGATGCCGGAGCCAGCCTGTGCAGGCTCCGAACCTTGCACCGTAGGTGCTGTATCGCCGGTTCGCCTCTCAGACGAAACGTTAGGTCGCTGCCGGAGACTGGCCCGCCTGGCTTGAGTTGTTTTCGCAGGCGGCTCCTCGACACTGGTGGCTGCCACCTTATCCCCTTCGTTGCCGGTGTGGCCATAAGGGCGCTTGGCTGGCGCGGAGACGCTGACTGCGCGGCCGCCGCTAGGGTCCGCGTTCGGCGAGCTGTTCGCTGGTTCGACGACCCTGGGTGCCGGAAAGCTCTTCCCATTCTCCGAAGCCTTCGCCCGAGACGCAGGCAATTTCTTCTCCTCGGAGTGCGTCTCCCCGTTGCTTGACTTGGTTGTGTCACCGCTGGCAGGCAATTCCTTCTCATCGGGGTGCGTCTCTCCGTTGCTTGACGTGCTTGTGTCACCACTGGCAAGTCCCGACGGGTTGGTCATTCCTGCTGGCTTGACCACTTCTTCAGCTCCTTTCGCTGCCTCTTCCGCCTCGTCGACGTCCATCAGCAGCTCCGTCGACTTGTCTTGCGATGCCGGCTCCGTAGCCACCGCATATGTGCGGACGCAATCGCTGTCGACGTGACCATAGCGTCTGCATTTTGAGCACCGTGGCACCTTGCACTCACGTCGAACGTGGCCCGTACCACGGCAGCGTAGGCACTGCATAGGCCGCCCAGGCGCCACCACAAGGGCCAACTCTCCTGCAACGCGTAGCTGGTGAGGTAGGTCATCGACCTTCAAACCGGGTTTCAGCTTCAGGAGCACGGTCCTCGTTGTGGACCCTTTCTCCTTGACGCCTGAGACACGCCAACGCTCCCGGGTCACTTCGAATACGTTGCCGTAAGCAGTGAGAGCTGTCCGAATGTCGTCGTCCGCCACGCCGTGCAACATCCAGTGCAGCCGTAGTTTCACCTGTTGGTCATCTGGATCGAAGATAATGCAGCGGCGTCCTTTTACTTCCAGTTCCTTGAGAGCGGCCAGCTTCTTAGTTGCTTCGTTGCTGTTGAGAGTCACCGCCCAAACATGGTTGATTTGGTACGCCCCCAACGCCACTACGTCGCGAAGCGCACCAGCGTTGGCTAGGGCGTAGCGGAAATCCTCAACCCTGTAGAGCCTAACTCGTACGTCGCCGTGCAAAAAAACGGTGTTAGCCACAACACGTCCGGTGGTCAATGTAGGCAAAATGATCTCGTAGTCCTGACCGTCATTGTCTTCAATCCTGTTTCCGCTTGCAGAAGCCGCTATCGCCGCTGCGCTGGAGCACATGATTCCGCGTCCGCACCGAACGGTAGTCGGAAGAAGAATGCACTGAGCCAGAAGTTCGATGCTTCAAAGCGGTACAAAAGCGCCTTTAGTGAACGCGGTGTTGCCTTAGAAACGAGCTGTTTCTAAGGCTCAGGCGTGCGTCGCTTGCTCAGGCGCACATTTCATTGTCGCGCCGAACGCTGCGTTGCTCGACGCTCACCGTGTCCGATGCGGGGCGCGTAGTCGCTGCACCGTAGCCCATTGTCTTACACACCTTGGCGGGTCGACGGGAACGCTGTCACGTTCCACTCTTGAAGGCGAAGCTTAAGCGTCCTCCAATTTTTAGAGCGCAGCTCTTTGGCGTCCGTTCCTGGGTTTCGCGTCGTCGTCGGCCTCGTAACCAGCTCCGCCCCCCCTTCATCCCCCCAGCGCTAGCAGCGACCGACTGATACCGCTGGATGCCGCTGACGCCGCTAGAGAGTCAAGATAACGTGACTGCATAGAACACCGTCGCCGCCATGCAGAAAGAGGAGGAAAGGGTCCCCCCCCCCTGTTCTTGTGTGGCGGATAGCTGGGGTTGCCTCACTATCGCCGTCAGCGGCATCAGTCAGTCGCTGCTATCTCTTCCCTCCTCCCTTTATCGTGTTGTCCGCTTGCTGCGCGCGCTTCTGCCCCCATCGTTTGCCGCTGGGTGTACACGCCGCCCCCCTCCGCTTCCGCTTACTGCTGGTTGCTCTCGACGGCGGCGATGAGCCTCCGCTTCGGCGGCGCGAACTGCAGGGTCTTCTCGGCGGCGGCGATGAGCTTCTGCTTCAGCCTCGCTTACTGCTGGTTGCTCTCGACGGCGGCGATGAGCCTCCGCTTCGGCGGCGCGAACGGCAGGGTCTTCTCGGCGGCAGCGCTTAGCCTCTGCTTCCCCCACGGCTGTGACAACCTCGCGAGGCACTTGTATAGATCTCGTCTTTGAGAATCAAGCATTGGTGTACCAAGTCGAACATATATCAGTCTATTTCTCCGACCACAAAGCTTCCTTCATGACTGTCAAAAACTGTTAGTGGAGTCTTTGTTAAAGGAATACGTGTGAAAAATTAAAAAAAATTATGTAATAGCGCATACATGTGTTGCTCGATTTCTTTGCCTCAATCTATCCAAAAGGTGAAACAGCTTATTTGCTGCGCTCAAATTTCGCATTAGGAAGTAACGTAATCGTCGGTAATTTTTTTATTTACTTATTGCCGTCGCAATGAAGCAGTACATGGCGTGTAATCACTGCTGATACATGTTATAGCTGCAATTCGTAGGCGACGAGGCGTCACAGACTAATCGGACGCGAAAGGGAAAATCGTGTGCGGAAACTGCGTCGTCATCTCAGCAGAAGGCCTGTGCCAGCTGCTGTATAGGTTACATCGCGTTTGAGGCTCTGCTGTTGAGAACACCCAAGCGTTCGCTGTCAGCGCTCTTCCTTTTTAGGATTCAATACTTAGCCGCTCATGGCTGGCACCACAATCCCTTCTAAGATAGGGCATATTGTCTAGGTACACAGGCCAATACCGGGTGCAATATTTTAGGCATTCGCGCTGACGTCACACCAGTTACAGTAATTTCATTGTGGACGCCGGCATAAAAGACATTGCTGGTGCCTTACACGAACTGCTACACAGTCCGTACTGCGCATATAAACGATTTTAAAGGGTTCAGTGAGAACATAGAAAACAGATAGAATCAGCGATAACTTTCGAGTAACCGCGAAAAAAAGAGGGTGCGTCTTTCGCTGAGAAATAAGTTTGATTGTGGATTACTTGCAGTCGTCGAGGAAAGGATAAATAAGTATGTGTGTTAATGCCCCCTTCCAAAGGAAGGAAGGACAAAAGGAAGGGGGGATGAGGTTAGGAAAAAAAAAGTGACATGCGAAGGCAAGCCAATGCTTCTACTATAGACGGTTGCTAGCAAACCGGATAACCTTAAGTTCAAAGTACGTAAGGGCCGTTTGCGCTGTTCTTGAAAATAAGCACAACGCAAATTTGTCAAACTGGCAACTTTCGCAGGACGTGCAGGAGCAGAGGAGCATTAAAGCATAGCCTAGGGTAAAGGTGTCACCACGGAAGCGGTGTCACATCAAGTCAACTCTTTGCCCAGTGTGGTAGCTTTGTGGCCATGTGATTGCTCGAGGAAGTAGGTTTGGTCCCCTTCGCGGAAGCCGCATTGCGATGACGGTGAAATAAAAAAATTGCTCGTTAGCGTAGAATTAGCGACACGTTAAAAAATACTACACCATCAAAATTAATCCAGAGTCCAACACTACGGCGCGCATTATAATACGATTGTCGTCGCAGTACGTAGCTCCATCATTCAATTAAAGTGGAATATTTTGCCACGATACGATATGCCGTGTGAGGCAGTAAAAAGGCTCAACCTTCTCAGAAGTTATGAAGTATGGAGCGCAACAACGCATCAAGCTAAAGCTTGACCTGTGCGCTCTGTGTACTTCCGCGACAAATAGCAGTGGTGCACGCAAGGTAACCTTTTACCGCCAAGTCACCGGTCTTGTGATGGACTAAACATTAAACAAATTAAACATTCGTCGTCGCCATCAGCGCTAATTATCGTCTATCAAAGGAAACGGCAAAGAAAGCTTCACTTACATCGATTACGACGCTGCGTGGGACCCGCATAATTTTTTACATGCGACACCGAAATAAGCTTATTGGAAAATCTGTTATTGAACAATCTCTTATTTAAAAAATCCTATTGAAAAACAAAGGAAGGATTCTCCCATTGCTGCAAACACAAGAGCCAGAAACTAAAGCACCCCTGGTGAATAAGAAACAACGAAGTCACTAGGTAGCAATCTCCCGAAGTTTCTTAACTGGCGTAGAAAGGCTTAAGCTGCACAACATTAACTACTTCAGGTCGGGAGCAGCGCCGCTGTGATGGCGTAATGCTCTCTCGTAGGACCTGAGAGTCCACTCCGCCAGTGCGTGGGGCGATCTTTTAAGCTTCAAAATAGCGTCGCAAATGTTTTTCACTAAGTCCTCGATGGCAAATCAGGGTGAATACCAAAATTCGGTCACAAGGCTGGTATTCCCAATACCATCATCGGAGATTGTAGTGTCGGCTGTACGTATTTTATTTGCTCCTGATGCGCAGGCAGGCCAGGTGTCGGGCTTCTTCGGCCCACTGCCAACAGGTGGCGGTATCGAGACTCTCTTCGTGGGTAACGTGTGGCAGCATGGCATCGACATTCGTCCTCTGGCTCCTCCCGTAAACCTGCTTGAACGGCGTGATCTGTGCGAACTGCTTCACATGCACCGCCATGCTGAATGCAAAAGTTACGTAGGGAAGGACGGCATCCAACGTCTTGAGCACGACGCCGACGTATATAGCTAGCATGTCAGCGAGGGTCTTGTTCAGCCGCTCCGTAACGCCATTCGTCCGAGGTTAGTAGGCCGTTGTCCTCCTGTGGCTTGGCTGGCTGTATTGCTGAATCGATTGGGTAAGCGTCGCTGTAAAGCCGCTCCTCGGTCGGTGATGAGCGCTTTCGCGGCACCATGTCCTAGCAGGATATTTTCGACGAAGAATTCAGCAACTTCGGCCGCGCTACCTTTAGGCAGAGCTTTCGTTTACGCGTAATGGGTAAAGTAGTCGGTAGCCACGACGATCCACTTATTCCCAATCTTGATGCAGGAAATGTCCCCAATAGGTCAAACCCCATTGGTCAGAACGGAAGTTAAGGAGACTCGATCGGTTGTAGCTTTTCCGCTGGCCTTATTACAGGTGTCTTGAGTTGCTAACAATCCTGGCATGTCTTCACGTAACGGGCGACAGATGAGGCCAGGCGCTGCCGAAATACTTCATTTATATTCTTGCGACCGTACAGGAAATGTGAGGCGCCTGGTTGTCTAGCTGATCATCACCTGGCCGGAGTGCGGGAAGGTAGTTCTCGCGGGGTGGGAAAAAGCGGTTCTTTCCGAGGACATGGTTCAGTAGCCAAAATGAAGGTAGTCGACGTCTAAACGCACTTGGGAAAAGAATTGGTCCTCCCTTCCCGGTACATAGGAAGGCTTTTTAGCTACGAGCCTGTTCGCTGCTGTTTAGCTAAGTCGTCGGCACATATTGCCCTCAGGAAGAGGTCCTCATATTGGTCGTCTTTCGGTGGCGGCTTCGTGGGACGTGAGACAGGCAATCGGTATCATAGTGTTTTCGTTCGGTCTTGTAGGCCAAGCTGACGTCAAAGTCCCGCAAACTAAGGCTTGAGCGTGCTCAAATGATAGAAAGGTATTATTTTTCTGTCGTAGAATAATTGGCTTCCACTTTCGATAGTCAGCCGCTAGTGTAATCAATGACTCTTTGTCTCTTCTTTGGACATGCCAGGTGCGGAAGCGTACACTTCTTGCGTCAGTATGCACTTCCGTATTTTGCGTTTAAGCTGAAGTTGGCGAGTACTGATGCTGACTGAAGGTGCGGTTCAACCCTTGGAACTCTTGCTATTGCGGCGCTTGCCCCTTAACCTCGACCTTTGATTTCGTGATATGGGTCAGTTGCTCGATAATGCTAGAGAATACCCTCAAAAACGCCTAAAACCTAATATACCCTAAATAACCGAAAAACACACAAGTAGGCGAGACACGTCTGCCACTTTATGCCTGCCGACCATATCGATCACGCGCTGGAATGTTGTGGGTGCCGACGAAAGGCCAAACGGCATGACCTTAAATTCGAAGAGGCTGTCCGGCGTAATAAGGGCGATTGTTTTTATGTCACTCTCGTCTATTTCGGTTGGCGAGTAGGCACCCTTAAGATCCATCGACGAAAAATATTTTGTGTCGCAGAGTCGGTCTAGTGTGGTCTATTCGGGGTAGGGCGTATATGTCGTTCTTTGCGATCCTGCTCGGGCGATGGTAACTGAAGCAAAAATGGGGACAGCAATCTTTCATCCTCACCAAGACAGAGGTGGGCGCCCACGTGCTTTTTTACTGCTGCATAATTTAATGCCGTAGCACTTTATCAATTGATGTTTTATGGCTTGAAGTTTTTACGTTCAAACTCGGTACGAGCTCTGACTCAATGGCCGAGAGCAATCTTTAGTGATTATACTTGCTTAGGAACTGGTGCCTGTCGAATATTTGATGACGCTGCACAGCAGTCTTTGTACTGGGGTAGACGACTTCGAAGCTAATCGTATACATACCTCGGAAGGTTTCAATTTATGTCGAAAGCTGATTCCTGAAATAATCAGATCGAAGTAGATGGCGCAAAGTCCGAGAGGACCAAGAATAATGCTGGTTTTCCAAACTTCCACGATTTCTGAAATCATCACGCCCTTATTGACGTGTTCGAACTCCTAGTTGTAGTTTGTTAGCCTCACTTTCACTTTTGCTTCGTGCCGTCGAACGAACCCTCTAGAGCCGCAAGTTTTACGGTCGAGCAGCGGACGTTGGTCGCTCTCAATGACGCCTTCTACGTCTGCGGGTGTATCGGTGCCGATGCAAATGACAATGCAGGAGCGAGGCAGGATGCAGAATTGATCTTCGAACACACTCAATGCACACTGACTCCGAGAGTTCTCCGGCGGCATGGCTTGATTTTCTGGTAGCGTTGTCGACTTCGACTTCAAGTCGATAATTGCACCGTGTCAACACCAAGAATTACTTCTAGTGAACTGCACGATAACGAAGGTGTGGCAGGTTAGGTTCTGTGATGAACGGGAATTCTTGCCGTGCAAGTTCTACTCGGGATCATCAGGCGTCCTCCAACTGTCTGAATTTGAAGGGTTTGCCGCGCAGTCTTAGCCTTCTTCAGCTTGGTGGCAGAGGGTCCACTCATGACGCAGCAGAAGGCTTTTGTGTCTAATAGAACTGTGACTTCGTGCATATCGGGAATAACGTCGAGGTCTGTGGTTCTTTGCCTTGCGTTGCAGTTAGGTCTTGGCGGCGGATCACGGCTTCATCTGATGGACTTCTTGCTAGTACGTCGTGCAAGCAGGTCTTTTGTCGGCGTTGTCTTTGCTCTCAGCACTCATCCGGATGCCGGCGTGTCGTTGCTCGTCGCCGCAAATGCCACTTCCCTATCTTCGTTGACGGCAGAGGATCTTCGTCATTTTGCCGAACAGCGAACGCACCAAAATCGGCTGCTGCTTTTATTTCTCCGGATATTGGCATACGGGCTGGCCCGGGCCTCGGCTGGCGTATGGCCGGCGCTGCAGCGGCAGGTAGCGTTCTGGTAATGACGAAAGGCAAGGTAGTTGGTGTCTCCACTGAGTGGCAGACAGGTATTCGGTGATAAGACGGGGCCGTTAACTTTGATGCGGGCGCGACGCGTTGACGGGGAATCCTCGCAGTCCCATTTCACGGTATGTGCACCGCCGGCAGACGTGACCCACTTCTCTGCCGATGTAGCAGAGCGGGCGTCTATCTTCCTTGGGTAGTTTCGCTGGGTAATGTTGCTCCAGCTGGCTGTGGTGGTGGCGGACGACAGAACTGCGGTGTGAGGGCGCCCTGGTGTGCTCGTTGAGGTCGCTTTGAGAGCGGACGACGGCGTCGTAGGTCATTTGCTTCAGGCAGGGGCTGTGGCGATTCTGGCTGCACTTTGTAAACTCACAATGACTGCTGGATTTCCTCTCCAGTGACGTCAATGATCAAGGCAACCTGAGCCTGCGACCTTCAGAACATCCTCTGCAGCTTCTCTCGCACAAATTCTTGCGTAGTCACGCGCAAGTCGTTGGTGCCAAGTGCATGGACATCGTACTTCTGCCCAACCGTTTGGCGATCACATTGTCTGAAGCGCATTTCCAGCGTCTTCTGAATTGTCTTTGCTGGGTAGCGCATTAGTCCGCTTCACCGGCCTCCTCACGAAACATACGTTCTCTACCTCCGGCTATTCAGGGTCAACATGGTGAAACAGTCGTATCGTGTCCTGAGTGAACATGGCGACGTTTTCGTTAGGTAGCTGTGTGAGAAGCAGTTCACCATTTTTCTTTCTGTATGGCGCTCGTAAAGGCTTGAATAAATCTGCTTCGGAACAGTTCCCACGAGCTTAACGTTCACTCTCAATTCTCAAACCACGTCCGAGCAGAGTCATACAAAAACAAATAGGCATGGCGTAGGTTGTCCGTGCTGTTCAAGTCGTTCAGTGTGACTACTCTTTAGAAGGTTTCCAGCCACGTATCTGTGTCTTCAGACAATGATCCACGAAAGACAGGTGGCTACCAAGGTTGTTGCTGCATGACAATCGACGCTGGAGCTCTGATGGTGCCTTCTTTCTTAGGGTTGGTCGTTGTGCTCTGCTCGGGTAGTAGTCCGTGCTCCGGGGGCACGTTTTGCAGGCAGCGGTTACCTTGATAGTCGATGGCGACCGTGGTATTGTCTTCAGTGTGGGGGTTTGCCAGGGACACCCTGTACATGAGCGCTAAAGCTGCTCCACCATATGTCACGTTTTAGTGAAGGTGAAGAAGTAGAGGGTACTGAAACCTTCGAGAAAGCAAAGCCAAATTTTTCTTGTGGAAGCCTGAGGCCAGGAAAACCATGGAAAATGAACTCATAACGGTAGCCGTGCGCACAGTCGGCGATCGTCAAAAATCTGACCTGCTGGCCAAAACCATAGGCTCGTCATGCATGACTCGTCGAAAGTTCCAGGTTAATTGCTCGAGCCCGCATGCCTTCCAGAAAATACTACACAATTCACGCTACGCATGCAATCTGAATATAATCCGGTCGGCGAAAACATACTAAAACAGATAGATTTAACGATAGCATTCGAGTGAGTTCGAACTCATGCAGGAGCCTTTTGGCATGAGCGATCACTTTAGTAGGGGATGAATTGCAGTCCCCGGGAGAAGTATAGATAAAAATTTTAGTATGTACAGAATAAATCAATAAAATTATTTAATAATTCTGACGGCTTATTTATTTATTTAGTGATACATGCATGTAGCAATTGTAAGCTGGCATAATGTATGGTGTCCCAAATACACTAATGTTTCATTTGCAGTCTATTTTGCCTTGGCCTTCGGATCACTAGGAGGATACAGCAAGCAGTCGTTTTTGAAAAGAAAATATATTAGTCCTTATACGACCCTTTCTGTGTAATATTTGTTGTAAAATATTTTCGCTGCTATTAATTTTAGTGACCTTATACATGAGTGAGATCACTTTTAGTTGCGCTTTATGTATGCTCCCGCTGGCTGTGGTGGCGGCGGACGACAGAACTGCGGCGTGAGGGAGCCCTGGTGTGCTCGCTGAGGTCGCTTTGAGAGCGCACGACGGCGGCGTAGGTCATTTGCTTCAGGCAGGGGCTGTGGCGATTTCAGCTGCACTTTGTAAACTCACAATGACCGCTGTTAAAATCGGGACATCGGTCAGCATACCAAACGCGACATACAGAAAATCATATATAGCTGCAGCATTGCACCAAACTTGCAAATTTTGACACAAAGGCGAAATATTGACAGTGATAGCCTGATTTAGCGCTAGGGCTCGGAATTGTTAAATGGTGCAGTAAGTATTCCTTGCTGTCAGTAGAATCAAGCGGGCCAAAATTTGTGGCACCCTTAAAAGCTCTAGCACGCAATGTACGGCCTCCAATGGCATTGCGCCAGCACCACTGCGTTGCCCGTGTTTTTGTGCACCTTTAGAGTCACGTAAATCTGTTGCATTATTTGATAGGTGGTGTTAAGCATGCACTCATGAGTCGACATGCAATAAGCGGCCACAATGAGCAACACTTGCAGTATTAAGTCGCACTTGGCGAGCTGCCAGTATGAGCTAAAATGTTTTGAAAAGACGGTGGACCTTCATTGTTGAGCTAATTTCCCCATGTCTGTGTAATTTTTGCCACAAAATCCTGGCCACCTTTTTTCCTTACAAGGGTCCCAGAAACGTAATAATGCATAGTCCGTACGCATAGATGGTCCGTTCTCCAACGCATTTTTCATTTTCACACTCACACCATCCGTCGACTATAGACTTGAACATACGGTACATAACGTAAAAAAATAAGATTTCAATTCGCATCCGGCATTTATTTCACGATAAGCGCCCAAACCACATATACTTGCTATTGCTAAAAGACAGTTGAAGAATGGGAAAGACGTGCTGATACGGATGTATTTGGCTGTCATAATGCCTTTTCGATGCCTAACGCAGGTAAAGACGTGACCAGCGCATTTATACAGCTACAAGCAATTACATGTGTGCCTTCGCTTAACGAACCTTTATTGCTCCATTGAAGACACAAACAAGAAATTCTCCTGCAGATAAAGCAAAGTTACTTTTGGTAAAACAAAGTAATAAACGTGGTGTTTGAGACGGTTTAAATGATTAAGAAATAAGCCTGTGGCTCGCATAATTGCTGTAGGTATCATTTCAGAACGCATGTAACATGCTCTATATGCATTATACACGTAGAAGAAGGTCAATAGTCAAAGACTTAAGGAAGTAAAAAGAGGCCTCCTAGAACATATGATTCAGTGATTTATTCAGTGGCAGTGTAAGGCAATGTAAGGTAAGTGGCAATGTAAGGTACAGCAAGGTCCCATTCCTGATCGTTGACTGAAACGTATTTGGACAACATATATGCAAAGTTGCGGTTCAAACAATCAGTGAGGCCGTTCGTTTGAGGGTGGTAGGAGGTGCTAAATTATTTGAGCAGGCAGGCATGATGTCGTCAATGACCTTGGCCAAAAATATACGGCCGCTGTCTGTTAGAAATTGGCGCGGAGCATCTTGCATAAAAATGATGTCATGCAGGAGGAAGTCCGCAACATCAGTTGCGCAACTGGTCGGAAGAGCGTGAGTTACGGCGTAACGGTTCGCATAGTCCGCCGCGACTGCAACGCACTTGTTTCCTAACGTAGATTCCGGAAATGGGCCGAGAAGGTCTAGTCGACATGATGGAAGTTCTCGGTAGCGAGGTCGAGCTGCTGCAGGAAACCAGCGGGGATCTGGGAAAGCTTCTTCATCGTTGGCAAAGTTCCCAAGCGGTGACGTAACGTCGCACGGAACAGGCAAATCCCGGCCAGAAAAAACGACGTACATGGTCATAGGTTCGAGATACGCCGAGGTGTCTTGCCGTTGGTGCGTCGTGAAGCTCTTCTAGGACGGATGAGCGGAGACGTTTAGGCATTACAAGTAGGAACTCGCAACCGTGCGGATGAAGGTTACGACGGTACAGAGTACCATCGCGGTAGATTAAGAGGCGTAGAGTAGCATCGGACGGAGAGTGTTCAAAACGGTCAATGAGTGCTCTGATGTATGCGTCAGGACGTTGTTTGTCGACGAAATGAAGTAGCAGTTATACAGAGAATACGCAACCAGCACTGGCAATATTGAAGGAGTCAGATTCGTCAACAGGGTAACGCGCCAAGCTGTCACCGTTTTGGTGTAGGCGCCACGACTTCTGCACCACGGAATATGAAAATTCTTTAGCCTCAAAGCCCATCGACCATGCCAGCCGGTAGATGTTTTAGCGATGAGAGCCAGCAGAAAGTGTGATGGTGAGTGAGTACGGAAAGAAAGCGACCGTAAAGGTAAGGACGGAACTTCGCAACCGCCCATACTACAGCACGGCATTCTAGTTCCGTAATGGAATAGTTGCGCTCCGAAGTTGTGAGGAGGCGGCTCGCATAAGCAATATCGCGATCCTGGCCACGCTGACGTGGTCTAAGACGGCACCTAGGTCATGACCGCCGGCATCTGTACGCAATTCTGTAGGAGCATCAGGGTCGAAGTGGGCAAGAATGGGTGGTGAGGAGAGAAGAGTGACGAGACAAGAGAAGGCGGCGGCTTCTGCAGTACCCCACGAGAATTGTACGCCTTTCTTCAGAAGATTAGTGAGGAGTCTAGCAATTGTCGCACAATCTTGAACAAAACGACGAAAGTAGGAGCGTAGCCCTACAAAACTTCTCGTCTCCAGCTGTCTTCGGAACCGGAAAGTCTCGGACAGCGCGAGTTTTGTCGGGACCAGGCTCTACTCCGCAAGCGTGAACGAGGTGGCCAAAAACAGTAATTTGGCGGCGGCCGAAACGACATTTGGACTTGCAGCTTCGCCTTTGGAATACATCAAGTATAGCTGTTAGACGCTCAAGGAGAGTGTCGAACGTGGGCGAGAAGACGATGACGTCGTCGAGGTAGCAGAGACATGTGGACCATTTGAAATCTCGGACCAAGGAGTCCATCGTACGCTCAAAGGTGGCAGGGGCGTTGCATAATGCAAACGGCATTCCTTTAAATTGGTATAGGCCATCAGGTGTGATGAACGCGGTTTTTTCTCTGTCCACATCTTCTACAGCAATCTGCCAGTATCCAGAACGAAGATCAACAGCAGAGAAACAGCTGGAACCGTGCAGTCAATCAAAGGCGTCGTCAATACATGGGAGCGCGTAGACGTCCTTCTTAGTAATGTTGTTCAGATGACGGTAGTCTACACAGAAACGCCACGTGCCATCCTTCTTCTTAACCAACACTACAGGTGACGCCCAGGGAATCGAAGAAGGCTCAACGATGTTTTTATCTAGCATTTTGTTCACTTCACTTCGATGAATGGAAGTAGCATCGCCAGTAAGAATCCGATGCTTGACCGCGTGGCCTCTTTAGGCCGTCTGGCCTAAAGGGCGATCGTCGAAGTCGAAAATATCTCTGTAGGGCGATAATACTTGGTAAAGGTCTTCAGCCTGCACAGAAGACAGGTCCGTCGCAACCATTTTCTGTATCTTGGGATCGGCGGCCGAAGTTGGCACGATGGGCCTGCTAAGCTAGCAAGAAGCATCGGTCGATAATGTTGCCACGTGATGGTCGCCGAGACAATCAACGTCGGCAAGGCAAATACCATGTGGTAGAATTTGCTTTGCCAATCCTAAGTTACAGATAGGCATGAAAGTGCGGTTCACAGGAATAGTAAGTATACTGTGAGGCACGGTAACGTCATACTGTAGTAGAATGTCGGGCACAGGAGTGATGAGCGTATCGCCATCAGGAACTGGTCGGGAAGACAACAGTTCAATGTATGCTATTGACTTTGTTAGCAGGCGAATAAAGCTCGTGGGGCGTAGGCGGCACTGGGGTGCGTCAGAAGGTTCTGCGAGATTCGGCAACTCAAGGCGAAGGGTACTGGCAGAGCAGTCAATAAGAGCAGAATGCGCGGAGAGAAAATCGAGGCCGAGAATCAGGTCGTGGGGGCAATGAGCAATGACGGTGAACGGTGACATGCTGACGCGCGTCGTGCAGATGCCGACAATAGGCACAGCACCGCCATCAGAGATGCGGACGACAAGTGCTGACGCTTGGGTGAGGCGCGTCAGCCGTCGTCATCGGAAGGCAGCCGCGTGATGTGGTGTGTGATACAGCGGCTCTTAGCTTGTTGATAATAGAAAGATGGGCTCCTGTATCGATGAGTGCCGAGACAGGACAGCCGTCAACGTCAACGTCGGGAAAGTATTGGTTCGTAGGTAACGTGAGCTGAGGATTTGAAGGCAGGGTCGACAACGCAGCTTCACCTCCAGGAGCTACACTGCCTAGTTTTTCGACTGGATCCGGGAGGCGATAGGCGGCGAAGAGAAGTGACGGGGTTATGGCGAACGATACTGATGGCGTCGAAGTGAAGGCGAGAGGCAGTAGCGAAGGTTCGGAGCTGGAGCATCAGCGGCAGTGGGCTCATGATGGGTGGCACAGGGAACAGAAGTTCCGAAGATGCGGGAATAAGCGGCCGTGTATATCCGAGGAGGTGGTGGCCCTCCGTTGCGGCAGTGCCGTGCGACGTGGTCGATGTGACGGCAGTGGAAGCAGACGGGTCTGTCATCAGGGGTACGCCATTCGGACGGGTTGTGGTGAAGTGCGGCAGAAAAGGACCTCCGGGGACGAGAAGGGCCGCTAGAGAACTGGGCAACGCTGTGTTGAGACGTTAAACACACGGAGTTCAGACCCATGTTCTCAAATTCCTGTCTGACGACGGCCTGAATCATCGCAATCGTGGTTGCTGGCGGATCGCGAGGCATCGAGGAGAAAGCGGGTGATCGGGCAGCCTCAAGCTCGCGGTGAACAATAAGGTTTACGACGTCACAGGTGAGGGTCAGACGCGATCGACCCTCACATGTCCACGTAGCAGCAGTGTTGGTTAGCCGCGTCATGTGGTGTGTGATACAGCGGCTCTTAGCTTGTTCAAGGCGACGGCATTCTTTTATAATGGCGTCAATAGCCGAGACGTTGCCGAAAACAAGCAAATTGAAAGCGTCGTCGGCAATGCCTTTTAGCACATGTGCCACTTTATCTCCTTCAGACATTGTATCATCAGCTTTGCGGCATAGAGCCAAGACGTTGAGGATGTATGAAACGTAGGACTCGTTAGATGTCTGAACACGAGACGCAAGAGCCTTTCTCGGAGCAACCTTGCGCCCAATGGGGTCTCCGAACAGTTCCCGTAGTTTTTCTTTGAAACTGCCCGAACTATTAATCGCGTCGTCATGCATTTGGTGCCACACGCCTGAGGTACCGCCGAGATAAAAGATGACATTGGCAAGCATAAGCGTTGGGTCCCATATCTTATTAGCACTGGCGTGTTCATAGAGCTTGATCCATTCGTCAACGTCAACTGTGACGATTGGAGCAGTCGGACAAGCCGAAGCCGCTGCATAGGCGTTCTCGTCACCGGGAGGCATGGTGACAAGCTCGATGTACCGACCACTTCGGAGTTCCGTGGCGAGGACGGGGATCGCTATCTTCAACCAGAATGTTACATGTGGAAAGACATAGACGAAAGAGGCTATTTACAGGCTATTTCACTGGAGCCCAGGCCGACACTCGCTTGTGACAAGGACACAAACCCACTTCATCGTCGTTCTCGCGGCGGCTCGTCTCTTGAGCATGCTTTGATGATATCGTAATGATACTCTTCCAAAAAATATATGTGTTTACTTATATTTACATAGGATAGGCGCCTAACTTGAACCGAAAACAATATGGTGTCAAAGTTCATACGCGACTAATCTTTCATTTTATGATCACTTGAACAAGCCCTCTCAAAGTGTCCGTCTTCACGCCAGTGACCCAGGTTCCCAGGAATGGGAACGCTGGGCAGCTGTTCGTTCGGAGGAGGGGGAGTTGGAAAGGGAAACCTGACATCGAAGGATGGGACGTACAGGTTGAGTCGGATGACTTTTACGTTGTGTGTACGAGTTCGATTAGAATCTGGCTTCAGTATGAGAGAGGCAGCTTCATAAGTAATCTCTAGGATAGGGTACTAAAACGGTAAATACCGTCGTAACACGGGAAAAGACATATTAGATGAGCGGATACGTCGAGATGGAGTCTACATTAATACAAAGGAACCGGAAAGATGGTATGGTTTGGCGCCAGGGCGGTGGTACGGCGATTCTCAGACACCTGCGACTTGACCAGTGCCGCACAGCGGGAAGCAGTGCGTGACCTTAAGACAAGATTCTCAGCCATGCATGACATTGAACGGCCCTGCATTGCTGCCAAAAAGTTCTGTCTGGTGAGGTAAGAAGCCGTGGACCAAATTTTGGCAACTGAGTCCTTAGGACAAGAAAAACAACTTTCAAATTGAAACAAAAAAGCGGGTCCCTGAGTAGCCCACGTCCGCTGGGGGCACACTTCGTGGTTAACTCATTACAAAGTCTCACTGAAGAGATCACATAGAATTGCCTGAAATTTCCAATCCAATCAAAAAGTAGAAAGTAAGGGAAATTCGAAATTGTACCGAAGGAAAGATTGACGATTGAAGGACTAAGAATGGATGCAGAAAGAATTCCGTGAAAAAAAAAGAAACTTCGCATAGGACCAGGCAAGTTGTATATACTGAAAGATAAGCAGGATAACGTCATTACCCATTTCATCAATGTCGTAAAAGCAGCGGAATAATTTTGTTCTGACCTCTACAGTAGGCAGAGGAGCCATGCTACCTTCATTCGCAGTACTGATGAGCAGGATACAACAGAGGTTTCTTCTACAGCGAGCGATGATGTTAGAATGACTATGAAAGACATGACGCGGGGAAAAGCGGTGGCACAAGATGGAATAACAGTCGAAATAATCAAAGGTGGAGCAGATATCATGCTTGAAAAGCATGCGGCCCTATATACGCAATGCATCACGATTTAAAGTGTGCCAGTGAGCTGTAAGAGGACCAACACATGAAAGGAGGCGTTAAAGAAGTGAAGACTTATAGGCCCGTTAGTTTACTTTCAGTATTGTGTAATATATTCACCGAGATCATTTCCAGTAGAATCAGGGAAATAGTTGACTAGTCAAAGAAGAGAACAGGCTATCTTCAGGAAAGGATATTTCGCAATGTATCACATCCATGCCATCAATCAGGTAATGGAGGGATCTGCTGAGTGCAACGAACTTGTCTAAATGCTTTTCATACATTATGGAACGGCGCTTTGTTAACTAGAGATACCAGCAGTCCCAAAGGCGTTGCTTAATCAAGGAATACACGAGGCATACGTGAATATCTTGGGAAAAATCTAAAAAGGGACGAATGAACTGACACTTTGTGTCAGCGCACATAACAGATCTGAGATGCAGGAACCCGGTACTATACTGATACGACAATATATTTAGACCTTTAAACAAGAACATCTCATCAATTTCATAATACTATCGTTAACAGTGTACTTAAAGTTATTAGCGAATGGAATGCTTAACTTTTTTCTTTGAATCGTGCATGTCCGCGTGTGGACAGTTGAACTGCTGCGACGTCAATTTATTGAATTTTGTGGGCTTTTTCTAGTGGTCGACGTACGCCCCCAATGAGCAACAGAACGGTCGTCTGAGGTTGTGAAGTATGGTTCAAAATAGCAAGTTTCGGCTTAGAAGCGAAGCATTCAAAGACACAGGGAGTTTTAGCGCTGCACTAATGCCCTGTAGACTGTTTTCAACAAAACTCAGGGGTGACATGTCGTTGGCGGCATCTGCTGCTGAGCGCTCTTAACAGCACCATGGCAGCTGCAAGTTGTGTGGCAGCGCTTGCGTGATGAAAAGCATCGCCAGCTCCTCGACACGTGTGTGTTTCGGGAGCCCTGTGATAACATGGAGAGCTGATCTGTGGAGTACCTCTAGCTGTGTCAGGTGCCGAGCAAGCAGTCATAACAGCGCGCTCCGTATATCGCTCGGGAAGTCAGCAAAGCTCTAACAAGCTTTCTGCATACGTCGGTACCAGCACCGCCCATGAGAAAACAGATTCGTTTTATGAGGTGCAGCGTGTTGTGCCATGTCCGGCGAAGGTCTGCGAGCACTGCTGTGCCACTGCTGTGGCATGCAATGCTGTGGCACTGCAAGTATGACTTTGAATGTTATCCACATCACATTATTCTCACGCTATATGTTTTGACGACAGGCAGTTTCATTTTTATTTAGTAATAATTTTATACATTGCCCACTTTCGTTCACTCAGGCATAATCATGGTTCAGTAAGCGTGTGTTTTGTATTTTTGGGCACTGCTGATATAGCCCAAATAGTGCTGTAGTACACCAGGAAGCACTTGGTTCGAGCAAGCATATTCACATTTTCCTAAGCATGCGAGATTGGCGTAAGCAAGATTGCTGAAGAAGTAAGTAAAATTATGCGCTGCTGGTCAGTGTGTGACGTTAATTCGCTGCTGCTTGTGTCCTAAGCCTCAAGGCAAACGAACGATGATAATGTGCGTGTGTAGCCCACAAATGGTGTTTGCATATGTCTGTTTAAAGAAATACGCAGGTCTTCCCTCTCCCCCTCTTTTGCTTCCGTTGGTCAAATTTGCGAGACGTTTTATCAGTTTCAAATTTCATACGGTGGCATTTATGCTCGTTAGATGTGTAAAAAATGACGCTGTTACTCTGTTGCACGCATGTTTAACAGTGCCCAGCAACGGACCCTACAATTAGAAATGTCTGCTTGTTCAGTAAAAAGAAATGTAGAAAATTGTTTCCGATACTACAGCTGGCTTACTGAGGCACAGACACGGCGCCTTCGCATCTTCAGAACGAAAACTGGCGCAGTAGCCTGGCTCAAGCGAGGCGCTGTGCTGCTGCTCCATCTGCGGCCTCTCTGAGCACATTTTAATATCGACATACACTTACGAACACTACATTAGCAGCAGCACACATGTCTACACCCAATTTACGTGCTTCTGGAATATTCCTGAAAACAGATTTGCTCGGTCACGAAATGCACTTTTCGAGCATTACTGCTACATGATACACGCAGTGGAAAAATGTCAGACTTTTAAAAAGAAATGTTCTTCATATTGTTTAAATAGGCGCCCTGGGGTGGCTTCCTGCATGACCTTTAGTAGGTTGTTTCCCGTTTGCATGCAAAGGTAAGGGCCAATGAATAATTACCTCATTTGTCTAGTGTATAAGACGTAATACTGCAGCATGATTGTTTCACTCATGCCTCTCAGAAACCCCAAAATGCAACGCTTTTAAAGAGCTCTGCACGTTCTTATTATTATTTCTTAGAAAGTTACTCGCATGACAGATGAAGAGATGATAACAAGACCTGGTGAAACTTCACTCACACGGTATAGAAATCATACTCAAATTATGGCGTCAGTCCTTTCTTTCGAGAATGGAGAGCGTAGCGATAAGCGTTCATGAGTAATGAAATCAAATACTTGCCCAATAGCGACGTCGCCAAGAAAAACACAATACAGTTCAGTACATTGTACATCTGGAAGAGAATATTCATTTTGTCAGTAGATTTGTACACATCTTACTGTTGGCTAGGAACCTGTCAGTACTATTTTTCGAACCCGACTAAAATATAGACTCTACAGATGGCATCAAAAGGTGTACGCATACGAATCGAATATCTTTAAATAGTCGGTAGAATAATGACACTTATGTGTGTTAATACGCTGTTTCAAAAATAAAATTCGGTTGCGAAACTTATCACGAGTTATGTGTGGGAATTCGAAAGCGTTATAGTCGCTTTGGTGAAATGTTTTCCGTTCATGTTGCCGACATGCACAAAACTTCTTTCTGCTGATTCGTTGTGTGTGCGTGCGTATACGTCGTCCACAGACTGGAAACATTTTGACAATTTTCGCGACGAGAGTCCATCGTACTATACAAAACACCGGTGAATCGCTAAGCGCAAGTGACGCGTGTGTTGTCACGTGACCAATGACGTATGCGATAGGCATATCTTTCATTCAGCTAGAACCGTGGAGCCGCCTAGGCGTCTCCGCGGTGGAGGCGCCTAGGCGAAGAATGTTCGCGTGGAGGGTTGAATCCCTCCCCCCCCCCTGCCAGGCATACCCTTACCAAGTTTTCTTTTCAGTCATTGATTGACTTTCTTTATAGGAATCCCCCAGAGGAATTTACCATCAATGCGCCGTCGGTCATTTTTGGTACCATCGCTTCTAGGTGATTTTCGCGTATTGGTGCATTTAATTTCTTCGCGTTAGTTGTTTGCTTGAAACATTAATAAATTTTTAAAAAAGTATAAAAGAGAATTCTGCGTACTGAATTAAGTTCCTACTTATCAGTGGATGTGGATATCTTATTTCACCATTCCTCGTATAAAAAATCGCGCACGAAAGGGAAACAGAATGCATAGCAATTAACATATTCACGAGGTAATTCAGTACTATTCTACATCGGACAGAATGGTGCACAGAAGCATCCGCGATAGCATGCGATATAGAGACGGCGCCCCGTAACCATACGATATTGAAGCAGTGGCACACAGGCATCTGTGTCACAATCAGTAAGCACGATCAACACAGTTTCATAGAGGTGTAAATGCTTGATCTTAGCGATATATCCGTCTAGTCCAAGGGTATAAACGATAAAGATGAAGGGCAAGCTGTTTAACATTTTCATATTTCACGTGCTTACTAGTCGGTGGTGATTGTGCGAACGCTTGTAAAAATATGCGATTTTTACATCATTAGCCATTTTATTTGAGCACCAAATTGAGTAAAAGAAGATTCGCTTGGTTATGAGAAATTTTGGATGTTCGAACATCCCCACTGACGCCTTGAGGAGGAGCGTGTACGCTTGCATCACGCTCGTTCCTACCGGGCTGCGCATAGCAATTTTTAAACCACGTTAGCACAGTACAAAATCACTGACTACCATAAAAATGAGGTATGTTTTTGGAAGGCTTGCACACTTCTACGTGGTTGCAATTACTTTATCATCACAGGCAGCTTCATCGATAGCATATCGTGGGGCCCATTGAATAGCGTGCAGATTGCGTAGGCGTAAAGCCATTGCTGATCCAACGCATTTATATTATGCAGAAGAAGTATTTTTGCGTAAGAAATGCAGAGGTGAGTATGGTATCGCAGAAGCAGTGAATGAAAGACAACAAAACTGGTGTGCGCTAGGTTGTGCCTTGGCATACGGTGCACCAATGCCCAGAAGTTTTGCAACGCATGGAGGGGTTAGTTCAATATTATACCACGAGACCAAATGGGTGCGTGCGTTCATTTTTATTCCAAGCAACGAGCAACGTTCACGTGCCGTTTAAGTCAAAAGATACAATTAGGCAGTTGTGAAACTATTCTTAATTTATCGTTGTGAGAGTAAAAGACCCATAAGGTTATGCAGGCGAGAAATGGATTTCAATTTATATCGTAAGGTGAAATTTACATTTTATATCGCTGCCTATGAAGCCCATCGAACCCAAAGCAACCTCCATTTCTGGCCAGGACTTCGTGACATCAGGAAATGCCGGGCCAACGCTGTGTCGCGTGATACAGAACAGTTCGAGGCCACACCAGGCGTTTTGCCGCGAACGCTCAGGAACCCAACAGCTAAGCGAGGACGTCACCACGTGTTTGCAATGCGTTCACTCCCACGAAAAAAATAATGGCGGCCTCACAGAAAAAGAAGAAAAACAGAAATAAAGTCACTCTTTTGGCCGAAAGGCGAAGCATCGCTTGCGATAGGAATTTAGTGTACAGCTATACGAACTAAGGATAGAAGTTTTATCGGCTCTATAAAGTTGTGTTTGTCCGCAGCCGTCGTATAGTAGTAGAGCGCCAGCCTCGGCCGCGGGAGCTTGAAGGTTCCATTATCACCACTTGCAAGCACCCACAGGTTCAAAAGGGCACAAGCGTTCCCCGGCCTTACGGTCGACTTTTTTGAGGAGTGATACGCTTGGGAAGGTAGCATGCGCTCTAAATTGCCATCGAAACCCCATGAGCACAAAAAAGGAGGTTCGGGCCACTCCCAAGGGGACGATTTGCAATGTGGTGCCCCTAATACACCTAATGAGGAGGGGACACTTTCGGCTTGGGGACAAACATCACTGGCAGCGGCGTAGATCTCCGCCTCCACGTCTACCGATCACGCCAGAAAGTGTGCCCCGTGTGCTTTTTGATGGACCTTGCGGCAGACGTCTGTCCCACGCCTGACCGACCCCGTTGCGCGGCGTTTGGCATCTCCAACCATGCGAAGGAACATTAGTGCACACCTAAATGCATTCACTGTAACGGCGCTCATCACGCCACCGACCGTCTCTGCCCATCTCGTCAACTTCCGGCGCCCAACAAGTCGCACTTGCTCCGTGATACAACAAGCGCAAATAACAGCCTCTCCCGCCCAGCTCAGCGCAGGGTCAGCCTGGAATTACGACTTAGCTGAGCGCTCACCAAAATTCTACGCAATTCGCAGAGACACAAAAGAGCTCAGCGGAGAAACCTTGAACTATAAGACACAGCCGCACTCGCGGAACACCCGGCGATCACCGCCAAGCTCACGGGAGTGGCTCGGCTGGCCGCTTTAAAGATCCGTCTTCCAGCCGCCACCGATTGAGGGCCAGGGGCCAGAAGAGAAACGGATATGAGAAGAAAGAGCGAGTGGTGAGCTGGGCAGAAGAGTTGCCACCTCTATCCCCTTCCCCACGCATTCGCCCTATCGCCAAACAACACTCTAAATCGCAACCCACTCCGCAAACCATGCTCATCGACTTAGAGCCACATTCATAACAACTCCTTGCAAATATCTCACAAATACTATTGTGCACAAGAGGCACTGAACGAAAGTTGCGCCTATCTAAATATGGGATTGGTTGCTATTTTGCAGACTGAAGTCATTAGGGCTAAAGTCACAGTTCCGCGGCAGCTGTCACAACAACAGTTCCTGGGGTCCGCTGTCTAGAATACAGTGGCCGATATTTAAAAAAACAGGGGCCGCACTCTGCCAAATTTCAATATTCCCACATTTATCGGAACTCCCTGTCCTCTTCACGTGATACATGGCGATCACCACATTACCTTCACCCTGCTCGAGTACCATCACCTGAGCGAAAACCCACCCCCGCGGTCCCGGAAAGCTCACTTCCTGTTACCAGCAAGGCCGATGCGCCACCACCCGTACAGCCCACGGGTGTAAATCAAACACAACCAATGACTGATCATGGCCAGATACCGTAAGGTGACGTCCACTACTCCCCACTGTTAAGCGTATGGCAATAGGATTGCAGGGGTTACCGTCAGAAACACGTATCCCTTACGCAATTCATTGCCACACAGCCCCATCCGCCTGACGCAATAGCGTTACAGGACGTGCACTGCGGTCCTACACTTGCCGGCTACAGCACCTACACAGACATAATAAACAGTGACACATCACACCTCACAGTTACTATAATGTCCAAACGTATGACCGTTATCGAACACACCTTCCAAAGCTCACGCATACGGCATGTACTTCTTAAATCGGTCCCGTGCTCGCGTTCCTATAGCAAGTTATTTGTTCTTAATACCTACAGCACACCTAATGCGAGGAAGCATGAGTTAGGGCATATTTCTTCGCTTCTATGCAAACAGGCTAAACAGATTGTCCTTATAGGCGACTTCAATATCATGCACCCGGCCTGCGGTTACCAAACGGAAACACCCAAAGGCCGCCGGATTCCTCATGTTGTTGAGCTCTATCCTATGACTCTTCCGACGAAACCAGATCAGCTAACACAATCAGACAACAGTGTAAGCAGGGCGCATGTCCTGAGCTCACGATGGTCACAGGGGCAGGTTAACACCTTTCGAGTAATCTTGTGGAGAACTTGGGCAGCGACCTTATATTCTAGATCCTGCCCCAGAGGCAGAACCGATATGTACTCGTGAACGTGCATTTAAGATAACAAATTGGGATGCATTTACGCATATCCGGTGCTCCCTAACTCCTCAGAACAACCCCTCCCTTATGAAGTGGATCCACCTACCTCAAACAGATCTAAAAACTGTGACTCAACTCCTCACTGTGCAGACAGAGACGCCCGATGTGGATCGCCATTTGCTCCATCTGTAGGAAGCCCCCAGATGCCTGACTCGACGGTGACGATGACAGGAACAAAATCGGAAACTTCATCTCCGCATCGCCCGCCTAGCTAGCTATGGAGGCAGTTGACTACACGAACACTCTCACAAACAGTAACTGGTATAGCCTTTGCGATCCCCTCAGCGGTAGAGTAAGCACATCGCGGACCTGTTGGCTACTCGGCGAAATATTAGACGCTACACAAAAGAAAATATATCTGCACCATCTTCAACAAATCAAGCCTTCATCATACTACTATAATTCACACTCTGCAGAAAGGGCACATGGGTACAGGTACCCGCCCCACCTACCTATCCTGACCACACGTAGATGCCACACCCATAGACCCCGATATTACAGGAGCCGAGGTGAGGGCGACCATACAGGGCATTTGGCGGAAAATCACATCCTGGGCTGATGGGAGTCTGTACACGCTCCTACACAACCCAGATAATCGGGACATTCAAGACTTAACCGCCCTCTACTGTGACAACTGGGGAAACTGGACCCTTCCGCAGGAATGGCGCAACACCGACATCATACTTATTCCAAATCAAGGCAAGGCGCTGTCACTTTCAAATCTCCGACGTATATCTTTACCTTCGTGTGTAGGTAAACTCTTTGAACGCGCTGTGCTCTCCCGGCTACGACCCTTTGCCGAATGAAGCCACTGCTTTCCGAGTAGAGCCTTCGTAGAAGCTAGCCGCTTTATACAGGACGTTTTGCTGCAGGTTAAGGAGAACGTGGTGGACGGTCCCACTGTGGTACAGGCCAGAGCTGTTCTGTCCCTTGACCTCAAGGCGGTTTTCGACAACGTCTTCCACGACTTCATTTTCGACAACATGGCCTTTTGCAACTGCGGCGCACGCCCGTACAACTACGGAGAGCCCCGGTTGGACGTCAGCACACACAAAGGTAGAGGAACGGCACAGGCCTAGATCCTATCGCCCACCCTCTTAAACGTGGCTTTGGGCAAGCTGCCGTATTACTAGACCAGATAGCTACCATCTAGCACGCGGTCTGCGCAGATGACATTACCATTTGCGCCACCCGGGGATCATGCAGTGTCATCCATGATGCACTTCAAGAAGCTGTGCACGTCGTGTAAAACTATGCAGCCTGAGGCAGCCTTATAAAGCTGCCAATCCTCTATGTTTGCACCATTATAGGAATTAAATGTCTTAACTTCGCATACTACGCATTTTTGTGCAGCTGCAAAGCATTACACTTTTCACGTGACGGGCTGGGGTACTCGCTAAAGAATGCTCATGCATTAAAAAATGCACGGCAAGGCTCCTCTGAAAGTTGTCTAACTGTGCGGAAGCATTGCTTCACTAGCTCATGTCCATGCAGCCTGGTGTAATTATCAGTGCGATAAAATTTGCTACGACCAGTCTAAACGACAGCGCTGCGGCAACACAAACTGCGGCAGACAGCGGCGCAAGATGAATTTATGAGGCAAGTGGACCACTGCTGGTGGCGGCGTCAGGTGCACCGATGACGTTCCGATCAATATAAGCTGGTATGGCTCTTTAGCGCCTTATCCATCCGAGCAGACTATTGTGCACGGCGCGGATTATATCTTGAAGGCAATACGCGATGCAGACAGATAGTGCCGACTGCTGGTAGCTTCGCATGCTGTGTTCTCGCTGCTTTTCGTTGAAGACAGAGGCGCCTGCCTATGCCTTGAAAGCGATCTGCGAAAGAGGCGGGGTGCGGCGTGTGCTGAGAGCTATGCGAGTTTCATTTCATTTCATTTTTATTACTTAAAGACTCCGTAACGGGGTATTACATAAGGGGCATAAGCGCTGTGTTCTCGCCGCTTCGTTCGCCAGGAGGCAGCAGGAAATTCGCATGTAAAGCCGCTCGCTTCTGTGGACACTACCTATATTGCATGCGTGATTCCAAAGAATGCATGCACTCTTCCGTTCACTTTGCTGAGTGTTTGAAGCCTGCTCCACCCCCGCCGCGGGCTTTTCCAGTATTGCACAACCTCCGGGCCGATGCACATTTTTGTTCTACTCGTTTGGTAAGCATAGAAATGCTTTCGTATTTAAAGTACGCGTCTTCCATGAGCAATAAAGTAGACACTTCGTTACACATATTTTTCTGCGATATCTACAACCGTTCCATAAAGCGCGCTAATCAAACGCTATATCTGCAAGGACTAACATGCTGCAAATATTAGAGATAAAAGACACTAGTGTGAAATATATTAGTTCCTTTCCTGGCGTATACCAGATATTTTCTTGCAATGTATAGCTTCTACTCTTCACAAGTTCCCTTGAAGTACTCCTTTTAATGCTTTTTCGATTGCGGGTAATAATACCAAAACAGTATACGAATCATCAGGCAGGAACTTTGATTTAGTTGGCATGAGCACCGGCGGCCCTTAGACGCAGCGAACCATGGACCTTTGGTGTGACTCGCCCACGACATTTGGTCTTAATTAATGCTAAGTTAATAAAGGCACATGTAAATAACATATAGTGAATAAGTCACTTGAAGCCGCAATCTTTGTTGGTAATTGAACCCACGACCTTGAGTTGTGGCGTTGCGCAGTGCTTTCGCCTTCATGTACATAGGGATAACTAAGTGCCCCTTGAGTTTTTTCCTATAGTTGCTCCCTTAGAGTTATCTTTGAAGATGAAAGCGTCTGCCAATCCGTAGATTCAACTGATAGACAAATTATTGCCGTTCAATCTTAATCTAATGATGCACAGAAGTGCGTAGGACTTGCGTAAAGGCGGCTTACGCATACTCTGCCTGCTAAAAAAATTGAGACCCGAATTCACAAACCCTGTCGTTCGTAAGTGCTCCTGGCCACTGGCCAGCTGCCTTCCCTAATGATACGTCAAGCATCAGGACTGTCTCAAGTGTTTTCTTTTGAACAATAATTCCGTAAGATCTTTTCATAAATACTGATGGCGCTCTCCTTTATCAGCTTTGAGTCGCGGCTTATATAGTCCTGCTCCTTCGACAACGCATTTAACGCGGCACGCCCTCCAAGGAAGTGCTAAGGATTCTGAGCCGGGTATTTATGCTAAATCCTATAGATTACACAGTGTCGCCTCTTGAAGTAAAGATAGACAACAATAATCGTCAGAATTATTAGTTTCCACATAACGTCTGCAGATATAGACGTAAGTACTATAGACTATCGAGTACTACATTCTATGGGAACGCTATATTATACAGAAATCAAGAACGATGCAACGCGCCTCCACAAGACGCCAGACTTTTTTAGCTATTCTGGCCTCTCATTGTGCGATAGGACCCCGATCAAGAACCACCCCAGATTGCACATTGCGCTTCACGTGGGTGGACAAATCTATCCGCATGTCAACAGCCCCAAATCCTCGGTTAGTGTAATGCCAAGATAGCACAGCTAGCCCATGGGTGAAACAATTGTGCCACGCCTGGACACAAGTCCTACGCCCAGTGAAAAGAATATTCTAAAAATCATGGGGGCTGGACGAGCGGATAGTATGGAAAGTCGCAGATGCTGTACTTATGTCCAATGTAGTGTACGGTATGAATTACCTGAAAAAGATAACTCATATGAAAAAGATAACTGATCCAATACAGGCATCGAATACAGGCCTTTCCATCTTTATCATGCTTGAAGGCCTCTACGAGAAACAACAAACGAACAAGCGCCTACACAGAGTAAAGTTGCACTCTGCGGCCCAAATTATTTGCCTCAAAGGCTCGGAACCTGATTCACGATACTATGCCAGCTAGCATGTGATATTCAAAGACAACTACCACGCCTTTCAGAAACACAACCGCAGGAGCTGCTGAACTTGAAACACAATAGGCCAATAAAATGCAATACGGGGACAAACAATTAGGACAGGAGACTATATGCAATTGCCAAACACAGAGAAGAGGATGCTAATCATGAAGGCACAAACAAACATCAGGCACATATAGTACACTGATGTTGCCATAACAGTTAATAAAGGAAAAATCAGACATCCACCCGTTCGTAGCAATTGCTACAAACTGATTTTCCCTTTATTAATTACTTCTCTCCACCTTGCGGGTTTCCGCAGAACTACTACGTCATGCAATAACAGTGTAAGTGTATGACACTACATAGAATTAAATACCATACAGCCAGAAAAGCTGAACTGAGAGCAATAAAAGCAGCACGTGCAGTACAAATTTGCAGACAACAACATCCTGCCTGCCTTTTGCATAGTTCTTGCCGGCTGTCTTGCAGTCGCTTACTACGATGTTAGCTTCCGTGGAGGCTATTGCCAGTGTTAAGGCAGCTTCCTCCGCCACCTCTGCCTTCCATGTTTTTACCGTCCCCCTAACTCTGCAGTCACCCTCTAGACTCGTAGCAACTATCGACATACTGTGTTCATTTGCGTACTCCGCCGCGTCCACATAGACCATGTCCCTGGCCTACGATAAATTTTTATTTGGGTAGACATAGAAATGCATATACATTTATCTACCTATTACTGCAGGGAAAGGACACAGAGGAGGACGGGGTTAGGACAAGATCATGATAACAATTATCATGCAGAAAAGGTGTGGCGGGCCATTGGCTACACAGTTAGTGACGTCGTTTCTCTCTCGCAGCAGAGTGCCCCACGTGCAGCAGACTCTCTCCGACTTCGCAGTAGGTTGCAATGTGTTCCTGTATTTATTTAAATGAAATCTGCGGCCCCGGTGCACCACTTGGTAACTACAGTGCATTACCGAGTCATTATTACAATGATTAGCGCATTACAAAACACAAATGCGTAACGTAATTCAGAAAGACGTTCATAAATCCACTGGATTAACAAAATGAACCACTCATTGCACTCTCCGTGATGGTGATCATGCTAAGCGCTATGTGTGGCATTTCAAATTAACAATGTTATAAACAGTGGAGCCGCACATTTCAGCTTCGCCGGTTTACAATCTGTACGGGGTGCGTGGGCGGCAATTTTTTCGGTTATTGCTTGTTCAGTATTCTATAATGTTGTGCCCTTCTTCTTTTTAACTACGTTGTTATTCCCGTCGCCTAACACCGAACCTTGCAGCCAGCGAGGTATATAAATAAGCAAATACATAAGCACATAAGCATGAGCATACACCTCCCACCATGCCTCCCTCAACAAACGTCACGGTGTGGATGTCTCGCAGTGTGCACCTACATTAACTGCTGTTTGCATTTTGGTATAACTTGTGAACAGTGTAGTGTATAAACATTGCACGATATTAGGGTTGTGACTGATGCGGTGCATAAACAAGCCTTGCATAAGATGATGTGTTGGATTGTTCAAAATAAGACCGATTGTATAATATAGCAATTACTTTACCAGCATTTCATTGACCTCTTGACAAAAACATCACTTCCCACAGATTCCAACACATGCACTGAATGTGCAGTTTTTTTTATTTTGCTTAATGATGTGGTCGTTATTGCGAGGCCATATCTTGTAGATTTGGAAACAAAGTTCAGCAAATTGCTTTGTAGTAACATATTTAAAAAAATGTGTACATCGCTGCGATTGCAACACCAGAACTTGATACAAACACGCACACTATAGGATGTGGACAAATGCTCAGGAGAAACTCCGGAATGTTTACATGCTGATACTTATGAAAGTGAAGTTTCATTCCATGGATTTTATGAGAGGGAGGATAAAATCCTAATTGTGTTCATGAAACAAAATTGCATTGATAAGCTTAGAGTTATAGTCATTCCTTAACACTTTAGAAATGAATAATTATTCTTTACTATCGACATTGAAGCAGCCTTTCGAAGCAAATAGAAGAAAGTTTTTCCAGCACTGAGCATTGAATCACAGGCAATTCAAGCGGGCATAAAATTATGCAAATAGAATATGTTTAGGAATACCAGATAGAAATACCCATTGAGGCTTTCATTTGAACTTTGGCTGAGCAATCTAGTTTGAAATTATTCCCTTTAGCATGTCGTAACAATGTTGATCTATTAGAGGTTAAAATGAGTAGCTTAAGAAATCTAGATAAGTGCGAAAAATTAGTGATGGAACTGTGATATGTAATAACATCAGTAATATATTAATAATATTATTACCACAAAACAGGCTATCCGTGAGCGGCGTGCGAGGCTGAGCAGAAACTACGTTCCTGCATTACGGATTGCACGTATTCATAAGGTCTTGTTAGAAATTCACAGTAGACTACCAGTGTGAAACACAGGATAACAAAGTGGACGAGAAGCGTGTCTTGTAGAATTCTGTAATACGACGAAGATTTCCTACAGGGATGGCGGTATCTGCTCAAAAAATTTGATAGGAGTCATAGCACGGATAGGA